>NC_058096.1:178382500-179007500 GCF_020171115.1 Neogale vison | reverse complement strand
AATATCTTCTTCTGCACTGTAGCTTGCCTTTCCTCTCTGCTAATGATGTCTTTTCACTAATAGTCTACATATTTTTAAAGGGTGTTTTTGCTCTTAATCCTCACATAGTCTTTCTTCTACAACAAGTCTGGCAATCACAAAAACATATTGTTTTAATGAAAATGAATTAAGTGGTATGACTCCTGACAGTCTGAGCAGTAAAATTAATTTCCCTTAATTAACTAATCAGAAACGATGGTTGCATTATTTTTAATTAATGTACATATCTGGGCCCTTGGGTACTCATGTCATATATACTGCCTGCCCACTACGAAGTCTCCACAATGGTCAACTGTCCATCAACTTTGGTAACATTCTGTCAAATACAAAAAGACTTCCAGTTATTATTCAATCATACTCATTCTCACGAGTTCACACAGGGGATTACAGGACAAGCAATAGAAGGAGAATGTTCAAACATAAACAAAGTGACTTAAACCGATGACTGGGCAAGGAGAGAAAGAAGGCAAGGTTTTATTCAGCTGCAAATTAGGTTTTGAATGAAGCCTTTTGAGGACTTTGGTTTAAGTGTCCTCAGAGGCCAGTTTCTTTTGCACTTTTACACAGAAGACAATTTACATAAGCAGAAGCCTGGTATCTGAAGTAACCATAGAAACCTTGCCCTTCCATCTTCTTTAGGGTATGCTTTTATTCCCCGTTTAGTAAAATCTTTCTGTGTGCTAGGTATGTTGATATAACATGAAATAAATGGATCAGAGTTGGAGGGAATGTAAGCAAAATTGTCAAGAGGATTGTGGGAACAGGGTATGGGGAAAGGAGACTGTCAAAACGAAGAAAACAAATCCTTAGGGTTTTAGCGGAAATCACACCTGCTGAGGAAGGTACAGACCTGGACTACACTTGCCAAGATTTGTGATTTTCATTGCCTGAAATTATGTAAACTCAGAAAAGAAACAAGTTAGAAAGGAGGGGGGGCTCCCCCATAGCTGTGTTATAATTAGTCTCTTAAAAATTCCATAAACTGCGCTCTAGCCCCAACCCTTAGGGATCCAGCCAATCCAATGACATATTAATTAGGGGACCAGCAGGTCTGAGGAGGGTTGACTTATAACCTGTGGCCTGAGAAGGAGATTCTCAGAGTTGCCCTTTGGGGCTGATACAAATCCTTATCATGGGTGGGTGTCTCCTACCAGACTGTCTCCAGATTTTTCTGGATTTCATTTTTTCAAAAGCTATAACCTTTTAACTGAAGTACATGTTGATGGTCCTTTCAGCATTAAAAAATTAATGATCTCATTTAAATGATTAAAAATGATATCAACAATATCATTCATTATTTAAAGCATTTCTTTCCCTACTCTAGTGTCCTATCTGAAGTGATTTTTGGTGTGATTCCTGGGTGAGGAGAGAATCTGTTCCACCAAATCATTGAGGGGAAGAAAACCAAAGACCAGTCCAATAAAGCTGACTTAACTGGCCTGCATTTTGATTTTAAGTGTGTTGAAATTCCAAAGAGAGAAGAGGGGAAGATTATCAAATTTCAATTCAGCAGTCCATCAGCAAATATTTAACATGGCCAAGCAATGCGTTTATAAGCTTGTGGAAAAAACACTTAGATGATATCATCAATAAATGAAGCCATGAAGTTTATTTTTATTGCACAGATTCTGTTTCTGGGATTAATGGGCCCATGACTTGCAGCCAAGTGGAGGATGCTGAGGAACAACCTTCTGACACAGAAAACACTCAGTTATAAAAATAATGTCATAAAATGCTCACTCATTCTAGTAAGAAATGAGCATGCATTTTCTCATATAAGAAAGTGTCTCAGCAAAAGAGACTTTAGATATCAATTTCCAAGAAGGAAAGAGGAAAAATTTAATAATAAATACAATTCTCAAGTCACTACAATCATTTAATATATTATAATGCTTGCTTATATAAAGGTTTATATATACTCCTCTTCACAAATAAAATCTCTCCCTATGCACTAAATTGCTTAAAACATTGTCCCTTCTGTTCTGCAAATATTCCCTGTAGTTGAAAACAACCTAAATTTGCATTCACGAACCAAAATATAGCTTGTGGCAACTTTGTGACTTTGCTTATTAGAAATGCCAGTTGCTTTTGCTGTTATTGTATAAGAAAATTGGGTTTCTAGCTAACATTTCTCTTTAATAGACGCCTACAGTAAAGTTTCAATTTTGAACACTTTCCTTACAATTTCTCATGTATAATATTGCAGTAAATTTTATTTGTGGGTAATGGAACTATTTCCTTCAGAGCAAATTTGCTGATTATACACAATCTTTCCACCTTCTCTTCTTATAATAAAGGAAGATAAATGTAAATGAGTCACCTTAAATGTGATATGCACTATACATACATATGCATTTTAAAAATTATGTTTGCATTACTCTCATAAAAGCATACCAAAGGAAGCAGAATTTGACTTTGATACAGAAAAATTACTTGATAAGTACTGTCGTGTTATCTAATTCAATTCCACAAACTTATAGTGATTCTGATGAATACAAATAAAATACAAAGCAAAACCAGTTCAATAATAGCAAACACAGGAGTTTTGACTAGCTATACAATAATATATCAAATGTTAAAAATTATTAATTTTAAGATCAACTACTTATGATTTGCTCATGCTTCAGTGCTGTTTAGTAAACATCCTTTGACAGACTGATGGGTTTGTGTAGATCAGTAGGTTAAAAATGAAGGCAGACCAAATTATTCACAGTACCTAAAACATGGAAGCAACCCAAGTGTCTTTTGACAGTTGAATGGATTAGCTAAATGTGCTGTAAACATACAATGGGATATTATTCAGCTTTAAAAAGAAAATTCTGACATATGCTACACTATGCATAAACCTTGAGGACATCATGAAAAGGAAAACAGCCCATGATTTCATTTCTACATAGTGTTCAGTCATAGAGACGGAAAGTAGAATGGTGATTATCATGGGCTGGGAGGGGGTGGGGAAAGGGAAGCTAGTGTTTAATGAGCATATAGTTTCAGCTTTGCAGAAGATGAAGAGTTCTGTGGATGGATGGTGGTGGTGTTTATACAACAATATGAATGTTTTAAAGCCAGTGAACTGTAAATAGTAATTTTTATGTTGCGCTTATTTTAGTAAAATGAAAAAAAAAAGGGAAAAAATAGTTATGGTGAAGAATATGAATGGTAACAGCATATTAAAGAATTTCTTGGATATTTCTATAAAAAAGTGGATAAGATGGTGAATTTTGTGCGTATTTTACCACAAGAAAAATGAATGAAAAAACAGGGATAGACTAAGAATCTTGGTTTATCAAGTTTCCCAACACAGAACAGAGTCATTTGCCTCATTACAGCTTTCTAGATCTCTTTAGCTCATGACTTCAAATATTTTTTATATGCTGACAACTTGTGTATTTTACTTCCAGGCCTGACTTCTGTTAGGAGCTCTTGGACTAGAGGGTTCCATTACCTCCTAGGTATTCTCATGGATGTCTCACAGGTACCCAAGATTTAACATAACACAAATCATACCTTTTTTTTTTTTTTAAAGATTTTATTTATTTATTTGACAGAGAGAGATCATAAGTAGGCAGAGAGGCAGGCAGAGAGAGAGAGAGGAGGAAGCAGGCTCCCTGCTGAGCAGAGAGCCCGATGCGGAACTCGATCCCAGGACCCTGAGATCATGACCCGAGCCAAAGGCAGTGGCTTAACCCACTGAGCCACCCAGGCGCCCCAAATCATACCTTTTTTACTACCCCTCCTCAACCTATTTCTCCTTCATTTATTACCATCTCAGTAAATGACACTATAATCAACTCAGCTGCTCAGGAGAGAAACCTGGTTGTTATCTGTGTATCCTCCTTCTATCTTGTGTACCACACCCAAGTAAGCCCTGTTGATTCAAACTCTCACCTGTTCCCCAGATATGCTTTCTCCCCTCCCTCTCCTCTGCCCAGTCCACACTGTCCTCACACCTCACCTGGACAAGTGCAAAGTCTCCCTAACTGATCTGCTTCCTCTCTCACTCTCTATAACCCACTCTCCACAGAGAAGATGGAGTCATCTGTTAAACAGGTAAATGAGATCGTATCATTCCCTGTAGAAAACACGTGCAAGTTTTTCCCCTTGCACTCTAAATAAACTCTAAACTCTTTCCTATGGCCCAGGAGACATGGCCCCTGTCACACTCTCAGGTGGCCTCCTGCCAACCTGCTCTTGGTCATCCTGCCCCAGCCACACTGGCCCTCAGTCAGTGACTTTAACATGCTACCCTCTTAAGCCTTCATCCCCGCCATTCCTGGCTCTTTGGAAGGCTTCCTGTGCAGTGGCTAACTGAACGTAATTTTTTTTAAAAATCCAACAAAACAAAACCAAAAAGAAAGAAAGACTGCCTCCTTTGCATGTTTCAGGTCTTAGATTATATGTCAGCCCCTCAAGCCTGCCTTGACAACCCAATCTAAAATATTTCAACCTATTGTTTTTACTCATTGAACTCTCTTCCTTTGATACCATTTTCTCAACTTGCATTTATATATGTATAAATAAAATCATAGAAAAATTATATGTATATAAACATATACACTTATATACAAATATCTAATTTCTGGATATATATCAATATGTATATATTTTATATGTATGTTTAATGTCTATTTATCCTATTAGACCATACACACTTCAAGAAAACAGGGCTTACATTATGTTCATTTTTATCTCCTAAGCTTTTAGCACACTGGACAGCATATAGTAAAATCAATGAGCAATCTGTAGAATAGATAAGTAAATGAATGGACTATATCTATGTGCTATTCCAGAAAATGTCT
Source organism: Neogale vison (assembly GCF_020171115.1). NCBI lineage: Eukaryota > Metazoa > Chordata > Mammalia > Carnivora > Mustelidae > Neogale > Neogale vison. The sequence goes on along the minus strand of NC_058096.1, from coordinate 179,002,662 downwards.
GGGTCTTTTCATCAAGCCAAATTTCAGAGTTGACTTCATTTGGTAAAGGATGCACAAACCCTTTGTAAAGCCTTGCACAGCATTAGGTGTGATGATTTTCATGTCTTACTGAAGAGCGAGTCTGACTCAGAATCATAACATCATACAGTTTTACAGCGAAAAGAACTCTAAAGATAATTTTGTTCAACCTCATTTTAGAGCTGAACAAACTGCCCAGCTCGTTGAATCAGATGCCCCACCCCATCATTCCTATGACCTAAGCCACCTGCCTCATTCCTATCTTACCAGCTTATCTATGATATTGATGGACTATATTGAACTGTGTAAAACTTGTTTATAAGAAAAATTAGCTGATGGTTATATTTAGTTTTTAAATACAAAGTTCTGTGTCATCATACACTGTTATTTTATCTCAGGAGAAGAAACGACAAATGATCAAGAGATTACCCCCCCCCCCATTTCCCCTTCTTCTAAATAACAGAGCACCAATGAGCATAAAAGCTGCAGAAATCCCTTCATTCTAGGTCTCTAGGTCTCTAGGTCTCAGTAATTTGGATTGTGAGACTGGATGGGGAGAATATAAAAATGAAGGGACATTTCATTTCCTTTTCTTTTATCTCAGCACTACTGATCTGCTATTCAGGAATGCGATTATGTTTTCAACTTCATGAAAAAGAGAGCTTCATAACGGTTATGTGCTATGTCTCTTAAAAAATCAAAATGTACAGGTTGCAAATATCTAGCTCCTGTGAAGTGCTTTCATTTGTGTCTGAATCTAATTTTTTTTACAAATGGGAACATCGATGTAAGTGGGCTATTCTGATGTCAACGTAAGTTCTGCAAGAGTCATAAGTGCGTGTGAGGCATGGGTATAACCACTATGCTAAAAGCACAGACACTGACTGCAATTTGCTGATCTTTGCTTAAAGGAAAAAAAAAATACACTTAAACTCTATGTGGTGTCTTCCTGAAATGGCTTCCACTTTAATCTTCCACTGTTCAGACTACCTACTCCATACATTGTTGCAAGTACAAAGTAGGTCAGTTGTCACTAAAGTACTAGCAATTTTAGCAGACAGCTAAGTTGATCAATGACTGTAAGACAGTGAGATGGGCACAGAGTGCTTCGGGAGCCCACGGACGGCGCACATAATTTGGACACAGAGGTCCCAGAAGGCTCCCTGGAATTTTTTAAATTATGGAATGAGAGGGCATTTCAAGCAGAGCAAACCCCTGTGAAAGCAGAGAGGCAACAGAGAGAGGCAGAAAGAGGAAAGTGGAAAACAGCTCAGCTCACATAAGTGGACCTGAAACTAGGATGAAACAAGATGAAAACAGAGAAGGAGGCAACCGTAAGAGATGCTGAACTCTAGGAAACAAACTGAGGGTTGCCAGAGGGGAGGTGGGAGGGGGAGGGGTACCTGGGTGATGGGCCCGCGATGGAAAGAGCACTGGGTGTTACACGCAAATGATGAATCACTAAACTCTACCTCTGAAACTAATAGTACGGTATGTGTTACCCAATTTGAATTTAAGGAATAAAAAAAAAAAAAAATAAAAACCACAACATATTCCCCTTCTTGACAGTGTACACTGGCAAATCTGGCTATTTGGAAACACTGTTGAATTTAACTTGTTAATATTGGTCATAAGGAGTGACTAACATTGGCTGCACTCATTTGTCAGGAAAACTAATTACATGAGCAGTCTTGGTGAGTAGGCCCGGAAACAGATCTGCACAAACCCAAATGTTCCCTGGGGATACAGTGCTAATTTGCTAGGATGCCCCCTTTTAAATCGTATTTTCCATTCCCTAAATCTTAGGCACCTTGAAAGAAGGTCCTCCTGTAGTCTTTCATTTTGAGCAGTTTATTAAAGTGCTCAAACAGATTCCAAAGGGAGCAGCTTTGGAATCTGACCTTTTTTATTAGTCATTATTCTTAATGTTTGAAACACTGTATCTACTAGGAAGGGCAAGGACTTCTGTGAACCAGAAGGGAGCTAGGTAACAAATCTTGGTGTCCTCCTGTTTTCATCTACCTCATGGGTTTAAAATGACTCTGGGCAACGTTTGACAGATATGAATTATACTGTGCTCTGGTACACAAGCATAAATAAAATACTGGTAGATAGAGGAATAATTGCAAGGCTCATATATGCATTTATCTTTGTATGAAACCTAGTGACTCTGTACTACGTCAAAAAGATAATAAAAAAGCAGATAGCCTGAATTATGAACATCTAGGCTTGTCTAGTGAAAATAATTCAGTTTTTGAAAATAACACTGCTCATAATACTCACAGGGTATATATATATATATATATATATATTTGTTCTGTGGGACATATAGCTGGATTTAAACCAGAAAGCAGAATTTGTATTGGTAGGCTGACATTTCCTGATATTAAACCTCTTCAGAGTTTATCTGACAACTTGTTTTAAAGTTCTGAGATAGGCAGTTGGGCCCAGAGACCACAACCTCCCCACCCCCATCAGAAAAGTCCTAACATTTAGCTCTGAACTTTAGAATCAAATCTGGCAAAAGCCTCTGTGCCTTCCCTGAAACTTCCTTCTTTTTTAGGTATGGCCCCTAATTATTACGGAGCTATGTGACAAGGGCCAGAGGCATGCTTGGATTCAAGGTGAAAAAAGAGAATCATCCTCAAACTTTCCACTCACAAATGAACATTATAACCCTGCAGGAAAAAAAATTCTATATTGTGACATGGGATCAGGGAGAGGGAGCTTTTCTGCAAACTGCTGCTTCCTCCATCTACTAGATACTTTTCCTCTGATTGGTTGGCTTTGCTACAAGGTGACTCAGACTGATCTTGTTGTGAAACCTGTTGTTAACCTTGTAAACACACATCTGTATCAAAATGCCTGAACTTTAACAAAACTTTAGCCATGAAGGAGGATAATTTTTATTGTATAAGACGTGACAGTGGTGGGTGGGGTGGGGGAGAGAAAGAAGCTTAGGTAAAAATTTTGTGGCTTTCTCACAAATCTTTTAATTGTTACTAGTTATTATTTTTATTATTATTATTCATTTATTTGACAGAGAGAGCACAAGCAGTTGGAGCAGCAGAGGGAGAGGGAGAAGCAGGCTTCCTGCTGATCAGGGAGCCAGATTTGAGGGTGGGGTGGGCTCCAATGACTTGAGACTAAGGCTCCAATGACCTGAGATGCTTACCTGACTGAGCGACACTGGTGCCCCAACTATTACTTATTATTTACAGTTAAAGTTTTAAATTAAATGTTCCTTTCTAATTGTGACTTCTAGTTGGAACTTGGAACCTCATTGAAAAATATTGACTTTGCAAGGTGTACACTACAATCTGCTTAAGTATTCTGAGGCAGTAAGGCTAAGACTCCTTCAGGTATTTCTAGGAGGTGGATTTGCCAATGGGGGCTTTTTGTCCATAGCTAGAATTATTCCAGGCATTGATAAGGGATGTCCTGGAAGGGTTTCCTGCCTTCCCTCTTACTAATTAAGATATCAGCATTTGAATCGATTGAGCTCTATTAACATTACAATACCATTCCAAACATGTTTTAAATAAGGAGGACTATATAAGCACAACTGACTGTAACTAAGGTAAATTTTTTAAAAATCAAATGCATTCGGGATTCTTGGAAGTGTAAAGAAGTCATTTTAGCCTGAACACGCTAAAGCTCCCATCCCCAATTACTCAACACAGAGGTCTCTAGAGACTGTTGTTAGCAGGGCTGTTGTGAGATATGAAGCCGCAATTGAAAACAGAAATGCCTACGGGATCCAGACAGGCAGAGGAGTGAAGCTGGCCTGGTGCCACTCAGCACAGTCAGGCTGGCTCTACTGGAATTTTATTCCAATGGGACCAGATTTCCATGTCATTTTTACAGAAGGTCAAAATAGCAGATTTTTATGTAAAGTTTCTTGTGCCTTTTAGATGTTGGCTGATCACTAATCATTCACTTATACATAGTGTGGCCAATCCTATGCTGACAGTGGGCTGCATTCCAATCCAAACACAGCCACTTGGAAAACTCCTTCTTTTAAAACAAAGGCTTACAGTTTTCCTTTCTCTCAGCTAGGAACTACCCATTTTTGCCTCCCTGGGTTAAGTTTTCTTTCCTTTTATTCATTGTCACCCTTGACTTACAATTAGGTCTATTAAGATATCATTTATACATAGCAAAATTCATCTTTTTCAAATGCATTTTGGCAAAAATGCATAGTCATGTCACCACTACTACAGTTAAAATAGAGAACATTTACTTCACCCCAAGAAGTTCCTAGTATCCCTCTACAGTCAATTACTCTGCAGACCCTCAGCCTGAGGCAATCCTCGCTTGCTTTTGGGCACGAAAGTTTTGCCTTTTTTAGGATGTTGTTGAATGTGTTAGTAGCTTCTTTTTTTTTTTTTTTTTAACTGCTGAGCAATATTACAATTGCTGAAGTTTACCACCGAGCCCTTGTTATTAGTTCTAATTTTGGCCTGTTATGAATAAAGCTGTTATATACATTCACCTAGGGGTGATCTTGTGGACCTATGTTTTCATTTTTCACAGGCAAACACCTAGGACTAGAATCCACAGATCATATGCTAAGTGTAGGTTTCACTTTATGAGCAACAGCCACACTCTCTTCCAAAGTGACTGTACCATCTGACGTTAACACGAGCAATGTCTGAAAGTTCCACTTACTCCAAGTTGCATATCCATGTCTCATTGTAATTTTAATGCGCATCTCCCTAATGACTAATGATATTGAAGGTATAGGTGTGTGCGTGTGTGTGTGTGTGTGTGTGTGTTCATTTGTAATCCATATATGTCTTCTGGATAAGTGTTCATTCACATCTTTTGCCATTTTTATTGGGTTCTTTGTCTTATTGAGATGAGAAGTTCCTTGTATAATCTTGATAGAAGTCCTTTACCAAGCAGTTGTTTTGCAAATACTGTCTCCCAGTCTGAGGCTTGTCTGGTCATTTTATTTACGGTGCCTTAAGAATAGATGTTTAAAATATTTTTATTTAGGGTTTAAGTTTCTTAGTCTTATCTGAAAACATCTTTGCCTGATCCAAACTTACAAAGATGCTTCTTCTGTTTGGTTCTTCTAGAAATGTTGTGGCTTTATATATATATATTTTTTTTTAAGATTTTATTTATTTGAGAGAGAGAGACAGTGAGAGAGAGCATGAGCGAGGAGAAGGTCAGAGGGAGAAGCAGACTCCCCATGGAGCTGGGAGCCTGATGTGGGACTCGATCCTAGGACTCCAGGATCACGCCCTGAGCCGGAGGCAGTCGTTTAACCAACTGCGCCACCCAGGCGTCCCTTGGCTTTATATTTTATGTTTAAGTCTATGACTGAAAACATCTTTGCCTGATCCAAACTTACAAAGATGCTTCTTCTGTTTGGTTCTTCTAGAAATGTTGTGGCTTTATATTTTATGTTTAAGTCTATGATCCAATTTGACATTAAAAAAAAAAATACGAGGGCGCCTGGGTGGCTCAGTGGGTTAAGCCGCTGCCTTTGGATCAGGTCATGATCTCAGGGTCCTGGGATCGAGTCCCACATCGGACTCTCTGCTCTGCAGGGAGCCTGCTTCCTCCTCTCCCTCTCTCTGCCTGCCTGTCTGTCTGCTTGTGATCTCTGTCTGTCAAATAAATAAATAAAATCTTAAAAAAAAAAAATTAAAAAAAATAAAATAAATTAAAAAAAAAATACGATGTGAAGGGAGGACTGAGGCCTTTTGGGTTTAGAGTTATAGAAAGACCCAGAATGAGAGTATGGTATCCAGGCATATATCAAATACTACCCGATGTGCTGACTTTCTCTGATTAGAGAAAAGTGCTGTTTGGTTCCATAGTGGTCTCTGGCTGCCGTATTCTCCCAGTGAAGCTACTGTTCATTTTTCTTTAGCAGCATGTTTAACATCATCTCACCTTGATTACTGAGTTTATGCTGCTCACTTAGATAGCTGAACAGTCACCATATCTCTTTTCAATTTTAGTTTCAAGCCTTAGAGGAGCATTATGTACCTGTTTAAGTTGGTTACTCAGTAGGTGTGGAATCTGGGACAAAATCTCTTTGTTTCCTCATCTCTAAATGGGCATGACATGTGATTTTTCTGCCACTTAGTTGTGCAAAATTTCTTGGTACACTATACAGAGGTAATGTAAATATTGTATGAGGGAAGAATGTTACTGAAAGAGCTTTGCTATGATTTTTCCCTCTGAGCTTTTAAAGTGCATTTTATTTTTTTTAATTTATTTTTAAATATTTTATTTATTTATTTGATAGAGATCACAAGTAGGCAGAGAGGCAGGCAGAGAGAGAGGAAGGAGCAGGCTCCCTGCTGAGCAGAGAGCCCAATGCAGGGCTCGATCCCAGGACCCTGGGATCATGACCTGAGCCGAAGGCAGAGGCTTTAACCCTCTGAGCCACCCAGGCACCCCTTAAAGTGCATTTTAAATGTAACAGAATTCAGCAAAACAGACCACTGCACATAGGAACTCAGATACTGGGACTCTGGCATGTGATCCAGGACTTAGGCTCGTGGCATGGAAGCCCTTCTGAGCATGCTTACATTTCAGCAGCCAATAATTTAAGTTACTCTGTCAAGAGTGCCCTTATCCCTGCCAAGTTAATCATAAAGAAGCTGGTGTGCCTTTCTCACTTCCAGGTCCTCACAATATTGGCTTCCCTCCTTCTGCACAGTGTTAACAAGCAATACAATGGGTCTAACAGTTACAAAGCAGGGAAATGTCATAAGAAGTACAAAACCCTCAGAACTGTGTTTTTATTGTTTTCTTTTTCTCTATTAGGATACGATTTTCCACTTTGCTATATTACAAGAGGACAAACCACACTCTCTCCTTTACAACTTGGCTTTTCCATCTTAGACACAGCCAGATTTTTATTTGCAGCGGTGTCTTTCTTTTCTTTTTCTTTTTGTTTTTAAAGATTTTATTTATTTATTTGACAGAGAGAGAGAGAGATCACAAATAGGCAGAGAGGCAGGCAGAGAGAAAGGGGGAAGCAGGCTCCCTGCTGAGCAGACAGCCCAATGTGGTGCTCGATCCCAGGACCCTGAGACCATGACCTGAGCCAAAGGCAGAGGCTTAACTCACTGAGCCACCCAGGTGCCCCATGCAGCAGTATATTTCTTAATAACACTCTAGCAACACTTCACAATATTCCACTGGCAGAAACTTGTTTTGGTGGAGATGTGGGGACAAAACCTTTCTTGAAATAGGTGCAAGAGAGAACAGGAAGCCAAGACAGTACAAAAAAGGTGTTGCTAGAAGAGGAAAAAAAAATAGGATGATAGAAATGAAGGTTTTTAAAGACAGAAGACACTGGTCATAAGGAATGGACAACTTACTGCATTCATTTGGGAAACTGGTTATGTGAATACTGTTGGCAAGCAGGGCAGGAAACAGACTTGCACAAAACTCAACACCCAAACAACTTTCATCACACTCACCAATGACCTGCATACGGCCAAATCCAGCCATCTGTTTTCAGCCCTCAATTATTTAACCCATCTGAAGCGTTGGCACAGTGGGTCATTCCCTCTTTCTTGAAAGACTTTTCTCACTGAGTTTTCAGGATGCCACTTTTTCCTTTTGTTTTCTTCCCTGCCTGCTTCTTCTTGTCTCCTTTACTGGTTCCCCATGAACTCCTCAACCTCAGGCAGTGGACTGCTTTTCTTCTTTTTCTATATTCAAACCTGAGGGGATCTCATTCAGTCTCATCAATTTATATACCACCACAGTTGACAGAAGAGTGTCTCACTCTCCAAAGATGTCCCCATCTGAACTCCTGGAACCTGTAAACATGTTACCTTACATGGCAAAAAGTTTGCAGATGGAATTAAGGTGACTACTAGTCAGCTGTCTTTAAAATAGATTAATCTGGATTATCCAGATGGGCCCAGTGTAATCCTAAGAGGTGCTTAAAGTATAAGAGGGAGAGGGAAGGGGAGGTCAGAGTGATGCATGGTGAGAAACACTCCAGTCACCATTGCTGGCAGTGAAGACGGAGGGAGGCAGCCATGAGCTGAGGAATGCAACAGCGTCCAGAAGCTTTGAAAAAGCAAAGACACGGATTCTCCTCTAGAGTCTCCAGAAATAACATAGCCCTGTCCACATCTTGATTTTAGCCTAGTGAGATCTGTGTCAGGCTTCTGACTTACAGGATTATAAAACAATAAATCTGTGTTGTTTTAAGCCATCACATTTGTAGTACTTGTTACAAGAGTAATGAGAAGCTCATACAACTAAATGAAAGCTGTTATCTTTTTTATTACTATTATGTTCAACTAGCCAGCGTATAGTGCATGATTAGTTTTTGATTCAGTGTTCAGCGATTCATTAGTTGTGTATAACCCCATGCTCATCACCACACATACCCTCCTTAATACCTATCACCCATTAACTCATCCTCCTACTCCCCTCCTTTCTGTAACCTTCAGTTTGGTTCCTAGAGTTCAGAGTCTCTCATAGTTTATCTCTTGCTCTGATTTCTTTGCATTCAGTTTTCCCTTCCTCCCCCTGTGGTCCTCCATGTTATCCCTAATGTTCCACATATAAGTGAATCCATATGATAACTGCCTTTCTTTGCTTGACTTATTTCACTTAGCTTAATCCCTTCCAGTTCCATCCATGTCAGTGTAAAAGTAGGATATTCATCCTTTCTGATGGCTGATTAATATTCCATTGTATATATGAACCACATCTTCTTTACTTATTCATCTATTGAAGGACATCTCAGCTCCTTCTGTAGTTTGTCTATTATGGACACTGCTGCTATGAACACTGGGGTGCATGTGCCCCTTCTTTTCCCTACATCTGTATCTTTGGGGTAATTACCTAGTAGTGCAATGGCTGGGTCACAGGGTAGCTCTATTTTTAACATCTTGAGGATCCTCTATACTGTTTTCCAGAGTAGCTGCACCAGCTTGCATTCCCACCAGCAGTGTAAGAGGGTTCCCCTTTCTCTACATCCTCACCAACAATTGTTTCCTGTCTTCAAAATATAGGAATAGAGGGAACATACCTCAATATCATAAAAAGCCATCTATGAAAAGCCCACAGTGATTATTATTCTCAATGGGGAAAAACTAAGAGATTTTCCCTTAAGGTCAGCAGAATGACAGGGATGCCCATTCTCACCACTTTTGTTTAACATAGTACTAGGAATCCTAGCCTCAGCAATCAGACACAAAAAGAAATAAAAGGTGTTCAAATTGACAAAGAAGAAATCAAACTCTCTCTCTTCACAGATGACATGATACTTTATGTGGAAAACCTAAAAGACTCCACCTCCAAATTACTAGAATTCATACAGCAATTCAGCAACATGGCAGGAACCAAAATCAATGCACAGAAATCATTTGCATTTCTGTACACTAACATTGTTACTGAAGAAAGAGAAATTGAGGACTCAATTCCATTTCTAATAGCAACAACAACAACAAAAAAAAACACAAGATACCTTGTAGGGGAGGAGTCAAGATGGCAGAGAAGTAGCAGGCTGAGATGACATCAAGTAGCAGGAGATCAGCTAGATAGTTTATCAAACCATTCTGAATACCTACAATTCCAACAGGAGATTGAAGAGAAGAAGAGCAGCAATTCTAGGAACAGAAAATCGACCACTTTCTGAAAGGTAGGACCAGTGGAGAAGTGAATCCAAAGCAATGGGAAGATAGACTGTGGGGGGAGGGGCCGGCTCCCGGCAAGCAGCAGAGCAACAGAGTACAAAATCAGAACTTTTAAAAGTCTTCTCCACTTTTAAAAGGGACATCACTCTAGAGGCTAAGCCGGGGTGAAGCGCACATGTGGACAGCGTGATCTCAGTTCCCATGGGGTCACAGAAGGATTTGGGGGTGTCTGAGTGTCTCAGAGCTCACAGGTATTAGAGTGGGGATGCTGGCTACAGAGACAGAGCTAAGGAGTTACCTTACACTGTGATCCATGGCAAAATCAGGCCACTGCTCTGTGAGCAGAGACCCCCAACAAGATCCAGGGAGGGCCCTCCCCCTCCCAGAAGAGAGCAGGGATCTCCTGGGTTTGGAGACTCCAGGTAGGGCTATGTGCCAGAGACAGAGACGCTTGGTCACAGGCTGGGTGAGCTCAGAACGTGGCCAGAGGCCAGGGAGATGGGAGTGATTGAGCGCTTTTCTCTGAGTGCACACTGAGGAGTGGGGCCCTGAGCTCTCGGCTCCTCCCAGGGCAGAGATTGGGAGGCCACCAATTTCACTGCTGTCCTCCAGAGCTCTACAGAAAGTGTTCAGGAAACAAAAACTCCCAAAAGCAAACCCAAGGGGATTACTTAGCCTGGCCCCTGGTAAGGGTGGTGCAATTCCACCTCAGGCAAAGACTCTTGAGAATCACTACAACAGGCCCCTCCCCCAGAAGATCAGCAAGAAATCCAGCCAAGACCAAGTTTACTTACCAAGGAGAACAGCGGAATTCCAGAGGAAGAGAAAGCAAAGCATGGAATTCATGTCTTTCTCCCCATGATTCTTTAGTCTTGCAAAGTTAATTAGTATTCTTTTTTAGGCTAAAATTTTTGTAACTTTTACTCTTTCCTCTTTTAACGTTTTAAAACTAGTTTATCTTAACAATACCTTTCATTTAAAAAAAAACTTTTTTGAACCTTCATTATTATAGTCATATTTTATCCTTCATTGTATCTAACTTTATTTTTTGTATACACATAGGCTTTTGTCTTCTAAAAAGTTTGGGATATGACTCCTAATAGATCAAAATATACCCTAAAGCTAGCACGGGGCTTTGTTCTAGTCTCCAGCCTGAGAAAATTCTCTCCACTTTCTTTTTCTTTATTCTCCCAACCAACTTATCTTATCAACTCTTTTTTTAGAAATTTTTAAAAATAATTTTCATCTTTATAGGCATTTCCATCCCTTCATCGTGTTTACCCTTATTTTGTGTGAATATATATATATATATTTTTTCCATTCTTTAACATTTTGGAGGTAGTTTCTTCTAAGAAACCAAAATACTAGCAAAATTAAGTGGGTGACTCTATTCTATTCACCAGTCTAATGTATATATTTTCTTTTTAATATTTTTTCTTTTTTAATTTTTTTTTTCCTGAACTTCTTTACCTCCTCTCTTCCCCCAACAATTTGGGGTCTCTTCTGATTTGGTTAAAGAACATTTTCCTGGGGTCTTTGCCACCCTTTTAGTATTTTATTCGCTCCTTCATATATTCTTATCTGGATAAAATGACAAGGCAGAAAAACTACCATAAAAAAAAGAACAAAAGGCAGTACCGAAGGCTAGGAACCTAATCAATACAGACATTGGTAATATGTCAGATCTAGAGTTCAGAATGATGATTCTCAAGGTGCTAGCCAGGCTCGAAAAAGGCATGGAAGATATTAGAGAAACCCTGTCTGGAGAAATAAAAGAACCAAAATCTAATCAAGTTGAAATAAAAAAAGCTATTAATGAGGTACAATAAAAACTGGAGGCTCTTACTGCTAGGATAAATGAGGCAGAGGAAAGAATTGGTGATATAGAAGACCAAATGACAGAAAATAAAGAAGCCAAGCAAAAGAGAGACAAACAACTACTGGACCATGAGGGGAGAATTCGAGGAATAAGTGATACCATAAGATGAAACAACATTAGATAATTAGGATTCCAGAGAAGAAGAAAGAGAGAGTGACAGAAAGCATATTGGAGAGAATTATCGGAGAGAATTTCCCTAATATGGCAAAGGGAACAAGCATCAAATTCCAGGAGGTGCAGAGAAACCCCCTCAAAATCAATAAGAATAGGTCCACACCCTATCATCTAATAGTAATATTTACAAGTCTTAGTGATGAATAGAAAATCCTAAAAGCAGCCTGGGACAAGAAGTCTGTTGTATACAATGGTAAAAATATTAGATTGGCAGCAGACTTACCCACAGAGACATGGCAGGCCAGAAAGAACTGGCATGACATATTTAGAGTAATAACTGAGAAAAACATGTAGCCAAGAATACTCTATCCAGTCAGGCTATCATTGAAAATAGGAGAGATAAAAAGCACACAGAACATTCTCCAGAATAGATCACAACCTGAGTCACAAAATCAGGTCTTGACCGGTCTCAAAAGATTGGGATCATTCCCTGCATATTTTCAGACCACAGTGCTCTGAAGCTAGAACTCAATCACAGAAGGAAATTTGGAAAGAACCCAGATACATGGAGACTAAAGAGCATCCTACTAAAGAATGAATGGGTCAACCAGGAAATTAAAGAAGAATTGAAATAATTCATGGAAACAAATGAACATGAAAACACAATAGTTCAAAATCTGTGGGACATAGCAAAGGTAGTCTTGAAAGGAAAATATATAGCAATACAAGCCTTTCTCAAGAAACAAGAAAGGTCTCCAATACACAACCTAACCCTACACCTAAAGGGGCTGGAGAAAGAACAACAAAGAAAGCCTAAACCCAGCAGGAGAAGAGAAATCATAAAAGATTAGAACAGAAATCAATGAAATAGAAACCAAAAAAAACCCAATAGAACAAATCAATGAAACTAGGAGCTGGTTCTTTGAAAGAATTAATAAGATTGATAACCCCCTGGACAGACTTATTGAAAAGAAAAGAGAAAGGACCTAAATAAATAAAATGAATGAAATAGGAGAGATCACAACTAACACCAAAGAAATACAAACAATTATAAGAACATACTATAGGCAACTATATGCCAGCAAATTTGACAATCTGAAAGAAATGGATGTATTCCTAGAGACATATAAACTACCACAACTGAACCAGGAAGAAATAGAAAACCTGAACAGACCATAACCAGTATGGAGATTGAAGCAGTCATCAAAAATCTCCAAAAAAACAAGAGCCAATGGCCACACAGCTTCCCAGGGGAATTCTACCAAACATTTAAAGAAAAATTAATTCCTATTCTCCTGAAACTGTTCCAAAAAATAGAAATGGAAGGAAGACTTCCAAACCCATTTTATGAGGCCAGCATTACCTTGATCCCAAAACCAGAAAAGGATCCCATCAAAAAAGAGACTTACAGACCAATATCCTAGATGAACACAGATGTGGAAATTCTCACCAAAATACTAGCCAATAAGATCCAACAGTACATTAAAAGGATTATTCACCATGCCCACGTGGGATTTATTCCAGAGCTGCAAGGTTGGTTCAACATCTGCATGTCAATCAATGTGATACAATACATTAATAAAAGAAAGGACAAGAACCATCTGATACTTTCAATAGATGCTGAAAAAGCATTTGACAAAGTACAGAATCCTTTCCTGATCAAAACTCTTCAAAGTGTGGGGATAGAGGGTACATACCTCAATATCATCAAAGCCATCTATGAAAAAACCAATGCAAATATCATTCTCAATGGAGAAAAACTGAGAGCTTTTCTGCTAAGGTCAGGAACACGGCAGGGGTGTCCATTATCACCACTGCTATTCAACATAGTACTAGAAGTCCCAGACTTGGCAATCAGACAACAAAAAGAAATTAAAGTAACCCAAATCAGCAAAGAAGAAGTCAAACTATCACTCTTTGCAGATGATATAATACTATATATAGAATACCCAAAAGATTCCACTCCAAACCTGCTAGAACTTGTATAGGAATTCAGTGAAGTGTCAGGATATAAAATCAATGAACAGAAATCAGTTCCATTTCTTTACACCAACAACAAGACAGAAGAAAGAGAAATTAAGGAGTCAGTCCCATTTACAATTGCACCCAAAACCATAAGATACCTAGGAATAAACCTAAGCAAAGAGGCAAAGAATCTGTCTCAGAAAACTATAAAGTACTCATGAAAGAAATTGAGGAAGACACAAAGAAATGGAAAAATGGTCCATGCTCATAGAGTGGAAGAACAAATATTGTGAAAATATCTATGCTACCTAAAGCAATCTACACATTTAATGCAATCCCTATAAAAATCCCATCCACTTTTTACAAAGAAATGGAAAAAATAATCCTAAAATTTATATGGAACCAGAAAAGACCTCGAGGAGCCAGAGGAATATTGAAAAAGAAAGTCAAAGTTGGTGGCATTCCAATTCCAGACTTCACACTTTATTACAAAGCTGTCATCATCAAGACAGTAGGGTACGGGCACAAAAACAGACACATAGATCAATGGAACAGAATAGAGAGCCCAGAAATAGACCCTCAACTCTATGGCCAACTCATCTTCAACAAATCAGGAACGAATATACAATGGAAAAAAGACAGTCTCTTCAATAAAGGGTCCTGGGAAAATTGGACAGCTGCATGCATAAGAATGAGACACACCATTCTCTTACATCATACACGAAGATAAATGTAAAATGGATGAAAGATCTCAATGTAAGACAGGAATCCATCAAAATCCAAGAGGATAACATAAGTAGTAACCTTTTCAACATTGGCCACAGTGACCTCTTTCAAGATATATCTTTAAATGCAAGGGAAGCAAGGGCAAAAATGAATTTTGGGGACTTCATAAATATAAAAAACTTTGGCAAAGCAAAGGAAATAGTCAACAAAACTAAGAGGCAGCCCATGGAATGAGAGAAGATATTTACAAATGACATCATAAATAAAGGGCTGGTATCCAAGATCTATAAAGAATTTCTGAAAGTCAACACCCAAAAAGTAAATAATCCATTCGATAAATGGGGAGAAAACATGAACAGACACTTCTGCAAATAAGACATACAAATAGCCAAAAGACACATGAAAAAATGTTCAACATCACTAGCCATCAGGGAAATAAATACAAATCAAAACCACAATGAGCTACCACCTTACACCAGTTAGAATGGCCAAAATTAACAAGACTGAAAGCTGTCATCTTCAATTATTTTTTAACCAGCCTACATCTTGCTTCTGAACTTGAAATTGCTCACTTGATAACTCTACATAAATATTTAATTCATAAAAACTAAGTTCAAGACTTGCCCCCAGAAGTTGATCCTTCCATTCCATGTCTTTTGCTCCCAGACCAGAAGACATGCATTCATCTCTGATTCTTTCATACTCACTTTACCCCCCAGCAAATTCTATAAGCTCTACCTTCAAAATACGTCTCAAATTCAACCACTCTTTTCTTTCTCATCATGACTGTCCTTGTACCACTTTTCAAGTCACCATCATTTCTCAACTTATTGCAATGTCCTCCAAATTGGTTGCCCCTTTCCCTCCCTTTCCCCTTATAGACTAATCTATAAAATTTTGCTCCTTTCAAAATATCAAATATGCCACTTTTCTGATTATGGCTTTGTAACTCATGCACAGTGAAATCTAAGTGCCTTACTATCACCTATCATGTCCCGCATTATCTGTGTCCTTTCATTTGCTTGTCCCTGTACCTGGGGATCTCTATTGCTTGATTTTGCCTTCTTTTAGGTTTTTCTCAAATGTTACCTTATTAAACATGCCTTCTCTCACCACCCTTTATAAAATATTACCTCCCAACCCCCCATTTCCCACTGACATTTTTATAGTGCTTATTATTACCTGATATCTAACTTTTTCATGATTTTTTAAGTTCTGTCTCCACCATTAAAATATAAGATCCCTAGAACAGGGCCTTGATCTGCTTAGTTTCTTATTATGGCTTCAGCACTTAGAACAAAGTCTGGAATGCAGCTGACTGTTCAATATAGACCATTTTGTTAATTCGGTTAATTTTCAGTTTGTTAACTGAATTAACAAAATGGCCATGTATATTAATGATTGGAAACAAGTTCCCCTTGCTAGAGAAGAGACATAATATAGGGAGCCTTGGAGTTAGATTGCTTTAGAATTGGATGCAGGTTCCTGCACTTACCAGTTCTGAAGGCTGGGGTAAGTGAATTAACCTCTCGGAGCTTTTATTCCCTCATCTATAAAACATAAATTATTTTAAGCATTGAATGATGGGAGAAAAGTCAGGAGTTTAGAGAAGGGATTCAGACTGGAGACTGAAATTTGGAAAGTCATACACGTACAGATGGTGTAAAAAGCCAGGAACATGGATAAGGTTACCCACTGAAGGGGGTAAATGGACAAAAGATCAAAATACAGCCTTAGGATCCTCCAAATATTGAGATATTGTGGGGGAAAGGATAAACAGCAGAAGAGAACATGAAGGAAGAATCAGAAAGGAAGGAAAAGAGCTAGAAAGAGTTGTCACTCAGAAGACAATAGGAATGATTCACTGTACCAATTCTACTGATAACTTACGATGAGGTATATATTAAGTACGTGATAAAAATTAGTTATGTACAATATGTACTTGTATTAGTTTACTATATTAGTTTACCATAGATACTGTAACAAAATAACACAGAGTGGGTGGCTTAAAAAACAGAAATGTATTTTCTCATCATTCTGATCTGCGTCCAGAATGAAGGTGTTGAAAGGCGTGGTTTATCCTGAGGCTTCTCTCTGAGGTTTGCAGATGGCCACTTAATTGCTGTTACCTTACATGGCCTTTTCTCCGTGTCTGCACCCCTGTCTGAGGGGTGTGTCTCCAAATGCAGTCACATCAAGGGCTGGAGCTTCAAAACATAAATTTTAGGGAATACACTGCAGCCTATAACAATGCCTATTCCTTATAAGGGTGCATGTGTGGGTTGATTTGCTTGTGTGCGTATGAGTGTATGAAATGGAAGCATTAATAAAGAAATACAAATAATGGTTATTTCTGGGTATGGAGTTTTGGAGTTTAAGTGGTTTTATTTCCTAATTTAACTTTCCTGGAATTTCTAAATTTTCTGCAATAAACATGTATGACTTCTATAATCAGAATTTTTTTTTTAAAATATTACAAAAATTAGCATGATGGTGATCTTGGAGCAGGGAAAGTGATGGTATTAGCCAGAGAGATAGTCAAAGGCAGTGTGAATGGAGATGTGGCTGGCCGCCACGGAAGGGCTGTGTGTGATTACAAGAAAACATCAAAATTCCTCTTGATCTCTTAAAGTCCATGAAAGTCTTATCTACCTATGTAAAGAAAATATAAGTAAATGTGGAATATTATAGTTGTAATACATCTGCATCACTCTGTTTTGGATACAAAGACTGCACTATTGATTTGCTCCCAAAGTGTATTTCTGAAATACCATGTCTGGGGAATGCTAATAAGTATTGAAGGTACAAAGGTTTCAGTGTTCATGGAGGTTGATTCAACTCTAGGTTTCCTGATTTTTTCACTTCAAAATTCTATTATGCAAAATTCTATTATTCTTTTCAGAATTCTATTATGCATATATAATAGGGTAAATAAGATACTATTTTAAAATGTATTTGACCATAGAATCTTCATTCTTTTTAGTATTCTATTTGAGTAGTTATTTTCTTTGGGGGAGGGACACACATTGACAAGTACTGCTATATACAAATGACTGAAAAGCTTCCTAATTTTAAAATATGTTACAAAGATATAGTGTGGTACTGGCATTGGCATAAAGACAAACATATATGCCAATGGAACAAAATGACACCACATCTGAAACTAATGATGTTATATATGTTGGCTAATTGAATTTAGATTTAAAAAAAAATGGAGAGCCCAGAAAGGAACCAATGCATATTGTACAAGGACACCAAAAACACATAACGGGGAAAGGAGTGTCACTTCAACAAAAGGAGTTGGGAAAGCTGGGTATCCGCATATAAAATGATGAAATTGGACTGCTATTTTATACAATAACAAAAATCAGCTCAAAATGGGTTAAAAACAAATGTAAGAATTGAAACTATAAAAGTCCTATGAGAAAGAGGAAAACTTGGTCTTGGCAAGACCTTGATTCAAAACCTTGGTCTTGGCAAGGGCTTCTAAATATAACACCAAAACCACAGGAAACAAAAGCAAAAATACACAATGTATACACAATGATGTAGTTGAAACTAAAAAGGTGATGCACAGCAAGGAAAAACAATCAACAGAGTGAACTTGATTTTTTTAAAACAAGTGATTCTATCCTGGCTGAGCCTGTACTACGAATTGGACCCTCTCTAGCTCCAATAAAAATGAGTTAGCAATCTCACAGGGATGAGGCTGGGTATCTCTACTGAAAACAAACCCAGAAATCTCTCTGCAGGTCATTGTGATGCACGTCCATGTTGGGGACTAATAGCTTAGACCTTTGAGCAGTATTAAAATGGGAATATCCCCAGAATAAACAGGACAGGTCCCATTTCAAGACTGTGCTAGGAGTAATGGCCATATCATTAAGCAAGAAAGACCCAGAAAGCAGGTTTTGATCCAAGGATGGCTGGAAATAAGTTGAAGGTATTCAGAGTCTAAATGACTAGAAAAAGGAAGATGGCTGGGATTCAGACGGGGAAAAGTATGGGCTTTGTCCTGAGGAACAAAGGAATTTGAATCCTATCTCTGCCATTGCTATATAACCCTGGTCACATGACTTAACCTCTGTTTCCTCCCTCCTTATGGGATGGAGAGATAGTAAAGAATGCCCACTTCCTAAGAATGCTAGGGAAATTGAATAAATGAAATTACGAGTGGCAAGGACATGATTTTGCCTTAACTATATTCCTGAAAATTTGGAAGAAATGTTAACAGTGTCTTTTGTGACAAGCATAAAATACAACTCAAGCATACACACAACTAGTTATCTCACCAAGAGGCAGCAGCTGGGCTTGCCAGCTCCATAATGACACAACCATGAAATATTAAAATTGTCTATGATTGGAAATTGCTAGGAGTGACACAAAGAGAAAGCATCCTGTTCTCAAGCTGAGAGTGAATAAAAGTGGAATTTGAGGCAGCGACTAGTAGTATTAAATAGCAAGTAATTCCTGCTTTTTAAGTACCAGAAATTATACTGTGGCAGCACATGTCCCTGCAGGAGATGAAGAAATAGTGACAAAGCAGGGGCTTTCAATCACACAACCACAATGACTGGATGTTTTGAAGGAAGACACCTCATCTCTGGTTTTTTCAAGGATATCAGAGTCTTTGGTTATTAATGTTCACTATTTCCTGGGAGTTAAATTTTTGTTGATAAAGCATCCATTAATTTATTTTTTGACTAGGAGGGATTTGGCACAAGAGCCAGTCTCTCAGTTGTATTGGCATTGCTTTTGCTCCCAAATAGGGAGTCAGAAGCAGCCTCAGTGCCATTTATGCAAAAGTAGAGCATGTTTCTTTCTCTGCATTTCTTTCTGGGTAGAGTTGAGTGTGGCAGAGCTGGCTTGTAAAGTCAGAAGAATGTCAGTATAGAGACTATTAAATAGAGTTCATTTCCCTGGTTTTGATGCACTCACCTCATCTGTATGTTACAGCACCCAGCTGTTTCTCCACTTAATCATTATTCTGCCATTTGTTTAGCTGCCAACGCTCTCCCCTTCCTTAACCATGCGCTGCCATAAACTTCAGAAGCCGCCATTGCAGGAGTGAGCCAGATCTGGGAGAACAAATATACAGATAAACAAATGGGATAAAAGTAGATTAACTTTTGTTTAACAACTTCTACATTATCTTTCCATCACTAGCTACTAATCAGACCCCTTAAATAAATCCTGCCCTTCTGCCAGTTAAGATTTGAATGTGACTTGAATCTTTACGTGAACCTTTTGGGACTGGCCAAATACCCATTGTAATTATAATCTTTGGTTTGTTCCCTGGTGGGAACTACTTTAACCTCAGTCCTCACCCTTTCAAATTCATGATTCTGGAAGCTTTAGTGAATTGTGGGAAAGAGTTAGTTTACATAATTAAGATGCTTTCCAGTTGTACGTTTTGCCATTTGGAAGCTTTTCAATCCTTATCCTGAAGGAGTAAGTAGATGACCCACTGAGATGATGACTCCAGATGAATGTGACTGAGCCACCCAGCTACAGGGATGGGGCTGTTCCCCCGTGTCTCACGTCTGAGAGATGGCAGTTTCCATGTCTAAGTGGCTATAGCAGACATCTGTGATCTTTGTTTTTCTGTGTTTTTTCCCCATCTGATAAAACAACATTGTTTTCATTGGGGAAACAAGCTTTTCCCAGTCTTAGTTCATTTGGCTTATGCAGCGCTGGTATCAACCCATGAGATGGATTGGGTGTACAGCCTAAGCTTAGCCAATCAGAACATTCACCCACAGTCCAGTTAGTCATTGAGAGATGGGCATGTGAGCCAAGGCAGGCCAATGACATTCAGTTCTGGGACTTGTCCCTGGAACCACTGGGGTAAAAATACTGTTTCCACTGTTTCAACTTAGTTGATAAAATATAAGCTTCAAATTGCTGGTGGCTATCTTGTCTTTTGGAGAATAAAGAAAACAGAGAAGAAAAAGACACCAAAAGATGGGGAGGTGGGGGAAATGAGAATGAGAGCCGGAAGAATGAGGTGCCCTTTGAGCTCCTGTACACAGCGTTGCCTGAAGATACAGTGACCTTTGATTTTTCAAATACATGAATCAATAATTCCTCATTTTTGCATAAATGAATTGGAGTTGGATTTTCAGTTGCTTTAACTAAAAGATTCCTGATTCCAAAGCCCAAGGTGAAGATAGAGAACATGTTGAAATTATTCTTTGCTTTCTCTCCCTTCCTTTTATATGTGTCACTTCAGATAAATCACGTAATCTCTTTGCCTTAGCTTTTTGTTTTTTATCAACAGGACATAATAGATGCAAAATATTTGGACTATTTTGAGCACTTATTGTGTTCAATAAGTGATAGCTTCTTTACTACCACGGCCACTTATGAATGAGTAACAGCAGTACTTTACTAATGAGTAAAGCAGCACCTTCTCCTCCCCATACAACTGTCAGCCTTGACAGGAGCATCCTATTTTGACAATGTGACTTTGAGACTATCAGTTGCCTCAAAAAAGCCCAAGGATATGATTATTTTTTCCCAATTGCATGAAGAAATAGACACCCTAATTTTCTGGAGACCATACAGAATAGTTCACATCACATGAATACGCACATACACAGATACACGCGTGCACACACACACAGACATCTTTTTTTCCTAACTGTAGCAGGGAAAATCATCATGGAGGCTAGAATCTAATTGTATATTTCTAAAAGCATTACAAAAACATAACATATTAAACTTGCAAAATTCCCCTTCTTAAAGATCATTCTTAGGGGGATCAAATTTACATGCATGAATATTACAGTGATAAAGTACCACAAGAATACCTTATTTCACATCTTGGTTGGAAAGGTTATTTGAGATTCATATCTAAAATAGAACATTACCTGTGGGCTACCACTTAGGATTCAGCTATCAGTAAATACACCAATTTATTAAGAAAAACATAAAATGCTAGAATAATGCTTGAAACATAAAATATGCTTAACAAATGTCATTTCTTCCCTTCTCATCCATCCATCAATCCATCCAACCATCCATCCATTCATCCTGCATTCAGAGCCTAAAAGTGTCAGTACAAGTAAAAGTATTGTTTTTTTCAAACCTCCAATTACCAAACAGTAAGTTGTCTAAATATTTCCACGTTACTAGTTGTATAAAAGAGAATTAGGTTTAGGGATACCTGGGTGGCTCAGTGGGTTAAAGCGGCTCAGGTCATTTTCCCAGGGGCTTGGAATCGAGCCCCAGTTGGGCTCTCTGCTCAGTGGGGAGCCTGCTTCCTCCTCTCTCTCTCTGCCTGCCTCTCTGCCTATTTGTGATCTGTCTGTCAAGTAAATAAATAAATAAATATCTTTAAAAAATAAAAAAGAGAATTAGGTTTATGTTGTATTTAGTAAGATCCTATGTTAATATACTATCATTAGTTGTGCAACTTTGTGTATATCATAAGGGATTTTAAGATGCACTGCCGGGCGCCTGGGTGGCTCAGTGGGTTAAGCCGCTGCCTTCGGCTCAGGTCATGATCTCAGGGTCCTGGGATCGAGTGCCGCATCGGGCTCTCTGCTCAGCAGGGGCCTGCTTCCCTTCCCCTCTCTCTGCCTGCCTCTCTGCCTACTGTGATCTCTGTCTGTCAAATAAATAAATAAAATCTTTAAAAAAAAAAAAAAAAGATGCACTGCCATATGACAACCACAACAGTGTATGATAGATGAGAAAACAACCAAGCAGTCACTGTTGAATCAGCAGACCTATTCCTGCAAGATGACATCTTATATTCTAGTCTTGATAGCTAATGGAATGAGAACCCGAAACCACCCCTGTGGTAGTTTATGTGCAATGGAGACCTCTTCTATTTGGAATGCTTTCAGAATTTCAAAATCAGTTTGTGCATGGTTCAGAAAGAAGAAACTAAAGACATGAAAAGATCTGTGATCAGAATCTGTTTCTACTAATGTGAAAAAAGATATTCACTGTTTGAAGCAGAATTGAAGGCTCTCTTGATGTGCAAAAGTAGCTTCAAATGTATCCAACACAATACTTGATTTTTCCCTTGAAAGAATAGGAAAGAATACTTCTATCACAACTTCTCTGTAGCAACAAAGTTTTCTAACTTTTCTTCTTCTTTCCTCCTTACCTTTTAAAACAAATTTTCTAAAAGAATGCTCATAGCACAAAATGACTAAGTGCTTTCAAGAAGGAACATCATGTTTTTATTCAGATAAAATCTAAGGTGAAATTGAGAAGCTGGTGGTCCATCCAGTCTTCCTCTTACTCCAAAGGTGTGGTAGAGGAAGCGGGAATTCTAGATACACAGAGACCTGGGTTCAAATCCTGATTTTGCCTTTGAATGTCTACAAAGTTGGGTAAGAACACGTTACTTAAATTTTCTGAACCTCCATTTCTTTACTTACAAAACGAGAAAATTAGATCTAACTCAAAGAGCTTTAAGAGAATTAAGGAAATGGGTATAAGCAAAGAACTTCACCTTCTCCCTGAAAGCATCACTTGTGTCTTAGTCGACAGTTGCCTACCCAGCCCTCCCATTCGCCTGACCTAGAACCCTATATTCTCATGTTGTTTTTTAACGTTTTTTCATGATGCCCATGAAATAACCTGTCATACCTAAATATTTCTCTATCTTTTCCTAAATCAAAAAAATCTAAAAAATCAAAATATTCACCTGCAGCATATTTCATTTTTAAGCTGAAAATGGGTGGTAGAAGAGTCTGAAAGAAGTGCAGAATAGTATTTTGAAATGAACAAAAGACTTAGTTACCACACGCCGGAGAGTGACTTAGACAACTGAAAGACTTTGGATAAAGCAGGAGACTCATACTAAGCCTAAGCCTCATTTGCAAAATGGCAGTAATTTTCCCTAATTCATAGGGTACTGTTTAACTCACATGTCATTCTGTGCAGGAAAGGACTATATGACAAATGCCATGTCGTATCAATATGGGAAATTATTGTCAGCTAGTAGTTATTTACTTTTTAGTTACACTAGTGTCTTTGCCAGGTAAAGGGTGAAAAGTAAACAGCAGTTCAAAATATCTTTCTGAAAATAAAATAAAATACCCTTCTGGACATAAATAAATAAATAAATAACTCAGTAAAGCCTTATACAAGTAAGGTAGGTTTGTGGTATGGTAGAAAGAACCTACTTCTTAAAGTCAGAGCAACATAGATTCTTTTAATTTCATTATGTTCTATCATTGTGACTGAGGACATATTCATTTATCTTTCTAATCTTCAAATTTTTTCATTTGGAAAAAATAAGGATTTCTAACTTACTATGCAGATTTTTGTGAAGAGTAAAGGTAATCATACATGCAAAATCACTAGCATAGCAAATGATACAAAGATACTCAATAACAATTGCCGTTTTAATGAAACAGATTTTAGGCAATGTGTAGGTTGAGCAGTATGGTGTCAGAATAATTCTACTAATATAGGTGCCTGTTGCTCTTTCTATCCTCATAAAAGTTGAGATTTTTGCTGGCAACGTTTGGGTTCTCATAAAAGCCAATGGACAATTGATTTCCTTTTTCATTGAGATGAGCTGGTAGAAGACAGGATACTTCTTCATGTAATCAGTTGAAAATGGGATTGTTGGTTAGTATCATCAAAAAGACATGACTCTAGTTCCATCCATGTTGTCGCAAATGGCAAGATTTCATTTCTTTTGATGGCTGCATAGTATTCCATTGTGTATATATACCACATCTTCTTGATCCATTTATCTGTTGATGGACATCTAGGTTCTTTCCATAGTTTGGCTATTGTGGACATTGCTGCTATAAACATTTGGGTGCACGTGCCCCTTTGGATCACTACGTTTGTATCTTTAGGGTAAATACCCAGTAGTGCAATTGCTGGGTCATAGGGCAGTTCTATTTTCAACATTCTGAGGCTCCTCCATGCTGTTTTCCAGAGTGGTTGCACCAGCTTGCATTCCCACCAACAGTGTAGGAGGGTTCCCCTTTCTCCGCATCCTCGCCAGCATCTGTCATTTCCTGACCTGTTGATTTTAGCCATTCTGACTGGTGTGAGGTGATATCTCATTGTGGTTTTGATTTGTATTTCCCTGATGCCGAGTGATATGGAGCACTTTTTCATGTGTCTGTTGGCCATCTGGATGTCTTCTTTGCAGAAACGTCTGTTCATGTCCTCTGCCCATTTCTTGATTGGATTATTTGTTCTTTGGGTGTTGAGTTTGCTAAGTTCTTTATAGATTTTGGACACTAGTCCTTTATCTGATATGTCGTTTGCAAATATCTTCTCCCATTCTGTCAGTTGTCTTTTGATTTTGTTAACTGTATCATGCTCAGCGAAATAAGTCAAGCGGAAAAAGACAACTATCATATGATCTCCCTGATATGAGGAAGTGGTGATGCAACATGGGGGCTTAAGTGGGTAGGAGAAGAATAAATGAAACAAGATGGGATTGGGAGGGAGACAAACCATAAGTGACTCTTAATCTCACAAAATAAACTGAGGGTTGCTGGGGGGAGGGGGGTTGGGAGAAGGGGGGTGGGGTTATGGACATTGGGGAGGGTATGTGCTTTGGTGAGTGCTGTGAAGTGTGTAAACCTGGCGCTTCACAGACCTGTACCCCTGGGGATAAAAATATATGTTTATAAAAAAAAAAAAAAAAAGAGAGAGAGACAAAAAAATAAAATTTATCAAATGTACTTTTGTATTTAAAAAAAAAAAAGAAGAAGAAGAAGACATGACTGCCAGGGCATCTGGGTGACTCTGGCTCAATTAGTTAAGCATCTGACTCTTGATCTCAGCTCAGGTCTTGATCTCAGGGTTGTGAGTTCAAACCCTCCATTGGGCTCCATCCATTGGGAGCCAATTTAAAAACAAACAAACAAAAAACAAAACAAACAAAAACAACAAAAAAACCCATGACCACCGACTGACCCATGAGCTAGACTTGGGAACACAGAGGCTCCCCAACCCCTCCTCTGTCCTTGAAATGTGGGTTCTATTTGCCTTTTCTGTTCTCAGAGACTGATCAAAGGACAAAGCCTTGAGATAGGATGTTGAGACTACCTGCACAATTTATGAGACTGACCCTAGCCTCTTTACAAACTTAGGATTTGTAGGGGTGGGTGTGGGGATCCATTCGTCTTGCTGCCACTCAAAACAAGCCCTGCATATAATTTCCCTTTGCTTATTCAAACTGACACCTACCAACCTGGAGTGTCTTGCCTCCTTCTTGGGTCTCTGCCTGCCCTGTGACTATGGGAGCTGTTTTCAGATTACCCTTGGGAAGCTCCTGCAAACAGTATGAACCAACAGGGTGCCACAAAGATTTCCTCCAGGTCCTGATTTTGGGAAACAGACCATAAAACGGTTACCTTCTTTGATAGCAACTAGTAAGAACTAAACACAAAATGAAAGACATCAGTCAACTGCAGGAATTAGCAGGATATTTGTAAATATGGTTGTTAGGAGTCTTCAGTGTCTCCCAAATCTAGCCAAGGTAACAAAGGCAGATCATCAGGTTGTATTGACTGGTTTCTAAGTGGTGTATAGGTAGCTGTACTTAGTTGTTCTGAAACTTGCCTGATAGAGTTAAAGTGTGTAACATAATAACAAGTTCTGCCCAAGGGTAAAAGGTGATAGGGTTATAATAATGAGAAATGTTTTATATGGCCTAGTGAGATAGTCCTCCAGGTCATAAAAGAACCAAAACTTTGTTTTGTCCCATGAAACCTTTTGAAAACTAACTTTATTTCCTAGGTAAGGGTGTGCCATCAAGAGTAGAATATAATATTTTGATTTTGGGGTTTTTATTGTAAATTAGAACACTAGTATTCCAGTTCATAGAATAATCTTTGATTTTCTGATCAGCATGAATCAGTTCACTAGGACTTGGAGAGTTTTTAGTTAATAGTTAAAATAAAAGGATAATAAATGGCCTCCAAAATGATCAGGAAGAAGCAACCAAGAAAGAGCATTATCCACGAATTCATTCAAGACATTGCTTAATTTTTTAAGGTTTACATTGGGTATTAAGACCCGAGTGAGCTCTTAAGAGAAAGGACTGTTGAGGAGACTCAAAGTGAAGTTGTCAATAAATCTGGAAAAATGGGGGCAGTCTCAAGATGAGAAATATGTGATAGAAATATGTGTTGAATGAGCTGTCTATGCTAAATTTTTAAGAGTTCCAGTTTATAAATACTATAAAAGCTCAAATATATTTTTGTTAATAAGGATAATTAGGACAGTTATTTAGAATTGGCAAGGATTTATTAGAATTGTAATTTTTGTTGTAGGTTCCTGATATGTGTTTAAAGTGTGAGCATAAGGCCCTTATGGTCATCCTCTCCCCTGTGGAAAGCAAACAAGGGTATAGTGACTGCGAGCCAGATGGCTTAGATTTGTGCTTAGGTTGGTGTTTCCTGATTGTGATTTGGACAACTTCTTTTACCTCTCCATGCTTCTGTTTACATTTCCATATAAGATGGCATATTAGTTATTTAGTGTCATATAAAAAATTATCCCTAAACTTGGTGGTTTCAAACAATAAACTTCTATTATTTTATGTGTTTTCAAGGAGGCAGGATTTCTGAAGCAGCTTAGTTTGGGTGGTTCTGGCTCAAGGTCTCTAATGAGGCTGCCATCAAGATGCAGACTGGAGCCATAGTCAGCTGAAGGTTTTACTGGGGCTGGAGGATCCAGTTCCAAGATGGTGGACTCACATGACTACTGCTGGCTGCTATATAGTTGCATGTGGGAATCACTGTAGTATCTTGGAGGCTGGCTATAGTAATAGTTGATCTCATTGCTATGGAAAGAATTAAATAAATTCTGCATACAGACTGCTCAACCTAGTCCCCGATACATGACAAGAGCTCAATTAGTGGTTAAGTCTAAATAAGATCTTCATGTTTCTTCCATTATAAGAGTTTAAGTGTCTATTTATTAAGTATTGCCAATATTATTGTTATAACTCTCATCTATTTACCAAAGACTTCAGCACTATAGTAATTGTGACAATTAGCAGATAATGCCTCCTTGTGGGAGATTAACCCACACCCCCAAACACAAGTACTCTTACTTTGGTAGTAGAGAGAGGTACTTGGGAATTTTATATTCTACTCGTTCATGCTAAAAGAGATCACTCCTGAAATCCAGCACATACATCAAGGTGCTTCCTTAATTTAGTCCAGAAAGAAATATACTTCCTATATGTTCCTGCCAACATATTCTGAGTCTTAAAAAGAGAGAAACACAGAAAGAGAAACTTTTAATTACATTCTAGTTTTCCATCATTGCTCTCGGGAGTAAAAATGGTATTTCGTCATTTTTATCTTGTTTCATAAATCGGGAAACTAAGACTCAGGGGAATGAGGGCACTTGTTCATGTTTCCCTAACAAATTAGATGAAGGCCCAAAATTGAACCCAGGTCTTTGACATGCTGTGTTCACTGTGCTTTTCTCTTTCTCATCTGTAATGGGGACCCTCATTAGAGCCTGGTTTAATGAGCGTGCTCTGCTAGAGAGTGCATTTCACCCTTTCTTCCTCACTCCTTCAATAAGGAAGGAACACGAAAACGACATGGAAGTCACTAACATCAACCTCACCCTAGTGTTACTGGTAATGGTAACCCTTAGAGAGCTAAAAAGCAAATTCTGATCATAGAAACAGCTTCCACCTGGTAGGTAGGCTCAGAAGACGTGGTCCCATTTCCCAGAAAAAGAAAGTGACTGGTCACAATTTGTATTTTGAAAGCTTGAAAGAAGAGCTATCCAATCCCCAGGGGAAGAAAAAGAAATCAGGGATTAAATGCAGACAATAATCATGGGTTTTAAAAGAGCCAATGATCTGTCTGAAACCATCTCAACCCAGAGCTCTGGGGCTGACTTACGGTCTTGGACAGCTGTATGTGTGCAAGTTGAAAGGGCTGATCAAGTTGATAGCGTTCTGTGCCACCAACTTGACAGTAACCCACTTAGAACACCTAGGTTGGTCACATTTTAGGCCTGACCCTCTAAAGGTTTTTACTCAACCACTAGTTTCTCATGCCTATAATTTGCTGTGGTTGATGACTTGTCCTAATGCTGCTAGCTGTGAGCTAGACATTTGTCCTCATTTCTATCCTTCAGGCTCACTCTAAAGGGTCGGCTTCTCTCCAGTCCTAAGCACCTCTTTCCATGATCCATAAGGAACACAGGGGCTCAGAAGCTGATTTTTAGACCCAAGCAATGATTAAAAGCTTTGAAGACTCCCCTGCTTGAAATATAATTTTCAGTGGTCAAGCATTCAGTTCGTCTAAAACACTTCAATGCTTTGCCTTTCCTTCCACTGGAATGCTTCCACAGTCACAGCTTTGTTCTGACTCTGTCTCTTTTATAGATCCAGACATTGCCATGGCCCCTTTCACCTGCAGACAAATTAACATCAATGGAGGCAAGACGCGACCTGAGTTTAAACTTCCCTGGATTTTCTGAGAAGAGCAGGAGTGTGGTATCTGTGTGTATTGGTCTTGTTGCAAGAAATAACATGAGACTATTCTTAAATAACTTCAACCCAAGAGTTTTTGTTTTTATATTTATACAAGCATCTGGCTGCCGTGAATTGAGCTGCATTCTAAGTGGAAAATCCCTCTCCTCTTACTCCCAGTGGACTGCTTCACTTTGTTCTAGAAAATCCCAGGGGTGCAGGTGGGCTGCTGCGGTAATTGCTGAGCTGTGGTGCAATACATGGTCTTGTTTTATCTCTGCAAACACAGTCCCCAAAGCCACAATATAAACAGTGTGGAATTTCTCACCCTTGTGTATAAATGAGGCTGAACGGTTCCTGAGCCTGCTAACATTCTCTGAACACTAAAGTGCATCTCTGTCCTCACCAAACAATTTCTTCCTTTTCAAGAGCTGAAGTGTGAAGAGGGACACCTTATTTCATTGCAAAATGAACGCAAGTAAACAGAGAAATGTGATTAAAATTCAATTGAATGCAGGCAGGAATTAAGCCATCCCACACGATCAGTCTATAGCTTACCCTAAAGAGAGGAAAAGGAAAAGAAACAAAACAAAACCTCATTGCAGCTCAGCTGAAAAACTGTTGGGGCATTTTACTAACTGAATCTCGTTATCCTTCCTGCCCTTGATAACACAAAGTGTAGTACAGTGTACTGTGAAACTCTGGGGCGGGGCTGGGGGTTAACAGTTGTCTTTCCCATCAGTGTGATTCTTTGTGGGATTCTCATACATTCCCAAGTTCAAAAGCCTAAAGTGACTACTTTCTTTTACCTTTTGAGCCTTATGGAGCCAAATATCAAAGATGATCCAATCAGCTTTAGACAAAACAAGACAAAACAAAAAAACCTAGTGTTCTACCTATAGTTTCCCTAGCAATTCCAGATCATGAACAGGATTGTATAACAGAAAGAAATGTAGCTCAGTTGCAATGGGCCCTAATGACTCAATGGGTATTAAAAAGATCTCTCCTGAAATGGACCAGAAAATTATATTTCATAGATAGGAGGTGGTTACTAACTGGCCTAGGCCAACGGCTGCAGAGTCAGCAGCTCTAGTCTGAATTAGTCTAGACCATTTATCAGCTGTAGAGCTAACTTTGGACAACTTCTTACAACTTTTTTAAACATCTCCAAGGTGAAGTTTCCTCACCTGTAGACGCCACTGAAAAGCAGAGCACTGAAAGTATTGCTGTAATGATTATGTGAGACAATGTGTATCAAGTCTTAGTACACTGCCTAGTGCATAGTACGTGCTTAATAAATGCAAATAAGAATTCTTGTGGGGGAGGGGGAACATACCCAAAACAAACAAAGAAAAAGAATTCTTGCAGAAAAAAATGTGTGGGAAGGTTAAGTGACATATCCAAAGTTACACAGGTAAGGAGTTGGGAAGATTAGCAGTAGAAACCTCATCTCTTAATTCCTAGACTATGATTATTTCCTATTTCTCTGTACAGATGGATGCTGGGCAGGAGCTGGGTCTTTCTACACCACTGGTTTCCCCAAACACAGCTATCTAAAAATTAAGTCACATATGTTTGTATAGGGTTTTATAATTTGCAATTTATCTCTATTAATGCTTTTTTGAATCTCACGAAAATCCTCAAAATAAGGTGAGTTTTCTTCCCAGTCTACAAAATGAAACTAAGGCACAACAAATGGTGGTGAGAAAACAGGATAGCTACATGCAAAAGAATGAAACTGGACCACCTTCTTGCACCATATGCAAAAAAAAAAAAAAAAAAAAAAAAACTCATAATGGATCAAAGACCAAAATGTGAGCCCTGAAACCATAAAAATCCTAGAAGAGAACACAGGCAGTAATTTCTGTAATATTGGCCATAGCAACATTTTTCTAGTAATGTCTCCTGAGGCAAGAGAAATTGAAGGAAATAAACCATTGGGACTACATCAAAAACTTCTTTTTTTGAGAGAGAGAGAATGGGAGAGAGAGAGAGGAGAGAGTGCATGGCTTGGTCAGGGGAAAGGCAGAGGGAGAGGGAGAGAGAGACTATTAAACAGGTTCCATGCTCAGCACAGAGCCTGACATGGTGCTTAACCTCAGGACACTGAGATCATGACCTGAGCTGAAGTCAAGAGTCAAATATTTAACCAAATGAGCCACCCAGGTGCCCCAAAATAAAAATCTTCTGCCCAGCAAAGCAAAAATTTAGCAAAACTAAAAGGCAATCTACTGAATGGAAAACATATTTGCAAATGACTTATCTGATAAAGGATTATAAAGAAGGGATACAACTCAACACTCTAAGTACAAATAATCCAATTAAAAGTGGACAGGGGACATGAATAGACATTTCACCAAAGAAGACATTCAGATGTCAACAGACATATAAAAAAATGCTCAACATCACTTATCAGGGAAATGCAAATCAAAACTACACTGAGATACCATCACAAACCTGTCTGAATGGCTAAAATCAAAACTACAAGAAACAACAAGTATTGGCAAGGAGGCAGAGAAAAGAACACTCATACACCACTGGTGGGAATGCAAACTGGTGTAGCCACTATAGAAAACAGTACGGAGGTTCCTCAATAAATTAAAAATAAAACCATCCTATGAGCCAGCAATTTCACTACTAGCTATTTTCCCTAAGAATACAAAATAATTCAAAGGAATACATACACCCCAGTGTTTACAGAAGCATTATTTATAATAGCCAAACTATGGACACAGCCCAAGTGTCCATCAATAGTTGGATAAAGAAAATATGGATAGGGGCACCTGGGTGGCTCAGTGGGTTAAAGCCTCTACCCTCGGCTTGGGTCATGATCCCAGAGTCCTGGGATCAAGCCCCGCATCGGGCTCTCTGCTCAGCGGGGAGCCTGCTTCCCCCGCTCTCTGTAGAGACAGAGAGCCTTCCTCTCTGCCTACTTGTGATCTCTGTCAAATAAATAAATAAAATATTTTTAAAAATGGAATATAAGGAAAAATATAAGGAAAAAATATAAATGAATACTATTCAGCCACAGAAAGAATGAAATCTTGTCGTTTGCAAAGACATGGATGGAGCTAGAAGAAATAATGCTAAGAGAAATAAGTCAGTGAGAGAGACAAATACCATATACCTTCACTCACATGTGGAATTAAAAAACAAATGTGCAAAGGAAAAAGAGAGAGAGAGAGACAGACAGACAGACAAACCAAGAAACAGGCTCTGAAATACAGAGAACAAACCTATGGTTACCAGAGGGGAGGTAGGGCATGGGTGGGACATGGGAGAAATAGGTGAGGGGGTTTAAAAAAACACTTACCATGATGAGCACTGAGTAATGCGTAGAATTGCTGAATTACTATATTGAACACCTGAAACTAATATAACACTCTATGTTAACTATACTGGAATTAAAATTTTTTAAAAAACCTTAACTAAAAATTTCTAAAAAGAAGAAAAATGCAGAGTCATATGTCTCACCCAGAGCTACTGATTTTGAACTTCTGGAATCTGGAGAAGGGGCACAGGAATCTATTTACTTGAGATTTCCAAGTGCTTCCTATTCATGCTAGAACTTGAGAACTAGTGAGCTACCCTGCAGCCTATGTCAGAGAGTCACTGGGGAGAAGTGCACGCCTTCTGCCCCAGGGGCCCGGGCGCAGGTGTCAGCAATCAGAGAAGTATCTGGAGGTTTTCGCAAAGCATCTTAGCCAATAACCAGGTAGCATTTGTATACACCTTCAGAAAGCAGACTGGCAAAGTGTAATATTTGTCTCGAAATCAGAGGAACATATTTTAACTGATATTACATTTTTAGGAAAACATAACACACATAATGGTAAAAACAAAATTCAACATGCACAAAATATCTGAGACTCACCCACTTATTCCAAAGCTCCCACTGTTTTTCCCTAGGAAAGGCCAATGTTTTGTATTTCTCAGTTTTTCTGCCCAGAAAGCTATGCAACCATGGATACATACTGTTATTCTTCCCTGCTTTAACAAAATAAATGATATCATATATTCTTCTGTGACATCTTTTTTCTGAAAATTGTTGCCATTGACACATCTAGAAGTTCTTTGTTCTTTCTAATGGTTGTTCTTCTGAACTCATCTGCTTATTTTAATTTGCCTACTGCTTATTTTATTTTATTTTTTTTAATGATTATTTATTTATTTATTTGACAGAGAGAAATCCCAAGTAGATGGAGAGGCAGGCAGAGAGAGAGAGAGGGAAGCAGGCTCCCCGCCGAGCAGAGAGCCCGATGCGGGACTCGATCCCAGGACCCTGAGATCATGACCTGAGCCAAAGGCAGCGGCTTAACCCACTGAGCCACCCAGGCGCCCCTGCCTACTGCTTATTTTAATTTACCTACCATAGAGGTTGCTCCTGAAGTTTTGCTATTACAAGCAATGCTGCAAAAGGTCCTCCTAGCCTTTGATATGCGTGTGAATGTATCTGTGGGAGAACTGTCTGCATACAGCACCGGCCAGTCATGTTTGTCTCAGTCCCCTCATCTGATGATTTCCAAGGACCATGATAACTCTGCGGACTCTAGCTTTCTTCACATGGCATCCTGTTTTAGCAACATTAGAAAATGAAAAACTTCGTTGATTAAAAAAAACAACTCACTGAGCACACGCCAGCTTCTGCATTGCCACACAATACAGATCAGGACAAAGAGAAGTGTTTATGAAGTTAGTGAAAATAAGGTGATTAGCATAAACTATCCCCAGCCATGGGTGATAAGCATTTACATCCCCTCTTTCTCCACGCCGCAATTGCTACTTATGTTTATAAAACCCCAAGGGGGTGGGGAGTGTTAATTTTCTTCTCCCTTGTGTTGTTGAACTCCAGGTGTTTCCGAGATTTCTACATGTTCTCAAGTTCTCAAGATGGTTCTCAAGTTCTCTGATGGAGAACAAAGTATAACTGGGTGGTTTCTGTTCACAGGGGCCTTTTAGAAAATAAACCTTTGTGCTTTTTTCCTAGACATGAGCTCACAGCATTCAGCAGGATATACATATTCACATGCATGTATGCTGTCACACACACATCGCTATGAAGATTGTGTGAGAAAATTCCACTACAAGAGGGTTATGGACAAGTTTTTCTTTCCTCCTTGGAAGATGGAAGACTCCCTGACAAGGATTTTATTTTCATTGTGGTGGGCTGTCAGCGTGACCATTTATCATCGCCTGAATTAATAAGGGAAGAACAGAAGAAAGATGGCTTGCTGCCAAACGGCTTGGGGATGCTCAGGGCTGCACAGATCAATCAGCTGGACACCCGGGCTATTGTCTGCTCATCAATTCATTTTCATTGAGTTTCAGAACAGAAAACACCAGGCGTTTTTCCGAGGCATGATCCCAAACTGACCGCCTATACTTGTTTTACATTCTAACCTTTTATTCCCATAGGACACTCATCCAGGTGGCATATTGTGTTTAGATTAAGCTCCTTCTCTGGAAATCAGCTAGTGGCAGAGCACACTGCTCCTTTCCACTGCTCAAATGCACAAAAGTCCCAACAATCCTTTGAAACTAAGAGGCAAAAGAGATTCACATCAAGCACATCTGAGATGCAATGGGAATCCCTTGTGAACTTGTGACAGCACAATAGACGATAAAATGCTTTCTAAGGTACTGGGAGACACACAGGCCACAGAGGACAACTGAAATATAGATTTGTAGAGGGCTGGGGTAGCGGACATTCTGTTGTTTTCTTTTGCCCAGGAAGCATTCCCCTTCTACCAAAATTGGTTTTCTGACTTTTTCTCAGTAAAGCATGCTCTCTGCAAGTTCCAGATCTTATACTTCTGATCGGACTTCACACTATATTTAGTGTCGGATGACTTGACTTAGGTATGGCTCTCATTCCCTAGATAATGGTGTTTGGTTTATGAATGGACTCAGGATGCAACAGAGCCAGTGAGACATAAATACAATTTCAAGGATCTTGGTCCTTTCTTTCTTTTTCTTTCTTTTCTCTTCTCTTCTCTTCTTTTCTTTTCTTTTTTCTTTTTTTTTCTTCTTTCTTTCACTTCAAGATGCTAACTACATAAATGGGGAGTCTCCAAAAGCCACTATGGCTGAGAACTTCTGCCAACATGGCAGAAGAATGAAATGAGAGAGAGACTGAAACCAGTCCTGATGAGATTATTTGAGCAGCTGCATGAAACCCCTCCTGAAGCTAGTGTGCCTCTGGATTAAGTGAACAAACATTGCTAACTTTTAAAAAGTCAGTTTGAATTGGGTTTATATTACAATAAAAGGAATCAACTAATACAGGCAAAATTTATTGACTGGGTTATTGAATTAAGACCTGTGAATTCTAAAACTGAAATGGTCCCAAAAGTTTCTTTTTGGACAGAACTTAATGAATTTTTCACTTGGTAATCAGAAAACATAAAAATATCATATAATTGAATTCCCTCCATGAAATTAGTTCTACCCTCTGATATAAGAAGTGAGGAATAGGGCCTTTGACTTCTGATAATTGTTCACAGAGCAGTGTGGACCAAATCTTTTGATGATGATAACTATTAAAGCTACAGAAAAATAAAATAAGGGTATTGAGATTTTAATAATGGAGGCAAGATTTATTTGGCCAAAACCTAAGAGAAGGTGATACTTGAGGGATGCAGTGTAAAAAATTTGCTATTCTAATGGAGTAATCTAAAAGTCTGAGCAGTATTTCTAGAAGGTTAGAGGGAGGGGCAAAACCCCAGGTTTGCTAAGGGGGGAATCAAGACTAAAATCCCTGAAATTTGTGCTGAGGCCCTGAATGTCTGTATTGTAGGAGGAAGAGTAAATTGGGGAAAAAAAATGTTTTTCACATAGGCTGATCTCCGCTAAGAGATACATGGATAATCTAGAAAAATAACCACTTCTGAAACTGAATTTAAGTAATCTTAGATTAATAGAGCCCCACCGCATGTGGCAGACACACCAGAAACTCCTTCTATGGAGGAAGATAACATCACCACAGACCACAGATTATTGCTATAATTCTTAGAAACAATGGCTGGTACACAAGCACAGATAACAAGACACACAAGGAAATTAAATGGCATAAAAGGGCTTAACCAGGGGGGAAAGCAAAAAAGAAAAAAAAAAAGTTATGCACAGAATCTTCATATATTAAAGCTATACTTTAAAATGATTATGCTTACATTTCAAGGAGCTAAAAGATAAAATATACTGACAAATAATGAGATACTATATAAGTGACAGAGGGGATCTCAAAAGGATCAAATAGAAATTCTAGAATGGAAAACCTGAACTACTGAAATTAAGAACTCAGTGGAAAGATTTAACAGATTAGACCCAGTTGAATGGGGAATTGGTGTCTTCTGAGGAAATAATTCAATTTTAATGTAGTATAATTCACCAACACTTTCTTTTCAGTTAGTGCTTTTCGTGTACTTATTTAAAAATGGTGCCCTTCTGTGAGGTTGTTCAGATAGTCATCTAAATTATCTCCTAAGATCTTTATTGTTTTACTTTTCCTATTTATATTAGCAATCCACTATAATAATTTTGTGTGTATGGTATAGGATAGAGGACAAGAGTTTTTTTTTTCCTTCCACATTGCATCCAGGAATCCTAGCACTACAATTGAAAACACCATCTTTACCCATTACTCTGCAGAGTAATTAGAAGATAATTCAGACCACTATCTTCATGACTTCATAGAAGAGGACTACCATGGAGTGGTAGAGGATATTTTAAAAATACATAACTGAGGGGTGCCTGGGTGGCTTAGTCAATTAAGCACCTGACCCTTGATTTTGGGTCAGGTCATGATTTAGGATCATGAAATTGAGTGCCACATTGGGCTCTGGGCTCAAAGGGGGAATATTCTTGAGATTCTTTCACTCCCTCTCCCTCTGCCCCCTCTCCCTCTGCCCCCTCTCCCCCACACTCTGTCTCAAATCTTTTAAAAATATATAACTTAAAAAGTAATAATATACAAAATAATGAGTCTGAGTCATACAACAATAGACCACCCAATTTAAAAACTGTGCAAGACACTTGAAGAGGATGGTGCCTGAGTGGCTCAGTGGGTTAAGCCTCTGCCTTCAGCTCAGGTCATGATCTCAGGGTCCTAGGATCGAGCCCCACATCAGGCTCTCTGCTCAGGGGGGAGCCTGATTCTCCCTCCCTATCTCTTCCTGCCTCTCTGCCTACTTGTGATCTATCTCTCTCTCTCTCTGTGTCAAATAAATAAATAAATAAAAATCTTAAAAAAAAAAAAAGATACTTGAAGAGAAAATTGACAAAAGATATCCAAATGACCTTGACTATATGAAATTCTACTCAGCCTCATTAATAATAAAAAACCACAATGAGCTACTACAGCACAATTTATCAGAATGGCTGAAATTAAAAAGAATACCAATTGATATGTAGCAAGAGAAATGCTTATGTACCGCTGGTACAAGTGTAAAGTTGATACTATCATTCCGAAAACAATTTGGTGATACCTACCAAAGTTGAAAATATGCATGTCTATAGACCCAGCAATTCTATTTCTAAACATATATTTAACAGAAATTCATGAATGAGGCAAGTGACAGAGACAAGGATTTTCATGGCAGTATATTTTGTAAGTCTCTAACTGTAAACAGTCCATTAACATCAGAATTTATTAGAATTAGAATTGTCCAGGGCGCCTGGGTGGCTCAGCGGGTTGAGCCTCTGCCTTCGACTCAGGTCATGATCTCAGGGTCCTGGGATCGAGCCCTGCATTGGACTGTCTGCTCAGTGAAGAGTCTGCTTCCCTTCTCTCTGCCTGCCTCTCTGCCTACTTGTGATCTCTCTCTCTGTCAAATAAATAAATAAAATCTTAAAAAAAAAAAGAATTAGAACTGTCCATTAACAATATACAGTGATACAGGTCTACAATGAATATATAGCAAAAAAAAAAAAAAAAAAAAGTTACAGGACCAAAAGCTAGATGAATCTCATAGATACATTCAAAAGATGCCAGACAAAAAATATTATATACTATATGATTCCATTTATATAAAGTTCAAAAAGAGGTAGACCTAATCTACACTGTTTAGTCACTGCAATCTTACAAAACTATTAAGATAATTAT
The DNA here is from genome assembly GCF_020171115.1 of Neogale vison. Classification (NCBI taxonomy): domain Eukaryota; kingdom Metazoa; phylum Chordata; class Mammalia; order Carnivora; family Mustelidae; genus Neogale; species Neogale vison. Next base: position 178,964,782 of record NC_058096.1, on the reverse strand, counting down.
AAGAAATGCCAGGAAACTGATTATTTGGGGAGAGTAAGAAGGGAAAAGAAAAGGGCTTCTGGAATAATGGCAATGTTTCACTTCTTTCTTTCTTTCTTTCTTTTTTTAGGTTTCAAATGTACTTTTTTCTTCAATCATGCCATGTTTTAATGGGTACACAGTGCTTTTACTTGGCATCAAATGTGAGTAGGCTTTGAAACAATTCAGTTTTATACCAGCTGGGATGGTTACTGACTTCTCCATTCTTTTAGATGATTCTGCCAACAGGGATAGGTTCTGTTCTGTTTCAATTTGTGTTGCTGTATATGCCCACACAGCAACACAGAAATGGCTCGACTAGCTTATACAGTATTACCATATTTGTCAGAGAAATCAGGTATCTGTTTTGTGGTTCTGCCTTGCCATTGTTTGTGAATGCTTTGAACTCAGAGACAGCTTAGAGCATTTTTGGCCATGGAAACCCTATGAAGCTAAGACAGAAGAGTGGCGCCTGCAGCTATTTGTTTGCTACAACTTTGTGCCAGGTCCCCTTGCAAAGAAGCAATGATTCCTTTCTGGATGTCGGTAGCAGATACAGGAGTTTTTCCTTTATAATAATTTATTGATATTATTTTTACACATTTTCAATATATATGTTATATATCATAGCTAAATACCTTAAAAAATGTTAGCAAATGTCAACTGATCAATGCAACCGCATGCTACAGGTGCATACCTTGTAGCACCCCAGGGAAATGTCTCTGGAGTCAGAAGCCTGGGTTTAAATTCCAGGTCTTTGCTAAGAGATGTGTGGACATAGGTGAATAATTTAACTTTTTTTTAAAGCCCCCAACATGGGGTTCAAACCCATGACCCTAAGACTAAGGTTGAGCTGAGATCAAGAGTCAGAGGCTTAACCAACTGAGCCACCCAGGCACCCTGAATTTAACATTTTTAACTCTTTATTTCTTAACGTGTTGACAGGATGAAATTAAATAAATCATGCAAAACACTTAGCAACTGTCTGGCACATCAGTTAAGTTCAATTTTTAGTTATTCACCTAGAAAAATATTCCCCGTGTGAGACAAATTTATACCTTGGCAGCAATGGTTTTATTTCACACTCTTCTCCAACCAGCCCTTGCCTCTTTAATATTGCTAACATGGTTAGTGACAGAAATGGAGATAATCACAGTTACATCACATGAAATTGTGGATGCTTTACTGTTTTGTAGTCACTGCCCAAAAGATGGGTCCCTAGATCACTTGGCTCTGATAGCCAAGAGGGCTTGCATCCGCAAGTCCCACAGTATTATGAGAAACAAAGGAAAAGACATTAATAGGCACAGGAGCACCCCTCTGTGGCTATACACACAGGCCCATCACAGAGAGGCAGACAAAGAGTGCATCTCTGAATATCTTCCTTAATTGCTTACTTTTCCAGCTGCTGCCTGAGGATCCAGCTTCCAACCAGACTACATTTAAATTCTGAATGTGATCATCCCCTTTGAGACAAAGATAGATTTCAGCATACCCTCAAATACTAGCAGTCACTAAAAACAGAGAGAGTGGCTTGGAAAATTACAAAGGTTTGAGAGACAACAAAGAACTCAGGCTGGGCTGATAGATAAGGTTCATACTCTACATGAGAACACTGTCAAGACTGGGAGAAGTGACTGTTCTATCTAATGCATAGAAATCAACCCAGAGAAGTCAAGGAAAAAGAAGAAACAGAAAAATTATCTCCCAAAAAGGAACAAGAAAAAACTCCAGAAATAAACCTTAATGAAATGGAAATAAGTGATTTACTTGATAAAGAGTTCAAAATAATGGGTTCAAAAAATAATCATAAAGATGGGTTACTGAGATCAGAAGAACAATGCATACACAAAGTGAGAATTTCAACAAAGAGGTAGAAAATATAATAAAGTACTAAACAAAAATCATAGACAAGAATAATACAATAACTGAACAAAAAAAAATCAGTAGAGGGGTTCAACATAAGACTACGTCAAGTGGAAGAAAGTCTCTGTGAATTAAAAAACATGGCAGTAGAATTGATCCAATAAGATAAGCAAAAAAAAAAAAAAAAAAATGGACAAGAGAGAAGAGAATTTAAGGGACCATGAAACATCATAAAGCTGACCAACATTTGCATTATAGTGGTCTCGGAAAGAGAACAGAGAGTGAAAGTGGAAGAAAACATACTCAAAGAAATAATGGCTTAACACTCTCTTAACTTTGAGGAAGACATTCAGATCCATGAATCCTTGAGGGTTCCAATAAGGTGACTCAAAAGAAACCCACACTGAATCACAGTGTAATTAAACTGTCAAAAGTTATGGCCAAAGAGAAAATCTTAAAAGCAGTAAGAAGAAAAGAACTTTTTATACACAGGGAATCCCTGTAAGACTTAGTCAACTTTTCAACAGAAACATTGCAACAGAAACATGGCCAGAGCCACAAGTACTTGGGAGTAGCACCAAGGGCTGGAAGAAAAATACTGACAACCAAGGATCTTCTGCTAAGTAAAGTTGTTCCTTAGAATTGAAGGAGAGACAAAGAATTCTCTAGACAAATAAAAATGAAAGAGGTTCATTACCAAGGGATTGGCATTGCAAGAAGTACTAAAGGGAATTTTTCAAATTAGAACCAAAAGGGTTTTAATAGGTAAGAGGAAAACAAATAGTAGTATAAATATCACTGGTAAAGGTAAATAGATAATTAAATTCACAATATTTCAATGTCATAATGATGGTGGATAAATCACTTATAAGCTGTACGAAGGTGAAAGACAAAATGTATTAAAAAGATCTATAACTATAGAGGTACCTGGTGCCTCAATTAGTTAAGCCATTGTCTTCAGCTCAGGTCATGATCCCAGCATCCTGGAATAGAGCTAAGCATAGGGTTCCCTGCTTGGTAGGGAGTCTGCTTCTCCTTTTCCCTCTGCCTCTCTCCCTGCTCATTCTCTCTCACTCTCTCTTTCTCAAATAAATAAATAAATAAATAAAATCTAAAAAAAAGAGAAAAAAAAACAAAAAAGATCTAGGGCTCCTGGGTGGCTCAGTGGGTTAAGCCTCTGCCTTCAGCTCAGGTCATGATCCCAGGGTCCTGGATCGAGCTCTGCATCAGGCTCTCTGCTCAGAAGGGAGCCTGCTTCTTCCTCTCTCTCTCTCTGCCTGCCTCTCTGCCTACTTTTGACCTCTCTTTCCCTGTCAAATAAATAAATATAATCTTAAAAAAAAAGATTAAAAAGTATCTATAACTACATTAAGTTGTTAGTGGAAGCACAAGGTCAAAGACATAAATTAAGACCTCAGAACATAAAATGTATGGGGGGTAGTAAAAATGTAGAACTTTAGTATGAATTCAAAGTTAAGTTGTTATCAGCTTAAAATAAACTAATGTAAATATAAAATATTTTATGCAAGCCTCATGGTAATGATAAAGCAAAAATCTATAGTAGATGCCCAAAAGATAAAGAAAAAGCAATCCAAGTAGTTTATACCATTACAGAAAATCATTAAATCAAAAAAGCAAGAGATAAAGAGGAGAAGAGAAGGGAACTATGTGACAGTCAGAAGCAATGAAAAAAATGACAGTGGTAAGTTCACACCTCTCAATAATTATTTACTCATATTATTTTAAACGTAAATGGATGCAATTCACTAATCAAAAGGCATGGAATGGATAGAAACAGGGGACCCAAAACACTCATTGCATCCAAAAGCACCAGAGTACACATTCTTCTCAAGAGCACATGTAACATTCTCCAGGACAGATCATATGTTAGGCCACAAAACAAGCCTTAATAAATTTAAGAAGACTGAAATCATGTGAGTCATCTTTTCTTACTGCAGTGGCATACAACTAAAAATCAATTATGAGAATAAACCTGAAATATTCACAAATAAATGGAGATGGAACAATAATAACATAACAGTGAAAAACTGACCAGTCACAAGAGAAATCAAAAGAGAAATTAAAAAATATCTTGGGATAAATGAAAATGGAAATACAGCATACCAAATTTACGGGATGCAGAAAAAAATAGTTCTAACAGGAAATTTACAGCAAAAATGCTTACATTAAGAAAAAAGGCTGTTTCCATAATTTGGCAGTTGTAGATACTGATGCTTTAACATTAGGGTGCATGTATCCCTTTGAATTAGTATGTTTTATATTTTTTGGCTAAATACCTAGCAGTGAAATTCCAAGATCATAGGGTAGTTCTATTAACTACCTAACTTTTTGAGGAATCTCCATACTGCTTGGCCCAATTGTCCATTGACCAACAAATGGATAAAAGATAAATGGCATATATATACACAAGAGAAGATCGCTCAGTCATAAAAAAGAATGAAATCTTGTATTACTCATATGTGGAATTTAAAAAACAAAACATGAGCAAAAGGGAAAAATGAGAGCAAGAGAGGCAAACCAAGAAACAGACTCTTAACTATACTGAATAAACTGATGGTTACCAGTGAGGTGGAGGGGTGGGTGAAACAGGTGTGGAGACCAAGCAGTGTACTCGTAATGAGCACCAGGTGTTGTATGGAAGTGCTGGTTCACTGTATGCTTGCGAAACTAATATTACACTGGTATGTTAACTAAATGGAATTTAAATAAAAATTTAAAAAAATTAAAAAGGAAGATCTCCAATAAACAACCTAACTTATACTTCCAGGAACTAAAAAAGAATAAACTAAACAAAGTGAGTAGATAGAAGGAAACAACAAAAATCAGAGCAGAAACAAAACCAAAAAGCAATAGAAAAGATCAGTAAGAGCTCAATTCTTGAAAAGATAAAGAAAATAGGCAAACTGTTAGACAAATGTTCTGAGAAAATTAAGAAAAGTCAAATAAACTTAAAAATGAAAGAGGAGACATTACAACCGATACCACATAAATGCAAAGGATTATCTGGGACCAGTAATAAACATACAAACCATGAAGATGAAACCATGAATAGAAAATATGAACAGATTAATTACCTGTAAGGAGATTGAATCAGTAATCAAAAACCTTCCAACAAACAAAAGTTCAGGACCACATGACCTTACTGGTGTATTCTACCAAACATTTAAAGAAGAATTTATAACAACCCTTCTCAAGTTAAAAAAAAAAAAAAATAGAAGAGGGAATACTTCCAAACTCATTGTATGAAGCAAGAACTAACCTTATACTGTATATTAATTCTTATGCCTATCTATCTCAAAGAAAATAAAACCAGGATATCAAAGAGATGTTTGTACTCCCATGGTCATTGCTGCATTATTCACAATAGTGAAGATATGGAAACAATCACAGTGTCTATCAACGAACCAATAGATAAAGATGTGATGTGTACAGCACCCTTCCACAATAAGATTTGTTCAGCCACGAGAAAGAAGGAAATCCTGCTGTTTTTGGCAACATGGATGAAACTTGAAGGTAGCACACTAAGTGAAATAAGTCATACAGAGAAAGACAGATACTGCATGGTATCACCTATAAATGGAATCTGAAAAAAAGTCAAACTCAGAAAAAGTAGCAAAGTGGTTGTCAGGCTGGTGGGGGTGAACAGGGAGAGGTTGGAAAAGTGGTACAAATATGCAACTGTAAGACAAAGTCTAGAATCTAATGTATAAGATAGTGACTGTAACTGATTACATTGCATTGTATAATTGAAATCTGCAAAGACAGAACTTACATGTTCTCACACACACATAAAAAGATAAATATGTGAGGGGATGGTGATGTTAATTAGATTGGAGAATCCTTTTCAATGTATATATGCCTGTATCAAATGTGTACTTTCAATGTCTTACAATTCTATTAATCACTTGATATCTCAATAAAGGTGAAAATTTTTAATGTCAGATGATATGATGATACTATTCACGAGATAATAATTGTTACATGTCTTATTATATAATTGTTGTTCTGGGTATGATATATTGACCAAGGTGCCTTTGCTAACTTTTAAAAGCAAAGAAGTTCTATAACTTTAATGGAGTGTATTAGCTAGATGTAAAAGCAGCTTAGAAACTTATCCCTGACCCAAGGAAAAAAAATACTTATCTTTTAAATCTAGAATAAGCAAACTCCTTATATGGGAGTATACTGTGTGTACAGCATGCAGGGCTGCAGCCTTATTTCATGGCAAACAATTTAGGCTCTTGTTTTTTGTTTTAAATTAAAGCAATAAGAGATAAATCATAGACTGGATTAAAGTTCATTACTTTTTAAAATAAAACACATGCTGTCAAAGACATTTCAGATTTATGCTAGCTCACTGTAAGCTAAGTCTCCAGAACTGTGAAGGGCAATCAATCCTTTGTACTTTTTTTTTTTTTTTTTTAGAGATTTACTTATTTATTTATTTGACAGACAGAGATCACAAGTAGGCAGAGAGGCAGGCAGAGAGAGAGGGGGAAGCATGTTTCCTGCTGAGCAGAGAGCCCGATGTGGGGCTCTATCCCAGGACCCTGGGATCATGACCTGAGCCGAAGGCAGAGGCTTTAACCTGCTGAGCCACCCAGGTGCCCCAATCCTTTGCACTTTTTTGTTCTTACAGGTTATTTGGTGAATAAGTTTGAGGTGCAGTGGATAAATGATCCAAAGAAACAATCCAAAATGGTAGAGACTGAATCAGAAAAACAGGAAGGTTCTCCTTCATGAACTCAATATTGCCATTCTCCTGTTGTGTTGATCATTTGCTTCCTGATGTTGCAATACAGGGAACCGTGTTGCCCTGATGGAGGATGGCTCCCAGTCAGCTGTTCTGGCCATTTGGAACAATACTCAAGGTACAAAGCAACAGCTGCTCAGTAATGAGAAGGCAAGATGGGTGCTCCCCTGGGTTCAACTTAACTTCTGGATAACAGTTTATCTGTTAGCATTGCATGTACCCTTTTACAGAGCACAATCATGAGGAGCTAATAGTTTTAAGAATGCAAATCTTGCCTTTTAGCTTGATCAGGAGCTCCTTGAAGACTCACAAGTTTTGTGTTTGCCAGATGGCCTAGAACAGTGCTGGGAATAAAGAATTTTTTCACCCCTCTAACCAGATAGCTAGACCCATTTTATTTTCCACAAGTATTCAAGGTGGCTCTAGGCAATATAGACAATCCATAAATACAATTAATTAAACCTGTTTAATTAATTTAAACCTAAAATTAATTTAAACCTGCTTTTAGATAACAAGATACAACTTGTGTCTTTTTCTGTACAAATTTTGACTAAGTCCTCAAAACTTAGGCCAATGGATAAGCATATATTCTAAAGAGATGCTTGATAATTCTCTGTGAGACTTTAACGAAAGATAAAACAACAATCTACTGACTACCTCCCCCATCTAAGCTGGAAAAAATAAAAAGGACTAGAGATTGGTGGAAGGGGTTTTTTGAAATAAATTCATGTGAGGAGACAGAGGATAGAGGGAGTTACTTGCTACCTTTCCCCTTTCTTAGTATTTGAAGCCTCTGTGAGACGGGTACTTTATTCTTTGACTAGACCTGCCCATTGTACCTTGTAGAAGGAAGAGGTGTCAGCAGTTTATTTTTCCACAGTTTGGAGAGGCAGACAAAATTGAATTCTTGAGAACCAAGCGAACTCAACCATGCTGAGAAAATGTTAGTCAATATCTGCCTGCGTAAGTGTGGGGACCTCAGAGGTTAGAAAATGTGGATGTACCATTGGAGAGGTGTTCTAAAAGTCAGCTGGGAGATCTGTCAGTTGGGTCAGAAGTGCCTTTTGGGATCTCTAAAGAACACACTCAGGAATCCTACAAAAGAGCCAGAATTTGGGTGACTGCTAAGACAGAATTTGACAAGTGAGGGAGAACTATAGACACAATAAGCTGAGTAGATAAGCCTTTTCTTCTCTTCCTTTCATCCTTCTGTCACTCTTTGTCTTCTCCTTTTCCCTTATCAAATACCCTATTACACCAATCTTTGAAGATCCAGAGTCTAAAAAACGAGAGTTGAGCAAGGAAGGAACAGGAAAGAATGGACAGACCCCTTTTTCTTCCAGCTTTGCTCTGGGTACTGGGGGGAAGAGGAGAAGCTTTAATTGTCTGAGAGACTGAAGTCTTGATTTAGACTGGGTCAGGGTTTTTAATTTCTCTGTGTGAGAACACCATGCAGTCAAAGAGTAGAGAAGAAAGATTCAGTTCTTTTTTTTTTTTTTTAAAGATTTAATTTATTTATTTGACACAGAGAGAGATCACAAGTAGGCAGAGAGGCAGGCAGAGGTGGGGAGGGGGAAGCAGGCTCCCTGCTGAGCAGAGAGCCCAATGCGGGGATCGGGGCTTGATCTCAGGCCCCTGAGATCATGACCTGAGCCGAGAGTAGAGGCTTTAACCCACTGAGCCACCCAGGCGCCCCAAAAGATTCAATTCTTAAAGATAATAATTGAGAAGTCCAGGATGTTTCCTGATTAAATTCTACTAAATTGAACGATTCAACAATGGAGTTATAGTTAATGGGCCTAAAATATTAAAGTCCTTCAATGATTCGTCAATTAAATGTCCAGAGAAATATATTTAACTCATCTCAAACCCTAAAATCAGAATAGCAGACCTTCTTACAACTGGGGAGCAAAGATTCATAGACTTTATAGAGGACAAAAAACAGCTTTCAGTTTGACAAGAGCATTTTAAGCACAAGAAAAGATTTTTTTCTTCTCTGTTATTAGAAAATACATAGAGTAAAACTCATACTGATTTTAGAGAAAGTTGTCACTATTTGTGATCACCCAAATGCCCACCAACAGTAAATAGGTCCATAAATTGGGCTATAGACACACTGTGGAATCAGAATGAACCAAGGATTAACCTACAAGGTGCAACAATATGGATTAATATCAGAAGTGCAAATCAGACACAAGAGTGTATACCATGTGACCCAGTTTATGTAAAGGTAAAAAATTGGCACCACTAAGTTAAGTGAGCTGGTGGAAATCAGAGACCATGGTTACCCTCACTGAGGAGCTACAGTTGCACAAAAGATCTTCTGGAATCGTGGTAATATTCTGTTTCCTCATCTGGATTTGTAGGTGTGTTAGGTTTGTGAAATATAAGTTATATGCTTACCATTTGTGTACTTTCAAATACATATGTCGTAGTTCAATAAAACATTCAAAATTTTTTTCTACCCCTCCTGCCCTTGTCAAGTAAATCAACTGTTAGGAGAAGTACATACACGGGTTAACCTTATGCCTGGGGTAGTAACAAGAAGGCAGTCTGAGGCGGCTCTGGAGGTTCTTTGGATATGTTCACTTTATAAATATTCATTAGCTGCATACTTACATAATGTGTACTTTTACTTGTGTGTGTATGTGTATTATTTGATAAATTTTATATTAAAATGACAGAGTACTTGAACCTGAAATTTCAAACTTTATGTCCTGAATACGACCTCAAAATTCTTTTTTTCTACTTCATTATTTAATAAAATATACAAGTTAGCTCTTTGCCAAGATAAAACTTACCAGCCATAATTGAGTATTTATTGATCAGAGGTCCCACTTCAGATCTATGAAATACTTTTTTGGTCCTCCAGTTGTGTTTTCGCATTGCCCTGTTGGGATATTAAAATGACGTTCTGTTTGGGTTGGTGACAACTATATCCCACGTTGCATATATTTAAAACACGGTGGTCCCTACATGTGATCTGTCCATGTGGCTCACAGTCTTCCTGCAAGTCTTGCAAATGTATCTTATTGGAGCCTCAGGTGCAGCATCTCTATCATGACTCTCAACAATGCATTTGAGGAGTTGTGAGACAGCTGACATCACAGGTCTTAAAAACCAGGGAAGCACCTGGAACAACAGATGGTCCATCAATGTGACAATTGGAGGCAGTTTTAATTTTCTGGGGTTATAGATCCCAGGCCTTACTCTGCTAACTACATAGAGACAAGGAGGGCGGTGAGAGTCATTTTACCAGATAACTAATACGATCTGGTAAATAGACTCATTTTACTAGCTACATATAAGATTATATAGGATTTACACTGGCCCTAAATAAAAAGATTTAAGGTGGCAACAAATGTATCTGTTGTGACTGGGTAGTGATCATTTTAATTATGCTATCTTTTTAATGAGGAAGGTAGAGAAACTATACTATTCAGAATAGAGATGAGCTTTAGCGAGCATGGATAGGGAAGATAAATACTGCATGTATCTTATTAACTTTTCCATCAGCAAAGCTAAACCTATTCAGTATGTGCCATTTGAAATCAGAAACCACTGCATACCCATGAAAAATGTGGGGTTGTGGCGCTATTTCATTCACAATTAGACTGAAATAATCCCAGAAGGACAAAACGGTACACTGTAAAACAGAAATGATGCTGTTAATTACCGAGCAGTAAATAATAAGAGGAAATGAGGGAAGGAATAAAAGTAGGAAATTTCTTTCAGTTTCTGCCTTAAGCAATACATGCTTGGCAGCTGGATAAAATGTTTGATGTGAACCACATACAGCATGCCCACTGCAATAATCTCAGTAAGGAAGAGGAAAAAAAAAAAAAGTCAAGAGTATTACCCTCACCATTGTGATCTTGAATTTTTCTTTTTAGATAAAATTGTTATAGTACATTGTATTCCATTAGTTTGCTTTTGTTTTGTGTCCTTACAGAGAGAGAGACAGCAAGAGAGGGAATACAAGCAGGGGGAGTGAGAGAGGGAGAAGCAGGCTTCCTGCTGTGCAGGGAGCCCAGTCCAGGCCTGGATCCCAGGACCCTGAGATCATGACCTGTGTGGAAGGTAGACGCTAAATGACTGAGCCACTCAGGCTCCCCTACTTTTAAGTTTTGATGATAAGAAATTCAACTGGCCCCTAAAGTGTATTATTAGAGGAAGTGTTTCATTGTGATGAGGAAAAAATGATAGGAGAAAACCCCTTTTCTCAAGTGTTCAGAGCTATGCAGTTCAGAGGCAGGCAATAGTTCAAGCAGTTAGTCTGTCTATTATCAGGGAAGTCAGTGAGACATGAAACAAGGACGAACCCCATTTGCCTGGGCAAAGAGCCCAGGGAGGAATAATTGCTAGTTGGGGCGCAGCTGCAAAGAGAGGTTGATCAAATCCAAAGATCAAATGCTTATTTCATTCTGATGAAAATCATTAAATCATGAATCAGCTTACCCCAGGCTCCTCTATTCTCAGGAAATGACTATGTATACATCTGCATGTAACTGCCCCTTACTACATTAAAATGGTGGCAGTGGCTTTCGTTATGAAATCCCTAGATATAGACAATTCATCAAAGTGCAAGTAGTCATCATTCACATTTTATTTATCTACCAGAATGAGATTCCATGTTTCAACTCAGCATGGGAAATTTCAAAAACAAAACCAAAATGTGGGAGAACAAAACGAAATTTGCTTCCAACTTTTTAAAAATATAGTGTTTTTCATTGGGCTGCTCTTTATTCACATAGAACTGACTATAGAAAAACATTCCAAAAGGTTATTATAAATTATATGGTATAAATAGACTAATAAAGTGATAAAGAAATATTTAAGAATTAAAGAATATTTCTTCACCATCAAAGAATTCATAAAATGCCTGCAAAGAGGTGTCTGATGATTTGAGCTCCAGAAATGAGTAGCTTAAAAATACTTCTGTATTATTTTTTATCTAAAAAGTTGACAGTAGTTGTAAAGATTGGAGTTTCTTACATCCCAAAGACAGAAGAACAGGTTTCAGTTTTACACACACAGTAAACTGATTCTACTTTGTTCTCTGCTATTAGCTTTAGTTACGACCAATCTTCAGATGATTTGCGAATCTTTTTTTTTATTTTTAAACATTATTTATTTATTTATTTGACAGAGAGCGACCACAAGTAGGCAGAGAGAGAGAGGAGGAAGCAGGCTCCCCACTGAGCAGAGAGCCGGACACGGGACTCGATCCCAGGACCCCGAGACCATGACCCGAGCCGAAGGCAGAGGCCCAACCCACTGAGCCACCCAGGCGTCCCTGATTTGCAAATCGTTATCTACAGTCTCCATGCTCTTCTAACAACCAGATTCTACTCTACATTTCCTTTTGAGTGTCTCAAAGATGGCTCCAACTCAGTGTTCAAGATTGAGCTCAAGGTCAGCCACGCCTTCCGTGTTTGTCTTTCTTCTCCTTGCCACAAGAACTTTGCTCACTTTGGCCTCTGCTGTTCCTCTTTCACTTACTTCACTCCTCTTTCAGCCCTCAGATCAAATGGTATTTCCTCAGGGAAGGCTTTCATACCTGTGAAAAGGTTAGATTTCTCTCTGTATATATAGTCATATTCTCTGTAACTTCCTTTTAGCCCTTATCACAGTATAATTTTATGTTGTACTGTATTTATGTTGCCTCTCATATTAAATTGGCATTGTCTCTTGTACATACATACAAAATAAATGTTTATTGAACGCAGGACAGAATGAGTGAATGCCTACATAGCTGAATTGCACTATCTTTTATTCTGTGAAAAATGCCAAGCTGGTCTCTACATTTGGTCCCTGCAGTCACTATGAAAATGTGCCTCTTAACTATGAGGAATAGCACAATTGATGGAAGGTTCCGAATGCCGGGTTCTGAAATCCCTCACTGTGTGTGCATCCAGGCCATGGCTCTACCACGTAGTTCTCTGGCAACAACAGAGCATGACCAGGAGACTCCAGCAGCCCATTCCTGGGAGATGCAGAGCTCCTCTTGTAAGACTGGAGGGCTCCATGCTGTCCTTACCAAACTATCCTACAACCTTTCCTCCCTCTGTCCTTCACAAGGGTCTGACCTGAATCATCATCTGTCTTTCCGAGTCTCCCTTCCCATTTTCCCTCACCGAAATTTATCCTGGGAAATATCTTTCATGTCTAACTGCATCATGGTGCATGTTTCTCACAGAACTGAGATTAACATAGTCTGAAAAGACTGTGTGCTTGGTGGGAATGCAAATGTGCTAATACAGTATGGGAGATGCAGTGTTGAAGGCACTGTGCCTCTGTTTTAGTCTATATTTTTTTTTAAAGATTTTATTTATTTATTTGAGAGAGAGAGACAGTGAGAGAGAGCATGAGCGAGGAGAAGGTCAGAGAGCGAAGCAGACTCCCCATGGAGCTGGGAGCCTGATGCGGGACTCGATCCCGGGACTCCAGGATCACGCCCTGAGCCGAAGGCAGTCGTCCAACCAACTGAGCCACCCAGGCGTCCCTTAGTCTATATTTTGAAGAATGTCATTTGTGGTATCTATTCAGTATTTCACACATAGCTAATGCATGATACTGAATTATATGGCAACAGCTTTGTACCTCAGGCAGAACAGACACAGTAGTGTGCAATTAAATGAGATATTTAAGATGAAAAACAGTATGACACCCAGCACATAGTAAAAGCACAATAAATATAAGCTATATTGCCATTTGCAGGGTTGTTCCCATCATTATTGCCACTTTCCTCTTCCTCTGCTCTCCTTCAAAGCATGGAGTGGGGTGTGTAAAAGGGTTTTACACATTTAATTGTCTGGCCTCCCTAAAATACTGTATAACTATTTCTGATGATGGACACAATTTTACTCAATACCAACCATATCTTTTTTTGCAAACTGCCTTGTTTCATTCTATTGTTGATCAAATAGAAGCCCAGTTAAGCAGATTCCCACCCTCCCACCCCGACTTGTGGCCAACTTAAGCTGATCAAAATTTATGGCTTTATTAAGCAGATGGTAACAGTTTGGACACAGGAGATGAAGTCCTGTTAGGATTCACCTTGGAACAGAGCAGTTTTTCTGTGATTTGACCCCGACTTCTGAGAAGTCGCATATTGTTTTTGGAACACTTGGTCACTGTGGAATATTTCCAAATATATCTCTCCGGCTGTGCTAGGACATTGTTCAAGAGCCATAGTTACTAAAACTTGCTTCTAATTTTTGTAATCTATTTTAGTAATGTCAGAAGAAATATCGGAGCCCAGATAAAAATGTCAAAATGACCATTATTTCAAGTGAAAGAATCTCACTGAAAATATTTCAGTCTTTTAATGTTTTCTGATCTTCCTGCTTCTGTGTCATCAGACCTCTCCCTTTCAAAGGCTCAGTGATGTTGGCACAGAGCTTGGAGCTTCTGATCAGAAAGGGAAGATCTGCTTTTTTACTATGTGCCTGTAGATTATAAAAGCATTAATAGAATTTCATCTTTTTTAAAGTCCCAGGGGAATGAAAACATTTATAATAATTTATTTTTCTAATTGAGAAGATGGTGAATAGGAACATCCAGAAGGATTAAGATAACTGCATTTGAAAAGTATAGAGACAAGATTTGCTTAAGAGATTTTTTCTTCTTTGTTAGAAATATTATATATATGTTGTTAATAAAAATCTTTAAACTGTTAAAATTATTATCTGTGGACGGTAGAAAAATGGGAGTTAATTTTTCTTTCTTCCAACTTGTGATATTTTAACATATAAGTCTGGGAGGTACCGTTTTAAAGATGAAGTGAAAAGAATTGACTAGGGATAAAAATTAGAGATTAATAGGATTCAGGATGTCACATTAGCTTTCTATTCTTTTGAGGATGCTGGAAGGAAAAGTCTGATGTCAAGTATGGCCTCTCTGAAGCAGTTGTCTGAAGCTCTGCTAAATTCAATCTCCACACTTGCCCTTTGGCCAACGATACGTGTTTTTATCCTGCAAATGCTTTAGAATGGTGAATTGTTTTTACACTGAAACACCACATTAAATTCTGAAGAAGAATGGCCAATTTACACGGATGGACCTCGGGATATGTTGTGCAGGAGGAGAAAATATTTCACTTCCAATTTAAAAAAAAATCACATTCATGTTGATATTATTTAGACATAAAATCTGTGCTACTAACTCATAAGGTTCTGTGCATATTATAATATTCATTAATTAGGATCATGAATTAGTAAAGTTTTAATTACTGGTCTCTTAGAATAAAATATTACCAAACAACCACTTGGAAAATGCAAGGAATTCTCACATAACTCTTGATTCAGTGGGGAAATAGAAATAATATCGAAGACTATGTAGAAAGTAATGGCAATAAAGAAGACAAAGCCTATAAATATAAATAATGTTATGCTTGGAAGAAAAATTATAGACAAACACATGATTAAACAAAAAGAAATAAAAGAATGGAGTTCTTAGCATTAAAAACTCAGGAAAAATAGTCACAAATTAAACCTAATGAAAGCAAAAGTAAAGGAGTAACAAATCATTTTTTTAAATATAAAGAAGAAACTAGAGAGAAAGACATTTCAGAAAGAACAGAGTTTAAAAAAAAATCCAAGAACTATTTTTTTTTTTTTAAACCAAACCAAGTAACAATGACCAGCAAGGAGTAATAATGAAATAAACCACTGGGACACAAAGATTTTAAAATGAGAGAAAGCATCAGTTTGGGAAATGGCCTAAGATATAATGCAAACATAATTACATATATATTTTAAACTTCTAAGCCAAAAAAAATTAATATCTGGCTAAAATGAATGACTTTCCAGTAAAATATAATATACAAAATTAGTGCCAAGAGAAATAGATAAGTTTAGCAGTCCTATAATGGTAGATATAATTTAGAAAATTGTCAAGGATGAAAAAATTTCAAAGCAGTAACAAATAGGATTTAGCATTAAACTTAAAGTATGATGATTCTCAGTCAAGCAGGTTTATCTCAGGAATGAAGATTAATTGAACCTAAAGAAATGTAATAGCATCGTTCATTATATTAATAGGCCAAAAGTGGAAAAAAAATATAATCCTCTCACTAAATATCAAAAAGTCAGTTGACAGGGGTGCCTGGGTATCTCTGCTAGTTAAGCACCTGACTCTTGATTTTAGTTCTGGTCATCATCTAGGGTTCTGAGATCGAGCCCCACATGGGGCTCTGCACTGGGCATGGAGACTGCTTAAAATTCTCTCTCTCAGGTGCCTGGGTGGCTCAGTAGGTTAAAGCCCCTGCTTTCAGCTCAGGTCATGATACCAGGGTCCTGGGATCAAGCCCCACATCAGGCTCTCTGCTCCGCGGAGAGCCGGCTTCCTCCTTTCTCTCTCTGCCTGCCTCTCTGCCTACTTGTGATCTGTTTGTCAAATAAATAAATAAAATCTTAAAAAAATAAAAAAGATTCTCTCTCTCTCTCCCTCTGCCCACTTCACTTCCTGCTCTTGGGGAAAAAAAAGGGGGGGTCAACTAACACAATTCAACCACTATTCCTAATTTAAGGTGTGTTTAATACATTGTGAATTTAATGTTTTTCAATGAAATTATCATTTATATACTTTATTTTAATGAAGTAATACTAAAGATCATCTGTAAAATAAACATGCAAAAATATCCAGAATAGTTCTATATAAATGAACAATAGGGGTTTATCCTACAAGAGAGAATAACATTATAGAATGGACAATTAAAATAGTTCAATTAAAATAGTTATGTATCATGGAAGGAACAAGTTGAACAGTAGAAGTTAAAAGAGAGTCAATGAACAAACAGATCTAGGAATTCAGCACATGATTAAAGTGGCATTTCAAGTTAGGTATGAAAAGATGGGTGTGGTCTTTGTTAAAACAAGTGGAAAAACACATTGCACCTTTCCTTCACTTCAAAATAAATCCCAGGGAATGAAAAAGACATTAGGGAAAAACTCTTAAAACACAAATAAAAATGTCAATATGAATTTTAAGATGGCCTTGAGAGTAAATATGTTTCCAGAATAACTGAGTCAGGAGTTCTTTGATTTTAAAAAAGATACTCAATTAATCTAAGTTGCTAATTAAAAAGCATAGTTCTTCCTGAAGGGTTTAAGACAAACCTAAAATAATCCCATTAGTCTGTTAATTAAATAAATACATTTAAGAAAGTTTTTGCACACAAGCTCAAAGTTCGTAGCATTCTAAGTTGTATTTATAAATTGATTAATTGAATTACATTTTTAGAATCTTACCGAATGAAATCATTTCTTAACTAAATCTTATAAACACAAGTTAAATTTTTGTGTGTAAAGTCATATGCTATTACCAATAGTCCAAATGATCTTACTATAATTTCTGCTTATGATCCAGATCAATAGATGACTCAACTCAACATTTTGACAGCAGAGGGCTAGTTTATGATTCTACTAGGCCAGATTCATGTAAGTGAATCCTTAAAACAAAAGCATTGCTATTTTAGAATATATTTACATCATCATCTCTACACTTAATTTTACAATCCCACAGAATTTAAACATGCTTTTCTATTAGGGAAGCAATGTGTCACCGCATTTGGGACAGCCTAACGAAGAAGAATTTTAGGGGATACTATTTCAGCTGACTGAAGGTGAATATTGCCCAGAGATTTGGGAGATCTGGAGCTGCAGAGACCCAAGGCAATTTTTCTTAGGATGGTAAGAAAAAAAGTGAAGCCAAGTATAAATTTTTTAGGCCAAAAGAAAACCCGAGTTCATGCCCTCTCTAAGTGAGTTGGTCTGTGGCCAACATCCTTAAGATTCAAGTCATCCAGTATTAAATTCTCAAGTTGTGATGAGGCTATATTCCTTCAAAAAGTTTGTTATCTGACCTCCTCACAACTTGAGTTGGACTGTGCATTTCTCTAGGTCTCTTAAGTTATTTAAATGACATCCTCGTATCCCTTTGGCTTTGTGTAGTTTCAGGCCATTTCTAGGGCTCCTATTCTCTGGTGCTTGTGATTTCCCACACTACTGGAGCACCATTTCAGACATTTTTGTTGTTGTTCTCAAGCACTCTGCATTTTCCCCACCAGCTTCACTCAGAACTGATGATCTTTCTTCCTATTCCCCAAGAAAAATGAAGTGATCAGATGAAAACTTCCAGACTTCCACCACCACACTATCCACCATCAAGCTCCTGCCTCCAAAACTCAAATTAACTACCCCATGATGTTATTCAATGTCAAACATTTTCCTCTTGGCTATTCAGCAATTCTCTCTTCCCTCTTTCTCACATCATGGTTTCTCTCCCCACTAGATATTTTCCATTAGTATCTAAAAATGCTGTTATTTTTCCCATCTTAAAAAGAAACAAAAACAAAAGAATGATCTCAGCCCCATTTCCGGTGTCAAGCCAGCTATTTCTTTATGTCTTTGCTTTGCTACAGCAAAACCCCTAGAAATAATTGTTTGTATTTGCTGTTTCTATTCCTTCTCCTCTTATTTTCTTTTCAATCCATTCCCATCGGAATTTACCCTCAACAGTCCATTTAAATTTCTCAATGTAACCAGTGGCCTTCATGTTGCCAAATTCACTGATCAGCTCTGTCTTTATCGTATTCTTTCATCAGCATTTGATAGGGCTGATCACTCCTCTCAGACACAGATTCCTCCCTTTGTTTGCAGGACACCATCTGCTTTGGGATATCACCCAACTTTACTAGTTGCTTTTCCTTAGTCTCTTGAACTTTTTCTTCAATTGTTCCTTAATCTTCTACAGTTGGAGTAACAAGGTTCCAGTTCTTGTCTTGTATTTATCTACATTAACTATGTATGCTATTACATGTGATAGCATCCACCAGCCTGATGGTTCCAAAATATCTTTCTTCAGTCCAAATTAGTCTCCTCATCTTTAGACTCATCAGTCTACCTGCATCTGTGGGACCGCCCCTAACCCTAGGGCTAATAGAGGACTATAACTCACTGTGTCTAAAACTGAACTCCTGAGTCTACCCCCAAAACCTACTCTACCTACTCCTTTGCCATCTTGGTTGATTTTAACTCCAACCTACTTGTTCAGGCCAAGAATCATGGCATCATGCCAGACTTTTTTCTTTCCCTCATATCCCACACTTAATTGGTTAAGAAATCATGTTAACTCTATCTTCAAACTATGTTCTAGAATCCATATCTCTCCTGCCCATGTTCCACCCTATTCTGGGCCATTATACAAATGACTGAAATAGCCTTTTTAACTATCTCCCAGTTTCTATCATAGTCTCCATATATTTTGCTTCTATTTCTGATTGATGCTACTAAAATGTAAGTTCTAAAGCATGAGAGACTATGGACTCTGAAAAACATCTGAGGGGTTTGAAGTGGCGGGGGGGGTGGGAGGTTGGGGTACCAGGTGGTGGGTATTATAGAGGGCACGGCTTGCATGGAGTACTGGGTGTGGTGAAAAAATAATGAATACTGTTTTTCTGAAAATAAATAAATTGGAAAAAATAATGTAAGTTCTATTAATAGCTTCTCACTTCACTCAGAATAAAATCATCACACAGACTTACTGGGTTTCATATGACCTCCTCCAACCCCTTTTCCCCATTTTTGACCCCATTTCCGGCACATCTCCTCCTTGATAACTCAGCTCCAGTCAAACATCCTGCTACTAGGCAGCCTCAGGTCCTTTGCTCAGGCCTTCCCTGTAAGTAGACTGCAACCCCTTAAATGTCCACTTGGTCAACTCTCTCACATCCTTCACACCTCAGCTCAAGTCTCGCTTGCTCAATGAATATCCTGCCCTTCCTATTTAATATTCTGTCCTGCCTTTACCATGATCCTCACCCCTAATTCTCATTACTTTGCTCTACCTTTCTTGTTCACATAGCACTTGCCTTTACTGTACTATAGAACTTGTTTACAGGTATTTGTTGTACAGATTTGAGGACAAGTTCCATGAGGGCAGGGATACTTGTCCTTGTTTTCATTGAGGTATCATAAGCTCCTAAAAGCAGTATCTTAAAAAAAGTGGGTACTTTAAAAATGCATTTGCTAATTAATGACTTAATCCCGATGGGAGAACCCTTGACACATTAATGGCTAAAAATTTTTAAATTTCTGTGGTAAAAACTTAAAATAAATGAAAAGCACCAATGGCAACCTGGCAGGACAAAGGATCAATTCCCTTTTAATAAAGAGTCCTTACAAATCAATAAGAAAAGGGCAAACACCCCAATGAACAGATAGGAAATTAAAGAAGAATTTCACAGAAAAAGAATACAAATGGCCAATGAATTAATAAAGATACAATCAAATCACTCATAATTTAAAAATGAAAGATAACACAATGATACATTCTTATTTTCTCCAGCAGAAACAACAGATTTTTTTTAGATAATCAAGGATCTTATAGATGAAAATAGATAGTATAAAATAAGCAAGTATCAATGCTTAAATGAAAGATATAAAATAAGCATGTTTCAGTGTATAAGTGAAATGTAAACAATAGGAAAGCCTATTAAGAAAACTAACAAGCCAAGCAAAACTGTTGCAAATAAAGATGGTGGAGGAGCAGGAGAGGCAGTGTCAGGAAAAAAAAAATGTGCAAATGACATGCCACTGAGCTATTGGAAGTGAGGTAACAAGTGGGGAGAGAACTTGAGAGCTGGAAGCTAATTCTGAGGAATTACACAAAATAAGCATTTAGCAGAAATGGAAAATATAAAGATTAAAAGACAGAAGAAATTTTCTCTCTCTGCTAATTTGATCAGCTAGGTATTTAGATAAACTTTTTGCTAACAGTTAAAATATTAAAGTGATATTTTAAATTAATATTGGAAGAATCTTTGTAAAAGAAATAGAGAGCTGACAAGAAATTAATGATCAGGTCTATGCAAAGGCGGGAATTCCCGGTGGTGAGAAGAACACGGACACGGCTTGTTCTGAGTTTGCGCCAAACATAAGCAGTAGAGCTTACATTTCTGACAACCTTCATGGTTTAGGATATACTGATCAAGAAAAAGAGCAGTAAAGCTGATTCTCCAAAAGGCAATTCACTCAGGTAACAATAACCTGAAATAAACCTTTCCAAGCCTACTCCAGTCCTAAGTGACTACTAGGAAAGTTGCCTTGAATCTCACAAAAACTTCAGAAATTGTTGTGAGATATTCCTTATAATAACAGACTACAAAATATTTGCAAGTTTGATCAAGTCAGGAGTTGAAATTGAGAACAAACAGGCATCCTCAGAAAAATACAAATTGGTGACACCTTTTTGGAGAGCAATTTAACACTAAAACAACTTTAAATTAATATCCTATGGACTCAAAAAATTTGCTGTTAGAAATGTATCCTCATGTCTACAGAATAAACATACAAAAGTGTTTAGCACAATGTTGTTTCCAGTTTTTGATGAAAAGAATCAATGAGTTAGAAATATTTAAATAAATAAAACATGCAGTGTAATTCTCTGTACCCATTACAAAGGACAGGGTAGATCCATATATATACTCTTAGAGAAAGTTCTCCAAGACACAAAAGCCAAGTACAAATAGATTAATTCCATTTTTGATAAGGATATATATGGGCAGACATCAGTATAAGCATACAGAAACGTGTATATACTAGTATTTGCATACAGTTAAACGTAAGAGTGCTAACAATCCTATTTTCCATGAAACATGGATGATAGTAGGTAGAGAGAATTTTCATTTTTTCATTTTTATGCCTATATGCAATTCTAATTTTAATATGCTTATTAGTATCTTATTGAGTTTAAACTGTAATGTTAAAGAAGACATGCAGAATTAATCCTGCTCAATACATATAAATACATTTTTATGTCAGGTGTTTTGCTAGATGCTGACAATGTACCCACTAAATGATCATGGTGCCTGGTCTTAAAGACCTTCCATTCTATTTGAACAAACTGAATGAAATTATGATTAAGAAATATATATCTTATGGCCAAGCAAATAGATGGCTTTAAAAACATATGAAAATAATTTCCTTTACGTAAATATTTCCTTCTATGAATGAATTTTCTTATACTATTCATTCTTACAGTAGGGTTTTTATTAGATGTCAAGTATTGATAGCATTCTACTTATTTATTGTCAAATGTTCTAAACTTTGGAAAGCATAAATATATGTGGTTTTACTGTATAGGTTAATGGGATTATATAACTATAGTATCCCCCAAAACAACTTGCTTGCCATATGTCCCTATCCTAAGGTTGGCAGTGAGCTTTGCTTCTACATCTATCTAGTGCTAATCAAGAGAAGAATAGAAAATGAATGCTGATTACAATCCATTGTTTAGTCACATTCTTAGGGTTTCTGTTCAGCTGGCTTCAATCTGGATGTCCAAATTAAACTTGTTATTTGGCTTTCTATTATTATTTACAAAATGTCCTGCAAACTAAATAATCATACAGTTAAATTTTCATATATTAGGATCAGTATTTTAAGAATCTATTGAAGAGATTAGGTTGTTGAAATTGTTAGTCTTCTGTTAAAGACTCCAAGGTTCAGGGGGTTGAAGGGCTTTGTCCAAGGTCACTTAATTAGATATAGATAGATTCAAGTGTCCTGACCAGTTCAGTGGTCTTCGTCCTACAGAATATTACCTGTACCACTGGTGTAGAATCAGGTGGGATTTCTATTTATCAGTCATGCAGTTTCCTTTTCTCTATAATCCTAGAGATATTCCTCACATATTACATGCTTTCTATGTATGTGGAATTATCTTCCAGTTTTTAATTAGTCTATTCAAAACATAATTATTCTTTCATTTTCTCTTTCTATTTTTGTGCAGGATCCAAACAGATAATTACAGGTGTAGATCAAAAAGCTCAGAGGGAAAAGAGAGCAAATAATTTCCTTAATACTGTCACACATATGGACAGATTTGTGATGCTGTTTGGAGCCTGCTAAGTAACTCTGGTTTGGAAAATCCTGGACAAATATCTTTATTAATAAGAAAATGCCAAGTTATGGAAAGGGGGAAAATACCCAAAATTGTAATGCTCTTCCCTTTATTATTTAATAACTAATTAGCAAAGTCATCTATTTCTTGACTTGATGTTTTAACTATGTGGCACATATTTAATTATTAATATTTATTTTAAATATTATATGTAATTTTTATATTTAATGACATTGAAAAGATTTAAAAAATTTTTTAATTTTTATTAACATATAATATATTATTAGCCCCAGGGGAACAGGTCTGTGAATTGCCAGATTTATACACTTCACAGCACTCACCATAGCACATACCTTCCCCAATGTCCATAACCCCACTACCCTCTCCCCCTCCCCCAAGGAACCCTCAGTTTGTTCCGTGAGATTAAGAGTCTTTTATGGAAAAATAAGAATTTTTTAACAAAATTCTAAACTTAGCATTTTCCCCCAATGTTCGATCCTGACCTATAATACTTAAGTTTTAAGTGTAAACACGAGAAAGAGTTTTATAAAAATTTATAAAATATATTTTGTTTATTTATTTAATTGACAGAAAGAGAGTGAGAGAGTAAGAGAGGGAACACAAGCAGGGGAAATGGGAGAGGGAGAAGCAGGCTTCCAGCCAAGCAGGGAACCCAGTGTGGGGCTTGATCCCAGGACCTGGGATCATGACCTGAGCCTAAGGCAGATGCTTAATGACTGAGCCCCTAAAGGAAGCATTTTACTCACAAAATTATGTTTAAAGATTTTCAGGGTCCAATAGGATTAGATAGTGAAGGGTTATTCCTGCATATTGGACTGATTAAAGAAGTTTATTGCTCCACCAACAAAGATTTTTTTTCTTTCTATACCCAATTTCATATGCTTTCTCTCTGTATAATTATGATGAGCCTAAATCTGGGACAGGAAAAGAAAGAAAAATAAAAAATTTTAAAAAAATGCAACCACACCTGAGTTGTTAAACTAAATGATGAGTGCTATTCAAATAATCTAAATTATTTGCTGAGCACTTAAGAGTAGCTTGACAGATATGTACATACTCAAGTCTCTACAGATGGAAAGTTATATATAGCAAATTACTCACTGTAAGGGCATTACACTGAAGATAGTAGATATTGTTAGCATCCACAGTTCCCTTTCCATCCTTCCTTCATCTCCTGTCATTCAGGGAAATCATTACTTGGTCAGAAAATTAGAGAAGAGATTTAGAAAAGAAGCACTCCTTGTAATATTTCAGCTCCACCAACCACCCTCCCCACGCCCTGCCCCCCACCAAAATAATTTTTTTTTCTTTCAGAAGAAAAGAGATGAATGAGCCCAGGTGTGTAACTCAAATCTCCTCAACACCTGCATTTGGTCTCTATTTGACACACACACTTTCTTCCTCTTGAGTTTCCCTATCATCTCTAATGACTTCAGAAAGCAAATCTAAGCAACGATTGGGGCTGAGAGGTACCAGGTGTGCTAGTTCATTAAAAAGAACTAATGAAAGATTGTAACACACAATTCATATGATTGCAAATAGCCAACATATGATTATAAAGCATTAGAAAAATATTGAGTTTTCTGCATGCAAATGCTAATGTAACTTAACTTCTCATGTATCTGGGAGACCATTTAATGCCAACTTGCATTCATGAAAGCCTTTTCCTCAGAGACCGGCACAGCAGTGCTTGTGGATAATGAATGACAGAAATCGTGCTTCCTGCCTTCTCATTGGCTCAAGGAAGAAGTAGGAATGAAAAGAAATAAAGTCATTTTTTTAAATACTCTATATGCTTTAAGATAACAGCAGGGGATTCAATCTGTGAGGGGATATCACTTCTTTCCAGAACATTAGATCAAAGAATTGAGTCATGTCTGGAGTCAGTCTGCATTAGTTATGAAATTATTCCTCAGCCAGTATTTGATGGTTTGTGTATCACCTCCAGAGGTGAAGTCGGGATGATGACTTTGCTCTCTGACCACCTCTATTAGTGTGTTAAGAAGAAGGGAAATAAACCTGATTGAGTGCACATGATAACCTTTGATAAAAATTTTAGGCTTCTGTGTGGAAAAAGTATCATTTATGTGTAGTTGTTAAGATGCATATTTCTGGGCCCCACACCTCATCTGATAGTGAGCATAACGAATTATCACAAAATACAGTGGCTTAAATTTTTATTTTGTTTATGGTTGGGGGGGTCAGAAATTGAGGAAGGGCTCAGATAAGATGTTCTCAATTAGAGTTTCTTGCATGTTTGGAATTAGCTGAGACTACACTCATTTGAAGGATCAAGTGTATTGACATTCAGTATTGCTCACACACATGGCCAGCAGTAGAGGTGATGGCTAGCTGGGGCTCTTAAACAAAATCCCTCTATGGGTTTCACAAACACAGTGGCATCAGAGTAGATAGACTTTCATGGCAGCTCGTTTCTGCCACAATGAGTGTTGTCCCAACAGAACCAGGTTGGAGTAGCAGTGTTTCCTGGCCTGTCCACAGAGGTCACATAGTATTACTTCTAGTACAGTCTGTTGGTTGAAGTAGTCACAAACCTGCCCGGACTCATGAGGAAGGGACACAGTGCCTACCATTCAATGGTAGGATTATCAAAGAATTTGTGACTCTTTAAAAAAAAAATAGACTTCCCTCTGAGATAAATTATTTACATTCTCCCCACTTATAAAATAGACATTCATCTCATGACCTATATTCTCAAAATCTTCTCTTACTGTGAAGTCCAGGCTCTTGTCACGTGATTCAGGTCTAGAATAAGGGACCTTACATACAATCCTTGAGTATGGGTCCTTCTGATTTGAAAACCTAGAAACTAAAGATTGGTTAACTGTCTGCCCTTCTTCCCTATATAAAATATAACTGGGGACAGGTATAGGATAACCATCATAAGTACTCCTATTTAGAAAAAGAGAATGGGAGATAGAAGCAGTCTCTGGTCCATAGCAATTTTGAAATTCAACTAGGCACCTGTTTTCAGTTTCTTGAATTAGGCTCCACCATTTTCCAGGGATCTTCACTCTCCTGCATTCTGGGTTTAACTTTCTAGTAATTTTTCCCTTTCTATAAAAAATAGTCTGTGTTTACATATGAGTATCATTCCTGTTCTACTTTCTGGTTATTTATTTTGTGCCAGCTCTTTCCTTTTCAACACCAGCTAATATAATGTCTTTAAAAACCTGGTGGCTGGGACACCTGGGTGGCTCAGTCAGTTAAATGTCTGCCTTTGGCTCAGGTCATGATCCCAGGGCCCTGGGACCAAATCCCACATTGGGCTCCTTGCTCGGTGGGGAGCCTACTTCTCTCTCTGCCTGCCATTCTCCCTGCTTGTTCTCTCTCTCTCTGACAAATAAATAAATAAAATCTTTAAAAATAAAAGCATGGCAGCCTTTCTGTGTGTATATTTATAAACCATTCCACTTTAGAAAAACACATACACTCAGAAATCTCTTTGAAATAAACATCTTCTCTTTCTGTTGTTCTCTATGTAAGTGCCATGGGATAACACCATTAAATATTCTTAGGAGCCCTACTGTTTTACAGAAAAGGTTTTCCTTAGAGAAAAGGACTTTAAGAAAGTCTATCAGATACTACTTAAATCTTTCTATCTTCTTAAGAGATTATATTTAATCACATACTTGTCATCATTTTTAGTAAGATATTTTACTCAGAGTTCTCTGACATTGATATTTGCCCTGTGGCCCTTTCTTATTTCTTTTCTGAATTAATATAATATCACTTAAAACCTCAAAAACCTTTTGTCATTTTTCATATGGGATATCAACATTTATTCAAAAATAACTAAGCATACCAGAGAAAAACATTTGTTTATGAACACTGAAAAAGTGAAAAATTTCTGCTTAGAACTAAGCACTATGAGAGAGTGAAATAAAGACTCTTCAAATAAAAAATACTGAAATTAAGAACTCAAAGTATGGGTTTCAAGGCAGATTAGACACAGGAGAATAAGAGCTAGTGAACTAGAAGATAAGGAAGAAGAAAATGCCTAGATGGAATATAAAGAAAATAAAGAATTAAAAATACAGAAAAGAGTATAAAAGATATATAGAATACAGTAAAATATAAATGTATCTTTAGAATTTTAGTAGTAGAAAGCATGAGGATAGAAACAATATTTGAAAAGAGTAATGACTGCAATTTTTCCCAAATAGATAAAATATATCAAAAATTGCTAGGAACCCCATAGGTTCAAGAAGTGCTGGGAACCCAAAGTAGAGTAAATAACTGGTCATATCACAGTAAAATTACTCAAAAATCATATAGAAAGGAAAAAAATCTTAAAGACAGTTATGAAAGCAGCAAAATCTAACCTTCAAAAAAGGAATGATAAGACCAATATGTGACTTTCTCAACAGAAACAAAAGATGCTAAAAAGGCAATGGACTGACATTTTAAAAATGCTAAAATAGAAGAAGTCTCAACACAGAAATTTAAACCCTAAAATGAAAATGAATAAGATATTTTTAGACAAACAACACTTGGAAGAATTTGTCACCATCAGGACTATGGAGAAGGAAATACTAAGGGGAGTTCTTCAAAGAGAAGAAAATGAACTAAGATGGAAACAAACACAAAGGAGGAAATGAGGAGATACAGAAAGGGTAAACATGAGAGTAATCTGTATAATAAAGTGGTAAGTATACTGTCCTATGGGGTAGGATACTTCTGGAATGAAGTCCATAAAAGTAATAGTACAATGAACAGGAAAAGTTAAAGGCCCTCACATTGTGTGAAGTCTAATATATTTACTAGACTCTAATAAGTCAATATGAATGCTGTAATATTTAGCGTCATCACTAAAAGAAGAATAAAGTGATGGATAACTAAAAAGCCAATAGAGGGGAATATGGAACATTAATATAAAAGATAAGAAAGATAGTATTTCTGAACTGGTACAACATATGGAAAACAAATAATAAGATGGTCCACAAATTCAAATATATCAGTAATTACATTAAATGTAAGTAGGATATTTCAATTCAGATACACCACTGTCAGACTGAATTTTTATTTTTGTCTCTTTTTTTAGACTGAATTTTTAAATATCTAATTCTATGTAGCTTACAAGAGTGTGCTTTAAATCTAAAGATACAAAAAGGTTGAAAGTAGAAGGATGGCAAAAAAATATATGCCATATGATTTAGAAAGAGCTATACCTAAAATAGGTCTTACAGTGATACTAAGTACAAAGCAGAGTATAAGGGAAGAAGTTTTAGTGGAGATAAAGAGAGGCATTTCATAATCCTGAGTCCATTCACTAAGAAACTACAAGAATCCTTGACTTTTAAGCACCAAATCAAATAGTTCAAGGGTAGGCCAAATGTGACAGAAAATGAAAAACTACGAAGAATAACAAAAATAAACACTTCAACAATGATGCACACTTTTATCAGTATCAAATAGGAAAAGCAATCCTCCAATCAGTCAGTATAAAATACTTAAGTAACACAATCAACAAATTGGTATAATTGTCATATAGAGAATGTTTCTCCAAATACTGCAGAATATGTATTATTTTAAAGTACATGCAAAGTACATACCAAAATTTACAATACGCTGACCTATAAAGCAAGGGTCAACACATTTTCAAGGACTAAAACCTCCAGTATATTTTCTCTGAATACAGAAGAATTAGATTAAAAATCAATAATAAAGATAATGAGGAATTCTCTAAATATTTGGAAGTTAAACCTGATACTTCAATACCATTAAGTAAAACAAGAATGACAGAAACTAGATAACATTTTCAACTGAATGATAATAAAAAATAAAATATAAAAAGTTAGGAGATGCAGTAAAAGTCACTATAGAGGGAACTACATAGCTTGGCTATTTATATAAGAAAAGGAGAAAACTGAGAAACTATTATGCAAAGCCTAAGAAATTGATAAAGAATAGCAAAATTGACACTTCTCAAGAAACAAGAAGGAAATTAGAAACATAAGTACAAAAATTAATTAATTAAAAAATTAATTTGTCAGAATCAACAAATCCAAAAGATGGTTCTTTGAAAAAACTTAGTAGAAACGACAGTCCTAGTAAACTGGTCAAGGTCAAATAGACAACAAAGAGCTAGCATACATAAAATATCAGGTACTCCAATAAATACGTAAGAGAGAAATATAACCCAATTAAAAGAATAGACAAAATATGTGAAAAAGTGCCTTACATAGAAGTATATTGAAATAGCCAATAAGCAAATAAAAGATACCCAATTAGTCATTGGGAAATCCAAATAAAACCACAAGGGCCTATCACTTTAAATATACCCGGATAACCTTTGAAAATAAAACAGGTAAACAAGAATGCTACTTGAGTATACCAAACGTTGACAAGGATGTAGAAAAATTATATTTTGTAGGTGGAAGGAAAGTCACATTAGCACAATGACTTTGGAGAACCAACTGGCAATATTTGCTAAATGCTGAACATGCACAGAACCTCTGACTTACATAGTTCCCTCCCAAGTATGAAAAACAAAAGAAACAGATACTGGAATGTCCACTGCAGCATTATTTAAGCTCCCACTTCATGGAAACAATACAATGGCCCTCAATAGAACATATTTTTAAATAATTATATCTATGATATATTTTGTATATATGATCTATACCTATATAATAGTTTATTATTTTTTTTATTTTAATATTTTATTTATTTATTTGACAGAGAGCACAAGCAGGCAGAGAGGCAGGCAGAGAGAAAGAGGAGGAAGCAGGCTCCCTGCTGAGCAGAGAGCCCGGTGCGGGGCTCGATCCCAGGACCCTGAGATCATGACCTGAACCGAAGGCAGAGGCTTTAACCCACTGAGCCACCCAGGCACCCCTGTAATAGTTTATTATAAAAAAAAAAAAAAAAATTACAGGCACTCTTTGCTTTGTGTTGTAGTACAGAACTGTAAAATTGACAGTACTAACTAAAACTGTATAATTAAAGAAAATAATCAATGGAAAAAATTACAGACTTTTATTAAATACCAACTGTGGGTCAGATACTTTGCTAGGTGGCTGAGAGTCACAGATCCGGGAAACAAATATGGTCTCTTTCCTCAGGGAGCTTACTAATTAGTTGGGAAATAGCAATATTACATTGGACTACGGAATGAATTCTTCTGATATTTGCCTTTATTCACTATTAACATTCATGTCACTCATGTTGTGTCCTCTTAAGAAAACCAGCCATAATTTCAGTCTTTGCTGATTTACTACCCCGTGGAATGAAGCATGATGTTCGTCTATTCTCACTGGCCATGGAAACATGCAGAATGTGAAGCCACTGTTCATTCGTAGCCTTGATCCTACACTCTATTCACTTACAGCTTTCTATGGTCTTACCTAATACTCACCGAGTTGCCTTTCTAACTGAAAGATCATGCGGAGCAAGTGGGAGAGTACTAGAAAGGCAAGTTTTAATGATCTATGCCACGTGGTCTTTGCTTATGCTGTTTCCTCCTCCTCAATGCTTTTCCGTTAGGTGTTTTCCATCTCTTTCACATAATTAATACCAACTTACTCTAGAACTCTGGTCCCCGACCCTCCAGTCTAGGTCAAGAATTCCCTTAGATGTTCTTATAGTACCATATAACTTTCTTTCCTAACACATTCATCAAAATTTTCAATTACATATTATTTGTGTGAAGATTTGATTAATGTCTCTCTTTCTCAAGAAGTACTCAACTCCACAGTACCTGGCACACAGAGTAGGCACTCAACAAATAGAGCTGAATAAAAGAGCTTGGCTTGTGGGTAAGCCAAATTTTAGAAATAGGAATGTGATAAAAGAGAAATTGTTCTTTGACTTTCAAATTTACTTTCTGATCATTGGCATTCAGCCAGGGTAGAGCTGGTGTCTGAAGAGATTTTGTGATTACATCATTTCTGGCCTTTATCCCATGACCTTATTTCTTTCCCTCTGCTCAGGAGAACATATTGTATAAGGTCAGTAAGATGGATCTGGAGAACCAGTTTAATGTCTTCGCTCGCCAAAAAGATTGCTTCTGCTCTGGGGCACACACCTGCTTCTTCCTTCTCTGCCAGCTCTGTGAGGTAAGGCAAATTAGAAATGCTCTTCTTCCCAGGATTGGTGGGATAAAAGCCTATAGTTCTTCATACCTCCATCAAATGGCAAGTATTCAATAAGCACTTACCACTTACACTGCAGAAGACCAAACACAACAGGTGATGGAGTTTTATCAGTTATAAACTTAGTATAGGGGAGGGGTAAGGTAGACTGCTATCAATCGACAATCCTGTTGATTTAAGTTCCTGGACACCTTGCCAATCAACATACTTCTGTCTTTACCCAAGATCAAGACACCAGCTTTCTTTGCCTCTGTCTCTTAAGACGTGTCCCAGCATCCACTCTGGCCCTGTCCAGCTGGTCTTCTCATTGAAGCTTAAGTAATATGTCAAATGGTAAGTTGGATCATTATGCCTTTATCTACGCTCTACTCCCCACACTTGTTTAAAGCCCTACAATGTTCTGCCATTGCTTTTAGGATAGCAAATACCCACACCATACCACATAAGGTCCTGGAGGTTCATACTCTGTCTACTCCTTCAGTTTTATCTTGTGCTGCTTTTACCCTTACTCTGTGCTCCAGTCACTGTGCCTTCTTCAGGCTTCCCTAAGGAACTATGCTCCTACTCACCTCAGAGCCTTTGCAAATGCAGATACTTCAGAAGTGCTCCCCTGCCACTCCCAGTTTTTCAGCTCATCAATTCCTCTTTCACTTTTAGTTATCATCTCAAGTATCGCCAATAAAGATAACAATTGGACTTCTAATCCAGGTCTGTTTGTCTCTAAAAGCTGTTGCTATTCCTACCATACTCTGTTTCCGAATAAAGAAATAGGACATGGTGGGTAAAACACAGCGGGAGAGGGGGGGCACATTCTAGTTCAGAACCTAGGAAATACTTCTGGTCTAGCCTCCTTCTCAAGATCCAGTTTTATTTTCTTTTAGGCAGAGCAGCTGTTAGAGGGCCACTTCTTCCTCCTTCCTTCAGCATCTTTTCCACCCAGGAGTTTCTCTGCTTGGATCATGGCAAAACAGGTTTCATTGAAGGACTACAATACTGGGTGTCAGGCAAGGGTGGGTCCAAGCACCAGCTGTGACACTCACCAGCTGGTGTGAACATGCTCAAGTGATATGATCTTGCTCAGCGTGACAGACTGGGTCCTCCAAAAAACACTCCAAGACAGAGGTGGACATGCAAGAGGTTTACTGGGGGAAATGCCTATGCAGGTTGAAGGCAAAGAAGCAAGAGTAGGTAGAAAGAGTTTTCAATACAAGCCTGACATCCACAAAAGAATAGGGGAAAGGAAGGAGAATTGCATCTGTGTTCAAGAAAGTTTAGGCTAGGGTGAAGGGGAGTCCTCTAGCTCAGGCACTTGGTGGAGGGGTCCCACCCTCAGATGGGTGGACTCTCACTAGTATCACCTCCTGGTTCAGATGTTGGCTGAGAGCAGCCTGAGGAAGCATGGCTTTTGCACGAACATGTAGATGCAAGATTTGGGGGACAGTGGCTGGCAATGCCCATCAATCATGCTTCTCTGAAAGGGCGATGTGAGTGGCATATTATCACCTTCAGCCTTGGTTTCCTCCTGTGTAAGATGAGGGGAGAATCCTCAGTGATCCATGGGGTGGCTTCTACCTCTGAAACTATGGGACTGTCTATTTGGTTCCATATTTTCTTATTTAACTCTTCTCATTTTGAGGGTTTTGTTTTGTTTTTTTCTTTCTTTTTTTTTTTTTTTCTGGTAGTAACCAAAGAAACAAGAATGAAAAATCTTAAAAAGGGGGATATTTCTAATAAGCCTAAAAAATAAATACTGTTTTATTTTTCCTTTTTTCTTGATTCAACTTTTAGTATAGAGGTGTAAGGACTTTAAGTCTTATGTACCCTTGCTTCTTCAGGACCCATCACAATGAATGCTATATAATGTCACATAACAGAGACTTTTCCTTGACTGAATGACTGAAATTGAATGGAACTAGGTCTGATTTTAAAAACAATCATTTACTTAACTTCTAGGTTTTCCTTCTGGGAAAGAGTACCATGTAAATATGCTTTTTCTCTTGTTTTGGCAATGAGGGCTCCTAAATCCCTCCCCTCAGGAGCATGCTCACTTTCCTCATCCTTGTCTCCCTCTAAAGGGCTCAAAGAACATTATTTTCCCATTAGAAAATCTCCTATCTCAGTGTTCCCTACTCTTCCTCCAGAAAAATCATTTTTTTTTAAAAACAGAGTGTTTTTTTAAAAAAAATTAATCAATTAATTAATTAATTAATTTGAGAGACAGTGAGAAAGCACCAGAGGGAGAAGGAGAAGAAGACTCCCCCCACTGAGCCCCATGTGGGTTTCCATCCCAGGAGACCAGGATCATGATCTGTGCTAAAGGTAGATGCTTAACTGACTGAGCCCCCCAGTTGCCCCTAGAAAAACAATATTTGATCATCTACCCACATATGGTCCCTGTTCTCAAGGAACTCATAGTCTAGTTGGAAAATAAGACCTGAATCAGTAACAAATTCAAGATACCTCATAATCATTACTAAAAACATAGCAACAGCTATTGCCAGGCATTGTACTAAATGCTTTTCATAGCTAGGAGCAGATAAATGAGTGAGAAAAGGCAATTGAATGGGACAGATGGATGCTGGAGAGCTTTGCCTCAGCTGAGTTGGGGCAAAGAGGAGCCACCATTCTCCCCATGGAGGGCAGGGCAGGGTTTGGAATGCAGATCCAATGCTGCAGATCTCCTTTTCCAGGGTGGGTAGAAACAGGAAATCGATTTCAATACACAATCATCCCATTTTATAATAACAGGAAATAATTCAAAAGTTTTAAGACAAAGTGTTGGGAAAATAAGCTCATTTGATTAGCAAATCTGGCTCATGCATATATTGGGACCTATGGAATAAGTAACACCATTTAATAGTCACTGAGTGCTAAATACAGAGTTCACATACTGGAGAAGTTGAGAAGAGGAATTAATGATTTTGTCAGAGAAAGTTTGGTAGAAAAGGTTAGTACTTAAGATGATCCATGAGAAATGAGTATCAGATAGGCAGGGAGGGGGCGCATTTTAGGCAAGAAGAAATAGGCACGTGATGAAGTTCTGACTAGTGGGAAGGAGTAGGATATCTTTCTAGTGACAAAGAAAATAAGACTGGATCAAGTTGGGAAAAAAATAAGAAAGGTACTGTCATTGGAGATCATCTTTGGAAGTGATGATCTGTGGAGCACCACACATGGACTAGATTCTAAGGGATAGAAGGCTGAGACATATCTGATGCAGATGGAGTTTTCGAATGGAGGAAGGACATTGTTCTGCCAGAGTACCAAGGCAGTAGGAACTTAGCTCTGCTGAACGGAAAGTCCTCCTCCACTGCAGATGCTCAGCCAGTATTTGTCAAAAAGAATGTAATCCAGGGGTAGGGTGGGCACAGAAGACAAATTGTCCTCTGGAGTCATTTAATAACCTACTTCAGGTTTGTCAGTCAGTGCTTTTATAGTAAAAAGAATGGAAAAGGAGATCAAGCCCTCTGAGCGTAAAGATGGACAAGTAAGACTGATGTGGGTGGTTCTTAGGGAGAAAGGCGGGGGACTATGGTAATGAAGAAAACAGCAGGGAAACCCTGGAGTGAGTAAAAAACAAGCTTTCACTGGTGATCTAAGAACCTGAGTTGGAATACAACAGGATGATTTGGCCTTTCAGTATATGTACATGAATATATCTTATAGTTAAATCCAGTGGCTCCTGTATGTGTGCTGGAAAGCAGAGGGAGGGAGGGGATGGAGAGAGGGGGACAAAATGGAGATGGGGAAAGGGAAGAAAGAGAAGATGCCAGATGGAGCCAGAGAGAGGGAAAATGAGGAAAAGAAGGAGGGAGAGAGAGATTCTAATGGAGGTAATTTCAATGGCCACTCTACCTCAAGAGCTCATGTCCTAGGTGAACATAGGTGGTGAAACATCCATAGGCTGGTATTTGCAGCTGAGTTCATGACCCCTTGTTTCTTACACTATGAGCTTCTCACCATGCCAGGTGTGAAATCATACAATGGCTACTAAAAAACAAACAAACAAATTAATTCATTTAGTGTCCAAATAAGGAAATGGCTACATATTCCAATCACGGAGGCCAATCTGGTTGCTTTGAACCTATTTAGCGGCGTATGTGGTCTCCAGCATAAGATTCTCAAAGTTAAGTTTGACTCTACGTGGTACTTTTTCTTTATGTAAGAACTGAGGACACAATTCCTTTACAGAACGCAGCTCCACCAAGGAACAGAATGTCCACTCTGGTAGGGCCAGCTATGGAAACCTATAATTCTGATGAGTAATGACATGGAAGCAGCAGCTGCTCCAAAGTGGGCACCCAATACTTTTGTAAGAAATGGAGTCTGCAGGGAATGAAGGAGAGATCACTGCCAGGGAGAGAGAAGAGTTGAGGCCAGGTCAGTAGATTCAAGAGCACGGACTCCAGTTGAGCTGCAAGGAGCCAGCAGCAGGCCCGCGAGAGCCCTACAGACCAGAAGGTCTGTCTAGAGAAGCCGATGAGAGGCCAAGAAGAACCTCTAGAGAGTGAGCTCATCCATCCTTAGGGCAGTAGTGGTCCACACTGAGTGTCCAGGAGAAGTAGAGGAGCCATTTCCAGAAAGTGGAAAGCACACTCTCTGGAGGAAGAAAAATATCAAGAGGAAATTTGCTTTTCAAAGGGAGTAATGCATGTTACTTAAAAAGAACGCAGCTGATGGCTCGCACTGTTATGCAGCCTGCTGTCCATTTCAGCAGAACTCATCTCTCTCCCTGCTCCATCAGGCAGGAAGGCAGCCAGAGCCTTTCTCAAAGTTGATAGCATGGAACTTCTTCCATCTGCCAATTACTGTGACCTTAGAAATTCAACAGACTCTATCGGGCACATGCAAGCCACTTAATCATGAGGAACACAAGAAAACATTTGCACAACCGGAAGACACACCGCATATGAACATCTTAAGTCCTTTCCAACAACCAGGGGAAAAATGAACGTGTACACAGACCTAAGCAGAGCAGCGATGACAAGCCCGCAAGTGGCAGAGATGGAAAATATTACATTTTATTAAGTCGTGGGCTCCCATAACTAATATTGAAACAAGTAAACAATATCACAGAGACTACAGCCTCATTCATGCCATTATAATGTGACCCAGACTGAATATACTGTTGGACTGAAAATGGTCTCTGAAGCTCCTCACTGGCACTCACAATGACCCACGTCTCAAGCCATAAGCCTCTTGGTGGAAGTTGCCCCAAGTCTCAACACTGCTGCCCTGATACAACAGGAAAGGGGACATAAAGGGTGATTTCTAACACAATCTGCAGACAACTGACTTGTGGTCTGGATCACGCAGCCAAGCTCATCTGCCGTCTTGGAGGTGATGGGGGAGGAAGGAAGACATGTTGTACGGGCTCAGTCTCTTGCTTCAGAACATTGAGTCCAGACAGACTGACATCACCCTATGACCTGCAAGCCACACACCGCCCCTGTGTCATGATTTATTAGGAGTCTTATTTACACAAAGCTGAAAGGCTCCTTGACTCCATCTGTTGCTAGTGCCTGACCAGCGGGGGGGAAGCTGCAGGGGAACGGGATTCCTGGTGAATGCTCTTAGCCCACGAAGCCTGCCAGGTGTTGCCCATGAACCTTAGTCTACCAAGAGAATAGTCACCAAGTTTGGCGGGGCAGCACTTCTAAAATATAAAACTAGTTTGTAAGGATTTAGGGGAAAAACTCCTCTATGCACCTTAGAGTTTAGGAATGAAGGATTAGAACATTGAAAAAGAGAACACATTCACTTCTTGCCTATTTCAAACCTATTCATCTTTTTAAATCCCAGGTTACATGTAACCTACTATACCAAGCTTTAACCTAAATTGCTATCACAAATTTTTATGTTCATTTTTATATACTCTAGGGCTCCTACATGATGCTGTGTTTACATCTATTAACACAGTTCTAGAAACTAGACTTAGCACTTGTGTCATTTTTTTTTTTAAACATTATTTATTTATTTATTTGACACAGAGAGAGAGAGAGAGAGAGAGATCACAAGTAGGCAGAGAGGCAGGCAGAGAGAGAGGGGGAAGCAGGCTCCCCGCTGGGCAGAGAGCTGAATGTGGGGCTCCATCCCAGGACTTTAAGATCATGACCTGAGCTGAAGGCAGAGGTTTAACCCACTGAGCCACCCAGGTGCCCCACTTGTGTCATTTTCTGGTCAGTTTCCCCTGCTATTTGTATACTCCTTGAGACAAAATCTGACTAATGAAAAAAAACTGTGTCTATCCCTTAATATGGAAAGCAGAGTAGTGCTCAACATGTTTTCAGTGATTTAATGAATTCATTTTGAAATAAAGAAGGTTACAGATCCATAACCAGAGTACTGTTACCTTGCTTACCATTAAAAGGTACTAATTCCAAAACCTCACAAGCCTTAGAGAAAAGATTCAGATCTTGTTTACTTATGTATTTTTTTTTTAGTTTTTATCAGTATCTGCTCACTGGGCTAACTAAAACAGTCCTCCTATTTAACCTCCAGTAGAGAACAGAATCTGGAGAGGGAATTGGGCTAATGGAAGTAAATGTTCAGAACAAGTATTATTTTATTTAATCTTGCTTTGTTCACTGGGCTTCTTAATTGGTACTCCCACTAATTGTTTTTCTTTGAGAACCAAAACAAGAAACACTAACAACCTAAAATAGCCAGACACAGGGGAAAGCCGTCTAGATTCTCAGACGCCAGCTTCCTCCAGGGAGTGATGCTCAGACAGATGTAACTATGGACAAAGCATCACAAATTCTTCCTGTGAGAAACGGATGTTCCTGTATTAAGAGCCCAGTGAGGGAGGGAAAAAAAAAAATCCTTTTAGGGAGACTCACATGTAAAAAAAAAAAAAAAAAATGTGTAGACAAAATGAATATAGAACTCCTTACCAAATCCTATGCTCAGTTAATCATAAATTTGCAGCACATATGCAGGGCTTTTCATCTTCAAAAAGAAACCTTGCTGCTGGATTTCAGAAATATCCTTGTTTTTTAAAAGAGAAATCCTAAAGAAGGTTTTCCTTGCATTGTCACACATATAAATGTCATCCTCTAGGAGTCTTAAAAATCTAGCTTTTCTAGCCCAGAAGAATTTTGTGTGCCTATTTCACTAAAGAATTGTTCTGTTATCATTATTATGACTGCTATTTTTATTGCTATCATTAGTCTTTCCAGAACTCTCCACCCTTCTGAGAAAAAAAATACTTCTTTTCCATAGGAAATATCCCATCTGATTTGGGTGAGGCCCAACGCTCAACGCCACATGACATGGAAGGTTTGGTTCACACCCAGTGGGATCCAGGCCCAGCCAACCTACAATACTCTATTCCTCTGATTGTTGGGATGGGCACATGACTTACACGGTCAATTACAAGCTTCCCTGAGATTAGGTACTTAGAGAAATACTAGCTCCTTCCTTTCAATCATTGATCACGATCAGGTGGGTTTGGGATTATCCAGTGCCCTATAGCTCTATAGATGGAAATAATCTGCCGGAAAATAAAGTCAGTCTGTAGAGTCAGGGTTGAGAAATGGAGAAAGACTCTAAGCTGTGAAGATGTCGTATATAGGTCTCTGAGTCCAGTTGGGCTTGTGACTTAGTTAACCTCATACTTCACAGTCCCATCACCCAAAATATGATCTTCCAAGTAAATTTGATCTTATAATCTGTGACATGCAACACAAAGAGGTCTAATCAATAACCCATATTTTGCCTATTTTAGGAAAAGGATGCAACCGGGAGACTCTGAATACTCTATATCTAGAGCTTTTGGTCGTGCCCCTCTCCCTGTTTGAGACACTTCTCCTCCCGCCCAGTTAAGTCTTAAGATCCAGCTCTAGTCGATTTCTCCCATGAAATTCTTCCCTTCATTTTTTGGGGGAACTTCTCATCTTGGATATACTATCCATATTAAGAACTTCTCAAACTAGAATCCAAGAATGCCCAGGATCCTCAAGTTATCCAGGAAAGACTTTTATTTTGTTATTCTATGTTAACTGTTTACTGAGCCATTACTTTGTACTAGGTTCAATCTTAAGTATTGGGAACAGACAAATGAACAAGATAGACAAGTTTTTTGATGTAGTTCATATTCTAGTGAGGCATTACTGATGGACAACAGACAAACAAATATCTGATAATAGAAATAAACAAGTAAGCAAGTTTCAGTTACTGATAAATGCTGTGAAGATGATCAAGCAAGACCGTGTGTTACAGTGTCTATGGGAGGAGGAGGCTGTTTCAGATTAAGTTAAGTTAAACAAACTTAAGTATGTTTAATTTTAAACATACTTAAGCAGAGGACCGTAATGAAAATAACCTAAGACAGCACTAAGAACAAGAGATAGTTTTTTTTCTTTTAAAAAGGGTCCCCAAAATGCTAAAAACATAGAGTTACCATATTGCCCAGCAATTCCACTACTAGGTATATACCCAAGAGAAATATAAATATACGTTCACATGACAATGTAGACTTGAATGTACATTGTAGTATTATTCTTAACAGCCAGAAGTGGAAACACTCCAACTACATGAATGGATTAAAAAATGGGTATAATCATACAATGGACTATTTGCTTAGAAAAAGGAATGAAGTATTGACACATGTTACAATATAAATGAACCTTAAAAACATGCTAAGTGAAAGAAGCCAGTCACAGAAGGTCATACGTTATGTAATTCTATCTATGTGAAATGTTCAGAGAAGACAATTTCACACAGGTAGAAAGTAGATTAATGGTTGTCTGGGGCTGGAGAAGTGGGAACGGGAGTGGCTGCTAATGTGCACAAACAAGTCTCTTTTGGGGATCCTGAAATATCCTAAAATTAGGTAGTGGTGATAGTTACACGACTCTTCACAATGAAAAAAAAAAAAACACTGAATTGCCTACTTTACTTTTTTTCTTAAATTGTATACTTAAATAGGTTAATTTTATAATATATGGATTATATCTCAGTGAAGCTATGAAGAAAATCTACCAAAAATAGAGAAAGATCTCACATTTGGGTTTGAGGGACACCAGTGTACAGTTCTACATTAACTTAATCAAATAGCACCTTGGGTTGTTACTTTGTTAGAGTTCTTTCAGCACCAACTAGACCATAAAGCTTCAGGAAAGTAAGGAATATGCATTTCTTTAATATTTCTTTGACACAACTTCAGAGGTGTGCACATAATAGGGTTTCATTAATACATGCTGACGGATGGATGGATGGCAGCAGACATGAAGATCTTGAAGTCATGGTTTTCTAGGGTTGCAGTAACACAGTACCACAAACCGGCTGGCTAAAATAAGAGAAATTTGTCCTAATTCTGGCAGCTGGGATTTTGAAGTCAAAGTGTTCATAGGGATGGTTCCTCTTGAGGGCTGAAAAGGAAAGATCTGCTCCAGGCCTATCTCCATGGCTTGCAGATGGCTGTCTACATGTTCAGATGGCATTCTACCTGTGCATATGTGTGTATGTGTGTGTGTCTGTGTGTGTCCACATTTCCTCTTTTTTTAAGGACACTAGTCCTGGTGGACTAGGACTCAAAAGAATGATCTCAGTTTAACTTGATTATCTCAGTAAAGACTCTATCTCCCAAAGGGACCACATTCTGAGGGAATGGGGATTAGGGCTCTGATGTATTGTTTTTCGTGGGACACAATTCACCTCCTAGCAGAGTGAGATTTTAATTTCTATTTAAATTTTTACCCATGAAGTTTCTGATTCTGTAAACACCCCGACAGCTCCCAGGCCAGGGTATTTTAGCCATGCTTCCAGTAGTGACTATTATTATATCTCCAAAGCTGAACAGAAAGTGTCTCACTCCAGTGACCAGGCTGTAATTCAGCCTTTTCGTTAAGACTTTCTTATTTTGCAGTCCACTACTTTGCCCTAT
This sequence comes from Neogale vison, assembly GCF_020171115.1. Lineage (NCBI taxonomy): Eukaryota > Metazoa > Chordata > Mammalia > Carnivora > Mustelidae > Neogale > Neogale vison. The sequence continues at coordinate 178,924,191 of NC_058096.1, read as the reverse complement.
CACGAGGTGAATTCATTTGGCTTAGCCTTATTCTTATGTCCACCGATTTCTTAATGTCAAATAAAAGGGCAAGCCAAGTGAGGCGCTCAATTTTTCTGAAATGTACAAAGCATTACTATTTCTCAAATCACTGGGGGGTAGGCCAGTCTGAATGACTAAAAATCTTGGAAAAATAAATAAATGTACAGGAAGTTTGAAGTGGATTAAATCCCTCTGTATACAGCCACACATTCAGCACCCATCCACAGGGACTGGGTTTAAACAAAATATTTTCTGAAATGGACACTTTTTTAAATAGAGTAACATAGTTTTCTTTTTTTTTTTTTTTAAGATTTTATTTATGTATTTCTTTGTTTAAGGTAGAGAGAGAGAGGCAGAGGGAGTGGGAGAAGCAGGTTCCCTACTGAGAAAGGAGCCCGACAAAGGGCTTGATCCCAGGACCCTGGGATTATGAACTGAGCCAGAGGCAGTTGGCTTAATCAACTGAGCCACCCAGGTGCTCCAACAACATAATTTTTAAATTATCTTTCACTGGTTTTATTTAAATGATGGTCCTAAAAATCTTGAAATTTTTGTTTTGTTCTTTCCCACAATCAGGGAAATCTTTACCTGTACACTTGCTTGCACTCTTGCTTTGCTTAGCAGTTATTAGTAGAGGTGAAGTACTCAGGGGTGTTAGAAACTTTGGCCTGCACGTCAGAATGTGTTCTGGATCTGTCCCAGCTTAGGCAGTGGATGGAGACATGCCCCTTAACCTCCCAGACTCCGATTTCATACATCCTTAAAAAGAATATCGTACTCCCCGGGCAGCTCACTGGATCATTGAGAACCAACTGACTCTACTCCGAAGAAATTAAAATTTGATAGCGTTTGTGATGGAGGTTAAATTGTTCACTGTTTATATGTTTATTGACTAGAAAAGTGGCACCTGGCACAAGCTAGGTGCTTCTCAAGTACAGGTTAAATGGATACAAAATCAGATACCTCCCTAGAAAAAGAGAATCTTAAATGACGTTGATGAAATGTTGAATTTCAAAACCAGATTTTTGACTTAAAAATATAGTACCACTTTTGAAGCTTCTGGTGAATTTGCAGTCATTTAAAAATAAAAACTTCAAAGCAACAGTGACAAAACCAAGTCTCAGCGAAACGGAGGTATTCCCATGGAATATCTCTAAAGAGAATGCCGGCTGTCACGTGCATCAAGCCACAAAAAGTGTGAGGATTTGTGGCTTAGGACACATGCCACTGCCTGAACAGGGCAGATACAAAGACGCTGAAGAGAGGAGAGAAAAAAATGAAAGAATAAAGAACAGCTCAATACACACAAATGTGTACAGACACATTGTAATAATTTATAAGAATAGTTTATAAGAAATAATTTATAAGAAATTATTGTAATAATTTATAATAAGAATAATTTATAACTTATAATTTATAAGAAAATTATATATAATAATTTATAAGAATAACTTATAAGAGGTTTTTTTGGCTTTAGGTACTTAAAGTGGCTAAACAAAATTATACTTGGCACACAGATTACTTTTTAATATTTGAAAACTTTTAACTAGTTCTGTCTCATAATCAGTAATTTGGGCTATGATAGGATCCAAATTAAAAGGCAGAGAGTATCTGCAGCTGATTTTCAGAGCATTTAGGAGAAATTTTCATTGTTCAGTTATATTATGCAGAACTTACTTGACATATAAAATTTATAGAAAAATTGTTTTATTTTTACAGGGGTTAACTTCCTCTGATGGTTTTGTTCCAATCCCAAGAGAACTGTGAATGCTGGAAGTTACAATGTGTTATTATTATAATGCCTTTGTCAAGAACACATTACAATAGCATTTAATTCTCTCTTTTTTTTTTTTCAAATAATTTCAGTGGTGTGAAAAGCATTATGTAAGTGGTTATTTTTCCCCATTTATAAGCTTTTTTTTTTTTCCAAATGATGAAAACTTGAAAAAATAATAACACCAGTGAAAAGTGGGGAAAACTAGATTACAGATGGTCTCAGTCAAGTAACTCCTCTACACTGGTGTTAATTTTGTGGCAAACTGCTTATATCTTTGGAAGACATCATCAGAAACAAGAATTTGTGTGAATAAGAGTCTGTGCAACAGGGCGAGTCAGTGTCTATGCTTCCAACAAATATGGACTGGTATTGATCATAAATCCATTAAAAAATGTAAAGCACAGCTATGACAGATAAAAGAAATGGCCTAAGATATCACAAGACCACGTAACTGGCAGAAGGGAGGTAACAACACATTGGCTTAGAGGCTGAGGAAAGAGAGCTTGGGCTCAGGTCTGAAAAGTAAGTAAGCGTTAACCAAGCAATACCCAAGAGAATTTAAAACATACATCCACACAAAAACTTGCACATGTGTATTCATAGCAGAATTATTCCTAATAGCCAGAAGTGGAAATAACTTACATGTCCATCAACTGAGGAATGAATAAGTGAAGTGTGGTGCAGCCCCATGATGGGATGTTATTATTCAGTCATAAAAGGAAATCAAGTACTTATTCCTCTTGTAACATGGAGAATCTTAAAAACATTATGCTAAGTGAAAGAAGCCAGACACAAAAGGCCACATATCACATGATTACATTTTGCAAAAAGTCCATAATAGTCAAATCCATGGAGACAGAAAGTACATTAGTGCCTGTCAGGGGCTGGTGGAGGGGAATGAGGAGTGATTGCTGATTGCTACAAGGTTTCTTCTGGGGATGATAAAATGCTCTGAAATTTGACAGCCGGGATGGTTGTGTAACTTTGTAAATGTACTAAACATCAGGGAATTGTACACTTTAAGTAGATGAATTTTCTAGTATGTGAATTATATCTCCCCCCCGCCCCCGCCCCAGGGCAAAAAAGAACTAACTAAACAATGAAAAAATGCAGTGGTAAAAGCCTGACAGGTAGAAGGAAGTGAAGGAAGACTAGTGTTGCTTGAGCAGAGAGCCGAGGGGACAGGGCAAGGAAGCCGGAAACGGGGGGGGGGGGGGTTCAGACCAGACATTGCCTTGGGCATGGTGTTGGCACGCTCTGCTTCTAACCATTTGCTGCTGGTCTCCACTACCACATTGCTCCTGTTCGCTTTCGAGGGATATTCCAACCCAACTTGATCTCATGAACTGCGTTTGCCATTTTTCCCACAAAGCTCTCTCCCCCACCTCAATTAACTCAAGCTCCTTATCTCTGAATCATACCATGTTCTTTTCCATGCTTTTCTACAGCTAAAATACTTCTGTCTGACCTGTTCTGCATTCTAGGGAAGATGCAGCGTGCATGCCAATGGTGGGCAGGTCTCCTGCTTATCCTAACACCTGGCGGAACATTTCAGGTAAATGGAATGATATTCCTAAACACAGTGTTGATTTGTCAAGTAAAAAAGGAGCTATCGTCCTCTGAAAAATGAAGTCACAGAGACTGGGCTTTTGCAGTTTCCGTTTTGAGAATTTGCAGATAGGAGAGAATGGAAGGGGCTATCAAGACAGGATAGCTGTTCAAACTGAAGACAGACAAAGAATGGGGGTCTTACTCTGAGGTGTCAAAGGTGTCCTTCCCCTGTGAAGGATTAGCCTTGCATTTTCCTTCAGATTTTGGAAACAGCCATATTGTATATGCAGCGTCAAGTCTTCTTTTTTCTTTTTCTATATTGAAGTTGGTGTGGTTAATGGACCCAAGTTTTAGTGAAAACTCACAGCCGTGACTTACTCATTGATTGTTGGCTGGCTCCTGTGGTTTCTTTCTTTTGTGGTTCCCTGACGTTAATACACCAGTCTCTCTCAGAGCCATTCCAAAGGCAGAATGAAAGCAGTCTGGCGGATGGAATCTAAAGAAAAGAATACAGTCCTTCATACAAAACGTGTTTATGAGTACCGTCTACGTACCAGACCTATTTCTAGAAGCTGGTGATTCTGGAGTGTAGAACACAAATCCCCTGACCTCACAGGGCTTCCATTACATTGCCTCATACTTACTGAACTCCTTCTTCTTGCCAGGCAGTCTGTCATGCAATGGAGTAGAACAGAAGAAACTCATAAGGGCCTTTGGCAAATCTTGCCTACTATTTTGTGAAAAACTAGAGAGAGCATAATCCATTGATTGGGGGCTGAATCACCCAAAGTCCCTAAAAGAGTGGCTCCAGTCCTCCATCCTGGGTCTTCTTGCAAAGATACATGAGAAAGCATTCTTATCTTTTCTCAAATGAGAGCAACCACCTCCCTATCCCCCCACCCTTGCGGGGGGTGGAGGAAATTGCATCATTGGAGTCCATCTTACTGGTGTCAGAGGTCAATCTCCTGAGATGCAAAAATGAGCTGACAGACTCCTCTAATGCAGGCATAGGCCAAGAACTGTAAGGGATTCCAAACAGCTCAAATCGGCAATGCGGCTCAGCTTCCTCCTCAGAAATGTGGGTGACAACTGAGCTGTACAGTGTATCATGGGAAAATAGTGGACTTCTCAAAAATACTTTTTGTTTTGAAATAGTTTGACTTATAGGAAGTTCCCATGTACCCTTCACTCTGTGTCCCCAATAATAGTATCTTACAGAACCACAGTTCAGTTGTCAAAACCAAGAAACTGACATTAGTAAAATACTAGTACCTCAAATACAGACTATACTCAGATATGGTTGGCTTTTTTAGATACTTTCCCCCTCAGGATATGTAGCTCTAAGACATTTTATCACATATACAGATTCTGATAACCATAACCAAAATTGGAATACAGAACTGTTCTGTCACCACAAAGGCTCTCTCTCATACTACCACTTAATAGCTGTACCCTTCCCATGACCCCTCACCCTGGCAACCACTGTCTTGGGTCGGGGGCTTTGGGAATGCAGGAGAAACAATAGAAATGACCCCTGGGCCGCCATCTTCCAGAGCCCCCCCACCTTCCTAATGGTTGACTCTCTACCATAAGGATGTATGCCCAGGTCACGTCTCCACAAGTAACCCGATACCTATGCAAGAAACCAGAACATCAGGACTCCCGCAACCCTCCAATCCCCGAATACCATACCTTATATGGCTGTGAACCTATTCCCTGTCTTAACCCAGATAAAAGACCCACTCGACCCCCTCCCAGCGCGACTTCCCTGACTCTCCTCACCTGAGTCACGAAAGCTCACCCGAGGGCACCTTTAATAAATCTTGCCTTGTGCCTACCTTGCCTGGTGTCATGTTTATCTCACCTGTAAAAACTTACACACTTGTATATTCACCATTGTCTAAATTTGTCACTTTGAAAGTAATGGATTTTTAAAAAATTTAAGCCCGGTGTCCTCCTTAATGGAAAACAAGCTTAATTATACTGGGTTTTTCTTGGGGGGGGGTGCTTATAATTAATCATATTTCCCACCACACAAACTCTCTTTTCCTTTTCTGCTGCTCTTTCATATTTTCCATTTAAAAATCTCTGAAGAGAACTTCACCCCACAGCTAAGGCATCTCATGGATTTCAGATTCCTTTATTACTTTAGTGTCTCCACCCTGTCACTGGCCCCAGCACAGCAAGAAGGAAAAGATTAATGTATGTCTCTCTCAGGTCCCAGAGCTCAGCATGTTCATGCTACTGTGAGGGGAAAAAGAAAAAGAAGAAAAGCAATCTAGACATTTCTGCTTTAGGTCCTCTTCTGGCCACAGCAGAATCAAGAGAGATTCACCTTAGGCTCTAGAGATTTTGGAAAAATCCTCAAAGTTAAGACAGTGAAGATAGTTCAGAGATATTTGTACACGTAGCCTGGTTCACATACCATCCCTAAATTGATGTGGTATATGATTCCTTAAAAGTAATTTTTTTAAAAGATTTTATTTATTTATTTGACAGAGAGAGAGAGAGATCACAAGTAGACAGAGAGGCAGGCAGAGGGGGAGGGGGAAACAGACTCCCCACTCATCAGAGAGCTCGATGTGGGGCTCGATCCCAGGACCCTGAGATCATGACCTGAGCCTAAGGCAGAGGCTTAACCCACTGAGCCACCCAGGCACCCCCTTAAAAGCAATTTTTAAAAACATGGGTTGAAACCAAACAAACCAAACCAAACCTTAAACTATGAACATACACTACTGTGGCACTTCTAGTACATTTATTTAGTGGAGTTACTGATTACCATTCAATGGAAACCCTATGGGAACAGTCTTAATGTTCTGCAGTTGCTAGATGTAATCTAAAGCAAGATGGTAAGGAAACAATTTCACAAAAGGCTATGTAATATCACAACTCTTCTGAACACGGAGAAGCTGCCTGCCTGAAAAGAAATTAATGCTAGGGAATGCTGCCAAAAGTGTGCACATCTACTACATTTCTCTCAATTATTATTTAAGTATTTGGGAAGGCTCACTGTGAAATGAAGAGGCTAAACACAGTTTTTCAGTCCTGTTCTCTTATATAAATATGCTTCTAGAAAGTGAAGAACTAAATATATAACTACCAAGAAGTAGGAGAATATGGGTTAATTCTTTAAATGAATTAAAGTTTTAAAACTTCAGGGGCACCTGGGTGGCTCAGTTGGTTATGTGTCTGCCTTTGGCTCAAGTAATGATCTCAGAGTCCTGGGATTGAGCCCCACTTTGGGCTCCCTGCTGAGTGGGGAATTTGCTTCTCTGTGCCTCCTCATGCTTGCACGCTCTTGTTCTCTCTCTCTCAAATAAATAAAATCCTTTTAAAAAAAACTTAAAATTTTTTTTAAAGATTTTATTTATTTATTTGACAGAGATCACAAGTAGGCAGAGAGAGAGGAGGAAGCAGGCTCCCTGCCGAGCAAAGAGCCTGATGCAGGGCTCCATCCTAGGACCCTGGGATCATGACCTGAGCCGAAGGCAGAGGCTTTAACTCACTAAGCCACCCAGGCACCCCAAAATCCTTTTAAAAAAAACTTTAATTGCATTCATTAATTCTCTAAATGAATTTAAAAAATAGTTGTACTTTTAATGCAATTGTTTCAATCAACAAATCTGTTAAGCTTTGTTTCCATGCAGCTTACCTATGTGAGGAATGCCTACTTCCATGTGTCAGATATCATGCTACTGGAAGCAGAAAGGAAAGGACACTCTCCCGACGTTCTGTAAAAATCACTCCTGGACCAATAAAAGTAATGCGGTGAATACACAGGGAGGGAATAGACCTTTCCACTGCTGGGCCATCTTACATAGAAGCTTGGGTTCCAGACTTCTCATGGAGGCAAAACCTTTGCCTCATTTCCCACCTGCTATGCAAAGAACTAAAACTTCACTCTGGACATTCTGTCCTGATAAGGATCCTCTGAACATTTGCTATCTCTCCTACGCTGCCTTTTTGGTCCCCACTTTCTTTCCCTATCCTCGATGATGACATCCTCCATCATCTTCAGATCCAGCCAAAATTTTCAAAAGAGAGGGAAAAAAAAAAAAAAAAGCCTTTTCAAATTGCCAGTACCTTTAGGAAAAGTTTCTTGACTTCTGTCCAGCTCCCAGTTTCGTCTGACGTTCCCTGTGAGGGGAGGGGACATCCACTGCATATCCACTAAGAGCCAAGTGTGTTAGTGTGTATGGTCTACTTTACGCCTCATCCCAGGAGAAGGCATTATTCTTTTTCGAATGAATATGAAAAATTGCCCAGAAAAGCCATTCTGTCCTTATTTTAAGTACAGCAGGGAGTGGTCTCGCCACAAAATTCTAATTCTAAAGCCCCTGTTCTTTGCAGGGTTCCCCTTGTTTTCTGCTTCTCTCAATTACAGCCTCTTTCCCCCACCTGGAATGTTTACTCAATATTGGATGCATCTCTATTTAGACTATCAACTGGAAGCAGGGACCCCTGTCTTTCCAAACCTTTACCACTCACAGTACCTTGGAGTGCTCTTTGAATAGGAAAAACTCAAAAATGATTCCTTTGTTGTTTCTTCCCCCTTTGTTCTCTTTTTATTCAAGTCCAGGTTTGCCCGACTTTAAGTAGCTAAAGAGACACCATTCTCAAACACGGGGAGCTAGAGTGTGACGTGCATATGGTGAGAAGGAAATGCCCAGCTGTTCGGGCAGGGCAGGGGGCAGTGATGCCACAGATAGGCAGGTCAGGACAAGGGTTCCCTGGGCCGCAGGCCCGTGTACTGCACTCTTCCTTCTGGCATCTGCAAGAGAAAAGAGTTGCAGAGGCAAAGGGACTTTTGGAAGTCAGCTGCCAGCCCCCACATTTTGCAGTTGAAGAGCCCAGAGCCCAGGAGATAGAAAGTGGTTCAGAGGAATCTCCCAACGGACTCTTTTCTCCTCAGGGCCCTGCTCTCCAAATCACTTACTTTCCCCTTAATTATAGAAGCATGTATACCCAATACCAAAGTTGTAAAATGTACTGAAAATTATGAAAATGAGGAGAGAAATGCACCAATAAGCCAACAAGGCAGTGATCAGCACCCTGGCTGGCTGGGCCTCAGCAGGCTTTGGCCCCAGGCCACATTCTTCCCTTCCTCTCACACACAGGCTCACCACAAACTGCACAGGCCTGAGAGACTTGCTTCAGTCCTTCCCAGTGCTCTGCTCTCACTCACCTCCCTTTCCTACCTGAGGTGCCTTTCCTCTTTGTCCTACCGCCTCCCACCCTGTACACCCCCCACCCCCCGCCCCTCCCTTCCCCTTCAGCCACCAGGCCTCTCATTTTCAGCAGGTCCCTGGCTTCCTCAGGGGCACTGCCCCACTTCCCAGGCTCGCCGAGCTTCCCAGGCACGCCACTGCTGTGCACCGTGTATTTCTCCTTGACTGAGCTCCTCAGCTCTCTCATTACTTCCTTCCTTTATGTCTTTCCTCACGAGGCTGCTGTTTTTGACCTCTAGTGCCAACCACTGTGCCCACTAGGCCTGCCAAAGAGATGCTTGATAAATGGTTGTGGAAAGAATGAGTAATTATAGGACTCTTCTTCCCCTCTTCCCTCCTTCCCTCTCTCCCTTCTGCCTCTCGCCCTCTCTTTTACCTGGTCTCTTTACACACACACACACACACACACACACACACACACATCCATTTAATTATGAACCTAATTCATTCAATAAAACTTCACGAAGGTCCATGAAAATTTGCATACTGTTTTTTGTAGGTAACAGAGCATGAACAATTTACCATTGCAAAGGTGTTTTTTTTCTTTTTTAGTGAAAGGCGTTTTTAAATAATTGCATACATCTATAACTCTAGTTATAGACATGTAATATAATTTACATATTTCGCTTTTATTGGCCTTTAAAGTTTTTAAAATTTTTCAAAATATAAATAATACTGCAATAAATGTGCAAATAGCTGTCTGCATCTCAGATTCTTTTTTGAAAGGATTTCTAAAAGAGAAGTAACTGGATTAAGAAAAAAAAAAACATAAAACAAACAAACCAAAACCCCTCTTGAAACACATAGTCAACAGTTTCCAGAAGAGAAGTTTACTGTGGCACCAGCATGCGATTCTTCATATCAAAGTATTTGTCCCTGAATGATCCTGAACAATGTAAGTGACCTTGACATCAAAGGCCAGTGTCACCCAAGAGCAAGCTCCATGGTCAACGCTGTTGATTGAAGCTAATGAAAGTATTTTTTGCTACCTCCCAAACTCGGCCCTTGCCATTCTGCCCTCTTCTCTGCTTACTCAAGCACTACACATACTTCCAGGTGTGGTTCAAATCTTATTTCCTCAATCAAACTCTCATCTCTAGCACTTGTTATCTGCACAGTGTTAGGTATCTTTGTTAACCTTAAAGTTAAGGAGCAAATGTTGGAAGCTTGTCTAACACACTCTGCTATTTTCCTGAGGTGCTTAGCAGACTGTGGTACACAGAATTCCTTAAGATATGAATGTTAATAGATGTTGTGGACTCCTGTTACTTTTAGAATACCTAGTACGCTCTCATTTGGGGAGCCTTTCCTTCACTGCCTGGTAGGAGCTGGTCATTCTTGTGGTCCTAGGTTTCCTAACTCAGGATTAGACAGGTAATAATTCTGATTCGGATTCCAATTCTAACATGTGAGGTTTTCTCCATATCAAGCAAATCCCCAACACCATCTGGCTGTCTTACAATCAGTTTCGATGCTACTTTCTCAGGGATGGCATCAGAGCCCACAGGTTCAGGGCTGTCCTACAAGATGGTCCCCTCCTCACCCAACCGCACCTCTTCAGATCCCAATCACAACCCCGTACTCCTGACCAACCAGCTATGAACTGAGGGTACCAATCACCCTTTCCTTGGGTTTGACTAACTTGCTAGAGAGACTCACAAAACTCAGAACATTTTACCCACTAGATGATTGGTTTGTAAGAAAAGGATATAATTCAGGAACAGCCAGATAGAAAAGATCCCTAAGGCAAGGTATAGGAAAGGGCAAAGAGCATCCACACTCTCTCCAGATGCACACTTCCCCAACCTGTTCACCAACCTGGAAGCTGTCCAAACCCTGTCCTTTTGGATTTTTATGGAGGTTTCATGAAGCAGGCATGATTAGTAAATCATTAGTCATTGGTGACTGAACTCACCTCAAAGTTGGGAGGGGTGAGTAGGGACTGAAAGTTCCAACCTTCTAATCACATGGTTGGTTCCCTTGGCAACCACCCTCAGCCCTCAAAGCATTCCAAATGTCAACTCATTAACATAACAAAAGACAACCTTATCACTTAGGAAATCTCAAGGGTTTTAGGAGTTCTGTGCCAGAAAAAAACGTATGAAGACTAAATATGTATTTTTTATTTCCAATTAAATCAGAACATGATACTCAGATGGACCAATATAATCTCTTCCTGGGATTTGTGGTTGAAGCAATTGAGTAAAAGCATTTCAGCTAGAACACGAGCCAAGGATAACCATGTAGCTTGGAGCTGCTGGTAGTCAGATTTCCTCCCCATGGAGAAAGTCCATCTGGGAATAAAAGCAGCAGGAAAGAAAGTAGAGCCAGAGCCACAGAAAAGAATCTAGAAGACATCATCGGAGTACTCAGATCCAACTGTCACAAGCCACTAGCTCTGCCCTCTTACATGAAATGATAAGTTCTCCTCTCCTCCTTATTTACTTAACTTAGACTCGAATATTTGTCACTTGCAACTGAAAGAAACCTTACTATCCAGCTCTAATTGTGATAGTAATATACACTGAAATAAGTACATTATCCTGTGTATTTAGTTGCCATTTTAAATTCAACCCTGCTCTTCTTTGGAATGGGAGTTACCTCTGAATTCCCAAGAAAGGTTAATTTTTATGAGTTTGTAAGCCCTTAAGAATAATTTTTCATCTGATGTTTGCCTCTCTGCCCTGATATTTCCCTCAAGCCATCTTGCTCCTATTTGACTTTATGAAAATGAAAGTCGGTGATTTCAAATTACATTTTAATTATTTCCTTCATAATAAACCAAATTGCATTTTAAAAGCTAAAGACATTTTCTGCTCTTGAACTTAGAGCTGTAGCTTTTAATGAAATCTGCTGTACTTTTAAAAAATTTTAATAAATTTTCTACATCTCACCATGCAGCCTATCTTTTTTTGAAAGAGATGATCAATGTTTAATTTTGCCTTATTATGATGTTCTTTTTATTAGAGTCATAGAGAAACTTCTCTTCGGGTTAGGTATTTCCTCGTAATACATGTTTTAATTTATTCTCTGACCAACTTTGGTTTAAGCTTTACAATTCTAGTCAACTGAGTATTTCTCCCCGTTGAGACATTCTAAATTCACTGCAAAAATCTGACTGAAGTCTGTCTCTAGAAGAATCGTATTAATTTGTGAGGTGTCATGACCTAAGCCAAAATCAAGAATGGGATGCTTAACTGATGGAGCCATCCAGGAGCCCCATGAGGTTTTTATTTTGAAGTATTGCCTGTCTAGTACCACTCTATCCAATGGAAGCTTGTGTCATTCCTCATAAATTTGTCTTGACTTTGTCTCCATGAGATGGTTTATCCAAACTTGTTAATTACCCAAATGTTTCTTTTCAACAGGCAGAGGGAGAAGCAGGCTTCCTGCTGGGCAAGGAGCCTGATGTGGTCTCCATCCCAGGACCTTGGGGTCATGACCTGGGCCAAAGGCAGCTGCTTAACCGCTTAACCCCTTAACCCACGAAGTCAACCCAGTTGCCCCTGGGTTTATCTTTAAGCAGAAACACCTAAAGCAAATATTTTCATTGTTCTTTTCACTCACACATACTTTTAAAAAATATAGAGGTGCCTGGGTGGCTCAGTGGGTTGGGTTAAGCCTCTGCCTTCAGCTCAGGTCATGATCCCAGGGTCCTGGGATCAAGCCCTGCATTGGGCTCTCTGCTCAGCAGGGAGCCTGCTTCCCCCTCTCTCTCTCTGCCTGCCTCCCTGCCTACTTGTGATCTCTCTCTCTGTTAAGTTAAAAAAAAAAAATCTTAAAAAAAATATATATATATATTTTATATATATATAAAAATATATATATATTTTTTAAGATTTTATATATAAAATATATATATATAATATTGAAGTGTGTAAAATATACATAAAAAACATCAAGGACTATTATTAAATTTTGGATTTAACTTTCTTGACTTTTATGCATGTTTAAACATATAAACATACTTTGAATCAAATCTTACATACTGTTCTATACTGCCCATCCCCCACCAAGGTACACAGTACATCATGGTTATTTCTACAACATGACTTCATGCAGATTTACTTTATTCCTTATATGGTAGCTTAGTATCCTACCAGATGACTGTAGGTTAATATAACCAATGCTCTTCCAGTGGACATTTAGGTTGGTTGTACGCTTATGCTATTATAAACAATGCTTGGAAACGCTACATTATCTATATCTTGATCCAATTATCTGACAATTTCCTTAAATATTCAACAAAAACTGTTTTAAATTTTTAAGTAACACTGCTGGATTAAAGGGTATGCTTATTTAAAATTTTAACACATATTGCCAGACAGCCCTCCAAGAAAGTTATATGAAATTACAACCTCACCAAGATCACACAAGAGGGTCTATTCACACTATTAAAACCTCTAGGCCAGTAATTCTTAAAATATGGTTTTGGTATAACCCTCAGCCTTAGATGTATACACAGGAACATCAGTGGGCCTCACAGCCAACTTAATTGATAATAACTGAAGTGGACTGAGCCTAGTCCACAAATATCTTCATTTTTTTTAAGTTTGGGAAACATTATTCCAGCCATATCATTTTAGAAGGCATTTACTAAACAAATGGTTAAAGATATGTTCTCATATTTTAAACTACATTTATCTGGGTTTATCTTTCCAAATATATATTGGTTATTTCTTCATCTGTCACAACTGTCAGCATATCTGTTCTGTCCTTTTTTCATCTGGGATCAGGTTTCATTCTTTATTGATTGATACCATCTTATTATATTTTAAGTATATTAACTTTCTCCAAGTCATATATCCTATAAATGTATTTTTTTAATCTTGTTACTTGTGTGATGGGATTTTTTTGACCATGGTAGGTAAAATTGATAATTTTTGCAGAGTAAAATCATTCAGTCTTCTTGAGATTCCCAGCTCTCCTCCAATTCCCTGCCCAATATTAAAACCATCTTTCAGATTATTGCTTGTGACTTAAAAATTTTTAACCAGTCTAGAACCTATTTTTGGTATCTTTATTTTTAATTAAAATGTGAATTTCTAACCATCATTTACAGAACAGTCCCCTAATTCTGCCTTACCTGACAAAATGTTAGCAGTCTAAGGCCACTGATTTTTTTCCCATACCTTAAATAACATTTTTTTTTTTTAATTTTGAAATTCGGAAAGCCTACTAGAGTAAGAAAATGTTCATTTATATAACATTTAGAAAGCTCGGTCGGTGTATTTTTTTTAAGTTTCTTGACATTTTTTTTTAACTCCAAAGATATTTTCTAATAGTTTATAAAAAAATAATTTTTTCATTTATGCTGTTCTCTCTATATTTTCTATCATGTAGAAGGAATTTGGTGTTATGAGGCTTTCCTCTGTATCAATTTTATTTCTAGAAGTTTATACATAAACTTTTAGGAGGTAGGTATTAATAGAACATGTTTATGTACATAGATAAATGCCTAGCTATATGATTATTTATACTGATGAAAAAGTGGAAATATTATTCAATATTATTCTTCAACCAGTAAATAAAATACGACATCAAGAGCTAAGGATAACATAAGAAAATATTTTCGTGTGAACCTTCAGAGGAAAGGTGAGGTGGGGAGGGGATGGTGCACACTTGTGTACAGTAAGATTACCATGACATAGAAGAGTAGCCAAATCCACCCAAGGAAATACAGATTCCAAACTGTTGCAGTTATCACTGGGATAGGAGACCATGAATTACTTTTTTTCTATGTATTCTGAGTGCTCCAGTATGCTTTGGGCATGTTTTTATAATGGGAAACTTAATACAGAGTCTCACTTTGAAGCTAATTCTGAGAAAATCAGCATCATGGATTCCTCTGAGTTGAAGAAACAGCCACCATGGTGGTCTGGGAAGGCAATTTGCTGCCTTTGCAGCTGGAGTACATGGGGCTAGTAGGAGTAAAGGGGCTTTGCAAGGAAGGAAAAGAAAAAAAATTGGAAATGCAGCCCTGAAAATCCCTGAGATCTCTCAGACATGACCTTGAATTGTCCACAGGATATGTTTCTCCTCCTTTAGAGCTTGGATGTTTTATGGCTCTTCACTTTATTTTTATTTCCACCTCAGGAAAAGAGAGTATCTCTAAGCAATTCTTATTTTCTTATATTTTATACCATTTTGGGACTTTCTCCAAAAGAAGATAAAATGGCAAAGACCACATTATGTGATAACAAGTTATTTGATATTAATGTTTCTATCTTTTATTTATAAGGAAAATACTACATTTGGCTTTTATTCATTTTTGCACCCGTTTTATTTTTTTACAATAAAATTCTAAAAGTGTTTAATCGTTTTCCTCATTTATCATAACAAATCTTTTATCCATAAGTCGCTTTTCTCTGCTTAAAAATATTTTTAAAGTATTAGTGATGCTTTTAATCAAGATGAAAAAATAAATTAGTATCTTAAAACCCATCTGCTTATGTTACTCAGAAGGCTTATGTATAGTCAAATGACAAATACTCAATGTCAAACAGTGTAAGATTCAGTAAGTTTTTGTTTCCTATTTCCAAACTTCTATAAAGGATAAGGGATGAAGTCAAAGACTCAACTGGACAGGTTTCTCAGCAAAGGGTATTTTATTCCATCTCTGACCAGGCAGAGAAGGAAGATATTCTAATATTCCCCTTAGAAGAGAACGGAGAAGAGAACCCAATTAGCCTAGTTTGGGTCATATGTCATCTACAAGGCAATCATTACTCTCTGTGAAATGGGTAAAAGAGTCCCTAGCCCTGGTCTTGACTAGGGAGGGAAACCGTTTCTTAGCAGGAGAAAGATGTGAGAGAGGGCTAGGTATATATAATCAGCCACAGCCAGATTGCCTATTTTCAAAAGCAAAAGACATTTTTAGATCTCTGATTCTACTAGACATGTATATAAACATTCTTGTGGGTAGGTTTGGGTTCAGGTGTAGAAAAGCTTGAATGAAAACACGATTCTGTAGATCAGAAGAATATTCCTGGAAAAGCTGTTTGCAAAACAAGTATGTGTCAAAGTATTCCACCTTTGCATTAAAGGGCTGGTTCTCTGATAGGTCTTCAAATTCTTCCACTTCAAAACACAACCCCCAATTCTGTATGGAGTGAAGTGTCTGTAACTGGTACGTCTCCCAGGTTAGCAACCTGAGAACCAACCAAAAACAAAAACAAAAACAAAAACAAACAAACAAACAAAACCCCCCAAAAAACAGTTTCTAAGCAAACTAAATGGGTACCCTAGCAATTCTGATATAGCAGAAATGAAATCATTTTGAGTCTAAAGATTATGTTCAAATGGCCATTTAGTTAAAATTTTATCAGTTAGAAAAACAAATTCCTTGAGCACACTTTGTCAAGATGGTGTTTTGTATGATGATTTCCAAATTGTCAAGGAGTGGATTTCTTCTATCTGTCATGGGAAACTGGGACACTCTTTTCTGCCCATACTGTCTCAAGATGCTACAGAAGGCAGTAAATGTTATGACTACATCTTTGATCAAGATTGTCTGTCTGCCAGGTTGTCTCCATCAAGAACACATTTCTCTGGGTGTAAGGCCAAACAACTGGTGATTCAGGCAAAAAGTACTCATCATAGATCACATTCTCCAGTCAGTTTTAACTTTCTCTGGCTCAGAAAAGCCTTTAAGGCTCTTTCTGGCCTCTGTTCGATGTCCAGATTGAAGACAGATAGGATTAACTATGTTGTGCTTGCACATGGGGTATCCTTGAGTGAGAAAACTTTGTGTATCATCTTTCCTTTCACAGTGCATTTAAGAATCCAAGTGCTTATTGGGTTATTCTCACAAACGTGTTCAAAAGATTTGTTATGATCTAAAAGGTATGTTGAAAAATGATAGCCAGGGGTCTGTAAAAAGGAAAAATGAATGAAAGGGAACGTGAGTGCTTTTACATGTTTTCTTTTCAAATTGACAATTTCATATGTGAAAAAAAGTGAATGAGAATAAGGAGTCTTCCAGGTAGAAAACAATATATATGGGCTTATAAATAATATTATATCCAATATACAGAAAAAAACCCACTAAATTCTGAAGGGGTAGGTAACTTGCTCACCATATTTAAATAGCACCTAGAGAAGTTCCATCCAAAGTGACATATCAGGTACTGCATTTACTTTTTTACTGGAAACAATTAAAAAAAAGAACAAACAAAAAATACATGAAAGTGGTTTTCAAGACAATGGACATCAGGCAATGAAGGACAGTGATCTCTCAAAGACAGGAAACTAACAAACTGAACCCTAGGATCCTGTCAGCTTACTGCCCCAAAGGATTTCCAGGTCACAATACAATAAGGGGAGACTGAGTCAGGCTCTGCCAGATATACCGGGTTAAAGAGATGGAGTTAAGTTTTGGGGCAGAAGCAAGATGGCTGGAGTTCACAGGACAGAGTGTTAAAGGCAAGAGAGCTGTTCCAGAGGAGATCCTGGGAATCTGCCAAGGGTCCCTCTTGAGTGTTGAGCAAGAACTGGAACAGTGCACAGGTGCCAGAGAGCTACCTACTCAGAGCTCCTGGAAAGACCCACCCAAAAGGAAGAGGGTCAAGTATTCAGTGTTTACAAGGAGCTGGGAAAAGCACAAAGTTTCCATTCATCATAGTGGTTATTCCCATATCAATGAAATGTTTTACGCTATAAAATGGAGACACTGAAGCAGAGGAACACTTTGTTATACTGGTATTTAGGCCAGATCCTAACCCACAATGTCACAGACCCATTTTCCAAGTGTCACAGAAAATGCAAACAGGCTTGTATTTGTGGTCAGGAGAAAGGGGTCTCCTTTTACAAGCTGGAGAATGGAAAACCTTCCTATCCTAATCTTAGAACACTGCAGGGATGGTATGCGTCTTATCCAAACAGAAATTAGTGGACTCTAGGGATCTGACTCTAAATCCAGGGGTACCTGGTGGCTCAGTGGGTTAAAGCCTCTGCCTTCAGCTCAGGTCACGATCCCAGGGTCCTGGGATCGAGCCCCACAGCAGACTCTCTGCTCAGTGGGGAGCTTGCTTCCCTTCCCCTCTCTCTGCCTGCCTCTCTGCCTACTTGTGATCTCTGTCAAATAAATAAATAAAAATTAAAAAAAAAATCCAACCATTTTTCCTTTACTCAAAATTGTTTCTTTTCATCATTATGACTTGTGTTAAGGAAACACAGTAGTAAATGTAGTATAATAGACCTCCTCCATCCCATCGGCAGTTTTGATTTCCCTGGTTCCAGGTACGCATAGTCACCTGCAGTCCCAAGCAGATGATGCTCCTCCTGACGTATGGTCAAAAGCTCCATAGTAGCTGATGGCACAATGTGTACATCATTCACCTCATGGCATCTCCTCTCATAGTTGTTTCACCCTCTCATACCATCACGAGAAGAATGAATTCATTACAGTAAAATATTTCCAAAGGGAGAAACCACATTCATATAACTTTTATACTGTATATGGTTATAATTGCTCTATTTTTTTATAAGTTATTAATCTTTTTTTTTTTCATGTAGGCTACATGCCCAGTGTGGAGCCCAACATGGGACTTGAACTCATGACCCTAAGCTCAAGAGCTGAGCTACGATCAAGAGTTAGATGCTCAGCCAACTGAGCCACCCAGGTGCCCCTAGTTATTGTTAATCTTTAACTCTGCCTAATTTACAAATTAAACTTTATCGTATGTATGTAGAGGAAAAACCCAGGATATATAGATTTCAGTACTATGTATAGTTCAGACATCCACCGGGAGTCTTGGAATGTATTCCCTGCAGATAAGGGGGGACTACTGCATCTCTTCTTATCTGAGCCCTAGGCCATGTGAAGGGCTGATAGAGACTGAGGAGGACTGCTTTGAGGACATCGCTGTCAATATTACATTCAAATGTTTATAATAATATAAATGAGGCCACACTGTTGCAGAGATCATTGGGGAGAACTGTGGCTTGACTCTGCTTGAGTCAATAGTTCAGCTTCATTCCAGCCCTTTACAGTTAAGTGGGGTCATGGGACTAGGTTCTGGCCGCTAGAATGTTTGCTTCTATGGTGAGGACCATAAAATCTCTCTCCACATCATCTTCCTCCTTTGTCATCTTTCTTGGTGACGAAGGAGCCACATCTGTAACATGGATGTGTCACAAGGAGAATGAGCTGGGGGCCCTGAATAACTACAGAGCTCAGGCCTCCCCCTTCACACAGCCAGACACTCAACAGTGATGTAAAAGAAGGACAAACTTTTACTCTGTTAAATCAAAAACATTTTGGAGTCATTTATAAAGCAGAAAAACTATTATAAAAGACACATCTACTCTGTATTAGATCAAATAGGTGAAGTATATCAGTTGGTGGGGGACAAAGATTTTTATGTATTGCCTAGTAAAATTAGCAAAGATTTATGATTAAATTCCATAGGAAATTTAACAATTTCCATAGGAAATTTAATGGCCATTTATTCTTAAAGCTTGGTATGCAATTTTGGGTAGTAATTCTTTATGTTATACTTTAATTGGGGAGGGGGGTCTGCTACTAGGGGGAAATATATTCTGTCCTTTTTCATTATCTATCTAAAGCTCTTGAAAAATTTATAAAACCTATAGGTCTCTTAGCTTTCATTTTTCAAAAGATAATTTCTTGCTTAGAATGAGTAAGATTTGGAGCTCACACTGTGAGGAGTTCACCAAGACCATTTTTTATTGAACGCAGAGCACTTAGTGGTCAAAGAATACACTCTGTCAAAGTTAGGTAGGAACGACCTTGATAACAACTCACAGGGTCAAATAAGGAAATTAAAGGGTAAGATTTTTGCTTGGACTATATTATTTCAATGAATTACCCACACAAAGGAAACAGAATTTCATACACTATTTCACTCTATAATTGGTATTATTGTGGCAGGGTAGGGTTTTTTTCCCCCTTTAATTCCTCCTTCTCCTTTCGAGGTTAAGCATAAAACACGAAATGATGCTATTTCATAGTAGCTGCTCTAGAATTTCTGTGGAAGATGGCCATAATGCTTATGTTCTGGAAGGAAAGAGGGGCTCATCACTGACATTGCTTCACAAGGGTGCTATTTACATTTTTATTTAAGGGTATTTATTATTTATTTTTATTTAAGGGACTATAACAACAACAAAGTTCACTAATGACGTCTTTTTTCCCATGTTATACATTGCATTGAGAAAATATCAACTCTTTGTAAATGTATATTTTTCTTTGGGGTGGCTTGAGGGAGCTGATATTTTTTAAGGGCAGGTAATAGAACTCCACGGTTGTTACTTTGAGGACATTCTATTATGAAATATTTAGTGAGTACTTGCAACGGGCTAAGCATTGGTCTAAGCACTGGAGATAGACCAGCAAACAAAACACACGGATCCATTCCTTCATAGA
The DNA here is from genome assembly GCF_020171115.1 of Neogale vison. Classification (NCBI taxonomy): domain Eukaryota; kingdom Metazoa; phylum Chordata; class Mammalia; order Carnivora; family Mustelidae; genus Neogale; species Neogale vison. Next base: position 178,904,222 of record NC_058096.1, on the reverse strand, counting down.
AGTTACATACTTGTGGGAGATACAGGTGATTAAAAAAAGTTACCTAAAATTTATATTACACAATATAGGAGACAAAATATAAATATATGTAAGATAAAAATACATATATAGTGCCAAACATACTATAAAAAAGTGACAGAAAGGACTAGAGGTATTAGGTACACAGGAAGAGAAGAGACAGTTTAGACTTTTGATAGGCTGCCTGGTCAGATCCTACGGGGTAGTCTCGATGAGATATTTGAGTTGAAACCTGAAAGAATTGAACCGTGTGGGTATCAGGAGTAGATCATTCTAGGTGGCAAGAGTATCAAGAGCAAAGGTCTGGAGGCAGGAATTTAACTTGGTCTATTGAGGACAATATAAGCTGATCATAGTTATCAAATTTGCAGATGCCATCTGCTAAAGTCAAACCACTGTGAAAAGGCCTTTTCTCCCCTCCCCTCATTTCTCCCCAGGATCCTCAGCCCTGAGGGCACCAGGGAAACCCATGGAGTTGAAGTATTGATGGAAGGCCAACACAAGGAAAGATGTGTTCCTGAAGTGGGAAAACTGGCTGAATGTCATCAAATGAACCAGATGGTGGGCTGGGGATGGGTGCAGTGTGTCTCTCCTGCCTGTTTGAGTTCTCTCAAGTCAAGATCTGAGTCTCTGGGCCAGTGAGAAAAAGTGAAGGAAAAGAAATAGCTCTGTGGAATGTGGCAAATGAAACCAAACTGTATTGATCTCTAGCTTTAAAAGGTCTCCTCTTAGAAAACCAACAAGTTTAAAAAAAAAATTGTTCCTTAGAAGAAAACTAAAACGACCTAATAGAATCATGAACCTTCAAGAGAGGTGGGAGCAAACTTAGAAATTGCTTAATCGAACTTCTTTCTTTCATGAAAGAGAAAAAGAGGCCTCGCTAAGGAAATTGATTTTGAGAGGTTAAATGACATGTCCAGCATGATAAAGTCAGTTGGGAGCAAAAGCAGGTTGTCTGGCTGCCTTTTCAAGGCTGTTTCTTCAACAATTTAAGTGATGTTTCTCCCTTATAAGTGTGATTATCTTTGAGATTCTTTTCTGGAAGGAACTGGTGCTTTAAAGCAACATAATTGGCTATAGGCAATGTAATAGAGTAGACAGCCTTCTGACTCAGCCCCAGGTTTAAGTTTTGGTTCCAAAGGAATGACCTTGTTAACTGGGTGGCTGGGATGTTATCACTTTCCTCCTGGATGTGTTGAGAAGATTATATGTGAAGTGCTTGGCACACAAATTAGGAATTCCTGAACTATAATGACAAGAGCCTTGAAAATAACTTATCTATGGAGGAATATCACATCTTATCTGATAGCCTCCAAATCTAAATGTTCCTCACCCCAGTTGGCAGAAGTACATTATTATCCACAATGCCTGCCAAAGGGTCTTGTTCACTTGACCTCAGACTACATGGGAGAAGACAGCACCCTGGCCTTGGAAGAGCATCAGGAGGCTTCCCAGGTGGCAGGCAAGCAGTGTTTGGAAAAATCCATATAAGTCAACCTTTCGTGAGAGTCCATACACATCGCACTCCCACGCTATTAGACGGAGGGCAAGACTGGGTCTCAGGGTAGACTCAGGGAAGCTCCACAAACACCACTGTTTCCAAGGCAACAGTGTGCAAAATGATGGTGAAGGCTACAGTCACCAGACTGGTGAAGCACGGGTTTGAGCACAGGATCCTATTACAGACTTATGAGCTGTGAGCTCTTTCCATCTAAGTGCAGGGCAAACACTATTACATGTTGGGGACAACGGTGTGTGAAATGATAGTCCTTGTAAAAACAGCTGGAGTGTGGAAGCAAATGCTTTAAGGTAAAAAGCTTATTACGGTCTTAGGAGCTGTTAGCTTTGCTTCCTTCAGGCGAGGGTCTGGGGATGTCTGGGAGTTTGGTCTTGCTCCTGACTTTGGAGACCTGAACACACTTGCACGGAGACAGTGAAGGGTGTGGGTGGTTGCTGCCCAGGAGCTGAGCTCTGCTTACTTTGCGGCTATCCCCACAGGGCTCAGCTCTGTGAATAACTGCTCCAGTGAGGCTCCTTGAAGTAGTTTTGTCCTCTCTGTGCACGTGCAAAAGTGCCTGCAATTTCAACATACAATCCCTCTCGAGGTATCCTGCCCTTTACAAGATAAATATACCACAGGGTGCTTTCCACCCAATGGGAATTAACTGGCCAAAGTATGTTTTCCCACACTCACCGACAAGGTCATAGCCGTGAACTTGCTTTACAGACCTTTGAAATTAAAATATGGATGAATAGGAAAAAAATTGAGAGAGCATGAGCCCTGGAAAGTGATTGTTTTTCTAAAACAAAATCTTCCCTTTCATTTGGAAGTTATTGTATGTAAGGTTCCTTTTCATTTCAAAGATAATTAAAAATGAAAATGACATAGTTTCTAAAGGTTTTCCTAGAAAAGAACACATACAAGTCCTGGGAAAATGGATTTTATTAGATCAAAACCCGTGTTCTTCTCTTTAAACAGCCTTGTACAAAGACTGCTTGTAGAGTACAGAAGGAAACTTCAAAGCTGTGCCTCACTGTGCTTCCAACTCCTTTTTGTACCATCAGAAGCTGAGGGTGTTCCGTTTTCCTGACTTGGAGGAGCAGGATCCAAATTAGAAGTCAAATGTGCTCACTTTACTATTCTATCTCAGGCTCACACACACACACACACACACACAAATCTGAATTGTGATCAAAATATGACTATCATTATAACTGAACATTATCACAAGACACTAAGAGAAGGATGGAGATGAATTTTCTCCAAATGATTCGTATAAATCCTCGAGATTTATTAACAGTTGGAATTACATGGCTTATTGTCACAAACCAGTAAGTCTACTGAGGCTTCCATGGTGTCTTCCAGACAATGGAAAGACACAGAAAATTATAAGATGATCTCTGCCCTTAAGGAGGTGACAATTTCCTTTAATAAATACAATTTGGGAATTTTAATTAACTAAAAGAAAGTATAACTAACTAAATTTATGAGTTAATGTGACTTACTGAAATCATTCCCCAGCTGAGGGAAGCTGAGGAGATGAGGAAAGAAAACAGAGAAAGTCCTGGTGGACCTAGAGGCTTGAGAAGGGAGACTTTCAAGTTTGGATGGGACTTAGAAATACAAAGAGGAGAGTACAAGACAATCCTCAGTCCAAATGAACATAACAGCCCTCAAGTTTAAATCTACTGATGTGCAAGAGTGACAGACCCTCTGAACACAGAAACACCAAATGACATGATGAAAATGACTTGGAGGAACAATATGACTTAACTTTATCCAACTGGAATGATGGAGAGTGAACAGATAGAAAATACAAAGAGTTTCTTAGGTTCTTTTGAGGGGCCAAGAGGATCACGAAAAGGAGGGAAGCAGGTTACGTCTGAGAACTTAAGGAGTTGTGGCAACCGTTGGAAACTGTGTGCCTAGCCTAAAGGCAGTCAAATAATAAAAGCATTTGACAGGCAACATAAGAGTGGGCTCATGGCTAAAATGCACCAACATTCATAATTCCTCTGAGCTGTGTTTTGCCTCAACCTAGAACTTTTACACACTCAGTATTAACAGTAGCATTTTCCTGAGGACTGAACTTGGGACTTCCAATGACCCCCTAGTTACTTCCCCAGGTAACTCTTCTACACTCCCCCTACTTCAATAACTTATGTTAATGCTGAACTAGAACATTTTGTTCCCTGAAATGACCCTGAGCTTTTTATCTCCTCCTTTTACTCGCTTCCCTGCCCTCTGTCTCAGCTATTCTTCTCATCAAAGTCCTCCGCATTCTTTTTTTTTTTAAAGATTTTATTTATTTATTTGACAGAGAGAGATCACAAGTAGGCAGAGAGGCAGGAAGAGAGAGAGAGGAGGAAGCAGGCTCCCCACCGAACAGAGAGCCCGATGCGGACCTCAATCCCAGGACCCCGAGATCATGACCCGAGCCGAAGGCAGCGGCCCAACTCACTGAGCCACCCAGGCGCCCCCCCCCCTTTTTTTTAAGATTTTATTTATTTGACAGAGAGAGATCACAAGTAGGCAGAGAGGCAGGAAGAGAGATAGAGGAGGAAAGTCCTCCTCATTCTTGAAGGCTGTGTTGGTTGTGCCTCAGTTCTCAGTGGTAAAAACCCAATGCAAATGAGCTTTACTGAAACACAGAAATTGCTTAGCTTAGCCCTATGCACTGGAAGGACTTTGCTTTTTATCTCTCCAGTCTCTTGGAGCTCTGTGTTTTGTTTCCTTTTCTCCCCCCTGTGGATTAGCATCATTCTGTCTTTTTGTGGCCTTACTTCTTTGTGCAGGGGGGGTGGGGGGGTGCAGGAGGGCAGGCAAGGAGAAGATAGAAAGCAAAGCAGATCCAGAAGTACATCATCCTAGCTTAGTGACCCTGGAGGAAGGAACACTCTTACTTCCAGCATCTATGAATAAAGAGTGTCAGAAATCACCCGGATTGGCCTGATTCGCTCCTTTGCTGTGGCATGGGAGCCTATCATAGCCAGAGGTACCACACGGAGTAGGAAGACACCTTTCCACAGAGAAAGGGAAGGGAATCTAGGCAAAGGTTTTAAGGGATTCTGAGCAGCCATAACCAACGGCAACCACCCGCAGCCACACCAGCCCTGTTCTAGGGCCTTACTTCAGGAAGCAGTATAATCTTAGCAGGAAGAGCACAGAATTTATGAGTCAGCCTGAGTGCAAATTCTCGTGCTAATACTTCCTGCTGCATAAACTTGAGCGAATGAACCACCAGAAACCTCTCTTTACTTGTTAAGCGGCAGTGACATACACTTCCTCTCCCCCCGTGCTAAATGTGTCATGAAAGTTAAATGAAACGGTACCTGCGGTGTGCCCAGCTCAGTTCTTGGAATATAGGAAATGCCTGATACACAGCCATGGCTATGAGGGGGATGATGCCTACGGTCATTATTACTACCTTCCCTATTAATGCTACTCTTCTACCCACTTTTCCTTCGTCCTCCCTGAGCCAAAAAAGACTGTTCTCTTTTCCCTTCATCTGTGGACAAATTTTATCATTTCTAATTCCCTTTAATTATAGCTATTGTTCACACATGTGACAAGGACAAAAGACTTGGAGGTACTGAGTACTTGTGAGGGTTCTCAGTGTTTTTACTTTCCCTCTTCTTGCTGAAGAGAATTTCTTGATGTCCACTCCCTTGCCTCCACCCGCCATTCTCTCTGAGTAGCCTGGTTCCTTGATATTTGCATGTGTTTGTGTTTATTTATTCATTTTTTTATTCAAATATGGTTGACATACAGCGTTAGTTGCAGGCAGACAATTCTACACATTACTCAGTGTTCACCATGGCACAGGCAGTTTTAACTTCCTTTATCTCACCCATGCCCCTCCACAACCCCCCTGGCAGCCATCTGTCTGTTCTCTGTATTTGAGTGGGTTTTTGTCTCTTTTTTTTTCCTGTTTATTTATTTTGTTTCTTAAATTGAGAATCAGAAGATAGGGGTGGTGAGGGGAGAGGGAGGGAATAATAGGAGGAGAGAAGAGGGTCAGGTAGCCTGAATTTGGAAAAGGTGTGACTAGGGGCATATTAGGAAGGGAAAAGTTCCTGGGTGGCCACTCATATGAGGAAACAGGAGGAGATGAAAGAGGATGAAGTGGAGATGAAATGGAAAGTTCTAGTCAGATTTTTTCTTTAAGATTTACAGACTATATGCATCGAATATATTTATAGTCAAATTTCTATCTACCCACCTAGATATATACTCCCCAAAGTATTAACCACCAAAGGTGTAAATTTTTTGCTGTTGCACAGTTTGTGGATTGATTACAAGCATGGGTTCATAGAACAAATGGAGAAAAGCCTGGGTGGACAGTTTTTTAAAAAATCACATCTTTTAATGATATTATTTGTGTTTGTTAATTATCCATTAAAGTCCATGTCCAGGAACAAAGCAAATAATTAGAAGTAATGACCCTTTATCACTGTCTTCCTTGAAGCTAACATCCTTACGCATGGCGTGGTCTATCCAGGGATGGGCAGTAAAGCTGTGATTATCTGATCAGACAAAGGGCTTTGCGGCCTCCCTTCACACAGCATCCGCAATGCAGTGTTTTTGCCTAAGCACCTGTAGAATATGGGCTGGAATCAGAGGGGGAAAAGCCCCCTTAACTATCATTGATGACCTTGAAAATTCTCCAACATATGTACGACATGTATTGCTCACAATTCGATCTTCGCATCCTAGAGAAATAAGGGGAGTTATTCTAAACATTGATAAGTCTATTGAATCAAATGCCAGCAATTTCTCAGAGGGTCCAGCTGACTGATTTTAGAGGGCTGGGGACATCTTTCTGCCTTAAACCTAAAAAGAGGAAACACTTACAGATGATTGCTGCTGCCTTTCTAAATATGTCTTCCCACTTCCATTTACAGAGTTACTAGAGATTTAATGTTCTGAAGGTTAACAGAGCATCCCTAGCTGACTTTTTCACCCTCCTTTCCATGTAAGCTACAAATAAGCACATTGCCAGCTCTTAATCACCTAGTGCCCTCTGCTCCCTAAGGCAGCAGCCCGAGATTCCTGGGGCCTGTCAGGACCAGAGGAGCTCAAGGTTGGTTCTTCCTTTCCTCTATCATTCAGACCACTCTCGTAGGTTTATTAATCTAAGTTTTGCCAGATTACACTTTTACAAAGATAGAAGAGAAATTTTTAAATACAAATTTAAAAGTAACATTAAGATAGATTTTAAATGGTCCTATCCTTTGGGTCAAATAAAGTAAACAAGTATTATCTCCTCATTCCAGATAGGACAGAGGATGGAGGTTATAGCACTTAGTAAGGTTTCCTGACTCTGAGGCTCCACCAGAGGAGAGAAGTCCCGAAGAGGTGTGTTGTTGGGGATGGGCAGACACCTTTCCCCCATCCCCAGGATACTGGCCCAGTGTTGGAAGAGTTTCAGGTGGTATATGGTCTTAGGATATACACTGAGGCCAGCCAGATGCTGAGCTGTGGCTTTGATACTGCTGTGGTTGGTGAAAAAACCCACTATGAGAGGCAGCTGTGGTGAGCAGCAAAGCCTCATGGGCAGTGGGGTAGCAGCCCTCACCAGTGCTATCATGTGCGAAACAAACATGTGAGGCCTGGGGCCAGTGAATAGATGTGCAGAAGTCTTTCCTCTGAGTTTGGGGCCTGCCTTAGTCCCACAGTTCCAGTATCATCCCAGTTTTGGGGGTAAGGACAGAACTCATACAGAACTTCTCATTAATTTTGGTAAATGAGGTTTCCAAGTTGGATTTGGCTACAAGCTATCAGAAGGGAAATCTCTCACCCTCTCTTTACCAAATCTCCCAACGCATGCTCTCTCCAACCATATTGTCTACCACCCCCCATCCCAATGGATTTACCAATCATGCTCCTACTTAAAGCAGCCCCTCCGTTTGTGCAGGAGACCCTCTAGTGCCCCCTCTCCTCCAATCAAGGACAACGCTCCAGCCATGCTCCTTCCTGTACCATTAATACCCAATCCCAATCATTCCCTCAGCAGGGCGACTTGCTGTAGTAACTCATCTTAAACACATGCTGTCTTGATTCTAGATCCTCTTCCAAAGGTGCATGGTCTCACCACTTCCTTTATGGTGAAACTGCAGAATGGTCACATATACTGCAGTCCCTGTTTTGTCACCTCTCCCGCTCCGCCATTCTTTCCTCAGCCCACTCCAGTGAGGCTTGTCTGTGCACTGAAGTCACTAGCAGTGGCTGCTCTGCCAAATCCAGATACCATTCTCCAGCTCCCACTCTCCTCAATCTCTCACTAGCATGTGATATTGATACACTATTCACTTTCTCCTTGAAGGGCTTTGTTGCCTTGGCTGCTGGGCTACGCTCCCATTCTGTTTTCCTCTGGTGCGAAAAGAAGCCTGCTCTTCCTCATCCACCTCTTCTGGGCTCTCCTTTTCTTCCCATTTCTACATGTAGGAATACCCCAGAGGTGAGTCCTTGTCTCAATTCACACTTATTTCCTTGACAATCTCACTGAGCCCCATGGCTTTAAATACTATTTCTATGCTAATCTAGCCCAGATTTAATCTCTAGTCTCCACTTTCCCCTGACTCCACACTCCGATTCAATTCCTACTCAGCATCTCTACTCACCTACTAGTAAGTACTTCAAAGTGAATATATCCTATATTTAACTCCTTATTCCCAAGCCCATTCCAAATATGCTAATACCTAAGGGCTTTCTGTTTCATTAAATGGTTACAATATTTACTAGTCATTCAGTTAAAAAACGTAGGATCTGTCATGTTGTTCTTACAGTTTATATTAAGCTTATTAACAAACCCATTGGGTCTACCTCAGGGAATACCACTTGCCACCATCTAACCACCACCTTAATCCAAACTGTCACCATCTCTCTTGTACTGTCCTTTTTATTAGTATGTATCATTCTTAATGCTGCCACATATTCTCCATGTAACATACAGAGTAACGATTTTAAGATTGTATATAAGATCACAACCCTGTTCAACTCAAAATTCCCCAATGGTTCCATAATATTTAGAATAAAGCCAAAGTAATTGACAAGGTACATAACCGCAGACCCGGTGTGACCTGGCATGTTCTTGCTCTCTTTATCCCTCTCTCTCTCTTACATGCTCATGTACGCATAACCCATCCACACATTTCATTCCCTTCTATTCTTCCCTGATCTCTGTTTTTTGAACACATCTGCCATGCTCCTACTGTAAGACCTTTGTGCTTGTTGTGTTCTCAGCCTGGAACATTCTTTCCCCACACATGCCCATGATGCTACTCACTCACTCCAATCCCTGACTACCCAATCATTAACTTCTTCTAGAGCTCTTATTCCTAACTAAGAGATTGTAATTATTTATGTATTACATATTGATTATATCATCATTTATGCTATTTTAGAGTTGTTTTTGTATTTGACTAATGTTTATCTCCTCCACAAGATTATACAATTTTTAGAACAGGGATTCTGCCTGTTTTGTTTGCTATTTTATCTGAGTCACCTGAAAGGATGTGATAGAGAATCAGGGTTAAATATTTTTGCTGAATGTATAAATGTCAAATTTCAATCAACCCAGTAGATTTCAGTAACTTGTACTGAACCAAAGTGGTGAGGTAGCACTAAACAATTATAGCAACGGCACTTACAATGGTTTCCTTATGATTAATCTGTGGTTATTTCAAAGAGGTTTATTGAGCAAGAAAATTCTAAGAGAAACCAAACTGCATTTACAATTCTTTTGTGCAAAAAAATATGATCTATTACACAACAAATGGTTTTAAAAATTACATTGTTTTTAGCTGCCTCAAGGGTTTTGTACTTTTTAATCCCTTTGCTAGGAACATTATTTTCCCCAAATATTTTCATGGCATCACATGCTCATTTTATATAAAGATTTCCTTCTCTGAAAAAACAAATAGTATTGATATTATTTGACTGAGGAAAAAATTATTTACATGTATTCCTATAACAAAAACCAGCTAGCAGGAGAAGGCATTAGCAATACATGTAACTGACAAATTACTGTATAGAACACATAACCGATTTTCCTAAATCAATAAAAAAGATAAGCAAAACAATAGAAACATAAGAGTAAGAAAACAGATATTTCATAGAAAAAGAAGTACAAGTGGCATACCAGTATAAAAAATATCAACTTCAGAAAAACAAAAAATCAACTTCAGGGTACCTGGGTGGCTCAGTCTGTTGAGCATCTAGATGCCTTTGGCTCAAGTCATGATCCTAGGATCCTGGGATTGAGTGCCATGTGGGGCTCCCTGCTCAAAGCCTGCTTCTCCCTCTCCCTCTGCCCCTACATCTTGCTTGTTTTTTTTTTTTTTTCTCTCTCTCTCTCAAATAAATATTTTAAATATTCACCTTCATAAATTACTGGTAATGGCAAATTGAAACCACAGTGAGATTCCATTTTGTACAAAGAGATTGGGAAAAACATGAGAATTTAATAGCATTAAATATTATTGGCAGTATGGAGCAACTGAAACCATTACAATGATGGTAGTGCTTTGGAAACTTTTCAGTATTACCTATTAAAATGAAATCTCTGCACACTTTACTTCCCAGCATGTTCACTACTATATATGTAAGGTAGAAAAACTCTTCCCATTGGGTATAAGACATTATATAGCAGAATGTTACTACAGCTCACCTTAAAGGTATAACACACACACACAACCCCAAAATTGAAAGCAATCCAAATGTTGTATAACAATGGAATAAATAAGTTGCTTTATATGCATATTGTGGAATATTACTGAGTAAAGAATATATCAGCTACACAACTCAGTGTGGATACATACCAGACACATTGTTGACTCAAGAAGTAAAACATATCATACTTGCATCCTATGATTCCATTTTTCAAAATTCAAAACAAAACAAAACAAAACATGATTAAGTATATATGCAGAAATGGTAAAAACTATAAAGAAAGTAAGAGAATGATAAATATAAATTCAGGATAGTGATTATCTCTTGGGTATCATGGAAGGGAAATATGATTGGGAGGCATCTGATATAATCAAGAATTATGTCTTAGATGGTGGGTACAAGGATGTAGTGTGGTTCTGTTCTTTAAATTGCAGTTATATATAGTCATGTAGCCATATTTCTTAGATGATATAATCAAGAATTATGTCTTAGATGGTGGGTACAAGGATGTAGTGTGGTTCTGTTCTTTAAATTGCAGTTATATATAGTCATGTAGCCATATTTCTTAGAAAGAAAAAGATAGTACCATGCCAGAACTTGAATGGTGAAAAGACCAATGGAGCAAAGTCAGTAGAACTGATGTATAAGTGCTCCCTCTCCCATTCCATGGTAGGGTGACCTTCCCTTTTCTGTGCCTCATTGTCTTCCCATCTACAAAATAAGGAGGCTAGGTAAGATGAAGGACAAAGTTTCATACTATTACTAATATTCTTCAGTTCTCCAATTCCCTAAGGGCCAGGCATTGAAACAATCTGATTTCATTAGCAGAAGCCTAAGTTTTACCAAGTATCTGGAAGTAGGATATCAAAATATTAAAAACTTAACAGACTTTGGGTAATTATGTTGAAATGCAATTAGCATAGGTGATGTCTAACAAAAGACAACAATTTAAATAACTTTCAGGGAAAAACGGTGTCCTGGATTTATTACCCTCCATTCTTTTTCTCTGCCTTTTGCCTCCCATGCCCTGAGAAAAGGAAACAAGAATCTGTATTTGGAATAGTTGTGTGTTAGTTGTGATTTTAATAAATGGTCCCATGATTATATAAGATTTTGGAAATATATAGTTTATTTTTAATATTTTATTTATTTATTTTAGAGAGATATATAGAGATTGAGTGAGGAGTGGGGAGAGGGAGAGAATCTTAAGCAGACCAGATCTAGACTGAGTACAGAGCCCAATGTGGGGCTCACTTCATGACCCTGAGATTATGACCTGACCAGAAATCAAGAGTCAGACACTTAACCAACTGAACCACCCAGGTACCCCTGGAAATATATGGTTTCTCCTTCCAAACAGTTAGGGATTTAAAGGAATATCAAGGTGGGATCATCAGAGAAAGTGAAAGTGAAATACGGAACAGGCCTAGGAACCTCATCTATAAGGTAAATTCTGTTCTGTGCTTAAATGCCAAGAACAACAAAATTTGAATGCATTAAATAATTAAGTAATAGTATAATTACTTATTAGAATTTGAGAGTTTCTTCCAAATCATGGTCATGGAATACCCACCTTAAACTGTATTCAAATGAATAGGTTTTAGGGTGATGAGGTTGAAAGTTTTAAAAAGAAGGAGATAAAATTATTATTATCCAAATAATCTCTATACTTTAAGGATACTTCAGTATTTTATTCAGTAAAAAGTAAAAGCTTTGGAAAAAAACGGAGGCATTATATATATATATATGTATTTATTTACAGCCTGTCTTGTTCCAGAGAAAATTTAAGGGCTATATATATTCTTACTGTATCTGTATTTTGTATTCTCTCTCTCTATATATATATATTTAAAGAAGGTTTTTTTTTTAAGATTTTATTTATTTATTTGACAGACAGAGATCACAAGTAGGCAGAGAGGCAGGCAGAGAGAGAGAGAGGAGGAAGCAGGCTCCCTGCTGAGCAGAAAACCCGATGCGGGGCTCAATCCAAGGACCCTGGGATCATGACCTGAGCCAAAGGCAGAGGCTTTAACTCACTGAGCCACCCAGGTGCCCCTGTATTATATTTTTATCACTCTGAAAACTACAGCTTAAAAATATTATCTGGAGTATGAGACCAATGGAGGTTCTATACACTCTGCTTCTCTCTCCCTCCTCCAAGAACTAACTGCTAATAATCCTAATTATGGTACTCTAAACTGTATTTTTAAATTTCATGCAGTCTAACTTCTGAAAATAATATACAAACAGAAATATGTAGATAAACATGTGAGTTGTGTATGCATTTAAACAAAATCGTGTTATTAATACTGATCTGAAACTTGCATTTTTCATTTCACAATAGGATAACTATTAAGCCATTCCATATATGTGTTACAATATATATGTCATGTTCTTAAGGTACCATAGGTCAAGAATCACCTCTTACTGGATAATTGGAGTTTTTAAAAAAAATTGTTATTCAAATAATGTGGCACTGAAAAACAAATTTGCTGTTACAGAATGCATTTCTGCAAATGCAGTTGCTGAGTTAAAGGGTAAATGCATTTTTTAAAAATTTTACACCTCCATGGAATATATTTCCTATGCTCTTTCTACCACTAGGTGTTAACAATTTGATAATATCTGCCAATTTGATCAATGAAAATTCTATCTCAATTTTTAACTTACATAACTACCAATGAAAGTAAGTATGTTTTTAAGTACTTGTGGTCCAATTGCATGTATTCTCCTATAGGCAGCTCATTAAGTTTTTTCTTTTTCTTTTTTTTTATGGGTTGTCCCTTATTTACAGGACTTCAATATATATAAAGTTATTAATCTTTCCTGTATCATAAATATTCTCTCCCAGTATGATATTTATGTTTTCATCTCATTTATGCAGATTTTTCCCATAATCCATTTCTAATCAAACCTGTCACTTACTTAATGAATCCTGGCTTCCTTGTTTTTCTTAGGAAGGCCTCCTCATGGTGAAGTTGCAAATCTACTACTGTACATCTTTTTCTAATAATTGAAAAGTTTAACTGTTTAAATTGAAATACTTTGTTCTTCTGGAGTTTGTTTTATATATGAGTAAGACAGGAACATAGTTTTATAATATTCCAATTTTAGCCAGACATCCTAAACCTTTGTATGGAATAATCTATCATCCTATCGACTCTGGATTGGAATGATAATTTCGGTGTGATAGACAGCTTCTAAAATGTTTCCCCAGGATCACTACCTCCTAATATTCTTGTCTTGTGTAATCCCTTCCCCTTGAATGTGAGGCAGACCTTGTGATCTGCATGGAATAAATAAAAAATGGGAAAAGTGATGGGGCCTCACTTCTGAGATGAGGTTCAAAAGACTATGACTTTTGTTTTATAAGCACTGTCTTTTGGTAGCCCTCTTTCTGCTTATACATTCTCATAAGACGGCTGTCTTACAAGAGACCTGTGTGGTAAGTAACTAAGGGCAGCTTCTGGTCAACAGCCAGTAAGGAAGTGAGGCCCTCAATCTGAGTCTGGAAGGAAACAAATCCTGCCAACAGCCAGTGGAGTGAACTCAGAAGTGGATCCAGGCCCACATAAACCTTGAGATAAGACCAGTGCCTTTTGAGTGACTATGAGAAAGAAGACCCAGCTAACCTGCACCCGGACTGCTGAGCCACAGAAATTATTAGATGATAAATGTTAATGTTTTAAGTCACTAAGGTTTCAAGGAATTTGTTATGCAGAGATAGATCACTAATTCCTTCATCGATTGCTACTTGGTGTTTTTAGAGGATTCTTTTTTTTTTTTTTTAAAGATTTTTATTTATTTATTTGATAGAGAGAGATCACAAGTAGGCAGAGAGGCAGGCAGAGAGAGAAGGGGGGGAAGCAGGATCCCCGTTGAGCAAAGAGCCTGATGTGGGGCTCGATCCCAGGACACTGAGATCATGACCCAAGCTGAAGGCAGAGGCTTAACCCACTGAGCCACCCAGATGCCCCTCTAGAGGATTCTTAATCTTTTAAAACTAATTTTATCGTGCCAGGCATCGCTTTTGGCAGTGTGATGAAGTCTACAGAAGCCTCCTCATTATAATCTTTTTAAATGAATAAAATGAAATACATAGCACTATAAAGGAAACAAATTACATATACTGAAATCTACATTAAAAATGGCACCTAGTCCCTTCAACCATGTTTTAATTAGTGCTAGGTTCACATTGTTTTGATTATGTTAGATACATGCTAACTTTAAGCAATTTGTATGCAAGTTCCTACTAACTATAGTGTTTAATTTTCTTGGCAATCATCACTAGTTTATTCTTTAATATAATGCCTCAAATCTTTTATTTATCTTTCCCCCAACTGATTGTGATTCTTCTTTTAAAAAAAAATATTTATTTGAAAAAAAGACAGACAAAAAGTTCGAGCAGTGGGAGGGGCAAACGGAGAAGCAGTCCTTGCTAACAGGAAACCTGATGCAGGGCTAAGCCAAAGGCAGATACTTAATCAACTGAGCCACCCAGGTGTCCCCTGATTGTGATTCTTATTTAAAATATAAGAAAAATATGCATAGAAGCATTGACATTTTTGTGATATTAGCTCTTCTGTTCACTCAGAACATGTTCTCTTAACACCTTTTTTACTTTCTACATCTTTTCTGAGTAACAGTAGTAATCCTTGTAATAGTATTATCAATTAAATGTTACTTATTTGAGACTTACTATGTGCCATACCATGTGCTAAGTGCTTTACAAAATTTAGCCAAATACTCGCAACACTGTAAGATGGGGGAATTGCCCATTTCTAGACAAATAACTGAAGTTCAAAGATGCTAAGTAAGTTTCCCCAAAATGAAAAGTTAGTTAATGGCTAACAGGTATATCTGCCTGGAAATCACAGCAGCACTGAATATTTCACTTAGTCTTTTAGGTACTGCCATTTATAAACCACAGTTAATCCATAACACCAGTGATTCTACATTGAATTCATTTCTTCCAAGAGCATTTATTAAGTACCTACTATATAGACACACTATTCTAGGTGTTCCATTGGTACCAAGGAATTTGTCACCAAATAATTATGAGACTCTATTCTAGCTTTGAAAACTAAAGTGTGAGCTAGAAATATAAAGCCAAATACAGGGCCCAAGGGGAGGGAGGTACCTATAGATTAATTAAAGATAATTCATGTACTATTCCCCTGTCAAAGAAAAATTAATCTATGGCTAAGTTAAAACATTTGCTATTTTAATCATTTGAAGAAATTAATTTTTTTTCAGATAAAGCTGGGGGTCACAATGGATATTTGCTTTACAATCAAAAGCCATTGATTGTTTTCCATTAAAACTTTCTTACAGATTTAAATTTCTTTGATTATAAGATGACACCTCCCAAAGTCTGTGAAGATAACAACGTAAAAGACGTGGTAGTGTACGAGCTCCAACAGTGGACTGGGGATAGAATTCTGACTTGACTGCCAACCCTGCCAACCAAAAGAAACCTCAGAGGGGGCAGCACAAAGATAGACCTATGTAGTTCAGGCCCACTGGAGCCCCCAAAGACAGAGTAGGGCCAAACATCTGGTCTTGCTTCAGGATCTACCCACAAATGAGAGCCACAAATGGGACAATGGAGGGAGAGTGCCCTGCAGTTCAGTATGACCACAGTTCTAGTAAATGGGCTGAGGGCAGTTATCTGGTCTGTCCCAACTACAAGCCCAAGGAAGCTTCAGACTAGCTCCCTAAGAGCATAGAGACCAAACTCTGCCTTAAAAATGAGGACCATTGCAGCTAACTGGACTGAAGGAAAATATGGTTTAGCCACAATCGTGGGGTGCATGCAACACACATAGGAGACACCCCTGCAGTGTCAGATTCTGGTGAATGAAGAACATTGCACTACAGGGCTCCACAGGACTTCTTCTTCATAAGGCCACTGCTTTCAAGAACAGGATATGTAGTTGACTTTCTTAATACACAGAAACAAAAACAGTGAGTTAGACAAATGAGAAGAGAGAGGAATGTGTCCTAACTGATTGAACAGGACAAAAATCACAACAAAAGAGCTAAATGAAATAAAGATAAGTAAAATGCTTAATAGAGAAATCAAAGTGATAGTTATAAAGAAACTTAATGGACTTGAGAAAAGAGTGGAGGATCTCAGTGAGACCTTCAACAACAAAAAATATTAAAAAGAATCAATGAGAGATGAAGAACTCAATAACTGAAAAAATACCAAAGAGGGAACACAAAGCAGACTAGAGGAAGCAGAATAATAGGTCAGCAGTTGGAAGATGGAGTAATGGAAACCAACGAATGGAACAGGAAAAAAAAAAAAAGATAACAGGTTAAGCAACATCATCATCAAACATATAATAACATTAATATGATAGAAGTCCTAGGAGAAGAGAGACAAAAGGAAGCAGATAATTTAACTAAAGAAATAATAGCTAAAAACATCTTTACTCAGGGGAAGAAAAAAGATATCCAGTTCCAGGATACACAGAGAGCCCCAACAAAATCAATCCAAGGAGTCCCACACCAAGACAGATAATAATTAAAATGGCTCAAAGTAGTGACAAAGACAGAATTCTAAAAGCAGCAGGACAAAAAAAAAATAGTTACATATGAGAGAAATTCCAAAAGGTTATCAGTTGAATTTTCAGCAGAAATTATACAGGCCAGAAGTAAGTAGTATGTTGTATTCAAAATGCTGTAAGAAAAAAAAAACTTTCAACCAAGAACACTCTATCCAGCAAGGGTATCATTCAGAATAGAAAGAGAGATAAAGAGTTTGGAGGCAAACAAAAGTTAAAGAAATCCAACACCACTTAATCAATATTACAAGAAACACTAAAGGGAATTCATTGAATGGAAAGAAATGGCTATAATCAGGAGTAAGAAAACTAGGAAAGGAAAAAATTTCAAAGGTACAAATATAATAAAAATAGATTAAAAACATACAGGACCAGTAGAAATGTTAAAGCACAAAACCTATAAAACCAATTATATCTATAAAAGTCAGTGAAGAAACTCACAAAAGGATATAAAGTATGACATCATACACATAAAACATGGAAGGGTAAGTAAAATTGTACTGCTTTTAGAATGGATTCAAACTTAAGTGACCATCATCCTAATATAGACTGCTATATGCACAGGATGTTATGTATAAACTAATGATAAGGACAAATCAAAAAGCCTATAAGAGATGTACAAAAAAATAATGATAAAGGAATCCAAGTATTTCACTAAGGAAAGCCATCAAACCACAAGAAAAGAGAGCAAGAGAAGAAAGGAATAGACAAGAATTACAAAACAGCTGTAAAACAAGTAACCAAAACTATTATAAAAAATTACTTTGAGGGGAGCCTGGATGACTCAGTGGGTTAAAGCCTCTGCCCTTGGCCTAGGTCATGATCCCAGGGTCCTGGGATTGAGCCCCGCATCGGGATCTCTGCTCAGCGGGGAGCCTACTTCCCCCCACCTCTCTCTGTCTGCCTCTCTGCCTACTTGTGATCTCTCTCTGTCAAATGAATAAATAAAATCTTTAAAAAAATTACTTTGAATGTAAATGAATTGAATGCTTCAATCAAAAGATATAGGATGATTTAATGGATAAAAGAACAAGACCCATCTATATGCTGTCCACAAGAAATTATTTCAGGCCTAAAGACACATGCATATTGAAAGTGAAGAAATAGAAAAACATTTGTAAATTTATAAGCAAAAAGAAAGCATGGTAAGAATACTTATATTGGACAAAATAGACTTTGAAACAAGATTATAACAAGAAACAATGAAGGGTGCTATCTAATCATAAAGAGGATAATCCAACAAGAAGATATAACTATTATAAATATTTATGCACCCAACATGAGAGCACCCAAATACATAAAGCATCTATTGACAGACATGAAGGAAGAAATCAATAGTGATGCAATAATAGTAGGAGATTTTAACATCCTACTTACATCGATGTATGGATCAACCACACAGAAAACCAACAAGGAATCAGCGACTTTGAATGACACATTGGACCAATAGACCAAACAGATATATTTAAAACAGATCACTCCAAAATAGAATACACACTCTTTTTTTTTCATTATATGAATAATTTACTTTGAATGTCTTTTTAAAAAATATTTTTTTAAAAAAGATTTTTCTTAAATTTCTTTTCAGCGTAATAGTATTCATTGTTTTTGCACCACACCCAGTGCTCCATGCAATCCGTGCCCTCCCTAATATCCACCACCTGGTTCCCCCAACCTCCCACCCCCGCCCCTTCAAAACCCTTCAATTGTTTTACAGAGTCCATAGTCTTTCATGGTTCACCTCCCCTTCCAATTTCCCCAACTCCCGTCTCCTCTCTAACTCCCCTTGTCCTCCATGCTATTTGTTATGCTCCACAAATAAGTGAAACCATATGATAATTGACTCTCTCTGCTTGATTTATTTCACTCAGCATAATCTCTTCCAGTCCCCTCCATGTTGCTACAAAAGTTGGGTATTCATCCTTTCTGACAGAGGCACAATACTTCATAGTGTATATGGACCACATCTTCTTTATCCATTCATCCAAGAAGGGCATCTTGGTTTTTTCCACAGTTTGGTGACCGTGGCCATTGCTGCTATAAACATTGGGGTACAGATGGCCCTTCTTTTCACTACATCTGTATCTTTGGGGTAAACACACTCTTTTCAAGTGCACATGGAACATTCTCCAGAATACATCATGTTGGGCCTCAAAACAAGTCTCAGCAAACTCAACAAGTTTGCAATTATATTATACATCTTTTCTGACTATAATGTTATGAAACTAGAAATCAATCACAAGAAATTATCTACAAAAAAACACAAATACATGGAGGTTAAGTAATAGGCTACTAAATAATAAATGGGTCAATGAAGAAATCAAAGAGGAAATAAAAAAATACATGGAGACAATTGAAAATGAAACACACTGGTCTAAAATCTTTGGAACGTATCAAAAGCTGTTCTATGAGGGAAGAGGATCTATAGGCCTATCTCAAGAAAAAAAATCTCAAAAAAAACAAACCAAACCAAACCAGAACAAAAAACAATGAACCCAACCAAAAACCAAACCTAACCTTTCACCTACAGGAACAAGGAAAACAAAAACAAACAAACAAAAAAATAAAAACAAAACCAAAACAAAACAAAACAAAAAAACAAACCAAAAGCTGACAGAAGAAAGGAAATAATAAATATGAAAGCATAAATAAATGAAATATGTACTAAAAAAACAAATAGAACAGATCAATGAATGAGGAGTGGGTTCTTTGAAAAGATCAACAAAACTGATAAAACTTTGGCCACTCATAGAAAAACAGAAGTGGGGAGGGGATCAAATAGATCAAAAAGGAATAACAATTGACCTCACAAAAATGTAAAAGTTTTTAAGATAATATTGTATGCAAAATGATATACCAATGATTGGACAACCTAGAAGAAATTCTGGAAAATATATGATCTCCCAAAACTGAATCAAGAGGAAAGAGGAAATTTGACTAGATCAATTATCAGTATTCAGTCATCTGTAATAAAAGAAACCCCAACAAATGTAAGTCCAGGACAAGAAGACTTCACAGGTGAATTCTACCAACCCTTAAGAAAGAGTAATACCTAAGTGTAGCAGCTACTCTTCTCAAACTATCCCAAAAAACAGAAGAGGAAGGAAAGCTTTCAAATTCATTCTGAAGACAGCACTACCTTGATACCAAAATCAGATAAAGACACCATAAAAAAGAGAAATATAGGACAATATCTGTGATGAGCATAGATGCAAAAATCCTCAACAGAATATTAGCAAACTAAATCCAACAGTATATTAAAAACATAGTTCACCATGATTGAATGCGATTCAGTTCCAGGATTCAAGCATGGTTCAGTCTTTGCAAATCAATCAATGTGATACATCACATTAACAAGAGAAAGGACAGAAACTATATGATCATTTCAACAGATGCATACAAAGGAGTTGACAAAATATAATATCCATTCACTATAGAAACTCTCAACAAGGTAGGTTTAAAGGGAACATACCTCAACAAAATAAATGTCTTATATGAAAAGACCACAGCTAGCATCATACTCAATTCAAAAAACTGAGAGCTTTTCCACTAAGATTGGGAAAAGACAAGGATGTCCACTCTATTTTTATTCAGTATAATACTGAAAGTTCTAGCCATAGCAGTTAGACAAGAAAAATAAGAATTGCTAAGGAAGAAGTAGAACTTCCACTATTTGTGACATGATACTCAATATAGAAAGCGCTAAAGACCACCAAAAACTACTAGAACTGATAAAGGAATTCAGAAAAGCCACAGAATATAAAATTAATATACTGAAATCTGTTGCATTTCTAGACACTGATAATAAAGTAGGAGAAAGTGACATTAAGAAAACAATCCCATTTACTACTGCACCCAAAACAATATAGTATCTGTGAATAAACTTAACGAAGTACTCTGAAAACTTTAAAACATTAGTAAAAGAAATTGAAGATGACATAAATGAATGAAAAGACATTCCATCCTCATGAACTGGGAAAAAAATATTGTTAAAATGTCCTTACTATAAAAAGCAATCCACTAATTTAATGCAATCTCTGCTAAAACACCAATAGCATTTTCCACAGAACTAGAGCAAATAATCCTAAAATGTGTATGGAACCACAAAAGACCCCCAATAGCCAAAGCAATCTTGAAAAATAAAAACAAAACTGGAGATATCACCATCCAAGATTTCAAGATATACTGCAAAACTGTCATTATTAAAACAGCAGAATACTGGCACAAAAATAGATACATACATCAATAGAACAGAATAGAAAGTTCAGAAATAAACCCATGCTTTATGGTCAATTAATCCACAATAAAGGAAGCAAAGTATATGAGGGGGAAAAGACAGTTTCTTCAACAAATGGTGTTGGTAAAACTGGACAGCTATGGGCAAAAGAATGAAACGGGATCATATTCTTAATACCATACACAAAAATAAACTCAAAATGGATTAAAGACCTAGATGTGAAACCTGAAACCAAAAAATTCCTAGCAGAAAATACAGGCAGCAATCTCTGTGACATCAGCCATAGAAATATTTTTCTGGACATGCCTCCTTTGGCAAAGGAATCAAAAGCAAAACTGAACTATTGGGACTACACCAAAATAAAAAGCTTCTGCACAGCAAAGAAAATCATTAACAAAACATGAAGACAACCACTGAATGTGAGAAGATACTTGTAAATGACATATCTAATAAGAGGTTAATAACCAAAATATAAAAATAAGTTATACAACTCAACACACACATGCACACACACACACATGCATGCAACAAACCCCAAACTAACCCACAAATAATTTAAAAATGGGCAGAGAACATGAATAGACATTTTTCCCAAGATGACATACAGAGGTCAATAGACACATGAAAAGATGCCAAAATTCACTAATCATCAGGAAAATGCAAATCAAAACCACAATGAGATATCACCTCACACCTGTCAGAATGGCTAAAATACAGAACACATGAAATAATAAGCGAATGGTGAGGACATGGAGAAAAGGAAACCCTAATGCATTGTTGGTGGGAATGAAAGCTGGTATAGCTGCTGTGGAAAACAGTATGGAGGTTCCTGAAAATATTAAAACTAGAAATATGATATGATCCAGTGATTCCACTATTGGTATTTACTCAAAGAAAACAAACACACTAATTAGAGAAGATATATCCACCCTTATGTTAATTGCAGCATTACTAACAATGGCTAAGATATGCAAGTAACCCAAGTATCCACAAATAGATGAATGGATAAAGAAGTGGTATAGATCTACAATGGAATATTATTCAGTCAGAAAAAAGATTGAAATTTCACCATTTGCAAGGACATGGATGGATCTAAGAGGATATGATATTAAGTGAATTAAGTTATTCAATGGAAAAATACCATATGATTTCACTCATATGTGGAATTTAAGGAACAAAACAAAAGAACAAAGGAGGAAAAAGTTTAGTAAAAAACCAGACTCTTAAATATAAGAGAACAAACTGGTAGTTGCTGGAGGGGAGGTAGGTAGGCGATGGGTGACAAAAGGGGATTAAGAATACATTTATTGAGATGAGTACTGAGTAATGTATGGAATTGTTAAATCACTATGTTGTATACTTACTTGAAACTAATGTAAAACTGTATGTTAGTTATACTTGAACGAAAAAAAGCTATACTTGACAGTCAACACATTCATGCATTCAATGATGTGCTAAATATTTATAGTACATTCATACATTAATTTGAAAAGGATTGACTTATTTACAGTATTGTGAATTGAGAGTATGTATATATATATATATATATCTACATTATTCAAGTCTAATTTAATACTCATCAGCCAAATTTTACGCTTTCCTTGTATATTTCTTGTTAAATTTATTTTTAGCTCTTTGAAATTTTGGTTTGTGATGAATGATTTTTTTTCCCATTTCAAGTTTCTAACTGGTTACTGTTAACATAAAGAAAAAATATTGCTTCTTTTGTGGTATTTATCTTGAATCTAGCTGCTTTACTGAATTCTCATATTGGCTTTAATAGGACTGTTTATTTGGGAAGTATGTGATCATATCATCTGTGAATAACACAAAAAGTTTGTCCTTACAAATGATTGTAATATTTAATACATTTTTATCTTAATGTATTAGTTAGAACTTATGAAAAGATGTTGAATAATTGTGATTATAGTGACTATAACATATCCCTGGTTTTAATAGGAATGCTGTCTAGTAAGACATTCACTCCTGGTTTTTATTCAATGTTCTGTCATAGTCAGAGACTTTTTTTCTATTCCTATTTTGCTTTCATTTTTTTCCCTTTTCCATCATTTCCTTTTCAGATAGAAACATCACAGCCACTCCTTTATTTACTTCAGGTAAATACTAGCTAAATATCATCTTGAAACTTTCTTTTTTTAAGGGCAGCTTTATAACTATGGTTTGAAGAGTCAAGGAATGCCACTTGTAGCAAGTTTAGAATACAGCTAACTTTAATCACTAATAGGGGGCTGTAATCTCAGAGAGCCTTTGAATGTTTTGATTTATGTTTGGCCTGATTTATAATTATGTACTTTATTGTTTTTTAATTTTTTTATTTATTTAAACTAGGTACAAACCTAATATTAAGTACCAATCTACTTCTCATGTGGCACAGATAGCTCCATGACAAGATACACTTATCAAAATAAAGAAAATGGAAAAACAAGTAATATTCAACATTTAAATAAGGCTTTACAAAGTGCTAAGACTTCTAAGGGGATAGCAAAATGAAAATGCAGTTATTACATTGGTCTTCTGATTCATTTTTAAGCATATTTTCAAGTATGATTAATGGTTTTATAAATATGTTTCTCACTTCATCCGTACCAACAAAAGATTTCGAATTAATTCACTATTTCTGACTCCTTCCTTAATGGGTTTTTAAAGTCCATGGCCACAAATCAATCCACTGCAGACTCAAAACTGTGAAATATGATATATTCTTCTATATTCAGAAAGGAATGAGAATGCAGTGCTGTAAATAATACTGCAAAATAGATTGGTACCATTTGCCTTAAACAAGGAAAGTGGCATGGTCATCTCAAGAAATTTTATTTCTAATACAAAAAGAAGTTATGCTTTTTATCTTTCCTAAACAACCAATGGGCTCTAGAATATTTAAAAGGTTTAAACATAAACACTGTAAAGTTTGGGGGCACCTGGGTGGGTCAGTCGTTAAACGTCTTACTTCGGCTCAGGTCATGATTCTCAGGGTCCTGGGATCAAGACCCACATCAAGATCCCTGCTTGGCTGGAAGCCTGCTTCTCCCTCTCCCACTCCCCTGCTTGTGCTCCCTCTCTTGCTCTGTCTCTCTCTGTCAAATAAATAAATGAATAAAATCTTTAAAAAAATAAATAAATAAATATTTTAGGTTTTAACTAAACATGTTTTTCATTAAAATTTCTTTCTCCCGATATTTGAGCTTTTAAAAGGAACAATAGAAGACTGCACACAGGATATATAAACAGTTCTTAGCGGCAAGGAACCCACACTTATAAAAGAAGGTAACATTGTTACTTGGAAAGACAAAAAAAAAAAATTTCAAGAGCTGTCAACAGGAAAGACATTTCTGAAGACTCACAAGAAAGAAAATTGTAAATATCAAGGGTTGAAAAATTGTAAGAAAAGACAAATAGATCTATGACACAAAATGGAGAGGCTTAAAATAACTTCAATATAAATAAAAATATGGAGTATGACAGAAGAGGGAAGTATAGCAAATCAGTGAGGAAAAGAAGACTCATTCCATAATTGATACCAGGGAAATTTGTTCTTCAGGTGGGAAATGATAACATTAGATCCCTACTTCACACCATTTCCAGATGGATTAGAATTAGAATTGCCAAGTGCAAATAATTTATAAGAGAATACAAGAAATACATTTAGCATATTAGGCTAGAAAGCATTTTCTTAAATAAAACACAAGTACAAACTCTAAAGGTAAACATCAAGTTTAACTATGTTAAAATTAGGGTGGCTGGGTGGTTCAGTGATTAAGTGTCTGCCTTTGGTTTAGGTCATGATCACAGGGTCCTGGAATTTAGCCCCACGTTGGGCTCCCTGTTCAGTGGAGAGCCTGCTTCTCCCTCTATCTCTGCGAGCACTCTCTCTCTCTCTCTCTCACTGTCTCTGTCAAACAAATAAATAAATCTATTAAAAAAAAACTAAAATTTTGTATATGAAGAAAAGCTATCATAAAACAAAGTTAAATGACAAGTTACTGACTAGAAAATTACTTCTAACACTGCCAAGCAACTAAGGTTTTATTATCATCATCATTATAGTAATAATAATAATGCTATAAATAAATAGATCATTTAAAACAAAATCAAAATAACAATATGGTAGCAAAGGTATACAATAATATGTGCCAGACACTGTTCAAAGTACCTTACATTAAACTCATTTAATCCTCACAACAAACTTATAGGTCCTATTATTTTTCCCATTTTACAGAGGAGGAAACTGAATCATGGATAGACTGAACGAATCATCCAAAGCTACAAGGCCAGTGAATAGCAGGATTAGATTACATAAATATTTCCTACAAACTGAAACAACAAAAAAAGAGGAATGATGCAATAGGAAAACAACAAGGCTATGGACACATAATTCACAAAAGAGAAACTTCAAATACATATCAAGCCTTGCCCAATTTAACTATTAATGCAAATTAAAACATTGACACAATTTCACAACCATCATATTGGCAAAATTTTAAAGTCTAGAAAAATCAAGTGTTGGCAAAAAGATAACAAATGGGAATTTTTTATATATGGCCGACATTCTGTAGAGTTTTAAAAATTATAAACTCTGTTTCTCAATAACCATACTTCAAAGATGCCTTCACATGTATAAGCAAAAAAAAAATACTGTACAAAGATATCCATTAGAGCACTGATTGTGGTAATTATACATGTGAAAAATTAGTTGTATAAGTTTCAAAAAGATATATTCAACATGAAAGAATATTTATTTAAATGATAAAATGTTGCTTGTGACTATATTTTTACATCTGTCTATCCATCTAGCTAGCTGCTATCCATGAAAACAAAGTAAAGAATTAAAAAATACATAGGAATGATAGACATAAACTTCAAGTTAGTTGTTACCTCTAAGAATGGAAAGAGAAGAATAGAAGTGGGGCTTTAAGTTTATTTCCCAAGGGAAAAAACATATAGGAGTCAAAAGTGGAAATTATTAGTACTTACTAAGTGTGTGTAACAGATGCACAAGGGTTAGTTATATTGCTTTTAGTACTGAGCTGTATTTTCTGGATATTTTTCAATTAAAATTTTTTTTTTCTAATTAACGATACTCTGCTTCTACACAGTGAAAGAAACCATCAACAAAGTCAAAAGTACCTTACTGAATGGGAGAGAGTATTTGCAAATGACATATCCAATTAGGTGTTAATATACAAAATATATAAAGAACTTATATAAGCCAACATCAAAATAATAGTAATAATAATGATACAATTAAAAGTGGGCAGAGAACCTCAATAAATATTTTTTCAAAGAAGACCTACAGATGGCCAATAGTCAATGAAAAGATGCTCAATATAACTAATCATCAGGGAAATGCAAGTCAAAGTTATAATGAGATATCACTTTACAACTATCAGAATGGCTAATATAGAAAAGGCAAGAAGTATCTAATGTAGGCAAAGATGTGGAGAAACGGGAACTCTCAGGCAATGCTAGTGGAAATGTAAGTTGGTGTAGCTACTGTGGAAAACAGTATGAAGGTTCCTAAAAAAATTAAAGATAAAAACACTATACATTTCAGCGATTCCATTACTAAGTATATACCCAAAAACCAAACACACTAATATGAAACATACACTCATGTATATGCATAAGGATATATGCAAAAAACTATATAATAGACTATATGAAATATATAAAATGGAACACCAAGTCACAAAAAAGAATGAGATCTTACTATTTGTGACAACATGAATGAACATAGAAAGTATTAGCCTAAGTAAAATAAGTCAAAGACAAATATCACATTTTACTTATATGTGGAATCTAAAACAACAAACTAAACAACCCACATAAACACACCCTGCTCCAAAACAGAATCATAAATACAGGGAACAAACTGGTGACTGACAGAAGAGAGAAGTTTGGGGGATGAGCAAAATATTGAAGAGAATTAAAAGGTATAAACTTTACCATATGGTAGTAACATTATATGGTGATATATGATGACTAATTATGGTAAGCAGATAATTTTGAATAGAATTGTCCTATCACTATACCGTACACCTGAAACTAACATAACACTGTATGCCAATTATACTTCAACTAAAAAAATGATACTATGAAAACAACAGAAAAAAAAGGTTGTGACTTAAGAATAGTGAGGGCAGAAAGAGCCATGAAAGTGAAGTATTTAGTGACTAGTGGTTGAAGGAAGAATGTATTCCTCAAAAAGAGTTATATGGTCAGGAAAAAGGAGGATAGAGTAACCTTCAAGTGTTTGAGAAAGGTGAAGTCATAAACTTTGATCAGTGAGCCCAATTTAGCCAATATCTGTGCATACTCAGCCAGCACAGAACTCTTCAGAATTTGATTAATTTTATATATATATATATATATATATATATATCAAATCAAATTCAGAATATATATATATATATATTCAGAATATATTCAGAAATCAAATTCAGAATATATATATATATATATTCTATTTCATCATAATCCTCACAATATCCTTATGTCTTCTACCAGGTCATTTTATTTACCTTGTTTATGAAAACTTCTGAGTATGAAATCCTTGCAAAAGAATGAAATTAGCAGTTAGAATGTTCATTTTTTAAAATCAACATATAACATATTATTTGTTTCAGGGGTACAGGTCTGTGAATCATCAATCTTACACAATTCACAGCACTCACCATAGCATATACCCTCCCCAATGTCCATAACCCAGCCACCCTATCCCTACCCCCTACCCCCCACCCCCCAGCAACCCTGTTTGTTTCTTGAGATTAAGAGCCTCTTATGGTTTGTTTCCCTCCCCAGTCCCATCTTGTTTCATTCTTTCCTCCCTTCCCCCCATGATCTTCTATCCTGCCTCTCAAATCCCTCATATCATAGAGATCATATGGTAATTGTCTTTCTCTGATTCACTTATTTTGCTTAGTATAAAACCCTCTAGTTCCATCCACATCATTGGAAATGGGAAGATTTCATTTTTGATGGCTGCATAGTATATCTATCTATGACTTCTTTATCCATCTTCTTCTTTATCTTTATCCATTTTTCTGTTGATGGACATCTAGCTTCTTTCCATAGTTTAGCTATTGTGCACATTGCTGTTATAAACATTGGGGTGCATGTGCCCCTTTGGATCACTACATTTTTACCTTTAGGGTAAATACCCAGTAGTGTGATTGCTGGGTATTGGGTCGCTCTATTTTCAGCTTTTTGAGGAACCTCCGTACTGTATTTCCAGAGTGGCTGCACCAGCTTGCATTCCCATCAACAATGTAGGATGGTTCCCCTTTCTTCGCATCCTCACCAATACCTGTTGTTTCCTGACTGGTTAATTTTAGCCATTCTGACTGGTGTGAGGTGGTATCTCACTGTGGTTTGATTTGTATTTCCTTGATGCCAAGTGATGTGGAGCACTTTTTCATGTGTCTGTTGGCTAGTCTTCTTTGCAGAAATGTCTGTTCATGTCTTCTGGCCATTTCTTGATTGGATTATTTGTCCTTTGGGTTTTGATTTTGATAAGTTCTTTATAGATTTTGGATACTAGCCCTTTATCTGATATATCATTTGCAAATATCTTCTCCCATTCTGTTGGTTGTCTTTTGGTTTTTGTTGACCATTTCCTTTGCTGTGCAAAATTTTTTATCTTGGTGAAGTCCCAATAGTTCATTTTGCCCTTGCTTCCCTTGCATTTGGCAATGTTTCTAGGGAGAAGTTGCTGCAGCTAAGGTTGAAGAGGTTGCTTCCTGTGTTTTCCTCAAGGATTTTGTTGGATTCTTGTCTCACATTGAGGTCTTTCATCCATTTTGAGTCTATTTTTGTGTGTGGTGTAAGGAAAGGGTGCAGTTTCATTTTTCTGCATGCGGCTGTCCAATATTCCCAACACCGTTTGTTGAAGAGACTGTCTTTTTTCCAGTGGGCATTCTTTCCTGCTTTGTCAAAGTTTAGTTGACCATAGAGTTGAAAGTCCATTTCTGGGCTCTCTACTCTATTCCACTGAACTACGTGTCTGTTTTTGTGCCAGTACCATACTGTCTTGATCATGAGAGCTTTGTAATAGAGCTTGAAGTCTGGAATTATGATGCTGCCAACCTTGATCTTCTTTTTCAACATTCCTCTGGCTATTTGGGGTCTTTTCTGGTTCCATATAAATTTTAGGATTATTCATTCAATTTCTTTGAAAAAAGTTGATAGTATTTTGATAGGGATTGCATTAAATGTGTAGATTGCTCTAGGTATCATAGATGTTTTCATAATATTTGTTCTTCCAATCCATGAGCATGGACCATTTTTCCATTTCTTTGTGTCTTCCTCAATTTCTTTCATGAATACTTTATAGTTTTCTGAGACAGATTCTTAGCCTCTTTGGTTAGGTTTATTCCTAGGTTTCTTGTGGTTTTGAGTGTGATTACAAATGGGATCAACTCCTTAATTTCTCTTTGTTCTGTCTTGTTGTTGATGTATAGAAATGCAACTGATTTCTGTGCATTGATTTTATATCCTGACACTTTATTGAATTCCTGTATGAGTTCTAACAGTTTGGGGTGGGGTCTTTTGGGTTTTCCACATAAAGTATCACATCATCTACAAAGACTGAGAGTTTGACTTCTTTGCCAATTCAGATGCCTTCTATTTGTTTTTGTTGTCTGATTGCCAAGGCTAGGACTTCTAGTATTATGCTGAGTAGCAGTGGTGATAGTGGACATCCCTGCCACGTTCCTGACCTGAGGGGAAAAGTTCTCAGTTTTTCCCCATTGAGCATGATATTCTCTGTGGGTTTTTCACAGATGGCTTTGATGATATTGAGGTATGTAGCCTCTATCCCTACACTGTGAAGAGTTTTAATCAAGAAAGGATGCTGTACTAGAACGTTTGATTTGTAACTCAGGAGGATTACCTCTTCATCAGAGAGAGCAGAGAAGGAGAGAAGAAAAGAGACACAAAACATTTAAAAAGAGTAATTAATGCAGGTGAGGTTTTGAATAAGAAAATAAAATATGGGTCCCTTGTGTGATTCCATCGGTTAAGTGTCTAACTCTTGATTTCAGCTCAGGTCATGATCTTATGGTCATGAAATCAAGCCCCTCATTTGGCTCTGCACTGGACATGGCATTCACTTAAGATTCTCTCTCTCCCTTTCCCTTTGCCCCTCCCCCCTCTTAAAACAAAAAAGAAAAGAAAATTTTACAAAAATGCTAGTGAGGATATAAAAGGTGAAAACACCTGGGTACATCTTGAAACACCACAAAAATGGGTCTTTGGTATGGCCATATTGTTAAAAGCATCTTTCCTGAATACTTTATCCCAATCTCATATTTTCTGCTTCCTGTCATCGAGATTTTTTTTTCTGCTTGGAGTTTTATCTCAACCCACAAGTGTGAAGTTTATTATTACTTCTTTGACTTCCAGATTTCCTCCTAGACTATGCTTTGTACTAGCTCCTCTTGGGCTTCTTTGGGTAAACCCTTCCTTAGTCTCATCTGGAGAAAAACCTGGGCTTGGTCCTCTCCTTCATGAAAATGAGTTCTGCTTCTACAATTTTCCTGAGTATCAAAGAAGATATCTTCTCATCAACTCTGGAGAAGTGTCACCAATTTTTTCTTCAAATCCATTTTTTTGTCATTTCCTTCAGAAAGTTTTTAAAAAGAAAACTGTGTTACCATGTTTGGAATCATGGCACTGGCATTAAAATGCTGAATAAGACTCTATCTCCAGAACACCATAATAATTGATGAATCCAATCAATTTTATAGAACCCTCTTCTTTTCTTTATCATTGGGGAAAAATATGCCCAGCCAATTTTATCACCCTGGGAATGGTGGATTTGCTATTTCCATTGAACTGGCTGACCAATCCAATCAAATAAGTGGTTTACTGTTTTTCTCTGGTGAAATAATGAGTTGTTTAATTGAACTGAACAGATTTATAGGTTTCTTGGGCACCCATGCACAAAGCCACAATGAAAATCAATACTTCAACGTGTGACCATATAGACAAAATTATTTGAATGAAAAATTTTTTTCACACTTGCAATTAAGTCTTGGCTAAGTTTCTTATTCTTATGGGGGCTTTGTTTATATAAATTCAAAGCTAACATATCTCACAATGTGCTGGATATTTTGGAGGAGTGGTCAAGAGAATAACTGTAAGGTACTGGGAATAGAGTAGTATGGGGATGTATCACAATCTTGGGGGAAGAAATAAATTTCTTTGGAAAGAAATTGAACGTCCTACATCAAGATTTATAGAGATTTTATATGCAAATATTTTTAATGCAAAACACTGTTCTAAGTACACTAAAAGTGCCCCCAAGATGAAAATGACAAAGTCTCCACCTTTAATGAGAACACCTGTTAGGAAACTTTTGTCTGCTAGAAACAGAATGTACTATTTGGGCTCAATAGTTTTAAAAGGTAAAGAATGTATCGTTATATATGTATCGCATATAACTAAAATTCTTGAGAGAAGAGGTTTTTGGGAGGGGTGGTTTAATAAATGACTGAATTATGACACTACAGACACAGTATTAGAGTAGGCAGTTAGGTTCTAATAGATACCTGATGGCCAGCAAAGAGGAAGTCATGGCCAGGTACGGGGAGAATCAGACGCCTGTTGCAGCAGCACACCTCAAGGAACCAGGTCAAACCAGAGAGACCCAAGATGGTGGGTGTTATGACAGGAAGCCCCTGATTCAACAGGGAAAGAAAGGTCTGAGACCCTGTTTCCAAGAAATCCCTACCCAAGTAGTGATTATTCCACCACCCCTAGTTAATACCTGCTAAGAAAAGACGGAAACTTGAAACCCAGAGGCACAGCTCACTCGTTCTCATTCTCTTTGGCTTTGGCTCTAGCTCTCTCGATTGCTTATGAGTTTTCTCCCTCTTTTTCCCTCCTGCCTACTCTCACTACTGGACGGTGGACTCTCCTTTTTAATAGAATTTCCCTCTTTGTCCCGCTCAACCACTGTGTCTGGTCATTCTTTGAATTCTCTCTTACCATGAGACCAAGAGCCTTTAGCAATGTCTTTGGGAGGAGTTAGGTCAAGGCCCCAGGGCCAGGGTCTCCCCAGTTTACTCAGTAACAACAGCGTCTGGTATAGTTCATTCTGATAGCCTCAACATGAGATCCACTATAAATTAAGTTCCTCTTTTGGGTACAAGGCGAGCTGTCATAATTATATGCTCTTTTGTTCATACCTAGTATTTGTGAATGAATATGTGAATAAGGAGGGAGAGATCAGGGGAGCTAGGGAGAGAGGGAAACTGAGGTGGGGGAGAAGACAAGAGTACAAAAACACACAGTGAAACACTCCCATCATGACAGAATATAAGCCTTTCTCTTTGGGTGGGGCCAATTTGCTACAGCTATTCTGGACCAGAAATACACTGCAGCAGGAATGCCAGCATTGGCTTAGAAGACTCAGTACCTCCACATCAAAGAATGGGCATGTTTAGTGGAAGATTGCACAGAAAATTGTGATTTCTGTTAAGAAGTCAGAAGAAAAGAGTTGGATGTTGGATAATGAAATAATTACTTTTAGATTAACTTTACAATTTATTTTTGCATGGTTGCAGGGAAGATGGCAAAAGAGACATATGAATAATTATAACATAAGACAGAATGCAGTAAGTAGGCATCTTCATCAGTCAGTCAAGAGTTGTTGTTAGAGTTGAATCATGCTTTCCACTCCTGAAATAAACCCTTGCAATTCTGAATAGATATAGTGTTATCTTCATAAATACTTTGTGAATGCTAATTTGTATAGATTCCTGAAGTCCTCTGGAATTATGTTTTATTTTGACTTTCTTTTTTTTTTAAGATTTTATTTATTTATTTGACAGAGATCACAAGTAGGCAGAGAGGCAGGCAGAGAGAGAGGGAAGCAGGCTCCCTACTGAGCAGAGAGCCCGATACAGGGCTCAATCCCAGGACCCTGGAATCATGACCTGAGTCGAAGGCAGAGGCTTTAACCCAGGCGCCCCTATGGCTTTCTTTTTGCATGTACTCAGAATGTATATTGATCTTTTAAACATCATTGAAAATTTTTCTCTGATTTAGCCACTTTCCACAAAGTAGCAAAGGTTTCAATTACTGCAGAGGAATTACCATATATCCAGTGAAGAGAGAACAGTATAAGTGTTGAGATGTCGGTGTCAGGCAGTGAGCTGAAATTACCCATTAGCTACATGACTTGTTCTCCCACATCAGCCTGTCTGTGTGTTCGATTTGAATATGTGTCTCAGCAAAATTTCGAATCAAAGCATGTCATGGGCTATCAGGGTCATCTGCAAACAGTCAAAACCACTTATATTAAATTCATAAATGCCAAGGGTCCTCAATACAAATGTAAGCTATTAGTAAATTTCATGAAAGATGTGTGGACCAATTATTATGGAAACTTGAAGAAGGAAAATCCCTTCCCAGCAGAGTCACTAGAAATATTAAAGTCAATTGTCAAATATTCATGGCAGATTTAGAAGCTGATTTTGTATCTTCTGGGGTGATGATTTGATGTGGACAATGAATACAGCTTTATAATATCTGCTCTAACTTAAGAAAGGAAAGCAATTCTTAATCTAAACAATGGCTTTTTGAAAAGGAAGTGGAAATATTCAACTGCCTTTATCTTAAAGACATATTTAACTGTGTTCCTTCTTTTTATTTTTTTAAAGATTGTATCTATCTATCATCTATCTATCTATCTATCTATCTGACACAGAGAGAGAGAGAACACAAGCAGACAGAGTGTCAGGCAGAGGGAGAGGGAGAAGCAGACTCCCCGCTGAGCAGGGAGCCTCATGCAGGATTTGATCCCAGGACCCCAGGATCATGACCTAAGCCAAAGGCAGACACTTAACCAACTGAGCTACCCAGGCATTCCTAATTGTGCTTTTGAAAGATTTTTTGAGTATGAAGAAGTGAAGAACAAATGTGCTATCCAGAAAATCAGGAAACTGATTTCAAAATAGAAAAACAGATGAAATGGGTCACTTTGCACAATAATCAAATAGCTTTCAAGTTACAGTGCATTTGCCCAAGTCCCTTGTAGAGCAATAATTCTGAAAAGATGGAGAAGAAAAAGAATTATGTAGGAATGGTCTTTTGCCTCTCTCCATGCTGCTGCAGGCCAATGCCTGAAACCTAATGCAGTCTTGAGTACTCACAGCTTAAACCCTTAATTCTTTTCTTGGACATTACAGCTAACCTCATACAATGATCAAAATGGTTACCATGTCCAATTAAGCAATTTTGCTGCTAGTTCATGCTAGAGGAGAACCAGATTAAGTTAGACTGTAAGCCACAAAGGAGAATTACCAATTTTTAAATGCTCCCTTCGGCCTTGACTTACATGAACTGTGTAACTTTGCTATAACAAATTAACTTATAATTAATCAGGAGATTTGGCTGTCTCTGTATAAAGAACACTCATACTCCATACTAATATGAGAAGAAATTATTCTCTCAATATTATATTGATAATATAATAAAGATATGTGCAGCTGTTTGCTCAGAACACTTAGAAATAGAAGTTACTAGTGCTTAGTTGGCTGTAAATACAAGAGATAGGACTTCAATATTACTCATGAAAATTTCTGTGTGCTATCTGGAACCCATTACTTTGTCTCACTAATACATACTTGAAATATATGAGGTTATTTAAATAAATTCACTTCTTCTAAATTAAAAAAAAACAAAGCTAGAACTGATGAACATTATTAAATGCTCATATCTTTGAGTTAATTATTTTAACAAGAAATTTACCCCTAATATATAGTTACAAACCTATCTAAAATGAGGGAATGAGAGACTTGATAAGGATAAAGAAGAGCATGAGGGCACTCTGGGAGAGCAAGACTGAGTGGGTCAGTAGAGTAGGGGGTACTTTGGGAACCCAGAAAGTTCTTAGGTTCTACAGACTAGCAAGGCTAGATAAGATGAATTTCCTAAGGTCAAGTCTGCATACCTTTCACTTAAGAAGGTAGGAGACACAAAATGGGGACTCTCAAAACTAATCTTTCTCTTTAAAAATCGTTGCTTCTTCCCTATTAATTTTTCACTGCCTATGGCTTTATGGATCCAAGCATCAGACATTTACTGAGTACCTACTATGTTTCAGACATTCTATATATACCTTACACAGATTATTTTATTTAATCCTTTAAATAGTGATAGATGTATGATCCATGTCTTACAGACAACTGAGTAATTTATCTCATACCACTTAATGTGAAATGACAGACATATAATGTGAACTCAAATTTTCTGACTTTGAAGACAATGTCCTAGGTTCCTAGTTCACATTCTGACCTTCTTTTTATGTGACTATGATATAGGCTCATTTTAATTACTTCTCTATCCTGATGGCTCCTTTATTCTAGAAGTTCTTTATTATTTTCTGATCATAACTTTTTTCCCTGTGACCAAGCTTTTCTGGCTAAGAACTCAAAGTCTGCTGTGTCAGCCTGTCTCCAGTAACAGTGGCCCATAAGAATAAAGAAGCTCCCAATTCCTTGATTGGAAAGAGAAATCAAGTAAAGATGGATGAAGGAAAAGAAAAAGGGAGGTTGATGGGATCAACTACTACAAACCATTTGTTTTTTAAAATTAAACTTAAGTTTAATAGGTACTAATATGGAAGAATCTTGGCAAGTCAGTGCTATACCATGATCTTCAGGTAAATTACTTAACTTCTCTAACACAATCAGCTAACAAGTTATATTTGAGGTCTACTTTGGACAAAATTGACATATTCCTTTTTCTCATGGGACCTAAAATTCTATAAAACAGTGCATAATGATCAAACTCTTGAAGAGTTATTTTGAAAATTAACAACCCAATGTTCATAATAAGACACGTTTGTTTAAATTCCATTTGCTTCTTCTGGGTAGAAATCAACTATCATTGATTCAAATTGAGTTAAGTTAAATCTCTCTTCTATGTTGCTATTACTAGTATTTGAGTTATGAAGCCAAGGCAACAACTGATCACTTCCCTTGTCCTTATAAGTCCAAGCCCAAGCACAAAAGAAGCTGCGGATAGGTAAACTGACTAAAATACAAGATTGTATTGCTGCTGAGTGCTTTTTCTGTACAGAGATTTTTAGGCTTTTGTTGTTCTTATTGCCCCTAGAGTAAGAGCAAAGTTTTGTTTGTTTGTTTGTTTCTTTTTAGAGGGAGAAATAGTGAGAGAGAGAGAGCATGAGCAGGGAGGAGAGGAAGAAACAGCCTCCCCACTGAGTAGGAAGCCTGACATGGGACTTGATCTTAGGACCCGGGGATCATGACTCGAGCTGAAGGCAGATGCCTAACCGACTGAGCCACACA
Source organism: Neogale vison (assembly GCF_020171115.1). NCBI lineage: Eukaryota > Metazoa > Chordata > Mammalia > Carnivora > Mustelidae > Neogale > Neogale vison. The sequence continues at coordinate 178,867,886 of NC_058096.1, read as the reverse complement.
GGCACTCCAAGAGCAAAGCTTTTTTTTTTTAAGATGAAAAGTGGTAACACTTTGACAAGCTTTTATTTTACCTGGAGAAATGCCATAGAGGTAGAGCATCATAGTATATTCCCAATGACAGGGAGAAAGACACCACTAAAGTTAGTCTTAAGGTCTAGCTCTTGATGGGATGTCATGAACAAAGGACCCACCCCCATTCTAAAACATACAATTTTATGAGATTCCAGTGACCCCGGGTGAAGAAAAATACCTTCTGACTGTGAAGTATTTATTGGTTTAAAGCGTGTCACCTCAATTCTTGGAGAGACAGAACTTATTCCATATAAAGTTAATGTTCACACTGCTAGTCAGCACAACTCTCTTCCAAAATATTGGGCTCCTGCCCCACACCCAAAGATTCCATTATGTCTTCCCCATACAATTCAATTAGTTTTAATATATACAGCTTAGAACTCAAAATATTAATCAAGATAAGTGAAATTTCTATTACCTCCTAAACTTCTCTCATTCCTCATTCTTGTGGATAAGTTCTTTAAAAGTTTTATTGACCCAATAGCACAAATTTCAAGTAAAGCTCAAGCTAAGTTTACAAAACCCAAAAGAATATCTTTTCATGGTCCAAATATTTAAATGCTTTTTCCAGTGTTTAATTAACCAACATTGATTTATTATTTAATCCAAGTGCACATATGCTTTATAATCTCACTCAACTGTTACCAGTTTTGAGTGTTTACTAGTGAGTTAATAAAAGCTAATTAAAGTGGCATTTTGTTGTTGTTGTTGTTTAAGTCATTTGCTATTTCGGAACTTTTTGTTTTATTTTGTTTTGTTTTCACTTTGGCTGTGGTTTGCATTTTCTAAACCTTCTTTAGGTACTTTACTAAAGATTAATTATCTATCAGACTTATGTAAATAGGAGAGCTAAGATTGCTGTGCATATTCATTCATAAATTAAAAACAATGCTTTCCACCAGTTAGCTCTATAAAAGGGAAATAGACCTTGACTAGAAGTAATTAGGCATTTCTGTTCTCCATAACTGTAATTTACCATTAGTGTTTGAAGAACTATCAGTTCTCATTTACTCTGGTAAGTGACAATAAGTGAGGCTAAAGTAAATTCAAAGCTACGCTCCTGGGTCACCTTAGTGAATTTATGGAGCATACCATAACATTATTTAAAACAACTGTAATTTTGGTCCTGTTGTGCAATAGAACAAACCTCTAGTTTGATTTTTCATTCTGTGTATCCAATGACACTCAAAGTGCATGTCCTCAGGAAAGACAAACTTGACTAGAGCCATGGCTATGTGGTAGGTGCTTTGTACTCTCATTTAACACATGATGCTCAAGGTGATCCGTGTGGTGAGACTGTCTGCAGAGTCAAACATGAATTATTCTCTCTTTGGAGATGCATCAGTAAAAGGCTCTGAAACTACTGTGTGGTATATAAACCATAGATTATAACTATGTGTAAATATATATAAATATATATACATAAATATATATGTAAATATAACTATTTGTAAATATATATAAATATATATAGATATATAAATATCTTTTCCCCTAAAGCTAGTAATATAGGGGAAAATTGATAATAATTTAGGGGCTTTTTTCGTTTTTAATTGTATTTAGTTAACATAATTCTCAGGTTATCAGGCGGATCAATTTCAGAAAATTACAACATACAAAACATAATAGAAAAAGTACATAAAAATACCTTGAGGCTGAAGATTTTAAAATGGTGTTACCTCCTCCTTAATGGCTTTTAGAACATGTAGATTCAGGAGAGAGTGGACTTACGGGACTTTACCTCCTGCCTTTCAACCAGAATTCTTTTGTTTTTGCCTAATGAATTATTTGAAGTTCTGTTCAGAGAGTGAAAGAGAGAGAGTAAATCACAGGCTTAGGCTGTATATTAGAAAGCAGGTGTACCAAATCCAAACTGCTCCTTAAGGGAAGCTCCAGAACTCTAGTAATCCACAACTTGGTTGCCTGGCATTTTAATTTACATAGATCCAAGGTAGCAAATCTGAGATGGGATAGCAAAATATAGAGAGTGGGCGCACTTACTACCTCTAAGAAGCAATCACATCCATTTAATGGGTAGAGCACTATCTTCAACAAATTGTGCTGGGACAAATGGATTTCAACATGCATGAAAATCAAGATGGACTCCTATCACATACCATATAAAAAATTACCTCGAAATAGGTCAATGACCTAAGTAGAAGAGCCAAAATCATAAAGCTAATAGAAAAAATGTTAAGCCTTTATAAACTTAGATTTGGTAGTAGATTCTTAGATATGCCACCAAAAATATAAGAAGCAAAAGAGAAAAAGTTGGATAAACTGACCTTTATCACAATTTAAAAATTTTGTACATTAAAGGACATTATCAATGAAGTAAAAAGATAACCTACAGATTGGAAGAAAATATTTACAAATCATATTATCTGATAAGGATTTAATATCTAGGGCATACAAAGAGCTCCTCCAACTCAACAACCACCAAACCAAACAACCCAATTAAAAAGTGGGCAAAGGATGTGAATACCCCTTTCTCCAAAACCCATGCAAGTCCCCAATAATCTCTTGAAAAAATGCTCAACATTATTAGTCATTAGGAAATGCTAATCAAGAGCACAGTGAGAACAATACAGAGAAACTAGAACCCTTGTTCAATGCCAGTGAGAATGTAAAGTGGTACAGCTGCTGTGGAAAACAATTAAGCAGTTCCTCAAAAAGTTAAAAAATACTCACAAGACACAGCAATTCTACTTGTATGTATATATTCCAAAGAACTGAAAACAGAAACTCAAATAAATACATGTATATAATCACAGAAGCACTATTCCCAATAGCCAAAAGGTGGCAACAACCCATGTGCCCATCAGTAGATGAATGGATAAGCAAAATATGATATATACATATAATGAGTTATTATTTAGCCTTAAATAGAAATGATCTTGTGATTTCTGCTACATTATGGATGAACCTTGCAAACAGCATGCTAGGTAAAGTCAATTCAAAAAGACAAATATTGCATGAATCTACTTATTCACAACAGACAAATTCAAAGAGACAGAATGTAGAGATTATCAGGGATTGGGGGTTGTGGTAATGGGGAATTGCTGCTCAGTGAGTACAAAGTTTCTGTTTGGAGTGATGAAAAAGGTTTGGAAATAGTGATGATGTTTGTACAACAATGTGAATGTAAGTAATGAGGTTGCATTGTACATTTAAAAATGATGAAAATGACAAATTTTAGGTTATATTTTACTACAATTAGAAAAGCAATCACTGAAAGACTAGATGCAAGGGATAAACTTTTTTTAAAAAAAGATGAGTGATATTTATATATGACACAGTAAATATTTATAACTGGCACAACTGAGCAGTAACTAAGCAGCAAAGATGCCAGCTGCAAACACACATTCAGAGCTACTGGTGAATTCAGTTTAATTACTACCTTGAATCTGGCACAAAATTAGTAAAGCTCATCTATGAAGAAGCAGAGAAGAAGGAAGACTCAGCTCTTCATAGTGTCATAGTATCAAAGCACAGATTCTTTGAATAAAAGCCCTATTTAGTCAGGGTCCTCGCTTTGCTGATGAGAAAAAGGAGGTCTGCAGAGCTGAAGACTGGCCAGAGGAACACCATGCACACAGTCTGCACCACAGTTCTGCTCCCATGACATCCATCTCTCCAGATCCTTCCACAATGCATGTCATCAGAGGGTGTGCGAGAAATCCCACTTGTATGGAAATGATACAAATGTAAAAAGGAAACATCAGTTACTATGATCATAATGGGAATATGTGGAATATTTGATTTTCTTCCTTTTTTTTCTCATCCAGCTTGTTCAATGACCTACTCAGTTGACAATGCCACTGTCCCCCATTCTTTTACTGGTGATAGTGCTCTTACACTTTCTTAAATGGAATGAGGTTTTAGCATGGACAAGAATACAGGCAGACACACCAGTATTTGTTGCCAGTTCATCAATGTACCTGCTGTATCAACTGGAGTATGGATTATGATTATGAACAAGAAGTCATGAACTAAAACCTTGCTAAACCTGTTTTTTTCTTTTTTCTTTTTTTTTTTTTTTGGTCTGTAAAGATGGGTTTAATGAAGCCCCTATATATTCCCCCATGGAATTGCTAGGAGCACGGCATGAGAGATTACATTCAAAATGTCGGTGTCTTACATGCCATCATCATCTCTTCAGTGGTAAGTTCGTTAATTATACCTCCCCCACTTTCCAAATGCTGCCACCACATCCTCAAGCTCACTGTTCTTCTACCTATCACTACTCTATCATCTCTCTATCCAACGACCCTCCAAGTCACCTCAAAATACTACTCTGAAAGTTAGGGTCTTTCATCTTACTTTGTCTTCCCTCACAATGAAAAAACCTTGTTGGCAATTTGACTGTTCACATATTGGTCCCTGCAGAGCAAAGGCATCCTAGGCCTCTACTAAGTACTGCCTACCTCGAGACCTTTCCTCCTTATTTTCAGGAGAGGGTAGCACTGGCACAGGGACCTGCTTGGGGGATGCTGAGTGATATACATTTAGCTAATAGTAACCTTTTGTAATGATCACACAGGAGAGTGAGGGGAATGTGGCTACATGAGACCAAAGTCCATTCAATGACTGAGATGGGAAACTCAGTTTTCATACCTTTCATACTAGTCAGGCCCCATCATTAGTCTAATAAGCCTTATACTTGATTAGGATTAATGCGGAACATGAACTCTCCATCCCTCCTAGGTTTCTTGGGGAGACACTGATGTATGGCTCAGCTACACGCCCATGGGTGGAGGAAGTTACCTCATGGAAGCAATCTGAGCACACTTCTGCCAAATACCTGCCTATGACTAAGCAGTACATGAACTTACATCACTACTTTATAAAATGATGGCTGTCTGAAGAACACTCATGGGAAAACAACGTCTAGGATAAAACACAAACAATGGAAGCTCTAGTTTTAACATCAGAGCGATTGATAGTTACAACCCTGGGAACAACATGATTAAAATCAATATGAAGCTCTCAAAATGATTTCTTAAAAAAAAAAAATCTAACCATACACTTATAAAAATATATACTTCAGATATTGTCTATAGCTTTCAGAAATTAATGAAAAAAATTCTATTTCCAAACTCATCTTCTGTTAGATATTCAACAGAATTTCTTCTTAGGAATAACTTTTGATACTTTGGTGAAATACACATGAGGGCACAAAAGCTTTATGACTATTATACGTCCTAACCAAAAAGATACATTTTTTAAAGACTCTTGGAACCTTGTGTAGTGATTATTTTATTCACTGATTTTTTTTTAAAAATCACTTTAATTAGGTGAAATACAGATAATTTATTGACTAATGTTACTAATTCCAGGGCCCTATCTTCAGGCACAGTTTGATCCAGGAGGCAAAGATAACCTCAAGACTTACCGTTTTGGGCTCTGCTTATCTTTGTTGGTTGCATTTAGAATATTTTTCACTGATTGCCTCCTGTATCACCAGGTCTACAGCACACACTTTCGGCAACCTCCATAGCAAAAGAAGGTCTAACAGTTCAAACTGCGGTTACACCATTATTCTGGGATTGCTCTCTTTAGAGTAGCCAGGAAAATAGACTATACCAAGTCGTCATGTCGGTTATATTCTCACCCTTAAAGCCAGAGGTTCAACATCATCCCAAACATGAAGTCAGAAAGTGGGAGAATCCAAAAATTTTAGACTACTGCTCCCAAAACCAGATTCTGAATCGAAAGAAATACAACTTGACCTTTTAGCCCAGGTCACTTGTTTTTCAACATGGAAAATACTCAGTTCCCATTTCAGTTCTCACAGTGACTAAGAGCCCCAGAGTAATAACATCTCTCTGTGCTGGTGCTTCTCCATCTGTGACATCAGAATATTCAGTTACCTGGCTTGTAGGCACACTATTTACACTTAATGCTGGTAAAATGCTCAGGGTCCAAAACACACTATATAAATGCAAAGTGTCAATATAAATTGTGCTAAAAGAGGTATTCCCCAGTTAACAGAAGGAACAGCATGACTGCAAAGATACATCAAATGCTGTAAAAGAAATGCTAATTTCTTTTGCTTCTTCACCACATATTTTAAGAATTGCTTTACTCACATCCTATATTTTAGAGGTTACATTTTTTTTCTCAGAATGTCTGCACTTCAGTCACTTGACTTTCTAAAGGTTATCATAACACAACATTTTTTTTTAAACTGAGCCAGTCCTAGAGGATGACAGAAGAGTTTGTTAGAATTCTAATACAGTGACAAAATTCTCTGTGCCCTCACTCTCAGCCCTGAGAAAAATTGATTTTTCAAGTGCCTCTGGTAAAAGATTACAGTCATTTGGGTTTGGGTCATTTGTTTGTTGTTTTTTTTTTTTTTTTTTTTTTTTTTTTGGCTTTTAGAGAAATAAAAAGAAGTGGTTTGGGCTAGAAGTATAAATGCCCCTGTTTAGTCACAGAAACAAATTTAAATCTTAACCTAAGATGAAAATCCAGTGAAGATGAGTGAAAATCCAGCACCATAGAGATGATGCCAGGATAAGAGGTAGAAATCTCACCTGTCAGGTGATCAATGAGACAGTAAAGGTTAGAAGAATTATTAATGGGGGTGCAGAAGAGCAAAGGACCACAGGAAAGGCCAAAACAACAAACATCTTTTTGGTGATTTTGTTTATAAATCACGATGTAAAATGATCTATGTATAATGGATTATCTCTTGCAGTTCTCAGTGTTGGTTGAAGGCCAAGTCAAAGCATTTTCTGACCTGATTCTGTTCTGACCTTGAAAGACCCTTCCCCCAGTTGTTAACTAATTAACTGCTCTTTTGCCTTCTTGTAACCGCTTGGCTTTTAGGGTGTGACACTGGTCTCCTGTTTGAACAAGATACCTTCTGCTAATAGCCGAGGCATAGGCAGGGGGCCACATAGTCACGTAGGCAGGAGGCAGGGGGCCACATAGTCATGTAGGCAGGATGCATCTCTGCTGAGTAATAAGGTCCAACTCCCCCTCCTCACTCCCCCTTCCCGCCTTTTTCTTCGCGCCCGCGGGTCTTCCAAAGCCAATCCGCAAACACCAAGTATGCCTTTTTCAAATGTTCAAATTGTCAGCCAATCAGCTCCGCCCCATCCAAAACTTGTTTGTATCTGTCTATAAAAACCCTGCACCACCCCAGCCTGGTGTGCTCAGCTAGCAGGAGCTGCTGACCACCTGCAGGCGCCTGCGCTACAATAAAGAACCTCTTGCTGCTTGCATCCTGTGGCAGTGTTGAATTCTTGGGTAAGGGGATCCGCGAGTCTTTCAACCTGATTACATGTTTTGTGGTGATAGGGTTGTGGTTTTCCATTTTTGTTTTGTTTTCATTTTTTTTTGTTTTAATTTTTAGTAATAAAAATTAATTTTGGATTGAAGTGTTAAGGAATAGGGTGGAAAGACATTTTCATTAACAAAGAGTCATGACCACTAAATAACAATGTACAATAAAGTGGATTACAAAATAGTTTGTTTTATTTATTTTAAAATGATGGTATGTTATAATAGTTAGCACTTAGATGGCACTTCCCGTGGACCAGACAGTGTTCTGAGTGCTTTATATTTAATAACTCATAAACTCTTCACTCTGCATGTGTTACCAATTACCATGTGATAAATGAGAAAACAGAGAGAGCAGGTAAGGAGGTTTCCCATGATCTCATTAAGATGGAAAGATGGATGAATGAAGGGATGAATGGGTGGATTCATCTAAATAGTGTTCACCAAAATGTTAGTCGTAATCATTTCTTGATACCAGAGTAGGAATCTCTGTTGTACTCATTTTGTTATTTAAAACTGATACATATTTCTCACTGAAAATACTTATCTTTTTAATCAGGAAATAAATATCAATGGCTATGGTCATTTTGGGGAAAATATTTCATATATTAAATACATTCCTCTCCGGTGATTCAGTTATCCTATTGAACATCAGACAGACAACTCAAACTCAACCAGCTCCAAGTGGATGGACATCTACCTTCTCTCCAGCCCTTTCTTCTCATTCTCATTCCTTTTTTTGATGAGTGGTAGGTACCATGAAGAGAGAATTGTGGGAGTCACCTCAGACAAGGATGAGCAAACTCAATCAATTTTATCATCTACCTTGTTCTCAAACCCAAGGGTTCCTCCTGCTTGCTCATTCACTCTACACCATCAATTTCACCAACTGATTGAAAAGCTCTCAGCATTTTCTGCCAGGATTACTGCATACAACCCATCCCCTTCCTTCCATCTACTTCTAACTTACCCTCCTTGCTTACAAAGCTACCTTTGAGAGAAGATGATCATACAGTGCCCCTGCTTAAAATTATTCCCCTTACAAAGTTTTGCCCCCTTATGAAAAATAAAAACTCAATTCCTTAGCATTAAATATAAGATCCTCCAGCATCTGGATCACACATACCTTTCTTGTTTACAGCACAAGCCTCCCTTTTACTTTGTTTACTTGGGAACTGCATGGGGTTTTCCTGTATTTATACAACCATATACTAAAGGCTCCCACCTCTAGAATTTCACATGTGCTATTCTCACTGTCTGAATGTCTTCCACAGGATTTAAATCTTTCTGTGCTTAATCCCTAAAACAGAGACCAGTATCTATTCATTATTCAATTAATATTTATTAAGCGCTTGCTATGCATCAAGCAATTTGCCAGTGCTGGTGATAGGAGAGTAAACCTAAAAAGACCTTGTTCCTGCAAAGAGTGACCAACTCATCCCAGTTTGGAGAGCACTTTCCTGATTTTAGCAGAGCAAGTCTCAAGTTCCAGGAAACCCCTCAGTCCTGGACAACCCAGGGATTGGTCATATCTTTCCTATACCTAGCAAAAATTCTAACAAGGGAAGCAGCTTACTCATGGACAATGAATAAAATAAGAAGATGAACAAATGAAGAATTTCCTTTCATAGCACCTAAGGAGGGTCATTATAAACATCGTTTATCTTCACATGATTTTGCAATAAAGTCAACGTTATGATAGAAAAAGATATAAATAGCTTAACATGCAAACACTAATTCTAACATGGAATAAAGCAGATTATCTGACTCACAGGGTAGAGAGGCATTCAAGGCACCTTGTGAAGGGCTCCCTAGAGGGAGGCAGGTGAGAAGGAAAAAATATCTTTGCTTTTCCTCTGAGTCAAGTGGAAACTCAGCTTGTGTCTATTCCCAATGCATATTGCCAGCAGGATGAAACATGCCTGGAACAGCTTCAAAAGAGAATAGATTTGAAATGCAGGAAATAAAGGAGAGAGTGTTCTCCATCTCTCCCACGAAACTCTTCATTATCATCTTCTGTAAAATGGGGGTAATAAAAATAGCTAACTCATAAATTTTTATAAAGATTAGGTTAATTCTATGTATCTAAGGTGCTTAGGACAGTACCTGGCACAAGGTAATACAAATTATGTATTAGCTTATAACACATACTCCTCCATCTCCTACCTCCACTATTCATTCTACCTGGGGTCAGCGGAAAAGGCTGCAGAGACAGTGGAGCTGGTTGAGAACAGTGTCTCCCATCTCAGTTTAATTTAAGAAGAGGCTTATGGAAGGAGGGTAGAAGGAAGGCTTTGATTTCTGGGTCCACCAGCTTTCCCGATCATGCACTGGTGTGAAGAATGATTTAAGAATTAACCTTTAAATCTGCTCTGTCCAACTCATGAAATCATCTGTATCCCCATGGTTATGTGCCAACGGGAATAGATTTTTAAAAGATGGGTCAAAACTGCACTTGAAAAGAAATCCATATTAGTAATAAAATATTCCATGTTGGTAATAAAAATGAAATTTGGTAAATAAGGAAATTATCTTTCAGACTTTACCCAAATAGTACTGAACTTGAAAGTCATAGCAAACTGAAGCTTGTTCACACAGATCAAAATTAGCCTTAATAAATAAAGACCAAAATAAAATCCATCTTTTGCCAAGAGGTTTAACACACAATCTGATATTTATATTCTAGAAGTAGGAATAGAGTCATGTCTTTTCAAAAGTTAAATTAAACAGGCAAAATAATCAAATTAAGTATATTCATTGACATGTTTTTGGCTCCCTTTAAAAAAAATTGGTTATTTTCAGTTAACTCAAATACAGAGGAATAATTTTTTGCTCAGGTGCCAAAATTGCAACCAGATGGTAAGATAAGTCCATTTGAGTTCAATGGTTTGCATCCCAACAATGCCCATCTGGGGTTCTGGAGTACATGTGGCCAGTGCAGCACATACCTCCTCATCTTCAATCATTTTGCCCAAACATATGGCCTCAAGAGGTACAGCTGATTATTGGGAATTTTAATTGAGACCTAATCTCTGACTTTGATGGTGAATGTTAGGCTAAAATCTGAAAAACAGATGGTTTGGGTAAAGATTCCTCAGGCAGAGAGGGGAAGAAGTATGGAGATGACAGCCTTTGTGTAATAAAGAGCAAAGACAAAGTAGGTGTTCCCTTGAAGAGCAGACCCCTTTGTCTAAGGCCTTCTGCTCTTTCCAAAAGCCCCTCTACTCTCACAGCTATGTGCAAATGAGAAAATGGCCATATTTCTCATGAGTAAAACTGTCCAACATTCTGAGACAATTCGACCTTTTATTCTACCCCTGCCTGTAATAAAACAAATAAAAATAAAAAGTGTTTCGAAAGGAGGTGTGTGTGAATTTATATTTAAAGCCAGACTCACTGGTTTGAAAATATTTAATTTCTTCCAGGAACACAATGTCTGGGTTATTTTAGCATTGCCTAATCAAACAGACATGAAAATAGCCAATGATCAATTTAACTGGTTTCCAACAGAAATCATGGTAGGTTGAAAGTAAATCGTTCAAGAGCTTGAAAGAGAAACATATTGTGGTCTACTTTGTAGCTCTATAATCAGTTGAACAATTTCCTCAAGAAGGCATGTACTGCAGGAAGCCAAATTATATTGCTTTTACCTAATAGACAATGCAAATCTGATAATGTCACATTCTTGCTGAAACCTTTCAGTGATTATCCATTGCTGATGAATGTGGCCCCAAATCCTTAACAGCCTTAATAAGACTGAGAAAGAATAGAAGAGAGCTAGATCTTTCCCTCCCAAGCTCCCCTTTATTATTCTCTATGGTTGACCCCTCTGCATTTCTCTATTCCTCCAAATGACCAAGTACTTCATCTCAAAGCCTTACACACACACACAGACACACACAGACACACACAAAGTTCTTACTGCTTGTGTGCTTTTATTGCCCCTCTTTACTCAATAAACTCTTATTTATTCGTATCTCTTTTGGCCTTTACATAACAGTTAATCACTTCCTTGGGAAGTCCTTTCTTTCTCTCCTGGGCAATTTGGGACCCTTATGGTTACTAAACCCAAATTATTTTTTTCTTTATAGCTCTCATTACAAGTGTAATCATTTCTGTAATTACTTCTTTAATTTATGTCTCCCTCATTACTCATAGCTCCAGTCCAATACCTGGTACAGCACCTGGCATCTAGGACTTATAAACTTATATTTGGTAAATGAACAAGTGAATAATGATTGTTTGACATGAAAAGCATGTGGGAATCAGAGGGACCATGAAGAAAGAAAAGGCTTTGATACTGGACATAGAGTGTGGCCAATGCTAAATAAAGGTCTAGTTAAAACTGAAAAAACTTGAACAACTGATCAGAAAGCTGAATCACAGAATTCTGCTAAATCTGATTCCAGAATTACCTTCTTAAAAAAAAATACAATTAGACTTTAGTCAGAAAATTGCATAACTCTACCATAAATTTCAGTGTATTTTTGAAATTATAGTCCTGATAATATCAACACCTACATTCTCCAAATATCATTAGTGCCTCCCAAATTAAAATCCCCTCAGTAACTAATGGTAACTTTTTTCTAGTATAATATTTAAGGATTTAAAGAATCACAAGATTTTAGAGAGAATTTTGCGTTCATCATGTTCAGACAAACATGACCTCTTATGTTATGTATTATCTCTTGTCAACTTTGTAAAAGGAAAAGGTTGACAACACAAAGCCCTTCCCTTATACTGATTAAAATTATTTTAAAAAAGATTTGTTTATTTTGAGAGAGAGAGAGAAAGAGAGTGTACGAGTGGAGGGAGGGACAGAAGGAGAGAGAGACTCTCAGGCGGACTCCATATTGAGCATGGAGCCCCACAGGAGGCTCTATTTCACGACTCTGAGATCATGACCTGAGCCGAAATCAGGAGTTTGATGCTTAACCAACTGAGCCACCTAGGCACCCCACTGATTAAAATTATAAAAATGCAGGGGCGCCCGGGTGGCTGAGTTGGTTAAGCAACTGCCTTTGGCTCTGGTCATGATCCTGGAGACTGAGGATCGAGTCCCACATTGGGCTCCCAGCTCCACGGGGAGTCTGCTTCTCCCTCTGACCTTCTCCCCTTTCATGCTCTCTCTCACTTCTTCTCTCTCTCTCTCTCTCAAATAAATAGATAAAATCTTTTTAAAAAATAAAATAAAATAATAAAAATGCAACTATGTGGCTGTACCACATAGTCGGAAGAAGAATACCAAGTCATGATTCCCAAAAGACAACTATGATGAGTAAATGCTGGTAATGTAACTGGAGACTATATGTGGTGACCATACTTCTCTCTGGCCATGTGGCTTTTATAAAGGGCAATTCTCAATGTTTAATTTAGAAATTTCATCTTTGTATTAAAATAGGATCTTCAAGAGTTTTTGAACTCATATTGGTTAAGCACATGATCTTCAGTATAAAGTTGAATTATAACAGGAAAATGGGAATGCCTGTAACTTTAGCTCAACAAATTCAATGTTTTATTCAATGGATGATAATGTAATCTTTTGTAAAGTTGCTTTACTTGTGTTAATAACAAGGTGGCATTTACAAAACTAATAAACTATTAAGTCCATTAAGGTTTATCGCTGATTCTTGAACATGACCCTTGTAATATGTTCATTTATTAAAACCATTTGAGTCATTTAAATATCATTAAATTATAGCAGAATTAAAATGAGTTTTCTCTCTGTGGGTTCAGGTATAGGAGAGTAAAGTTATTATTTGCATAAGCTAGTCAACCAGTTTGGAGTTTGATGTATGACATAGCATGCTCCTCCTGCTATCACCCAGGGTAGGGAGTCAAATCAAGGCATGAATCATCTTCCCAGTGTAAACCTTGGGGAAAGTGTCTTTTTTGTTCTCCTTGTGCAGTCAGAAAAGTGGTGGGTCTTTTTCCACATTGAAGCATTATTAAGAGCTTTCTCCCATTTTCCTGTCTATGTGCTTTTCCATGGTTCTTACCAGAAACTGTGGGACTGAACCATTAACTGGGAAGAGTCAGGGGAGTCTTCTTCCTGAGATCAACTCTATCTTCACTATCACCTAAGTTCAAGTTTGTATCCTTTCCATCTAAAGTGTTGCCAGGGCCCAAGAGCTGGGTCTTCTGGTCCTCAGGACCTTTTCCTTCCTAACATTCTTCTCCACTGTCCTTTTAAAATGATATTAAGTCTCTGCTCAAAGGTTATAGTAAAGATTATATTTAAGCTCTGAAGTAGGTGAAGAGAGAGAAGGAGAGAGAAAGAGATCTTCATGTGTGTCTCTTCTCAATTCCTAAGGCAGGTGGAAGTCACAGAGGGAAGGAAGCTGTGTGTACCTAATCGTTCCCTAAGAGGGAAACGTAATGGGCAAGCTGATAAACTTTTGTCAAGGTAAATACCTAAACTCTGTTTCTGGCCTATCAGACTGACAAATTATTTCCTACATTAACACCGTGTAATCAGAAAAATGGCCCAAAGTTAGGAATGTTGTGAATCCCAACATTTTTTTTTCTCCAAATAAATAAAGGAGTTTGTCAACTCGTTCTATCAAAACTCCCTTCTGGTTACTGCCTGCATTTACTAAATGCCTGCAGTGTCCGATAGCTGTATTTATTTAATCTTTTTTGCATTCTTGTCTATAGAGCTAAATGAATGGGGGAGTCAGCTAGACAGCTGCCCGGGACATCAGTTCATAAAGCATATTAAAATATCCCTAGAATAAAGTGTAAATACAGTGCTAGTTAACTCAGGTTTCCACATGAGACTACTAACATAATTGGCAAAAAGAGGCAACACGCTTAAGTGGAAATTGTGAAAACACTTCTCCCGGTGGTGAACTTTCTCTGTTGACTTACTTTGCAAAGCATAATTGCAAATTGCATGTTGCAATTACAGGCTGCTCCAGTAGCCTTGAGACAGGCCTGCTGACAATAAGCTGACATTATAAAACTGAATAGTGTTGGCAAAGTGTTTCCTTTCTTCTTCTTTCCTCTTTAATGAGTGATTTAGTTCATTATCTAGATTTTAACCCTTGGAATATGCTCTCAAGGTATATTCTGTTTCAAAAACTTAAATATAAAGTGTAAGCAGGCATGGTAATGGTGAAAGATAGGAAGTGAGTTATCAACCGGAAGGCCGGACAATGAGGACTTGGAGATATAATTTGAACAAAATGTAGCACAGCTACATTTTGGTAAGTTACCTTACCAAAATAGGTAAGTTACCTCTTCTCTTCAAGACTGTGGGTGACTGATGCTACCTAACTGTAGGCGGCTGAAAGAAAAAATCCCCCAAAACAAAGAATTTCAACTAAGTTTAAAAAGTGACCAGAAAATATATGTGCCTTATCAATAGAAAAGCCAATTCTCTTGGACTCTGTCAAATCAAAGCTAAACAAGCATTTGGAAAACATCAATTTGAAGGGGGATCTCTATACTATGAAGCTATCTGAGGAGCCCACTTGTCTCCAACCAGCCTGGTTTCTGAGGTAGGTACCGAGATACCCACTGCACCCCTGACAGAACAGACCTAGAGAGGTTGGTATCTTCAAGAGATTATTTTTACATGTGGCTGTCCAATTTCCCCAACACCATTTATTGAAGAGGCTGTCTTTTTTCCATTGGACATTCTTTCCTGCTTTGTCGAAGATTAGTTGACCATAGAGTTGAGGGTCTATTTCTGGGCTCTCTATTCTGTTCCATTGGTCTATGTGTCTGTTTTTGTGCCAGTACCATGCTGTCTTGATGATGACAGCTTTGTAATAAAGCTTGAAGTCCGGAATTGTGATGCCACCAACTTTGGCTTTGTTTTTCAATATCCCTTTGGCTATTCGAGGTCTTTTCTGGTTCCATATAAATTTTAAAATTATTTGTTCCATTTCTTCGAAGAAGATGGATGGTACTTTGATAGGAATTGCATTAAATGTGTAGATTGCTTTAGGTAGCATAGACATTTTCACAATATTTATTCTTCCAATCCAGGAGCATGGAACATTTTTCCATTTCTTTGTGTCTTCCTCAATTTTTTTCATGAGTACTTTATAGTTTTCTGAGTATAGATTCTTAGCCTCTTTGGTTAGGTTTATTCCTAGGTATCTTATGGTTTGGGGTGCAATTGTAAATGGGATTGACTCCTTAATTTCTCTTTCTTCTGTCTTGTTGTTGGTGTAGAGAAATGCAACTGATTTCTGTGCATTGATCTTATATCCTGACACTTTACTGAATTCCTGTATAAGTTCTAGCAGTTTTGGAGTGGAGTCTTTTGGGTTTTCCACATAGAGTATCATATCATCTGCGAAGAGTGATAATTTGACTTCTTCTTTGCCGATTTGGATGCCTTTAATTTCTTTTTGTTGTCTGATTGCTGAGGCTAGGACTTCTAGTACTATGTTGAATAGCAGTGGTGATAATGGACATCCCTGCCGTGTTCCTGACCTTAGTGGAAAAGCCACGTGCAGAAAAATGAAATTGGACCATTTCCTTACACCACACACAAAAATAGATTCAAAATGGATTAAGGACCTCAATGTGAGAATGGAATCCATCAAAATCCTTGAGGAGAACACAGGCAGCAACCTCTTCGACCTCAGCCGCAGCAACATCTTCCTAGGAACATCGCCAAAGGCAAGGGAAGCAAGGGCAAAAATGAACTTTTGGGATTTCATCAAAATCAAAAGCTTTTGCACAGCAAAGGAAACAGTTAACAAAACCAAAAGACAACTGACAGAATGGGAGAAGATATTTGCAAACAACATATCAGATAAAGGACTAGTGTCCAAAATCTATAAAGAACTTAACAAACTCAACACCCAAAGAACAAATAATCCAATCAAGAAATGGGCAGAGGACATGAACAGACGTTTCTGCAAAGAAGACATCCAGATGGCCAACAGACACATGAAAAAGTGCTCCATATCACTCGGCATCAGGGAAATACAAATCAAAACCACAATGAGATATCACCTCACACCAGTCAGAATGGCTAAAATCAACAGGTCAGGAAATGACAGATGCTGGCGAGGATGCGGAGAAAGGGGAACCCTCCTACACTGTTGGTGGGAATGCAAGCTGGTGCAACCACTCTGGAAAACAGCATGGAGGTTCCTCAAAATGTTGAAAATAGAACTGCCCTATGACCCAGCAATTGCACTACTGGGAATTTACCCTAAAGATACAAACGTAGTGATCCAAAGGGGCACGTGCACCCGAATGTTTATAGCAGCAATGTCCACAATAGCCAAACTATGGAAAGAACCTAGATGTCCATCAACAGATGAATGGATAAAGAAGATGTGGTATATATACACAATGGAATACTATGCAGCCATCAAAAGAAACGAAATCTTGCCATTTGCGACAACATGGATGGAACTAGAGCGTATCATGCTTAGCGAAATAAGTCAAGCGGAGAAAGACAACTATCATATGATCTCCCTGATATGAGGGAGTGGTGATGCAACATGGGGGCTTAAGTGGGTAGGAGAAGAATCCATGAAACAAGATGGGACAGGGAGGGAGACAAACCATAAGTGACTCTTAATCTCACGAAACAAACTGTGGGTTGCTGGGGGGAGGGGGGTTGGGAGAAGGGGGGTAGGGTTATGGACATTGGGGAGGGTATGTGCTTTTGGGTAAATTGGAAGGGGAGATGAACCATGAGAGACTATGGACTCTGAAAAACAATCTGAGGGGTTTGAAGTGGCGGGGGGGTGGGAGGTTGGGGTACCAGGTAGTGGGTATTATAGAGGGCACAGCTTGCATGGAGCACTGGGTGTGGTGAAAAAATAATGAATACTGTTTTTCTGAAAATAAATAAATTGGAAAAAAAAAAAGAGATTATTTTTAAGAAATAATTTTGTCCAAAGCCTGAGAGTGAGTGAGAGTATTTCCATCTTGGATCCTTGGAAGTTAATAGTAGCCAATAGCTCAGATTTGTTGAAAACTGTTTTGAGTGTGTGTGTTTTAGTTTTTTAATATGAACTGACAGATGACATGAAATAGAGATGGGGAAAAAATGCAAGATAGCTGATCAATCAGGATCTCAAGAACTTGAAATTTGCTGAAACTTAAAAGTTGTACGTAAGATTAACTATAGAATAAATAGGATTATTCTTCAGCATAATAAAGAGCAAAAAAATTACAGAATGAGAGATGCATGACTCACTAACGTGTGAAATAAGTATAGAGTGTTCATAATATGAGCAATATAAAAAGTATAAAAGTATAAAAAGTATAAAAGTAAGTATAGAGTGTTCAAAATATGAGCAATATAAAAAGGGGGATAAAAATATGGGCATTAATATTATTTGAGGTCACATGGCTAAATTGAAAAATGATGAATGAAGTCTGTGACTGCTTTTACCAAAAAATGAACATGCAAACCAAATGTGGGATTCAATTTGAGAATTGAGGAAGTCTGTAAAGACTTGAAGCCCAGGGGCACCTGGGTGGCTCAGATGGTTGGGCATCCAACTCTTGGTTCTACTCAGGTCATGATATCAAGTTGTGAGATTGTGCCCCAAGTCAGGCTCTGAGCTCAGAGGTGAGCCTGCTTGAAGATTCTCTCCCTCCAGCCCTAACCCCACTTGCCTATTTTCTCTCTCTCCCTCTCTCTTAAATAGATAAATACAGAAATAAATAAAAGGCTTGAAGCCCACTTAAGGATCCCTGAGCTATTCAAAGATCTCAGATTTAAGGCAAAATTAGCAGAACAATCTCAGAATTCAAATAATCACAGATTTGAATACTGAATCCTCCAACACTAACACTAACAGGATGACATCAGGCACGGGACAGACTCGATCAATCTTGGAATCCTCATCTGCAATAGAGGACTAAAAATACCTAGTTTGTAGAGTGGGTAGTATGTTAGGAATGAGAGCATTTTTAAGTAGAAATTCACCTATTACTTGGTAAGTACTCAATGGCACATTACATGGGCAAGATGGTGGTCAGATGTATTGTGTATGACTCTACCTGGTGGGTGGTAGGTGTGAGAAGAGCAGAGCATGAACAACCCTAACACTGAACCACACATCTGTTTCCAAAATGTGGATACTAATGTTGCTATTTGTGACTTGTCAGCCTTCTTAGATAGGTGACACCTTATTTTTACTCTTATGCATAGGTTTAATACATACAAATTTTCTTCCAAGACTGAAGTATGTTTATCATTGAGAACATCATAAATCATTAGATTTAAATGTCTTTAGTAGTTCTTTGCTTGTAAATTTTTACTCTCTTTAGCACCATGTTTATTTTAAAACATCTTAAATAGTCTGCTTACATAACCGTACAAAGAAATTTCTATGAGAAAAGTAGTTTTCCATAAAAAGGAAGAGGTTGGGAACTAAAGGATTCAATATTCCCCTGAGGTCACTTCCTAAACCAAAGTTTTCAGACTTGGTTATCCTTCCAAGGCAAATGGATATTCTAAAATAAGGGGGTGAGGCAGAGAAAATCTGGGAAAGGAAAGGGTGTTCTGAATATATCACATCTCAGGCAATGTACCAGAAGGATGCTGGCAAATCTGTCACGGCATCGTGAACACATTCTTCAAATGACAAAACTTCTCTCTGACAAGCTCTTGGGAAGCAACACAGCACAGTATATCCTTTTGAAGCAGTCTCAGGGGTAGGGAGGGAAGACGGAAGCTATGAAGATGAGGAAAGACAAAGAGTAAGACAGATGCATCTGGGTTATCAACTGTCACTGTAAAAAAATAATGAAACAAGAAAATCAAGCTAAAGGATTGAAGACTTTTAAGCTTGTACTTTCAAAAAAATGCATGAATATTGCTACTTGTGATCAAGAAAATGACTGTGCTTGCTTATCAAATAACATATGAAAAGCAGTAATTAGCTGATTCTTAGAGATAGCGTATCACCCCAAGTCTTAGTTGCTACTGGAATGGAATACCAACTTCCTCAAATTAGAAGACTACATTCACCATCCTTAGTCTGGCTTCTCAAAACCTCATAAATGAGGCAGCCATCTGAGCTCTCCTGCACTCCACTCTAACTCGACATATTACATTTTTAATGATAGCTGAGCATTTTACTCTTCTCTCTGTTGACAGAAGCCAATTGATAATGCACTGTCATAGCAATCCTGTAAGAAATGCTGGGATTTGTTTTTTGTCCTACTTCCCATCTGTAAAGTCATGTTTAATATCTAAGTGTACATTTTTATGATGAAAAGATAAAGTAGAAAGCTCCACTCCTTTTCCCCTCCACCAACAACCAGTTTCTTATTCTACTTTTCCTTACTAGAACAAAAGGAATTTATTTTCCTTCTAGAGGACTCATAAATGTCATCTTTAATTTCAAAAACTATACAGGCAATTGTGTTTTCTTGTTCATTCATGAGCACCACTGAGAATTTGCATGAGCTGTGTTCCCTTTGGGTGATCCACTGTAAGAGCAGTCTCTCTACATTGAATAAATAAACCACAGGGCTGGAGATTGCAAGAAACAGGAGGTAAATCAAAGAAACAGAGGCAAATCAATAGCATGAGTATATTAGTACTGCTAAAAAGTCTTTCCGTGACTATTAGAATCTTGGTAGTAGCAACTACCATCTAGTGGCAGCTAGATGGTAGGTATATTGCAGTCTGTGCCATATTGCATTATTTCATTTCATTCTCACAGCAACCCTCTGAGGGGGCGATTACTTTGTCCATTTTATGGATTAGGAATCTGAGGCTAAGTAAATTAAAGTACTATCTAAGTGTTTAGGAGGAGACTTAATTCAGTTCCAAGCTTGTCTGGCTTCCTATCCAGGTGCGACACTACATTGCTTCTTATATTCAAGTAACAGTCATCTTAACCTCACACAATGGAAAAAATTAACTGGACAATAAGCTGGTAAAATTTGTTTTTCTTGTTCTAGAAATGGGAAAAGACATTTTTCTTGTATGAGGTGGTATCATTCAAGGTATGTTGTCTTAAGTGTATTTTTCAAGGAATGGGGCATTTTTTGTGCTGAGCTTCAGTATGATTTTGTGAACCAAAGGATCTTAGAAGTCCAAGTCCAACCAAGTGCTTGTGCTTGAACCACCTCTAAGCCATTCAAACCAAGCTTTCCCAAAAGTTGGCCAAGGAATTTTATTCCATCTTTGCATCATTCTCAGTATAATGGAGCATCCTCATTTTCTTCCCCATGTGGCAGACAATGTCACCTCGGACAGACCCACCCTTTTAAAGGAAGTTTCACCCTTAGTGGTTCCCTCCAACTGTGTAGCTGAAAAATAAAACAGGGTAAGAGCGGTCTTATATATCATGACAAAGGTAGGTCCTTATAATACTCCACAGTACACTGTATTGGTCATTGATGGGTAAGGGGATCGATTTGCATAAGGAGACAGGGATCTTCTGGGAAGAAAATATCCTGTGACTTGAAATTGGTGAAAATTTGCAGACCAAGGAGGTTTTGTGTAAAACGCATACATTCAGAGGGGCACCTGGGTGGCTCAGGTGGTTAAGTGTCTGCCTTCGGCTCAGGTCATGATCCCAGGGTCCTGGGATGGAGCCCTAGTTTGGATCCCTACTCAGTAGGGAGCTTGCGTCTTTATGTGCCTCTCTCTGTAACCCCTCCACTCCCCTGACAATGCTCTCTCCCTCTTTCAAATAAGTAAAATCTTAAAAAAAAAAAAAAAAAAAACACCTCACAAAATACCCATGCAAACAACACACAAATATATACTTTGAATTGTGCTATAGGAAAAAGTTCTCTACTTCCCACATATTGTTCAACTAGCATGGGCCCCTGAGTCTTGTCTTTTCTTAGCTTAAGTATCCCTCTCTCCTTCAATTATTCCTCCTATGATAAGTTTGGATGCTCATGTCATACTGGCCCACTTCTCTGAAGTGCTCTTGATGTTCTATATCTCACTTGTAAGTTCTCTTGTGCAAAACCTACTTCAAAAACCCAGCTCTAGTGTGAGATGTCTCTCAATCTCTCTCGCTCTCTCTCTCTCTCTCTCTCTCTCAAACAGCAAGGAATGATACTTTCTCTCATTTCATAAACTATACTTGTATCTAAGTAACTAAAAAATCCATTATCATCTTGAGCATCTATATCACACAATTGACAAACTTTTGAGTTTACTGTCAAGTAAAAGACCACAAAACCTCTTTGAGTCACTATTGTACTTTGATGTATTATTTCTTCCTCATCCTGCATCTTGTCATTGGTGTTACAGGCTCAAGGTCAGAAGACTATGCTGGAATATGTTAAGCTGAAAAGAAATTAAAAAAAAAAAAAAAAGAAGACTATGCTGGAGTGTATCTTGTTAGATTCTGTCTACAATTCGGGCTTATTGCCACCTTGGTGTTCCCATTCTGCCCTCCAGTATATTCTCAACCTCACTTGGCTTTTTAATCCATAGATAAGTCAAAGATACCTACTTAATACAAGTATAACTAGATAACTAATTACAATTAGGGATTCTTTCTATGGGCATAGATCTCAAATATACCTAAATAGCAAGATCCATGCCTCTAATTCCTCTTAACACAATGTTCAAGTTTTTTAGGGAACTGCTCAAAGAAAAATGATAAATGCTGATGGAGAAGAGGTTTGTATAAAAATTTTAAAACATTGGTAACTTTCTAAAAATAGAACGATATTATGATCCAGCAATTGCACTATTAGGTATTTACTCAAAGGATACAAGAATACATATATGAAGGGATATATGGACCCCAATGTTTATAGCAACATTATCAACAGCCAAACTATGGAAAGAGTCCAAATGTCCATCAACCGACTAATGGATAAAGAAGACGTGGGGTGATGAGCACTGTGTGTTGTATATAAGTAATGAATCACTGAATTCTATTCCTGAAACCAATATTGCACAGTTTGGTAACAAACTTAAATTAAAAAAATAAAAAGAATAATAAAAAATAAAAGTAAAACATTGGAAACTTCCAATTCGTATTTGTTTAGTGGCTAAATGGTGAATCTTAATTTTACCTTTTATACTCTAAAATTTCAACATTCCTCATCCATCCATCTGTCCATCCATCTAATACACTGTTTCTAAGCACTGACATTGCACCACCAGCTGCATGCTAGGTCTTGGGGCAAATAAAGCTGAGCCCTCCTCCCCCCAGACTGGTGATAACACTCTTTCTTTTGTAAGAACAAAAGAGGAAAAAGTCAGTTTCTCAGCAACTACAGCGCAGCACACAATAGTGAAAGCACAAAGGATGAAGAGCTAACTCTGCCCAGAGTTTGTAGGTGGAGATGGGGGTCAGTAAAACTTCCTGGAAAGGTTGATATCTAAACTAAATCCTGAAGGAGAAGTACCAGGCAGGTGAAGAGTCAAATATTTTTCATTAGAAGAAACAAAAGAAAGTACAGCAGGCCTGGGTAAGGGCAAGTCATTTAAAATAAAATCTCTGGTGAGGGTTGTTACTTCTAACGTATGATTTCCACATAGCTTTTGATAGAATATGAAAATAATCTATTTTAGTCAAGTGACTAAAAGCGAGAAAACAACGAAAAGAAGAGATATACCACAGAATTATTTTATAGGGACAGGGAAGAAAAATAAAACAGACAGATGGAAATTTTGGCACATGTACGTTTTGCTCTTTAAAATACCCAGGAAGGTTATTCACTTTCACACACACACACACACACACACACACACACACATATACACACCTCTTCTATTTTTCTTAAAACATGTAAGTCTTCCACTTTATATTTTATTTTGAATCATTTTTTTATAATTTAAGACTGATGAATCCCCAGACCTGTACCCCTGAAACAAATAATACATTATATGTTAATTTTTTAAAATAAATAAATAAATAAATAAATAAGAAATAATTTCACTTTACTAAAAAAAATACAGTTCAAATAAATGGTGAGTGACAGATGTCAACATCAGGAGCAAAGTAAGATCTGGTAAAGACTGGAAAATTCAGAACTGAAAAACTCATGTCCCAACCAAACAGGGTAGATGCTGCTCAAATAATGTCACCTAATTACCAAGAAGAATTTAAGTCCCATAGAACTAGTTCTCCATTTTTCTTTTTTTAACAAAAATTAAAATTCTGGTAAACTAAATTTTACTTTATACATGATATCTTTTGGGGGGGTTGCTGGCAGGGAGTTGGGGAGGAAACAACTAAATAAAAATGTTGAGAAGCTCAAAACAGGTCATTATTTTAAATTAAACACATATGTTGGTCACCATCGGTCTTCAAATTTTAGTTTAGATGCTTGATAATCAATTTCTTAAAAGTTAGTGATTAGATGTCCTCAAAATCTCAGGTCCAAGGTTCAGATTTCAGCCAAATAAAACGACATACTTTAGGACCAATGCAATGGATAACATTTCATTTTGGCCGCTGGGTGACTTAAGACTTGAAACACACCTGACTCTTCACTCTTTTCCCAGTCCCCAGAATGATCTCCCCTTTTTGTGGCTGCCAGGACAAGCACATATATTAAGTGCCTTATCTGCTGGGAGTTTGTCAATGTGATTAATTAAAGAGGAGGGAAATCTCTTGCATGTCCTTCCCCATGCAGTGATTTTTTTTTTTTTTTTGAGAGACTATCTTATCACAATTAAATTCCAATTTCACAGTTTACTAGCTTTTTTCACTATAAACACGGATGCATTCATAATGCCACGGAAGTATAGAGGAACTGACATCCTGTTCACTGTTTGACTGCAGATTAAATTCCCACATTAAGCAACCAGTACACGGATATACATGACTTGGGGAAACTCAAATTGGTTTCTGTGAGATTAAACACGTCATTTAAAATGGATTTTCCTTTGGGAATGACTTTTTCTCCAAGTGTAGAAATAATTCAAGTGGTTCATATATTTTCATGTTTGAGTTATCTGAAATTTTTGTTTGATGGTCTCTCAGTTTTCTGTGGAAAGGCCGGGAAGTGTTAGGGGGTTATTTTACTACTGATGGTGTAGGGGAGCAAATTTTGCCACTTTAAGATATACCTCTTTGGCATACTGATTATTTTAAGGTGGTGATTTTCAAGAAACTGCAGACAAAGGAGAAGCTCTGAAAACCTTGTAAAAGTTACCCTTTTGTAAGAGATACCTACATTCATAAGGGAAATTTCCATTCTTAAGGGTGTCTGCCTGGTTCTATCAAGAAGGGGGAATGACTCTAAATCTCTAGAAACTCTTACCAATGGAGAAGCCAAGGACTTAAACCTGCGTGACAACCCGACCATTTTTAATTGTGCTTTTCCTGGTAACCTTCCACAAATTACACCCCACCCCCAACATCTTCTTTTGTCTTTAGCTTACAATGGCATTTAAGGTGATAGCTTTGGCCATTGGGAGGGGGTGAGGGGGTGAGGGGGTGGGTGGGTGGGTGGTGGGTGGTTGTTGTTATCAGTTTTCCCAGCTCTTTCCCATGTGTACAAGAAGTATACATGTTTTTAAATTGTCTTCAGTTTTCTCCTGTTCATGTCTCATGTCAGTTTGATTCCTAGCAAGCTAGAATAATCTGGAAATGCAAAGTAGCACCTTTTATCTCCTCAACAGCAGCCAGTTGGATAAGCAACAAGCATTTATTAAGTGATGACCGAAAAAAAGAGGTAAATACATTAAAGAAAGAAATAAAGTACAAAATAATGAGCCAGAGCATATTCCTGGCCCTTAAGAAGCTTCAAGTCTGTGCTGGCAAAATAAATGTCCATATACCAAACAGAGAATACTTTCAATGGAGCACATCACAATTTGTTGACTACGAACATGTGCAAGGAGTGCTGGAAACAGAATGTGTCAGATGTGATATAAACCTGAGCCAATTCCAAAGTGGCAAAAAGCTTTCCACAACTTGGATACTCCTTATTGGTATGCACATATTTTAAAAGGTACCATTTGAATGTTTATTAAATGTCAGGAATGATTCTAAGCATTCTGCATACATAAATGTCCAAAGCCAGGAGGTAAACATTATTATTATACTCATCTTTTGGATGAGGAATTTGAAGCTTAGAGAAGTTGAATGACTTGTTCAGAATCATACAACCAGCAAGTTCAGCTTTAATACCTAGTTCTGCCTGATTCAAAATCCAAGAGTTTTTAAAAAAATTTTATAGATTTTATTTAATTATTTAACAGAGAGAGCGAGCATGAGTGGGTTGGGGGAGAGGGAGAGGGAGACACATACGCCCCGCTGAGCAGGGAGCCCAGTGATGGGCTCAATCCTAGGACCCAGGGATCATGACCTAGGCCAAAGGCAGAAACTTAACTGACTTAGTCACCCCAAAGCCAAAAGTTTTAATTACCATGCTATAACTTTCAGTACCTGGAACACTACTTGACACAAACAAAGCCCCAGAAAGTTTCTCATGAATGACTATTTCCCCGGTTATTTATTATTAGCCACAAAGATCTTTTTCATCCATTCCAACAATGCCTTCATGATTTAAAAGTTTTGAATCAGTACAACATTTTGAAAAAAGACATGATGCTTGACACCATGCATTATCAAATATAATACTTTAGTCAATTAACAAGCTTTTAACCACAGGGTGGCTCAGCGAGTTAAAGCCTCTGCCTTCAGCTCGGGTCATGATCCCAGAGTCCTGGGATCAAGCCCCGCATCAGGCTCTCTGCTTGGCGGGGAGCCTGCTTCCCTTCCTCTCTCTCTCTCTGCCTGCCTCTCTGCCTACTTGGGATCTCTGTCAAATAAATAAATAAAATCTTAAAAAAATAAATAAATAAATAAATAATAAAATTGTATTTTAAATACTTTGACAATTTTTGTCAGGCCTTCTAAAAACAAGTATTCCTAAATTATTACATTAAAAAATAATTATCTGACATTTGACAAAGGAACATGTATAACATGAGGTTTTTAGAAGGCTGCTTGTTCTTGACCAAATCACCTCCCTCCACTGGATAACAATTTCAGAGACTGTGCCTTGAGGGTGTGACTTTCAGGGTCACAATTCTTACCTCTTGTTTGGAAACATGAAATAGTTTGGGATCAGCAATTCAATTAAGGGAACTTTATTAGTTATTACTCTTAAGGCAACATATAGCCAATGTAGAAGGATAGGAAACCAGGACCTACTGGAGACCCACCAGGGACAAGAAGGACAATGGGGAAGGAAATCAACCTGTCTTTAGGGGCTACCAAATCTAAAGCTATTGGTTAAATCATCATAATTTGAAATTTAAAACCATAATTTGAAACTAAAAAAGACCTTTAAAAAGCCAGAAGTCTTCTGGTTTAGACCCAAAGGGAGTTCTACCTCATGGGGTCAATAAAGTTCTTCTACACACTGTAGGTGCTTAGTATGTGTTTAATGAATGATCTCCCACTTATGTTCTATGAAAAAGGCTTTGGACCATTTTGACACATCAAAGGGGTTGTGGATGTCAGCTTCTGTGGAAGATACTTAAGTGTTCAAAAGCAGATATGCTTTCAAAGTTTCACCAAGTAGAAGATCCTTGTCTATGAATCAATGCCCAGGGTTCTTTATCTCTAAGATAACTTGCTGATGTGGTGTTTATTTTAAATTAAGGTCAACAATTTATGAGATCATTGTAAGAAAACCAAGTTTAGAAAGACACTCCAAACCAATAGACAAATAAAACTTTCCTTATTTTCAGTGCTGTTATCTCTAAATTATTTTGTCTTTGACTTCTCAAAGACTCATTACTTTTTTAGAGTGCTGATAACAGTACAAAAAGTTAACACACACACACACACACACACACATCCCAAGGCAGAGGATCTAAGCACTGCTGCATTCATTAAGCTAGAGCCAAGGGGAAAATAGGGCAACAGGAAAAAACATGAAAATTGAGAAGATCAGCTATGAAAAAATGAGAGAGAGGAGCAAAAAAATTTCCTACTGGGTATGAGTTATGGCTCATATTTTATAGACAGTAACAATTTGATTCTGAATATAGGCTAAGGGAAGGTTATGACAGTTATAAAGGTATGGTGCAGGGTGGGTTTAGGAAATGGAAGGGGGAATGGAAAATTGTTTGGCTTATCTGGAACTGTTGGTTAAATGAAGGAACAATTAGATATAAATTATGAAGAGAAGGAAAAGGAGAAACTCATAATAACATTGGAATTCTAACTTAAGATACAGAATAATAGGCACTTTGATTTCAGAACAGGGATTAAATATAAAGATAAGAATATTTATGGGAGATTATTGTGGCATGTATGTGTGGGATGGACTGACAGAGGTAGGGGAGATGACAGAAATGCACTGACATATTTCAGAAACAACTGTCAAGTTTTTGCTCAGGGTGGTGGTCCTTATTTCCAAATCACAAAATGGTCTAGAAGAGGCTAAAATTTGAGCAAGGAGAAAAGCAAAGTATTATGCTCGTTTTCACCTCTCCCTTGAATTCCTTCATTCGATAGATGGATATTTGCAGGAACCTAGGTATTACCTAATCATTTTTGCAGCAAAGTTTTGTTTGACAACTGGGTACAGGAATGAAGAAGATTTTGTTTGTTCACTCCTTTTCATTGTCATAGAGCATCAGACAAAATAATCAGAGATTGAGAAAATGTTTAAGTGAACTCTATGCGTCAGATCTGTACATTCAGATTCTCTAATTGACTTTCAGTGGCCATGATGAACTCAATTCAATGTGTACTGAATCAAAGAGAAGTAGATTACTTTTTGTCATAGTGACTGACAATCATGATGGCAATGGCATTACTCACCATTTAGAGAAACCCTACTATATACTAGAAACTTAGCCTTATAGGCATTTTGTATACAATGTCTAAAATGTCTCAGATCTTCACAATAGTCTTGAAGATTAGGCACAATAAAATTATCTCAATTTTGTAGAAGAAACTGACAAGTTTAAATGATTTGCTCGAGATCTCAGCTTAGAAAACAGAGTCTGGATTTGAACACAGGCTTGAGTCTCTGACACATTGTTCCCGCTATGCCCTTCATTTGAAGAGTAATAAAGCACACCGTGGCTTAGAAACTTATAAAATACAGTTTACAGTAAGATCCCAGTGTTTCAGAGTATGATGAAGATATCTGAAATCCACCCTCCGTGTGGGAGAACACTTCATAGACCTTATATTGAAATACAGATGCCAATATTTAGCGAATTTGAATGTGTCGTTTAGTAGTGATGAATGAAAATCCAGGATAAAAATCTGTTTCATTGGTATTTTGATAGAATTACCAGTATCTTTGGAGAGACATCAAGGATAAGTAGGACGCTATTTCAAAAGATGCTATCTTATCACACATTATTTCTCTAGCAAGCAGGCTACTACCCGTGGGCTCGCAGTTAACATTGTAAGAGGTTTGTTGAAACCCTAGTGGAAATAAAAATTTATGAGGCACTGCTTTATCTTTCAAACTGAAGTAATTCAGGCTTTGTGAACTTTAAGAGATCAGTTCTGCATAATTTATTCAACAAAATGTAGAACGATAACTACATTTTATTTGTACGATATCTAAATGTGCACATAACCTCAATTGTCTAAATAATAAATATGGTAGTTGAGGCCTTTCCTCTCGTCTCTCTGGAACACCCTGCAGCCTACACCTTGGTCAGTCTTCCTGGCTCGTGTCCACTCAGCCTCCCCGAAAGGTGCCTGGGTGTCTTCTGGGAAGACTGCTCTTACTTCCCAGGCAGCATTAGGCCCTGTCATCCCCTTCAACTCCCTGCTTGAAATCCGAGCCTCCTGACAGCAGCCACTACATTGCTGTTATCCTTACGCGAGAGAAGAGTCAGAGAAGAGCACTTGCTCTTATTTGGAGAGCTGGAAAGAGAGACAGAGCTGACATTCTTTCTTGGCTAGTCAGATTCTAGGGCCCAATACTCCTAACCAGTAAGTGAGGGGCCTCTCCAGGGTACACACTTTATATATTTTTGCATCTCAGGTTTTAGCAAAATATCAGACACATCAGAGGAAGTCAATGAAAGAATGAACAAATACTTTCAGTTCAAAGGGGTATCAGCTTTAGCCCATCCCACGGTTACTGCTGACCCACATGGCCCTGTCACATAGGCAGTGAGTGAAAAGGCAGTGATAACTGAATTCTTCCCCTACACTATCTTCTGGAGGAAAATAAAAGCAAAAAAAGATAGTCTGGGGAGAAAAAGAAACAAAACAAATCTCTGCTTCTCCATTCCCAATCCTCCCTGCCCTCTACCCCCAAAACAATGGCAACATTGAACTAGCTTGCTCTGCCATGATCTCTTTTCTTGCTAAGTGCCTGAGTCAGGTCTCCTAAATACTGTAAGGAAGAGCCTTGTTCGAAGCTTTCGAGAACTTATTTTCTAATCAAAAACTCATCTGTCTCAGTCAATAGATCTCTCTAATACAGTCTGATTTCTCATTATTTCCCAAAACACATTCTTTAATTTCTACACGGTCACAAAAATAAACCGTTCTTACAACCCTTCTGAATTTCATTACATAGTCCGTCTTTAATGTTCAGGGTGATGCGGGGACCAGCAATCTACATTGCCCCACCTGTTTTTTATACCGTCTTTAGGCAAAGAATGTTTTTTATTTTTTTATTTTAAATGCTTAAAAAAATCAAAAGGAGAATACTCTATGACTTCTGGAAATGCTATGAAATTCAAAATGTCTATAAAGAAAGCTTTATTGGGACACAACCAAATCATTTATATATTGTCTAAGGCTGTTTTCACGCTGCAACTCTAGAGGTGAAGAGTTACGACACAGACCATTTGGTCTGGAAACCCTCAAATATTTATAATACGGTACTGTGCAGTAAAAGTTTGCTAGCCTCTGGGATAATGGCATAACATGATGGTGTGCTGTCATTGACTATCTGCTCTGCATGAGACATGGTATTAGCCGTTCTTTATTTCGCTCAGACCTCCCACCTGAGGAAGCTGGATATTCTTCTTCCAAACTGCAGATGAAGAGAGTGGGATTGAACAAGTATAAAGAACTAAAAGCAGAACTAAAAAACCTTCAGACTCCACAGCTCATCCATGGTTTTTCCTCTCTGACAAGCTATTTCTTCATATACTTAAGAAAAAAGCACATATATAGACAAGTGTGAAATCATACAATCCACATTCAATACATAAATAATAATGGGATGACTCAGTGATGACACGGTCCTAGAGAAACCCAGCTAATCCAGGAATTACCAATTGCATCAATAGAGTTGCTCAGGTCTCTTTTTTTTTTTCTCAATTCTTAACGTTACCTGGCATATAGTTTCTTTTCTTTTCTTTTTTTTTTTTTTCTTTTCTTTTAAACATTAAACAATTGCAGATCCTTTCAGGTAGAACTTCAAACTTCCTTTTTATCCCTTTTGTCTTTCATCTATAGATCAATTTATTCTTTATTCTTTCAATTTAATTTATTCTTTCAAGTACAATGTTGTTCCTTGAATTTCATATGACAATTTTTAAATCAGTGCTTCATAGCATATCTATGGGAGCTAGCTAGGCTTATTGCCCTTTAGATTTCAGGACATCCAGAATGGAATAAAGAAAAAAGGACAACGAAAACAGTTTAATCTTTTTCCCCCAAAACATCCATATCTTGAATCTCATAGGCCAAACTAAGCAGAATCACAGTAACATGGAAAGTAAACAGAAGACATCTAGCCAAGATAATAGAAGAAAGCCTGAATGATGATTTTTTATTTTTAATCCAAGTGAACCTGATGCATCCTGACTGCTAGGTAGTTTTGGCTCATGTTTAGAAACAATCCTCAGAGCTGGAGATCTCAAGCTTAAGTCTTGGAAAGGTAACCGACCCTTAAGAAAACAGTATTATTTTTACATAACTATATTCTGAACTTGCCTCTAATAATAAAAGCCAACATTTATTGATCATTGCCATGTTTTACACTCTTAACATGCATTAATTTTTTAATCCTCACAATGGCCCTACGAGGTAATACTACTATTAACTCCATTTCACAGATGAATAAGCAAAAGTACAGCAGGTTAGGGGACTTGCTCACTGGTATTCGGTTAGTGACAGGGTCAGGACGGAACAGAATAACTCAGAGTGTGCACCTCTAACCACAAGATGGACTGCTTCTGGTCTGCTTCCCAATGTGTCACTATTGAATTAAATATCAAATGGTAAATATATAATTTAATCAAACATTTTCGTTGTGTAGCATGGTGGCTGCTCTCCAACAAAATTTTGTTCATTTGGTTTTCGCTCTCTTTTCCTAAGGGGTAGTTGTCATGAAGATAGATTTAAAAAAGAGTCTTTTGATAAAAGCCTTTAGCTGGGCACTTTACAAATAAGCTGGAAAAATAACAGCAAAGATTTCCTTGTGAGAAATTCTGAATCTTATTTAAGAGTTTTAAGATTTTAACATTTACATGAAGATTCTGAAAGTGTCTATGACTGCCTAGAAAGTAATTTCCCATCTTTGAGGAAGAAAGACGATCAATATAAGAGTAGATTATCATGTTTTAACTAAAGCAACACATACAAAAATCAATATGACGTCATTAATCCAGTTAGAATGGAAACTTAGAACCCAAAAATTATCTAGATACAATGAATTTTTTTGTAGTGACATTCTATTTTTTCTTTTGAGCTACAATTGATATATAACATTTTATTACTTTCAGGTGTATAACATAGTGACTCAACATTTGTAGAGTCACAAAATGGTCCCCACCATAAGTCTAGGTACCATCTGTCACCTTTCAAAATATATTATTATTGACTATATTTTCCATGCTATATATTTATCTTCATGACTTATTTTATAACTCTAAGTCCATACTTCTTAATGCCCTTTACCAGTTTTGTTCCCCCCATCAACAATAATCCACCCATCCCTCTGGCAACCACCAATCGATTCTCTGCCTCTCTGAGTTGGTTTTGTGTTGTTTTGTTTTACTTAGCTTCCATATACAAGCCAAATCATATGGTATTTGTCTTTCTGTGTCTGACTTATTTCACTTAATACCCTTTGGTACATCCATGTTTGCTGTGGCAAGTGGTAAGTTTTCATTCTCTCTCTCTCTCTCTTTTTTTTTTTTTTTTTATGGCTAAGTAGTATTCGTGTGTATGTGTGTACACACACACACAACTTTTTTATCCATTCATCCATTGATGGACACCTTGGTTGCTTCCATATCTTGACTACCATAAATAATACTGCAGTGAACATCAGAGTGTCTATATTTTTTCAAATTAGTATTTCTGTTTTCCATAGTAGCTGCACCAATTTTCATTCCCACACAGTGCACAAGGGTTCCCTTTGCTCCATATCCTTACCAACACTGGTATTTCTTTTTATACTAGCCACTTTTAGGTGTACAGGATTATCTCATTGTGGTTTTGATCTGCATTTCCCTAATGAGTAGTGATGCTGAGCACCTTTTCATATGCTCGTTGTTAATCTGTATGTCTTCCTTGGAAAAACATCAGACCCTCTTCCCACTTTTTTAAATGGATTTTTTCCCTCATTATTGAGTTGTATGACTTCATTGTATATTTTGGATATTAACCCATTATCAGATATATGACTGGCAAATATCTTGTCCCATTCAGTCAGTTGCCTTTTCATTTTGTTGATGATTTCCATCACTGTGGAGAAGCTATTTGGTTTGATGTAGTCCCATTTATTTTTTTGTTTTCCTTGCCTTTAGAATCATATACACCTCCCCCCCCACACACCCCAACACTGTTAAAACTATGTCACAGAACATACCACCTATGTTTTTTCTAGGAGTTTTATGGTTTCAAGTTTTATATTCAAGTCTTTAATCCATTTTGAGGTTTCTCCTTTTTTTTCTTTTTTAATATGGTACATTAAGAGTTGTTCAGTTTTCAGTTTCATTTCATGGACTGTTCCATTCTTTCCATTGAATTCATCCCGAGTGCCATTATTGAAGAGATTGTCCTTTTCCCATTGTATATTCTTGGTTTTTTCATAAATTAATTGACCATAAATATGTAGATTTAGATTTCCTTTCTATTCCACTAATCTATGGTTCTTTTCTCATGTCAATAAAACAGTTATGATTACTACACCTTTGAAATCTGGGAGCATGGTACCACCATCTGTGTTCTTTTTATCTCAAGATGGCTTTGACTATTTGGGTTTTTTGGGGGTCTCATATAAATTTTAGAATTATTCTAGTTCTGTGAAAATATGCCATTAGTATTTTGATAAAGAATGCACTGAATCTCTAGATTGCTTTGCATAATAAGGACATTTTAACATTACTTGTTCCAATCCATGAGCACAGAATATTCTTTCATTTATTTTTTCTTCTTCAATTTCTTTCATCACCATTGTAGTTTTCAGTGTAAAGGTCTTTTACTTCCTTGATTAAATTTATTCCTACATATTTCATTATTTTTGATACAATCATAAATAGGATGATTTTCTGGATTTTTCCTTCTGGTAATTTATTATCTTGATTTTTCTTTCTGGTAATTTCTTTCTGGTGTATAGAAATGTAAGAAAGTTTTGTACATTAATTTTGTATCCTACATCTTTACTGAATTCATTTATTACTTCTAACAGTTTTTTGGTGGAGTCTTCAGGGTTTTATATATATAGTATCAAGTATCAGAAAATATTAACAGTTTACTTCTTCCTTTGCCATTTGTATGCCTTTTCTTTCTTTCTTGCCTAATAGCTATAGCTAGAACTTCAAGTACTATGTTGAATAAAAGTATCAAGAGTGGGCATACTTGTCCTGTTTTTGATTTTAGAGGAAAGGCTTTCTGCTTTTCACCATTAAGTGTGATGTTAGCTGTGGGCTTGCCATACATAGTCTTTATCATGTTAAGGTAAATTCCCTCTACAGCCACTTTGTTCTTTTTTGTTTTTTTTTAAATCAAGTTAGATGCAGATTTTGCTAAATGCCTCTTTTGCATCTATTGAAATGGTACCATTTTTATTTTTTTAACATGAGGTATCACGTTGATTGATTTGCTGATATTAAGCCATACTTGAGCACTTGGAATAAATTCCACTTGATCATGGTTTATGATCCCCTTAATGATTGATCAATTTGGCTTGCTAATATTTTGTTGAGGGTTTTTGCATCTATGCTAATCATGATATGAACCTGTAAGTTCCTTTTTTGTGGTGTCCTTGTCCGATTTTGGTATCAGATAATGGTGGCCTCATAAAATGAGTTTGGTAGCTCTCCTTCCTCTTCAACCATTTGGAATTGTTTGAGAAAGATATGATTAAATCTTTGAATGTGTGATATAATTAATTAGTGAAGCCATCTGATCCTTGTCTTTTGTTTGTAGTAAGGTTTTTGATTACTGATTCTTACTAGTAATCAGTTTATTCAGATTTTCTATTTCTTCATTATTCAGTCTTTGATGATTATAAATTCATAAAAAAAATCTATTTCTTCAGGATGCTCAATTTGATGGCCTAAAATTTTTCATAGTAATCTCTTATAATCCTTTGTATTTCTCTATAGTATCAGTTGTAATTTTACTTTCATTTCTGACTTTATATACATTTGAGCCCTCTCCCTCTTTTTTTCTTGGTGACTCCATCTAAAGGTTTATTAATGTTCTTTATTTTGGTGAGTCCACCTAAAGGTTTATCACTGTTCTTTATAAGGAATCAGCTCTTAGTTTTGCTGATATTTTCTATTGTCTTTTAGTCTGTATTTCATTTATTTTTACTTCGATCTTTATTGTTTCCTTCCTTCTACTAACTTTGAGCTTCATCTGTTCTTCTTTTTCTGTTTTCCTTAGGTGTAAAATCTTTTACTTCAGATTTCTCTTGTTTCTTGACACAGGCTTGTATTTCAATAAATTTCTTTCTTAAACCACTTTTGCTATATCCCATGGATACTGTCATGTTGTATTTGTTTTCATTTATCTCTATATACTTTTAAGTTTCTCTTTTGATTTGTTCTATTACCCAGTAATTGTTCAGTAGCATGTTGTTAGACTCCACATATGTGTAGTTTTTCCAGTTTCCTTCTTATAATTGATTTCTAGCTTCATACCTTTGTGGTTGGAAAAGATGCTTGATATAATTTTGATATTCTTGAATTTACTGAGACTTGTTTCATGGCCTAACATGGAGAATGTTCCACTGTCCTTGAGAAGAGTACATATTCTACTGTTTTGGAGTGAAAGGTTTTATACATATCTAGTAAGTCCGTTAGGTCTTAGTCCCTGTTCTTCAAGGCAGATGTTTTCTTACTGATTTTCTATCTGGATGATTGATGCAATGACATAGAATCCCCTACTATTAATTGTATTACCATCACTTTTTCCCTTTAATTCTGTTAATATTTGCTTTATCAATTTTGATGCTCTTATGTTAGGTGGATATATATTTACAAATGTTATATTTTCTTAATGGATATAACCCTTTGTCATTATGCAGTCCCCTCTTCTATTATAGTCTTTGTTTCAAAGTCTATTTTGTTTGAAAAGAGTACAGCTATACCAGCTTTTTGTTTTCATTTGTATAGAATGGCTTTTTCCTTCCTTTCACTTTCAGTCTGTGTGTCTCCTTACTTCTGAAGTGGGTCTCTTATTAACAGTATATATATATATGTCTTTTTTAAAAATCCACTCAGTCACTCCAAGTTTTTTTGATTGGAGCATTTAGTCCATTTACAATTACAGTAATTACTCATAGGTTTGTACTTACTGTCATTTTGTTACTTGTTTTCTGACTAATTTTATAGATCTTCTCTGTTCCTTTTTTCTTCTCTTTCTTCCCTTGTGGTTTGTTTACTTCTTTAGTGTTTTGGTCAAATTCCTTTCTCATTTTGTGTATTTACTGTAAGTTTTTGCTTCATTGTTATTGGGAAGTTTACATATATTATCTTGTGAATCTAATAGTCTATTTTAAGTTAATAGGAACCTTAAATTTAAACATACTCCAGAAGTCTACATTTTTATTCTCTTCCTTCATGTTTCATGTTTTCAGCATCACTTTTTATATATTTTATGTATTCCTCAACTAATAATTATATAGTTAATCTCACTACTTTTGTCATTTAAACTTCTTAGTAGCTTAATAAATGATTTATCTACTACTTTTACTATATAGCTATTTTTTCAGTGAGATTTATACTTTCATGTTTTCTTATTATTTAGTACCATTTCTTTTCATCTTAAAGAAGTTCTTTAATATTTCTTATTAAATTGATTTATTTTGCTTGTTCTGTAAACAACCTCTTCAAACCTGAATGATAACTTTGTTGAGTATTCTTAGTTGGAAATTATTCCTTTAAGCACTTTGAAGGGGTCATGCAACTGCCTTCTGGCTTGCAAAGATCTTGCTGAGAAAACTGCTGATAGCTTTGTAGGGTTTCCTTTGTATGTAACAGTTTGTTTTTCTCTTGCTGCTTTTAAAATTCTCTATCAACTTCTGCCATTTTAATAATAATGTGTCTTGGTGTGGGTCTCTCTGGGGTCCCCTTATTTGGAGCATATTATGCTTCCTGGATTTTAATGTCTGTCTTCTTTCCCAGGTTAGCAAGTACCACAGCTAATCACCCCACCCATCCTAGCATGTTGGGGAGGGGGATGACATGTATGTGCATGCCTGCTTGTGCTTGCAGGCCATGTAGAGAATACAGCAATGGTATCTGCCAGTGCTTCCAACTCCAGGGAACATCTCAAACGTCCCTGTCCCTCCAGTCAATGTTCCCAGATCTGCAAATGAATCTCCCTCACATACAGTTTGGGTACTTTTCAAACTGTTGGGTGTTTCGTTTTGTTTCATTTGCTGCATCTTGGGGTTAGTCTTCCAAGAGGAGAATCTCAGTTTTCTATAGCACTTTGGGACCCCTGGACATCAGCTCTGTTGGTTTTCAAAGTCAGACATTCTGGGGGCTTGTCCTTCCAGTTGCTGGGCGGGGCGCCAACCCCTTGCTCCTCTAGTAGAAGCACCTGTCTGGTGAGATCCCTTCCTACAATGTGTTGGCACACTGTGGGTGAGTTTTTTTGGTCAGGCTGTCTTGGTGTTTCCTACCCATCATGATATGGTCCTTTTATCCTATGTTGTGAAGAGCAGTTCATCTAGTTTTCAGAGCTTTTTCAGAGAGCAATTATCCTTATGTAGCTATAGATTTGGTGTGTCAATGAGAGAATGTAAGTTTGTGATCTCCCTATGCTTCTGTTTTGGACTCCATCCCCCAACATAACATTCTTACTATAAATCTGTTTAAACTTTTGAAATAATCAGTTCTAAGGACATACCAAGTTATACCGAGAAGATGAAAAATAAGAAAAAAAAAGCTTCACTTTTCTCAAAAGACAGTTGTTTAAAATAAAAGAAATAGCTCCAATTTCCTCATAATTATAGTCTCATTCATTTTGTTAGTGCAGCGGGACCACTTATCAACACTTACTTTAGAGTAGAAATGTATGTGGGTTTTTTTTTTTTTTCAATATTTTCGATTCTATCTTCTAAAATAGTTCCATGGCATCAGGTAGACTACAGAAAAATAAAACAATTTGTCTTAGATTCTATTGTAGTCTTATAAATAAAGGTATTTCCTTTAAGAATCAAGGAAAGGTACAATGACCTCCAAATCAACTGTTCAACCCCCGAGTTTCTTACAGGAAAACTGGGGAGATTCAGGAAAGAACATTTGTAACAGATTTTTCCATTTTTGCACTATTTTCACTTCTTAGCTGTCATCATTCTAGGCAGTGCAGAGTAGAAGGCTGCTTGAATTTTCCAGAAAATGGCAACTTCAAAACTGAATAAAGCTCAGGAGCCACCATGCTATAGTCTAATAATGTAGAATAATTGATTTAGTCAACCAAATACAAAAATCATATTCTGATTCCCTTCATTTATTTAAGCAAATTTCTTTATTACATCCCTGAGTAAACCAATGAATATCATTGAACTTGATTTTCTTAAGATGGCATGTTAAATTTTTTAAAAAGTCCTAAGAAAAGATGCATTTTCTTTAGTAAAAGCACAGTAATTGATGCTAAGCTATTTTACAATGTTCTTACCTGCTGAAATTTGTGCTAGTGCTATATTATACGTCATTTTATTAGAATACTATATTTGGTTGTAATTGGTTTATGAAAAAATATGGTCAATAACATTGAAGTAAATCACAAACCTGGAAAGTAGTATAAAGAGTGTCAAATGAATTATTATCGTATATGTATTACTCTTTCATTTTGATTTTGATTAATCTGGATTAAAGGATACATGGGTATTTATTCTGAGTAATGCTACTAACAGCATAACAAGAGAAATCTTGTTTCAATCACAGATTTTTACGTTAATTAAAAACAACATTGTAAAGCAATGTTCTCATCTTTTTTACCTATTTTGCTTCTAGTTACAGTGGTATAGTTTTTATTCGAGGTAAACTATAAACATTCAACAAAATTACTTGAAGACATTGGAAAGTGAGACAGAGACGAGAACAGGCAGATACTGTGTGGAAAGCAGACCCTGTGTTGGAGCAGGAAATAATACACACTTGGAAAAGATAATGACACAGTAAGGCCTCAGTCAATGATATGTGAGGCACTACAACTCAAATAAAAACCAGCCATTTTACTCCCTTGAAAAACCAGAGCATAGAGTTTCAAGTGCCCCAAACAAACAGAAAGTTAATGAATATGCTGAAAAGGAAATACAGAGGAAAAACCCCATGTTATGGCCTAAATTCTGTCCAAGTCCCTGGCAGACCCCATGAGTGGGACAGATCCCAAGCAGTTCAGTTAGACTAGTTAAGACTAAAAAACATGGCATAGATTCTAGCTGTTACAATCATAAAGAGATAAGAGTTTAGAATTTGGAATCTGGAATTTGGAAGCCAAATTAGCTGATGTTTTCCCCCATATTTGAAGAATAAAATAGTCTCTACTTAACAAAATTAAGGATAAAATCCAAAACTTAGACAGGTAGGAAAAAGAAACCATGGCTTAGGGGCGCCTGGGTGGCTCAGTGGGTTAAAGCCTCTGCCTTCAGCTCAGGTCATGATCCCAGGGTCCTGGGATCGAGCCCCACATCGGGCTGTCTGCTCAGTGGGGAGCCTGCTTCCTCCTCTCTCTCTGCCTACTTGTGATCTCTGTCTGTCAAATAAATAAATAAAATCTTTAAAAAAAAAAAAAAAAAGAAACCATGGCTTATAATCAAAAGAAAATTAATCCAGATTGACCTTGAATGTTGAATTAGCAGAAGATCTTTTTAAAATAGTTAATACCATGGTGCCTGGGTGGTTCAGTGGGTTAAAGCCTCTGCCTTCGGCTCAGGTCATGATCCCAGGGTCCTGGGATCAAGTGCTGCATCAGGCCTCCCCCTCTTTCTCTGCCTACTTGTGATCTCTCTCTCTGTCAAATAAATAAATAAAATCTTTTTTTAAAAAAAAGTTAATACCAAAAGCATAAACAATAAAAATAAAAATGAACAAGACTATCAAACTAAAAAGCTGCACAGCTAAAGAGATGATCAACAAAATGAAAATGCAACCTACATAATGGAAGAAAAACTTGCAAGCCACCTTTCTAATATGGGGTTAACTTTCAAAACCCATAAAGTACTTAAACAACTCAATAGCAAAAGTAATAATAACCTGATTTAAAAATGAGCAAAGGTGGGGAGGCGCCTGGGTGGCTCAGTCAGTCAAGTGACAGACTTGATTTTGGTTTGGTTCATGATCTTGGGGTCATATTAAGCACACCATCCTCCCCTCCCCATAAGCTCTGCATTCAGCATGGAGTCTGCTTGGGATTATCTCTTTCCTTCTGCCTCCTTCCCCCACTTGTACCCCCTCTCTCTCAAATAAACTAATAAAATCTTTTAAAAAATGAGCAAATGACATGAATAGCCATTTTCCCACAGATGATATTCCAATGGTAAGCAGATACAAGAAAAGATGTTTAATATCACTAACCATCAGGGAAATACAAATCAGAACCACAATGAGAAATCTCTTCACACTTGTTAAATTGGCTACTATCAAAAAGACAGGAAATAATCAGTGTTGGTGAGTATATAGAGAAAAAGGAGC
The DNA here is from genome assembly GCF_020171115.1 of Neogale vison. NCBI lineage: Eukaryota > Metazoa > Chordata > Mammalia > Carnivora > Mustelidae > Neogale > Neogale vison. Next base: position 178,827,541 of record NC_058096.1, on the reverse strand, counting down.
CCTGGTCCACTCTGGTGAAACCACTATGGAAAACAGTATGGCTGTCCTTTAAAAATTAAAAATAGAACTACCATATGAACTAGTAATTCCATTTATGGATAACTATCCAAAGGAAATGAAAACACTAATGCCAAAAAATACATGCATCCCCATTTTCATTTCAGCGTTATTGATAATAGCCAAGACAGGGAAGCAACATGAGTACTCATCAATAGATGATGACAAAGAAAATGACACACACACACACACACACACACACACATATTATTCATCCATAAAAATCTCACACACACACACACACACACACACACACATTATTCATCCATAAAAAGAAGGAAATGTCATTTGTGATATGAATGGAAGTAGAGGGTATTTTTCTAAGTGAATAAGTCACAGAGAAAGACATATTGTATCATCTCACTTCTATGGGGAATCTGAAAAAACTGAACTCACAGAAACTGAGAACAGTTTGGTGGTTGCTAGACATGAGGAGGGGCAGTGTTTGGAATCAGGAAAATAGGTGAAGTAGGTCAAATTGTACAAACTCTAGTTATAAATATGTTCTTGAAGAGTAATGTATTACATAACTATATTTAACAATACTGTACTCTGTATTTGAAAACTGCTAGAAGAATAAATCTCAAAAGATCTCACCACACACACAGAAAGTGTTAACTATATGAGGTAATGCATGGTAACTAAACTTATTGTGGAAATCATTTTGTAACATATACATATATCAAATCCTTACACTGTAAACCTTAAACTTATGCAATACTTTACATTCAATTATAATTCAGTAAGGTTGGAAAAACTCCATAAATACTTGAAAAATACAAATGATATGCCTACAGTTTCATATACTGCCATAAAACAGACTCAAAATTGATCAAAGCACCTTCTTTACAAATGCAATGCCTTTATTACAGGGTGATGATCTAAAATATTTCATTTGTTTCTCATTTAAAGCCACACCATCTTCACCCCTAATTAACCAAGTCCCATAGCATTTCCAAGGGACAAGATATAAATTCTTCCTTTAATGCATTTTATTAACTTTTTTGAAATTCACATTTACACTGTCAACTCTTTTAGCCTTTATCATTTCACACACACAGTCTTGCCTGTGCTCCTTCTCTAGTCCTAGTTCCCCCAGATCTTTCCTTCTTATCCTCAACTTGGTCATTCTTTATAAAATATGGCTCCATAGAGCTTCAATTTTTTAGTCAGCACATTATTCTTAAAATAATATTTTACTAAATGTCTAGAATTCTACTTATCTGCAATCTAATGCCTTCAACCTTATCTTCTAGACCCCCTTTATTCTAGGCCTCAGAAAAGAGAAAAAGAAAAGCCATGATATCACATATCTAAATATTTGAAAGATGTAAATTAAGTCATATAGTAAATAAAATATACTTTGTACTTCTACTTATACTTTCATATCAATAAAATTAAAAGCTATATGCAAAGGTATGTTTTTATGACTTGGAGCAAGTAATTTGTTTTAAAAATATCTAACTATTTTAAAAATATCTAACTATGCTAAAGGTCATATAGGTCATATAGGAAAATATGCACTTAGTAAGTGAATAGAAACTCTCAGCTGAGAAAGTATACAAAAGAGCCAAATGAGAACTTGCAAATTAAAAACACAGTGTTTGAAAATAGTAAATTTGGTGAATTTAATGGCAGGTTGAGGGACATAAAAATCAGTTCCTTTGGAGACCAATAAATCAAAAGCAACCAATTGTAAAAATGTGGGGGGAGAGGTAAAAAACAAAACACACACACACACACACACACACACACACACACACACAACAGAGCCTCGGATAAAATAAAATGGTCCAATATACAGGTAATTAGGTTCCAGAAGAGAAGATAAACCTGGGATAAAAAAAAAAAAAAAGCCAAAAAACTTAAAGAAATAATTGCAAAGTTTTTCCAAAATTTGGTCAATGTTTTAATTTAAACATTTTAAGAAACACAGCAAATCCAAAGAGGAATAAATACAAAAACAACCATACCTAGACCCACCATAATTAAATTACTGAAACAGAAAAATATAAAAATCTCAAATCAGCCAAGGGGGAAAAACATATTATAATACCATTTGTTACTTATTTCTTATTAGAAAAATGAAGTCCAAAGACAGTAGAATGACATCTCTAAAGTGCTGGAAGGAAAACAAAAACTCTTAGCCAAGAGTTCTATATCTAGCAAAAATATTCTCTAAGAATTAAAACAAAATGGAGTTTTAGCTAAATAAAAATTAAGAGTTTATCATTAGCTGAACTGCATTACACAAAACACTAAAGGAAGGTCTTTAAGCTGAAGGCAAATGTTACGTGGAGCTTTAGAAAGGAACTAAGAGCAGCAGAAATGTGGCTAAAGATTACTTTTTTCCTCCTAATTTAAAACACAAGGCTCATGAAATTATAGTTTGGGATTTATAATGTATTTAGATGAAATAAAAACATAGGACAACTAGAGAAAGGAATGGGGAGTAATGGATGATTAAGGCTATACAGTAGCAAATTTCTTTCATTTTATGTGAAATGATACAATATTAAATTTGAGTTGATATTGACAAGGTAAAGATAGATATTTTAATCCCTAGGAAAACTACTAAAAATAATTCAAAGAGGTACAGTTAAAAAGACAGCAGATACATGAAGTACAAGAACAAAGACTCCTAGAATATCAAAGATGGAAGAGACTGTAGAGTACAATGTTTGATCTAATGTCACACCCCCCTTTATAAACATTTGACTGCTCATTTAGCCTAGACACTGCTCACATACTTCCAAATGAAAGGGCTCATGAGGCACCCCACTGCCCTCATGTTTCTGGTTCTATGTTTCACTTCTATAGAAAAAGTTCTCTTCCTTCACAGACAGTTTCTATTATCTCTTAGTTAAATATCTAAACATTCATTTCTTCTCCACAGTTTTCCCAGTTTATGGCTGGAGAAAGGAGGTTATTCTCTTCTAGATGAGCTCCTAGATGACTTTATGCCCCATGTTCTCCCCAGCACACTATTTATTTCCTTTGTAACCCTTGCCAAAAATGTAAGAGATGTGATTGCCTATTAATTTTATTTGTTTAGTGAATGTGCCTGACACCTAATAGGTGCCTAATGAAAGTAAGATGAAATTAAAACAAGCATCATGGGACAACTGTGTGAACATTTGGCAAAAGATAAACTTAGACATACATCTCCTACTATATGAAAGAAAAACCTTTAAAAGGATTGGAATTCTAATGTAAAAAAAGAAACCAAGCAAGTATTTGAAAACATGAGTAAATTTCTCTTTAACCGTGGTGCAGGGAAAGGCTTTCTAACTATTATTCAAATTTAGAGATATGGTAAGAGAAAAAGAGTAAATTTAACTCTTCTTTAATATGGTAGACAAAGATCCACTATGAAAAAAATCCAAGAACAACTAACCAAATTGGAGAAAATATTTATGATATATTTAGTTATAGATATAGATATAGATATATAACAGAAAAAGGTTAATGACATGCATAAGAATAATCAAATATAGGGGCACCTGGGTGGCTCAGTGGGTTAAAGCCTTTGCCTTTGGCTCAGGTCATGATCCCAGGGTCCTGGAATCGAGCCCTGCAATGGGCTCTCCTTTCAGCAGGGAGCCTACTTCCCCTCTCTCCCTCTGCCTGCCTCTCTGCCTACTTGTGATCTCTGTTTGTCAAATAAATAAATAAAATCTTTTAAAAAGAGAGAATAATAAATACAAATCAGAACATAAATCAGAATCATATTCAGTGGGCATGTATCATGAACCAGATATACTCTTATGTGTTTTTTACAGGTATTCTTTTTTTTTTTTTTTTGAGAGAGAGAGAATACAAGAAAGCACATGATATCCTGGTTGTAATATGTGTGAATTTCCAGACTTATCTTGACTGTTTCTTTGATTTCCACATTTGATTTAGCTCTGAGTTATATTCTGTATTGATCTTCTTGGTGTATATTCCTGAAGTATATCTTGTGAATAGAGCAAAATGAGGTATGGATATGTTCTGAGCAGCAAACTCTCAGCTTTGCTGACAAGAATTTACTATTCTATTAAAGAGTCACATAATTTACTTTATGGGCCATTGTTTGATGTAGTCTAGATTTCTTAATCATGTCAGAGGTTGAACAAACTGTGATAATAGCCAATAGTGTTCAATTTTGTATTTCATTGTCTTATAATATCAGTGTTCACATATGTTATGAAATAAAGTTTAGTTTTTTATTCCCTTGTGATAATTAATGTCAAAACCATGACTAGACAGAACTTCTGTCTAGTCAAAATCTTAAGCCATACTGAAAATATCATTTTGCTTTGAGTGTAAGTCAGTTCCATTGGTGATGGTATAAAGATCTAAACTGCAGTTGGTGTGATCAAGTGAGATTTACTCCTGGGTTGCAAGGGGTTAAATATTCACAAATCAATTAATGTGATATACTACATCAATATGAGAAGTGCTAAGAACCATGGGATCATTTCAATAAATCCCCCCCAAATTTTTTTTTACAAAACAACATCCATTCACAATAAAAACCCTCCAGAAAGTAGGTTTAGAGGGAGCATACTTCAACATAGAAAAAGCCATATATGGGAAAACAAAATAAAACAAAACCCATAGCTATCATCATCAATGGGGAAACACTGAGAAGTTTTCTCCTAAAGTCAGAAACAAGGTAAGGATGCCCACTCTCACCACTTTTACTCAACATAGTTTTAGAAGTCCTAGCTAAAGCACACAGAAAACACAAAGAAATAGAAGGCACACAAATTAGCAAGGAAGAAGTAAAACTTTCACTATTCACAGATGACATAATACTATATATAGAAAACACTAAAGATTCCACCAAGAAAAACTGTCAGAACTGATAAATGAATTGGGTAAAGTCGCAGGATACAAAATCAATGTACAGAAATCTGTTGCAAACTGGTGTATAAACTAAGTATAAACTAATAATGAAGGTGCAGAAAAAGAAATTTACAAAATAATCCCATTTACAATTATACCCCAAATAATAAGATACTTAGGAATAAACCTAACAAAAGAGGTGAAACACCTATACTCTGAAAACTATAAAAACACTGATGAAAGACATTGAAGATGACAGGGATGTCTGGGTTGCTCAGTCAGTTAAGCATGTACCTTTGGCTCAGGTCAGGATCCCAGCGTCCTGGAATAGTGTCCTGCATGAAGCTCCTTGCTCAGTGGGGAGCCTGCTTCTCCCTCTGCCTGCCATTCCCCCTGTTTGTGCTCTGACAAATAAATAAATAAAATCTTAAAAACAAAACAAAAAAGAAATTGAAGATGACAAAAAAAAAAAAAAGACATTCTATGCTTATGGATTGGGAGAACAAATATTGCTAAAATGTCTATACTACATAAAGCAACCTATGCACTTAATAAATTCCTATCAAAAGACCAACAGCATGTTTCACAAAAGACCCTGAATAGTCTTGAGAAAAAAAAGCAAAGCTGGATGAAACCCCAATTCCAGACTTTGAGTCATATTACAAAGCTGTAGTAATAAAAACAGTATGGTACTGGCACAAAAATAGACACATACATCAATAGAATAGTACAGAAAATCCAGAAATAAACTCTACAATTATGTAGTTGATTAATCCTTGACAAAGCAGGAAAGAATATCCAATGGGAAAAAGATAATCTCTTCAATAAACAGTGTTCAGAAAAAAGGACAACATTCAAAAGAATAGACCACTTTCTTACACTGTACACAAAAATAAATTCAAGATGGATAAAAGACCTAAATGTGAGATCTGAAACCATAAAAATCCTAGAAAAGAGCACAAACAGTAACCTCTTTGACATTGGCCGTTGCAACATCTTTCTAGATATGTCTCCTGAGGCAAGGGAAAGAAATGCAAAAATAAACTATGAGACTACATCACAATAAAAAGCTTCTGCACACCTAAGGAAGCAATCAACAAGGGGCACCTGGGTGGCTCAGTGGGTTTAGCCTCTGCCTTTGGCTCAGGTCATGATCTCAGAGTCCTGGGATTGAGTCCCGCATCGGGCTTTCTGCTCAGCAGGGAGCCTACTTCCTCCTCTCTCTCTCTCTCTTTCTGCCTACTTGTGATCTCTGTCAAATAAATAAATAAAATCTTTAAAAAAATCAACAAGACCAAAAAGCAACTTATGGAATGGTTGAAGGTATTTATAAATGACATATCTGATAAAGGGTTAATATCCAATATATATAATAAATTGATACAACTCAATATAAAAAACCAAAAATAGCAAAGTAAGCCAATTTTAAAAATGGGCAGAAGACATGAACAAATATTTCTCCAAAAAAGACATACAGACGGCCAACAGACACATGAGAAGATGTTGAACATCACTCATCATCAGAGAAATGCAAATTACAACCATAGTGAGATACCATCTTATATCTGTCAGAATAGTTAAAATCAACACAAGAAACTACAGGTGTTGGGGAAGATGTTGGAGAGGAAGTGGAGAACCCTCTTGCACTGTTGGAGGGAATGCAAACTGGTACAGCCATTGTAGAAAACAGTATGGAGTTTCCTTAGTAAGTTAAAAATAGAACTACCTTATGATCCAGCAATCATAAATACTGGGTATTTTCCAAAGAATAAAGAACATTAATCCAAAGGGATACATAGCTTTCACCATGTTTACAGCAGCATTATTGACAATAACTAAGCTATTAGAAGAGGCACAAGTGTGTCCATCAATTGATGAATGAAGAAAGAAGTTGTGGTATTTATACATAGAACGGACTCTTATTTAGCCATAAGAAAGAATGAAATCTTGCCATTTGCAAGGACATGGACAGAGCTAGAGAATATAATGCTAAGTGAAATAAGTCAGTCAGAGAAAGACAAATACCATATGATTTCATTCATATGGAATTTAAGAAACTAAATAAACCAGCAAAGGGGAAAAGATGAGAGACACACACAAATCAAGAAACAGACTTAATTATACAGGACAAACTGATGGCTCCTGGAGGGATGGGTTAGATAGGTGAGCACAGGGTGATGTACAGAAGTGTTGAATCACTACATTATATACCTGAAACTAATATTATACACCCAAAACTAATATAACACTATGTTAACTAGAATTTTACAACTTTAAAAACGTTAAAAAATAAATAAAACACAGCCAGTGTTCTTTCAACAAAAATTAAGATCTACAAATTTTATGCTGAGTGGTTATTTTTAAGACTCTGCTAAACTCTTCAAAGGAGAGTGTTGAATAAGTCACAGGCCCACTTCAAGTAGGTTACAGTTTACTTAATGGAGATGAATATATCTGCAAAAAACTAATAGAAGGCATCACAAAAATGATTTGGTTGCTTTAGCTTCATAGTAACAAACTGGATACAGGTAAGTTACAGTGAATTATTTTGGAATAACCCAAAGCAGAGTTTATAAATTCACTTTCCGTTACTTTGTGTAGGATAACTAGTTCACTTCAATTCTCTACATCACCTTTACTCAAACTGTGGTCCACAGACCGAAGTGTGTGTGAGACTGGTCCTCAGTGAGACAGAGACAAGTATCAGGACAAGCATTTAGAAATATTTATAAAAATTTGATAAGGTAATTCTTTCTGCTAAATAATAAAAACATTGAGGCTTGTATTTGTACTACTAAAGTTGATATTAACAATGAATTATAGATATTTTATGTACTTACATTCATCAGTTCTGGAAAACTTCGAAAACTAAGCCAATTATTACATTAGCTCTCATCACAACAGTGTTGAATTTGAGAGGATTCCAGCAGACATTTACTTAAACTGTAAAAGTCAAAATGCTGGATGAGCTTGCTTCTTATGTTGACGTATTATTTTATTTTATTCTCAATTTGGAAAATTGATCTAACAGGAGGAACAAGCTAGTATTTTCCAGATATCTTTCAATTTTCTTCATCATTTTCTAACTTCTTTAGAATATAATGTTTCATATTTAAGTTTGAGTCTACTCTATCACATGAATTTTAAATAGCTTTATTGAGGTACAATCTCATACAATAATCTGTACACTCATTTTAGGTGTAGTTTCTTAGAATTTTGGTAGCTGGATATAGTCATGTAAACTCCGCCAAAAATGAGAACCCAACTATAATAGCACCCCAGCTGCTCTTAAGGGTTATCTTGCTTCAAGTTGACATGCTGCACACTTGCTGACCTAAGGCCCTTGATTTCTAGTGCAACTAATTTACTTTCTTTGAGATTTGTAGACCGTTGGCCTTGGGGAATGAAGTACCAGAACATTCCCAGGCCATAGAGGCCAGCAAGTTGGTTTGAAGCCATCTCAGCTCTCTGATTGGCCCAGCGATTTTTTTTTTTTTAGCAGATTGTTTTTCTTTTTTAAGGTCACACAAATGACTTCACTGATCTCCCTTTACAAATCTGTAGAATTTACCCTCCTTTTCAGAAAGAACAGAAGATTCTTGTACAACTCCCTGAGCACCGAGGAACCAGACCTTCTTGCCGAACCCACCCTGGGCACGAAGGAACTAGAACTTCTTGCACCACCTCTGAGCACACAGATATCTCTGAAGCTGGCATCATCCAGCCTGCATATAGTCAAGAAATGTCATAGCCCACCACACTCCTTTCATCGAACCACTGTAAAAATCTCTGGACCAGGCAGAAACCTCAGAGCTGGCCTTTGGACAGGAGCCTGCCTTCTGTCCAGGTGGCTGGCCTCCTGAATAAAGCTCAAATTCCTTTCCAGTCAAAACTCATCTCTTGAATATTGGCCTATCAAGCTACAGACAGCCAAATGTGGGTATCCGTAATACAACTATATAGCTCAAGGGTAAAAACTACAGAAATGGGGAACTTACCAGAGCTAGCTCCCTTCTGTACTTCATCTGACCACAAACTCTGGACCAGAAGCTGTCTGCTTCTGTTCACTCTTCAGTGTTCCTGGGTTTTATAGCTGTTTTCCGTGTGAGCCCTCTGGTAGAATCTAAGAGTCTGTCACGCCCCAGGGCTTATATTTTATATTTGTTTTTAAATTGCCTTGTTTATAAATTAGTTATTGCACTTTACAAAAGTATTAGCCTATGGTAACCAGAAAATTTTCAAAAATCTGGTTCATTATAGATTTCTTGAGAAGCACAGGTCTAAACCAGAGGTCCTCCAGCCCTGCTGTAAACTCATCTGAGGAACTTGGCAAAAAGAGAGGTGCTAGCCCCATACTAATTCATTGATCCTGGCCCTCTGTATTTTTTCTCCCAAACCCAGGTAATTCTGATTCTCAGGAAAGGCTGCACAATAGAGTTGACTAGGCTAAGGCCTTTTATCAGCTGAAGAATTTTATTTTTTTCCTTTTCAGCATAACAGAATTCATTGTTTTTGCACCACACCCAGTGCTCCCTACAATCCGTGCCCTCCTTAATACCCACCACCTGGTTCCCCCAACCTCCCACCCCCCGCCCCTTCAAAACCCTCAGGTTGTTTTTCAGAGTCCATAGTCTCTCTTGGTTCACCTCCCCTCCCATCCCCCCTCTGCCTACTTGTGATCTCTGCCAAATAAATTAATAAAATCTTAAAAAAAAAAAAAAAAGGCAGTTCTATGGTGTAATGGTGAGCCCTCTGGAATCTGAATCCAGCTGAAGAATTTTGATTATATGGCAGATGTTAGTTTATCACTAAATGTGGTCTTTTCACCCATGGATTTGACAGAGAAATGAATAAAGACCATGTTCTGATAGGACCTACTAGCAGAAATACAAAAAACCTTTTGATATTAGCCAGTTAAATGGGCATAGAACATGAGGAACAGAATTTTCCTACTGGTAAACATTTTCTCTAAGTTGCTAATATTCTCTCAAACACAACTTGCCCATTTTTCCTCTCAATTTAAGCTTTGTGCAATGAAAAAAAATCTGAAGTCCTAGGTGATCCAAGCAATGAGCCTTACCTTTTTCAGTATAATGTACATCTCTTCCTTCCCTTCTCCCCCCACCCCAAATGCATGTCAGTTGGCCACCTAACAGTGATATTTCTATGGTGTGGCTCCTAAACCAGGAGTATCAGAACCACCTGGGAATTCTTTGAATCGCAGGTCCATGAGCGTTGCCCCAAACGTGCTGAATCAGAAACCCTGAATGGGGCATTAGAAATAGGAGGGCCGGGACGCCTGGGTGGCTCAGTTGGTTGGACGACTGCCTTCGGCTCAGGTCATGATCCCGGGGTCCCAGGATCGAGTCCCGCATCAGGCTCCCAGCTCCACGGGGAGTCTGCTTCTCTCTCTGACCTTCTCCTCACTCATGCTCTCTCTCACTGTCCCTCTCTCAAATAAATAAATAAAATCTTTAAAAAAAAAAAAGAAATAGGAGGGCCTCCCAGTGATCCTAATACAGGCTAAAGTTTTAGAACCACTTCATTAAGATAGACCACATACTAACTCACACCACTCACCTTGTCGGTGGACATAAATGGACTTAAGCATACAGCTGAATGCCACCCAAATTACTCATCTTCTCTTTCTAGTCCTCTCTACCTACATGCCAGTGCTCCTGTCACATTTACCCATTTTGACAAGGACAACCTAAAGTAATCTCTTTAATTTAACACTTTAAGGAGTATGGCTAAAGAAAGCCAGTTTCACTCATTAACAATTTAAAAACCTTCTTAATGCTGGGACTTGGGGTATCTGTCATGTATCTTCATACCGCACAATAAAAGAGACACTTCTGTGATTCACATTTGAGACTGGCGCTGGTATAGAGTACTGAGAATTTCCCTCCCACAACTATGTTAATGTCAACAGGAAAGCATTCACTTCCATCTACCTTTATGTTCCCCTTCCTTCCTTTAATCATTTATTATAAAATAAATACATGGCAAGATTGAAAGAATATATGGATAAATTTGGTTGAATTAATTCCTGGATGTAAATAAAACTTCTTTCCTATCTATTAAAATAAAATTATGGTGTTCAACTATATTGAACATAGATTGAACATATATTGAACATTGGCATAGATTATGCCTATAGCTACAGAGCACATAATGTCCTTTTTTTTTTTTTAAGATTCTATTTTTAGGTAATCTCTACACCCAAAACAGGCCCAAACTTATAACCCTGAGACCAAGACTCACATGCTCTACTGACAGCCAATCAGCCAGGTGCCCCCCAAAGCACATAATGTCTTCAAGTCCCCTTTAGAGTGACCAAATTCCACTTGAAGTTCTAACACACTCTCATACAAATCAATACATCGAGGACATCAAATGACTACAGATTTTAACCTAAATATTTACTTAGAAATTCCCAATGCTTCTTTGTGTATACATAAGCTAAGCTTTCATCTCTGAAACCAATTAACATTACACAGAGTTGTTTGTGTAAGCAACTGAGGCATATAACAAAATTTAAATAATATAGTTTGGAAAGAGTAAAAAAAGCAAAATTACATCTATCAAAGTCCCTGCTTCCTTTTAATAGAAGAATGATTAAAAGGGCCTATCTTAGCATTGACTCCAGTAACCCTGTAAAAGCTGAAATGTAATTTAATTATTTTCCTTTCTAGTAATTCACTGAGAATTTCTAATCATTCAATCTGAGTATGTTTGATTTATTAAGTATCCTGTTCAAATTTTATTTTTGCTCCATCAGAGAGTATTAAATCCTCTTAGCAGCAAGCACGTGGAGAAACTGAGGTGTTGAGGCCAGTCTTATGGTTCTGGCTGCATTCATTATGCCAGAGAGGACAGGACAATTTCTGATCCAAATTATTTAACAATTGCCTGATCTAGTGATAAATTGGCAAGGTGCTAATTGAGTTACACCTGGAAAGCAGACATTACAAGACTCAGGGGAGATTAGGAGTGGTTTCCATGAAAACCACCAAGTGAAAGCAAAATAACAAACCCAGATGAATGCTAAAAATGCACTAAAAAAAGTGCCATGGTAGGAAGTGCTTAAACCCGTTTATTTTGGCAGAAAATGGGAAAAAGTTTGCTTTGCAGCAGATACAACCATACGCTGTAAAACTCAGCACTAGGAAAAATGTCCTTCAAGTGTTCCAATCCTTAAAGTGTTAGTGCATGCATTCTTGACATGCTCAGGAGTCTCCCTCCCATCAGGTGAAGAACCTCAAAATTCTCTATCTCTATTAAGTTTGTTACACGTCTCTGAAATGGTAGTATAGAAATCAGTGGTTTGGTAAAAGGATGTTTTATCCTTGGATTTTAATTGTTCTAGAAACTGATCAAATGATGAAAAATTATTTTTCTAGTTGTGTCCATAGAGAAGGTTTTTTCTCCCCCACCGAAAGTTTTTGATACTGAGTGTGTATTACTTCTAAATAAAAGTGTTGCTTGAGTATGTGGAGATTTATCATTTTTACAGTTATATTTAGGTCATGAAATTCTACATGTTAGCTCTATGGCACTTGAAACAAAGTCAAATTCTAACTGTGTCATTGCAATTTACAGGGAGCCAAACAGCAGTGGGAAGCAATGAGAGTGGCACATATGGTTTCTGTCTCAACCAGTCAACTCCATAGGACAAAAGCAGCCATACGTAATATGTAAATAGATAAGTATGGCTGTGTTCCAATAAAACTTTAAGGATACTGAAGGTGGAATTTCATATAATTTTCAGGTGTCACAGAATATTATCCTTCTGATCTTTTAAAACCATCTTAGGTGTAAAAACCATCGTTAGTTTGTGCACCATACACAAACAGGTGTTGAAATGGACTTGGCCTGTGGGCTATTGTTGGCTGACCTCTGGGATAGATACAGCCTAATTTAATCCCCTAAAGATAGTGACCTGGGTCGGTTCTAAAATTTACTGTAAGAAACAATGCTTGAATAGAGAACAATGTACATATGACATTTACCATCTATAAAAATATCTTTTTCTAAATTGCTCAGAAGCAAACTCTTAGCTTAAAGGGTCTTTGCTTTTATATTTTTGATAGATACTCTAAATTGTCTTCTCACTGAAGTTGTATCAATTTAGATGCCCAGACAGACTATGAGTAAACCTGTTCTCCATAGCCACATCAGCAAGTTGTGTTAAGCTTCTAGATTTTGTCAGTTTGATAGCTAAACAATAATACCTATATATAGTTTTAATTATACTTCGCTCATGAATGGAGTTGACTTTTCTGTTTTATTGGTTAAGAGTCATTCAAAATATTCTTTGCTGCCAACTATTATTACCTTTTTCTCACTTTTCTATTAGCTTATTGCTCTTCTTAATTTCTAAAGGCCATTTACATGAAGAAGGCACAGGTGGTTAACTATAATGCCAGGTATAAGACAGCAGAGATTTTGTCAGTTTTTGTTACTGACATAACCCTTGCTTTTAGGTAAGTGGCAGGTATAAATTAGTCTTTATCTAGGATTACAAATGTTTCCTATTTAGTCATTTGTATTTTGACTTTGCTTCAGCTGATATTTGCTATGCACATCTTTTTTTGTTTTGTTTTTTCCATGTGTATGGCTAAATCCATCAATCCTTCAGAGCTTCTAGATTTTGGGAGGTATTGAGTAAGACCTTCTTTACTCCAAGCTTATAATGTAGTTCTTTCATATTTTTTCCTACAGTTTTATACTTTTTTCTTTTTTTTTTTTAAAGAGATTTTATTTATTTATTTGTCAGAGACAGAGGGAGAGAGAGCGAGTGAGCACAGACAGACAGAGAGGCAGGCAGAGGCAGAGGGAGAAGCAGGCTCCCTGCCGAGCAAGAAGCCCGATGTGGGACCCGATCCCAGGACCCTGGGATCATGACCTGAGCCGAAGGCAGCTGCTTAACCAACTGAGCCACCCAGGCGTCCCTATACTTTTTTTCTTAAATCTTTAATGCATTGGGATTTTTTCTTGATACATAGTGACAGAGATGTATTAAACTTTTTTTTTTTCCTGGACTATAACCCAGTCTCACTACTTGTATCACACACTCCATCTCTTCCCTTGATACCTTTCTACCTCCGATATGAAATGCCTTCTCTGCTTGCTGTTTACCTCCATGAAGGCTATTAATACTTATACATTAATAGTATATTCTAATATCTAACTGAATCCATGATTTGTAGTTTCATGATTTTAGTTACCCTTAATATTTCAAGGATCTGATCATATTATATATATCATCTAAAAAGAGTAATTGTTTACCACTTTCTTTTTAAAGAATAATGTCATGTGGTTATAATTCACTTATCATAAAATTCACCCTTACCACCTCCTTTTAAAATTTGTTAAGATGCAGAATGTTTCTCTCACTTGTGTAACTACACATCTAACAGATGTTAAACAACAGTGGTAAAAGAAGGCTTCCTTATTTTGTTCCTACCTTTAGTTAGGAATGAATCTAATATCCCACTGGGTTTGGTGCTAACTTTGAATTAAAATAGCCGTAGTGCTATAACATTCAGAATGCATTTATGTATTCCCATTATAGATAGATTTGTCAAATGTCTTAAGTATCTGTAAATAGGATCATGACCCTGACTCCCAGCTACTACAATCAGTGTATATTTTCTTTTCCCCTATTCTATTTCACATTTCAGCCCCTCTCCTCCAATACCATTCTGATGAACCTTCTATTTCATATCATCCCACATGGCTTCTGTGGTAATCTTAGCTGCTTTTGGCACTTTTGACTCAGCATATCATAGCTGTCACCTACTTTTACTCAAAAAGGTGTTATTGGGCTTTTTTCTCTTTCATCTTTATAGTATAGTGTGATGTCCAGAAGGAAAAGGACATGGATGTCTCATTCTACTATACTCATATAGGAACTAAATCCTTTCTAAAATATAAGCACTGCTGGGGGGTGGGGGGGGACAAGGTGGTGGAGGAATAGGGGACCCTATTTCAACTGGTTCCCTGAATTGAGCTGGATATCTATTAGAGCACTCTGAACACCCATGAAACCAGCCTGAGTTGTAAGATTATACACATCTGGATCTCTACGGGAACAGAGGATCATCAGTCCAGAGGTACAGAAGATGGAGTTGGGATTGCGCAGAAAGATATCAGAGGATTAACAGATGGGGAGGGAGCCACCAGAAGTGAGCCATTGGAAAGTAATACTCCAATGTGAAAGTGCCTTGCACTTGGGTACCAGTGATAGCTTGGAAACCGGTGGTCGTGAGATGGGAAGGGACTGATAACAGCACTCAAACGGAGTAAAGGGGCTTAAGAGACAATTGTTGGGACTGGGTGGCCACAGGCACAGAGCTAAGCCCATGGTTCCAGGACCGGCCACAGTCACCAGCTCACCTGTGCCTGAGAGGACCCAGTGCAAACTTGAGACAGCAGTTTCAGGAATGGCAGCCACCAAGGCCAGGCTCACCCAGACAAGTATTGCTCATGGTTTTGGTGGAACGGGGGTACAGAGACAAGTGGGGGCTTCAGGCAACCACTGAGATGGTGGCTACAGGTGCACACCACCTATGGGGGGCTGCCATGCTCAACAGGGCTTGCAGAGGGGGAAAGTGTGTTTTCTGGAGGATTCAGATGGGAGCAGACTGTGGCTTCTCTCTGAGAAGGAGATCTGGGTGGAGACAGTTTACTGTGCTTTGACCATCCAAAAAGGCACAAAAGGCACCAGAGAACAAAAGTCTCCAGAAAACAAACGCCTCCAAAAATGGTTTCCACCATTTCCAGAGAGCCCAGCCTCTTGATAGGGGGCAGGGCAACTCTGCCCAAGCAGGATCGACTGAAAAACAATGAAGCAGGCCCCTCCCCCAGAAGATAGGCTGAAAGAACAAGAGGACAACAACCACAAGGTCCCCATAAAACTGTAAAAACCCCAACACCAGGGGAAAACAGTGTATTAATCTCCTGGTACTGCCTCACAGCTTGTATATTTCTTAGATACAATTTTTCTCTCTCTTTCTTTAATTTCTTTCCCATGATTCTTTTTCTTTTTTTTTTTAACCTACTTATCATCTCAACTACATGTTTAATACAACATGTTCCATAGTAACTTTTTAACTTGAATTTTTTATATACATACTTTTTTCTTTTTTTATGTATATACAAATATAAGCTTCAATATAGTCCCTTTTTTTCCCTATTCAATACTACCTTTATATATATACCAGTTTCAATTTCCCTGTATCTCTGGAAATAGAGAGATATTCTCAGCTCTGGAAAGTTGAGTTCTCAAGCGAAGATAACAAGATACACCCAGGAAGAACTGAAATACTCTTCCTTGCCCACACTGAGGGATCATAACCACATTTCTATCACCCCCACTTTTTTATTTTGAGGGTTTTTGTTTGTTTGTTTGTTTGTTTTTTCATTTGTCTGTCTTCTTGTTTGTTTTTTTGTATTTTATAAATCTTACTCTTGGGGCTATTTTTTGTTGTTGTTGTTTGTTTGTTTTGTTTTGTTCCCTTTTTGTCAGTGACTTCCAATTGCTCTAAAACTTCCCAGAGTCCACTTTGCCTGGATAGTGGTTGATATTTTCAGCTACATCCCCTCAACAACAACTCAACAGAATGACAAGGAGGAAGAACTCCGAAAAAAGAAAAGACCCAGAGACAATGTCCTCTCCAGAAGATTTAATGTATATGGATCTAAGCAAGATGTCAGAAATAGGCTCCAGGGTAGCAGTTATGAAGTAGTCAGGCTGGAGAAAACTATTAATGGCAACATAGATTCATTAAGGACAGAAGTGAAATCAGACCTGGCAGAACTTAAAAATGCTATCAATGAGATACAATCTAATCTAGATACTCTAACAGTTAGGTAAATGAGGCAGAAGACTGAATTAGTGATCTTGAAGACAACTGATACAAAAGAGGGAACAGGAGGAGGCTTGGAATAAATAGCTTAAAATCCATGAAAACAGAATTAGAGAAAAATGATGCCATGAAACACTCCAATGTCAGAATTATTGGGAGCCTTGAGGGTGTGGGGAGAGAGAGAGGACTAGAAAATATCTTTGACCAAATTGTAGCTGAGAACTTCCCTAATCTGGGGAATGAAACAAGTAATCATGTCCTAGAGGCAGAGAGGACACCCCGCAAGATCAATGAGGGTAGATCAATGCCCAGGCATGTAATAGTACAACTCACAAATCTTAGAAGCAAGGAAACCGTTTTAAAGGCAGTAAGGGTGAAGAGATTCCATACATACAGAGGGAAGAACATCAGAATAATGTCATACCTGTCAACAGAGACCTGGCAAGCCAGAAAGGGCTGACAAGACATATTCAAGGTACTAAATGAGAAAAATATGCAGCCAAGAATTCTTTACCCTGCAAGGCTGTCATTCAGAATAGATGAAGAGATAAGAAGTTTCCAGGACCAGCAGAGACTGAAAGAATATATGACCACTGAGCCAGCCCTGCATGAGGGGGGGTTCTATAAAAGGAGAAATACCCCAAGAATGATACAGATCAGAGATATACAGAAACAATCCATACAAACAAGGACTGCACAGGACACATGATGACAATAAAATCTTATTTGTCAATAATTACTTTCAATGTGAATGGCCTAAATAGTCCCATAAAACAACACAGATCAGTTAAAAAGACAGGACTCATCCATATGCTGTCTATGAGAGACTCATTTTGAACCTAAAGATACATTCAGACTGAAAGTGAAGGGATGGAGAATAATATTTCATGCCAATGAACATCAAAGGAAAACTGGGGGAGCAATTCTTACATCAGACAAATTATATTTTAAGTTAAAGACTGTAGTTAGAGATACAGAAGGACACTGTATCATTCTTTTTTTTTAAAGATTTTATTTATTTATTTGACAAAGATCACAAGTAGGCAGAGAGGCAGGCAGAGAGAGAGAGAGAGAGAGAGAGAGAAGCAGACTCCCTGCTGAGCAAGGAGCCCAATGCGGGCCTCGATCCCAGGACCCCGGGTTCATGACCTGAGCCGAAGGCAGAGGCTTTTAGCCATTGAATCACCCAGGTGCCCAACACTGTATCATTCTTAGAGGGTCTATCCAACAAGAAGATCTAACAATTATAAATATATATGCCCCCATTATGGGAGCAGCCAAATACATAAGCCAACTATTAACCAAAATAGACATATTGGTAAGAATATGTTAATTATAGGAGACCTCAATATTCCACTCTCAGCAATAGAGAGTTCAACTAAGCAGAAAATCAACAATAAGAGCTTGGAATGACACACTGGATCAGAAGGACCTCATAGATATATATAGAACATTCCACCCTAAAGCAACAGAATATTCATTCTTCTCGAATGCATATGGAACTTTCTCCAGAATAAACCACATACTGGGTCACAAATCAGGTCTCAACTGATACCAAAAGATTGAGATTATTCCCTGCATATTCTTGAACCACAATGCTGTGAAACTGGAACTCAATCACAAGAAAAAGTTTGGAAGGAATTCAAACACTTGGAAGCTAAACACCATCCTGCTCAAGAATGTTTGGATCAATCAGAAAATCAAAGAACTTAATCAGTTCATAGAAACCAATGAGAATGAAGACACAGTGATCCAAAACCGATGGGTTACATCAAAGGTGGTCCCAAGTGGGAAATATATAGTCTTCCAAGCCTCAATCAAAAAAGTAGAAAAATCCCAGATACACAAACTCTCTTTTCTCCTTAAAGAGCAGAGATCAATGAATTAGAAACCAGAAATACTGTAGAGCAGATCAACAAAACTAGAAGCTGATTCTTTGAAAGAATTAATACATCAATAAACCACTAATCAGAGTTATCCAAAAGAAAAGAGAAAGGACACAAATTAATAAAATTATGAATGAAAGGGGAGAGATCACAACTAACACCAAGGGAATAAATACAATCATCAGAAATTATTATCAACAGCTATATGACAATAAATTAAGCAACCTAGAAGAAATGAGTACCTTCCTGGAAACCTACAAGCTACCAAGACTGAAACAGGAAGAAATTGACAACCTAAATAGACCAATAACTGGTAACAAGATTGAAGCAGTGATCAACAACCCCCCCAAAACACACACACACACACACCCACACACACACAAATACAAAAAACAAGAGTCCAGGGCCTGATGGATTCCCTGGGGAATTCTACCAAACATTCAAAGAAGAAATAATACCTATTCTCCTGAAACTGTTTCAAAAAATAGAATAGAAGGAAAACTTCCAGACTCTTTCTATGAGACCAGCATTACCTTGGTCCCAAAACCAGACAAAGACCCCATCAAAAAGGAGAACTTCAGAGCAATATCCCTAATGAATACAGATGTCAAAATTCTCAACAAGACCCTAGCCAATAGTATCCAACAGTACATTAAAAAGATTATTCATCATGACCAGGTGGGATTTATCCCTGGGATGCAAGGATGGTTGAACATTCACAAGTCAATGTGATAGAATACATAAGAGACAAGAATGACATGGTCCTCTCAATTGATGCAGAAAAAGCATTTGACAAAATACAGCATCCTTTCCTGATTAAAATTCTTCAGAGTATAGGGATAGAGGAAACATTCCTCAGCTTCCTGAAATCCATCTATAAAAACCCACAGCAAATATAATTCTCAATGGGGAAAAGCTGAGAGTCTTCCCATTGAGATCAAGAACATGAAAAGGATGCCCACTCTTGCCACTATTGTTAAACATATTACTAGAAGTAATTGAAAAAATTAAAGAACAAACAACAACAACAAAACACATAGGACTAGACGTCCCAGCAACAGCAATCAGACAACAAAAAGGAATAAAATGTATTCAAATTGGCAAAGAAGAAGTCAATTCCTCTCTCTTCACAGATGACATGATACTCTATGTGGAAAACTCAAGAGTCTATATCCCCATAATACTAGAACTCACACAGCAATTCAGTAATGTGGCAGGGTACAAAACCAATGCACAGAAATCAGGTGCTTTCTTATACACTAACAGTGAAACTGTAGAAAGAGAAATTAGAGAATCAATTCCATTTACCATAGCACCAATAACCATAAGATATCTTGGAATAAACCTAACCAAAGAGGTTAAGTACCTATACTCTAGGAATGACAAAACACTCATGAAAGAAAATGAGGAAGACACAAAAAGATGGAAAAACATTCCATGCTAATGGATTGAAAGAATAAACATTGTTAAAATGACTATGCTGCCTGGAGCAAGCTATACTTTCAACACCATCCAAATCAAAATACCAATGGCATTTTTCAAAATGCTGGAAGAAACAATCCTAAAATTTGTATGGAACCAGAAAAGACCCCAAATCACCAAGGAAAAGTTGAAAAAGAAAAACAAATCTGGGGGCATCATGTTGCCTGATTTCAAGCTATATTACAAAGCTGTGATCACCAAGACAGCATGGTACCAGCACAAAAACAGAACATAGACCAATGGAACAGAATAGGGAGCCCAGATATGGACTCCCACCTCTGTGGTCAACTAATCTACAAGGCAGGAAAAAATGTCCAATGGGGAGGAAAAACAGTCTCTTTAATAAATGGTGTTTGGAAAATTGGACAGCTATATACAGAAGAATGAAATTGGACCATTCTCTCTTACACCATACATGATGACAAACTCTAAATGGATGAAAGACCTCAACGTGAGACAGGAATCCATCAAAATCCTAGCGGAGAACATAAGCAGTAACATCTTCAACATCATCCACAGCAACTTCTTTCAAGGTATGTCTCCCAAGGCAAAGGAAACAACAGTGAAAATGAATTTTTGGGGCTTCATCAAGATCAAAAGCTTCTGCACAGCAAAGGAAATAGTCAACAAAACAAAGAGGCAACCCATGAAATGGGAGAAGATATTCACAAATGACAATACAAAGGGCTGATATCTAGGATCTATAAATAACTTCTCAAACTCAACACCCAAAAAATAGATAATCAAGTCAAAAAATGGGGAGAAGACATGAGCAGACACTTCTCCAAAGAAGTCATACAAATGGCTAACAGACACATGAAAAAGTGTTCATCATCATTAGCCATCAGGGAAATTCAAATAAAAACCACATGTAGATACCACCTTACACCAGTTAGAATGGCAAAAATCTAAAAGGCAAGAAACAACAAATGTTGGAGAAGTTGTGGAGAAAGGGAACCCTCTTACACTATTGTTGGGAAAGCAAATTGGTATAACCACTTTGGAAAACAGTGTGGAGGTCCTTCAAAAATTAAAAACTAGAGCCACCCGGGGGCGCCTGGGTGGCTCAGTGGGTTAAGCCGCTGCCTTCGGCTCAGGTCATGATCTCAGGGTCCTGGGATCGAGTCCCGCATCAGGCTCTCTGCTCAGCAGGGAGCCTGCTTCCTCCTCTCTCTCTCTGCCTGCCTCTCTGCCTACTTGTGATCTCTCTCTGTCAAATAAATAAATAAAATCTTTAAAAAAAAAAAAAAAAAAAAAAACTAGAGCCACCCTATGACCCAGCAATTGCACTACTGAGGTGTTTACCCCAAAGATACAGATGTAGTGAAAAGAAGGGCCATATGCATCCCAATGTTCATAGCATCAAAGTCCACAATAGCCAAAATTGGATGAGCCAGATGCCCTTCAACAGATGAATGGATAAAGAAGACGTGGTCTACATACACAATGGAATATTACTCAGCCATCAGAAATGAAGAATACCCAACTTTTGCATCAACATGGATGGGACTGGAGGAGATTATGCTAGGTGAAATAAGTCAAAAGAGAGAACGTTAATTATCATACAATTTCACTTATTTGTGGAACATTAGGAATAACATGGAGAACATCATGAGAAGGAAGGGGGAAACAAAGGGGGAGAAATTGGAGTAGGTAACAAACCACGAGAGACTATGGGCTCCACCAAACTGAGGGTTTTAGAAGGAAGGACGGTGGTGGGGGATGGTTTAGCCTGGTGATAGATATTAAGGAGGGCATGGATTCTCATGGAGCACTGGCTCTTATACACAAACAATGAATCATGAAACACTATATCCAAAACTAATGATGTACTGTATGGTGACTAACCAAACACAATAAAAGAAAAAAAACCATAAACACTGCTAGAGAAAAGTTATATGACCTGAAGTCTTTAAGTGGACACTGAACATTGTCCAGTTATCCTATTTTTCTCTAGTAGGAAGGATTTTTCTCTAGTAGTAGTCACATACCTTCCTCATTCTCCCTAAATAATAAAATAGCTTAACTTTTACTGTTGTCTTGCTATATATTCTTGGTACCATTCTTAACCCTTCCTAAGTACCACCTAACTCTATCTTCCTAGGACACTTATAAGGGAGGCATTAGGGAAGCAGGGGAAAGGAATGCTAAAGGGTGGGCTCTAAAGCTGGAGAGCCTGGTTTTGAATCCCACCGCTACCACCTATTTTGCCTTTCTCTTACTGCTTCTGCTGCTTCTGGAGCCATAGATGAAGGATGCTGATGGAAACTACTTGCAGGGTTGTGAAGAGCATATGAGAGGATAGAGCAATACTTAACGACGCAACAGAAGATGAGATGCTATGAGATAAAACAGACTAGCACCCAAAGTAAGCTCTTGCCAAATGTTTGCTCTCATTATACTAACTTTACAGATGAGAACAGTTAAATGGCTTACCCAGTGTTCTTTGGCTACTAAGTAGAGCTGTGATTCAAATCAAACCAGTCATTCTCTAAAGCCTTTGCCCTTATATGCTGTATCAGTTTGCTATGGCTGCCATATAAAAATGCCACAAACTGGGTTGCTTAAACAGAAATGTATTGTCATACAGAAACACACACACACACACACACACACACACACACACAATGTCCATCCATCTACCCATCTATTGTTCTTCACTTGCTCCTATTGTCGTATCTTTTTTATGAATAAAGAAACTGAGTGACATAAGGGTAAATAGTCTTTCATTCTCTCTCATCCTCATGCCCTCTCTAATGTTTGATCTTGCACTTCATGGAGCCAAGATAAACCACCACACAAGATTCTACCAAGTTCCCACCTGCATCCATGCACAATCTCCTCTTCCATTTCTGCCCTTGCCATGGAGACAGCATCTTGACCCAACTTGTGGGGATTGTGTTTTGAGAAGCACCCTCTTTTTCAGCATCAGTCAATAATCACAGAAATAAATACATAAAAATTAACCTAAGTGCTATGAAAAGAAAAGAGGCTTTGACAGAAATAACCAGCCAGTGTGGCTAAAGTGCTGTAAGAAAGGCAGTGGCACTAAATCAAACTGGAGAGCCTCGCACTGCATGGTTAAGAGGGTTGCTTTTATCCTCGCTATAATGGGAAACCATTGCAGGAAATGGCATGAGCCAGTTTACACGGAGACAGATAATTACAACCATGTGTTAAGTACTGTAATTGAGCCGAAGAGTGTGAGGACACAGAGGAAAGGCGACAACACTGGAAGTGGAGTCAGGAAGGTTACAGAAAACATTTGATTTGAAAAATAAAGGGTCCGTTGAGTTTTCCTCAAAGATGACTAGTACTTAATTATATAATTTGCTTCTTTCACAGCAATAGGGTGCTATTATCATGCAAATTCATATTAAACAAGCTACCTTGGGCCTTAAATTCAGATTTTTATTTGCCTGATACACTTAAAGAATGAACTCAATCACCGTAATAATATGGAAGTCCTATTTCTAAAAGAATCGGGGGGGTGGTTAAACAAACAATAAATAAAATTTAAACCAAGCTGGGATCAGAGCACAGAAAACAGTCACATTAAGGCAAACAAATGAACATGAGAAAAATAAAGCCATGGCCACAAAGAGCTAGTGAAATGACAGAAACAGACTAAGGGCCCAGACAGGTGTGGATGACAGAAGGCAGGGATGGCCCCACAGTTCCATTCCTCACTCTGTCACTTTCTTGTGATTCTGAGGTTACTGAATTTCCCCTGGTTCCATTTCCTCATCTGGGAAATAGGCAGTTGAGTCTGAGGATTTGTCCCAGGGGGCTTTGAACATTCAAAGTTGTCTCTGAGTTGATGACAACTGAAGCAGAAAGGCTGTTCCTCTGGATGACTTACTAATTTGTGCTATGGCAAGCTAGAAACAGGAGAATGGAGGGTTGAGTGTTCATTCTCAGTTGCTTATGGGGAAAGGTATCTAGGCTTCTTTTCTCTCATCCCTCACCCCTGTCCTGCACAGTTCTCTGATGGGAGAAGTCATAGGAGATTAAAACATCAGCATAGGGGCACCGGGGTGGTTCAGTGGATTAAAGCCTCTGCCTTTGGCTCAGGTCATGATCCCAGGGTCCTGGGATTGAACCCTACATCGGGCTCTCTGCTCTGCAGGGAGCCTGCTTCCTCCTCTCTCTCTCTCTGCCTGCCTCTCTGCCTACTTGTGATCTCTGTCTGTCAAATAAATAAATAAAATCTTTAAAAAAAAAATTAAAAAAAACCATCAGCATACATGACTACATAAAGCTGATCTTCACTCCTGTCCTCTAACACTAGAAAGATAAATCAACTCATAACCTAGTCATTTCATGTGGAGACTTTGTTTCCTGTCCCACAATTTGCCTTGGAGACAAACTCACCCACTTTCTTTGTCTGACCTATGGGTAGGTTTGGGGGCAAGGGCTGTGATATAGACTATGAGGGCACTCCTCTCTCTTCTATCAGAAGCTGCTTGGGAAGAAGTGCAGCTCCATGGTGGGGGAAGGAGGGAGTCCTTTTCAGCCCCCCCGAATTGGTCTGGGGCCGACCCTCTCCTCATAAACTTTTGGCTAGCTAGAAACTGTAGTACCCCTCTCTCTTTCAGGGACCTTGTGAACACTGCTGATTGGCAATAAATGTGATGTGGGTATTCCTATAGTCTCTGCCTCAATAACATTCTAAATGCACCTCTGGTTTATAAATCTGGCATCACTGGCAAGAACAGTATCAATAAATCCAATATTTTTAATCTTTTCCCCTTGGAAATCAACCTTTTCACATTCCTCAGGTTGTTTTCACTTGGCACAACTACGAATAGCCAATTCTTTTTCACTGTATTAAAGATCTAAGTCAGTTAAATGACTAGAAAAAGAAATAGAACATGCTATGGTCGCTGGTGAGTTACCATGGAAACCAAATTCAGACTGGAATCCACTTCCAGTATCCCTTGGGTTGGTTACTCATAGACTCAATCTGCATTGAAGTATCAAAAAGAAAAAAGAAAAATCAAGATAGCCAACTCTTAATTATCTTTGTTACCATGTATATAAAATTATATTTATATTTATACAGGTATAGATATATCTTCTATAATGGTAAATTATTTTTAGGTAAAATCTTCATGTATCTGTATACCCCAAGCTTCGATTAATTTAGGTGGGATGAGACAACTTAAAAAAATCTTTTATATTCTAAAGAATGCAAAACCAGGGGTGCCTAGATGTCTCAGTCATTAAATGTCTGCTTTTGGCTCAGGTCATGATCCCAGGGTCCAGGGATCCAGCCCCACATCTGGCTCTCTGCTCAGTGGGGAGCCTGCTTCTCCCTCTGCCTGCCACTCCTCCTGTTTGTGCTCTGTCTCTGACAAATAAATAAAATCTTAAAAACAAAAACTATGCAAAATCATAAATTTCACATACCATATTAGTGAGTCACTTTTTTTATCATCTGATTATTCGAAGTTTCTATACCATTGTTCCACTGCAATATTGTGATTTATAATATAGATTAATTTGGTCATTTAGATGATCAAAACACATTTCTCATACATATTTTTTTTCTTGAACATATGCATATATAATTAATATTTATAGTTATATAAATACACACACATAAATATATTTGCTCTTTGTCCACTGTTCCTGGCTCACATTTCCCCAAACCTTTGGAATTCTATAAATGTTAAGAATGATAAAAGTGGGGGCAGCTGGGTAGCTCCATCGGTTAAGTGGCTGACTTCAGCCACCTGGGATCGAGTCCCACGTCAGGCTCCTTCCTCAGTGGGGAGACTGCTTCTCTCTCTGCCTGTTTCTGCCTGCTGCTCCCCCTGCTTGTGCTGTCTCTCTCTTTCTGACCAATAAATAAAATCTTTTAAAAAATGATTAAAGTGTCTCATTAACATAATGAGATGACTTTTGGAGACTTTAAGAATAGGGACTATTTGCAAGGAGAACCAACCATGTGATGAGGGAGGTGCAATTTTCAGTCTCACTTCCAGACATCCAAGGATGAGTAAAGGACTGGATATTATATTCAATTGCCAATGGCCAATAATTAATCAATTGGATCTATGTAATGAAACCTCCATAAAAATCCAAAAGGACAGGGCAGAGATTGGTCAATTTCTGAGTTGGTGAACACATGGAGGTTGGGGAGAGTGGCATGCTTGGAGAGGGAACAGGCCATTCCTGAGTTACATCCTTTTATAATAAACTAATCATCTAGTAATTAAAATGTTTCTCTGAAATTCTGAAAGCCACTCTAGCAAATTAATCAACAGAGGGAAGAGGTCCTAGGAAGTTTGGATTTATAGCCAGGTGGTCAGAGGTATAGATAATAACACTGACTAGTGACTGGAGTCTCAAGTTCAAAGAGGAGGTCATGGAAACTTCCAATCTATACCAGTCAGTGAAAAGCACAGGTAACATCCTGAAGTGGAGAGTTGGCAGGGTAAAGGCAATCTTGTAGGACTAAACCCTTAACCTGTAGAATCTAATGCTATCTACGGGTAGTGTCAGAATTAATTACACTTGAGTTAATTGGTTGAATTGTTTGGTTGTATGTGTGGGAACCCCCCACCACCACCACCAAACGTACATTGGAGTTGGTCTCAGTACCCTATTTATGCACCAACTTGGGTTTCAGGGGTTTGTAAAATATGGAAAAAATCCCAAAGAACCCAATTCTGCAGCTGTTCTGCCCTCATTAACCTTATCATTAAGTGGTTAAGAAAAAAATCTAATGTAGATCGAAGACACTGAAAGTGAAAATCCTGCCCTATGCTGTCTTCAGTCTAAAATGGAAAATCTCTTTTTCCATTCCTCTCTCATGTACTGCAAGACTGTATTAGGAGCCATTTCTTCACATTTTAGTTCATATGGGAATAAATATGACAAATTTTTTTTCTCATGCCATTGGTTTTGGGGTTGTACTATGTCTGTGCTGCCAGGTCATTGTAAAAAGAAGTTCATGGTGGAAGAATTCAGGTAATGTATTTCCTTTCTGTACATTATCTTATGCACTTGAGGCTTCCATAATATCAAGTAATGAACCAACAATTCTATTTTGGCCTCCCAAAAGGGCTCTTAAGACCTTTTCTGGGTTCACACTTAGTTAATAGAGGTTCCCCTTTGGGAAATTGATGACCCATGATAATGGATTTGATTCCAAGAAGACATTTGTACTTTGGAGCAAAATGACCACAGATCATTTTGATGGTCTTTTTTAGTCTTACTATGTAAGAATTGGGCTATTAATTCTTCCCATGGAGACAGACTAGTATTTCAGAATTCCCCCTCCTTTTAGATTGATTGATTGATTTTTGAGAGAGAGAGAGGAGATGGGAAAAGGGGGAGTGAGAGAGTCTCAAGCAGACGCACCACTGAGCACTGAGCTTGAAGTGAGGCTGGATCCCACAACCCCAAAATCATAGCCCCAGTGGAAACCAAGAATTAGATGCTCAACCAAATGTGCCACCCAAGTGCCCCTAGAAATCCTTCTTTTACAGTCTACTGGGATACTAAATATCCCAACATCACTCAGAGTTCTAGAAAGTAAGCTCCAGTAAGGGGAAAAATGTAGCCCAGTTGGTAGTGCATTTGCTACAAAACCCAGAATCTCTCAAATGGAACAGTCCTCACATGCATCAATAAGAAAAGATAAGCACAGCTTCAGATCTCTTTAAATCACAGTAGAGAGATTACTGGAATATTAGTGTATATGCTAGGAGGAACCTTAGGGTTTCCTCAGCAAAATCCCTCTTACTTCACAGATGACTTAGTTAAATAATTTGCTTACAGACTCTCGGGGAACTAATGAGAAAATCAGGATGAAGAATTATTTCTATATTCATAATATGCCCTTCTCCCCAGAAAATCTAAATTTGCCTGTCTCGGATTATGCATGGATTTAAATGGAGCCACATAGTAAATAGGTATACTTGGATGCTCTAACTAGTGATTTATACTGACTGACAAAAAATACAAGGAACATTCCTTTAAGATCTGCCAGAACAATTCATTTACCACTTGATTATATATTTAGAATCTAAGGTTTAAACTCCTTCCCCTCAACACCCAAAACTGCTTCTTTGGTTCATTCAGTCTAATTTCTTGACTAATATTAACACCACCTTTTTAAATTTTTCTATTAGTATTCTGGATTGTCAGAATTTGGGAGATTCAAGTTCTAGTCTTGGCATGGTTACTTATTTTCCATGTCATCTGGGGAGATCATGTATTTTGGCCTATAATCCTATTACTTTATTTAAACATCATAATATTTGGGTCTAGTCAGAGGTTCTTTATTTGGAATCTAGTCTCCAAGTTCTGTTGAGAAACTCTATGTTCAGTTTTGTGTGCATAAATTGTGAGCATTATAGTGCTGAAAGATTCCTAAATTTGATCAGTTAAGAATTTCTGCTCTGAAAGATTTCTGCAATCCATGCAATGTGTAAAATTCTACAAATTATATTATATGATGAAATGACATCTCAATACATCTACAGAATCCATTTATTTATCTATGGTTTTTTCCCATTGGTCTTCAGTTTACCTAAAGCCCAAGGAATCAGGAATAATATTTTATAACAAGTATCTACTGATTACAAATTATTTAAGAAAAAAAACTGTAATTGCCTTTCTTATAGCCTATCTCCACTGTTGATTCCTTGAGCTGCTGCCTAATTTCCCACTGCATAAGCCCTTTGACAATCACATTCTAATTGCCTTTCTGCACTTCCTCTACCACCCACTACTGGTATGAAGCTTGAGGGAGAAATGCATGGAAATAGAAGATACCAAAAGGAGTGTCTCATTAAAGTTGGGCAGCTGAATGTCACAACCATAGAAATTAGGTATGAAATTAGGGACAAATAAAAATCACAAGAACAAAAGTAATTATCAATGTCCTACAGCAGGGATTAAGAGGTACATAAGTGAATTTGGAGTTTGAAATGGATTGTGGCATGCGATTCAGATTATGAATATGTTAATAGATGACAAGGGCCTGTGTTTATGTTTTGTTGTAACCCTCAGTCAGAGGTAGAAGCCTCACTTTAGTCCCAGTAAGAAGAATTAATTGCAAGTGCTGTTCCTTTTGCAACTGCATTGTTGATTAAGAGTAGCAATTAGTACCACTGCTGCTGCTACTAATACTAGTACTGCACCGAGAACTGATTTCATGACTTTCTTTTCACTAAGAGCCCTTCACATATCATTCATTTAGTTTCCATAGCAACCTTGAGGTTGATCCTACGATCTCTATTTTATAAATGAGGTAGTAAGCTATGGGAGGGATTGACTTACCCCAAAACTCTAACTCATAATTTGGAGTCAATGTGGACTCAATGTCCACTTCTCAAATTTGTTGAAAGGTTGCATTGGACTCTTCATCAGGGTTCCTAGGACTGTCATAGCATATTAAAACTAAAAAAATAGGAATTTATTTTCTCACAGTTCCAGATGTAACAAGTCTAAAATCAAGGTGTTATCAGGGCCATCCTTCCTCTGAAAGCTCTGAGGAAACAATCATCCTGGTCTCTTCCTAGTTTCTGATGGCTTGGTCCAGTCTCTGCAACCATCTTCACATGTCATTCTTCCCTCTTTGTATCCATGGATGTCGTATCCTCTTTTTATAAGGATATCGGTCACTGGATTTAGGGGGTCATCCTAACACAGTAATGACCTCAATTTACCTTCACTAATTACATCTGCAAAGACCCTATTTTCAAATAAGGTCACATTCTGAGCTTACGAGTGGGCATGAATTTTGGAGAAGACATTATTTAACCCAATACCACACCTTTATAGATAGCTAGACATATTATGGATAATTATAATCATTATCAAAGAGCTACCCATAAAGCAATATATTTCATTGTGAACCATTACATATTCATTATGTATAATGGTAAGACATAAAATGGTAACAGTAGTCTAAGAGAATTCTGTATCCCTTGAGTTACCTTACTGTATTAGCGTCGTGAGCATCATTCTCCTGTCACTATGTGTGACATGTTCTCCAGGAAATAACTTTCTGAGGTGGATCAGGCTATGGTCACTGTATCAATTTTCACTTCAACTTCAAAGCTCTGAGAAAACTTACTCAGGATTACAAACAATGCTATATTTGACTTACTCTGAAGGAAGATTTTCATCTTTAATAAAAAAAAAAAAAGAATAAATTAAGAGTCCTATATGTTCAAGAAGAAAAGTTAACAAATAGGCCTGGTCAGTTTTGGCTTCTAGTTCAGATCAAAACGATGTAATTTCAATAATACAAGTTAAGTGCTTTCCCCCCATCAATACTGGAACTGCAGGAAAATAACCAAGAATTGTATGGTTCTTTCAAATGATGTTTACTGTCTTACCAACGTGTGTGTTAGGAGAATATGGAAGGGGCACTGTGCTTCTGAACAGAGATGAGGAAAGGAGCCAGGATAGGCCTCCATCACAGTATTAAATGTGCTTTCTACCTCTTCCTATGGAACTTGTTTCCCTCAAAGTCAGTCTTTGTTACTCAAAGATCATATATCTCTGCCTTAAGAGTCAAGGCAGTTAAGCCAAATTGTGAACCTTAGCCCAGGTCCTTCCTGTTCCTTCAGAGTCAGTGGGGGCAACAATACCTTCATGTGACAGACCTTCTAGTTTGGTTCTAACTACCTTTACTGTAAAAATATCTACTGTATCAAAACCTCTGTAAATGTTAACTGTACTCTGTATTTTCATTTTATAGATGACAAAACAAAGGTGTAGGCAAGGCATTCACAAAAACATACACACTCTAATGACTACTTTTATCAAAGTAGGACACATGAAGTTAGAATAGGTAGAAAAACTGACTTTAATAAAGTTTTGCCAAGAAAGAATAATAACTCTATCTTATAATCTTTAAATGAAGGCACATGACTACCTAAGGTGAAAGATTAGAATCCTAAATACTACATTTTAAGACTTATGGGAACTTTTAAGAGAAAAGATATACAATGCTAGTAAAAAAGGGAGTACAAAAAGCATTACACATTTTGTGTCCTACCCCTGGAGTCCACGTTCAAGTTCAAGGTCAGTTGGATTTTAATGGTTACCATTTTTTTATTAACATATAACGTATTATTTGTTTCAGGGGTACAGGTCTGTGATTGATTAGTCTTACACCATTCACAGCACTCACCATAGCATATAACTTCCCCAATGTCTATCACCCAGCAACCTCATCCCTCCCACCCCCCTCTACTCTAACAAGCTTCAGTTTGTTTCCTGAGATTGAGAGTCCCTTATGGTTTGTCTCCCTCTCTGGTTTCATCCCATTTCACTTTTTTCCTCTCTTACCCTATGATCCTTTGCCTTGTTTCTCAAATTCCACATATCAGTGAGATCATATGATAACTGCCTTTTTCTGATGGACTTATTTCACTTAGCATAATACCCTCTAGTTCCACCCATGTTGTTGTAAAAGGCAAGATTTCACTTATTTTTGAAGGCTGCATAATATTCCATTGTAGATACATACCACATCTTTATCCATTCATTTGCTGATGGACATCTAGGCTCTTTGCATAGTTTGGCTATTGTGGACATTGCTGCTATAAACGTTGGTGTGCATGCGCCCCTTTGGATCACTATATTTATACCTTTGTAGTAGTGTAATTGCTGGGTTATAGGGTAGCTCTATTTTCAACATTTTGAGGAACCTCCATACTGTTTTCCAAAGCAGCTGCACCAGCTTGCATTCCCACCAACAGTGTAGGAGGGTTTCCCTTTCTCTGTATCCTCGCCAACATCTGTCATTTCCCGACTTGTTAATTTTAGCCATTCGGATTGGCATGAGATGGTGTCTCATTGTGGCTTTGATTTGTATTTCCCTGATGCTGAGTGATGTGAAGTACTTTTTCATGTGTCTTTTGGCCGTTTGGATGTCTTCTTTGCAGAAACGTCTGTTCATGTCTTCTGGCCATTTTTTTTTTTAAAGATTTTATCCATTTATTCAACAGAGAAAGAGAGAGATCACAAGTAGGCAAAGAGAGAGAGGGAAGCAGGCTCTCCGCTGTGCAGAGAGCCCGATGTGGGGCTTGATCCCAGGTCCCTGAGATCATGACCCAAGCTGAAGGCAGAAGCTTAACCCCCTTGCCACCCAGGCACTCCCTTCTGGCCATTTTTTTGGCTGGACTCTTTGTTCTTTGGGTGTTGAGTTTGGTAAGTTCTTTATAGATTTTGGATACTAACCCTTTATCTGATATGTCATTTGTAAATATCTTCTCCTATTCTGTTGGATGTCTTTTGGTTTTGTTGACTGTTTCCTTTGCTGTGCAAAAGCTTTTGATCTTGATGAAGTCCCAGTGGTTCATTTTTGCCCTTGCTTCCCTTGCCTTTGGTGATGTCCCTAGGAAGAAGTTACTGCGGCAGAGGTCGAAGAGGTTGCTGCCTGTGTTCTCCTCAAGGACTTTGATGGATTCCTGTCTCACATTGAGATCTTTCACCCATTTTGAGTCATTTTCATGTGTGGTGTAAGGAAAGGGTCCAATTTTCCCAATACTATTTGTTGAAGAGACTGTCCTTTTTCCATTGGACATTGTTTCCTGCTTTGTTGAAGATTAGTTGACCAGAGTTGAGGGTCCATTTCTGGGGTCTCTATTCTATTCCACTGATCTATGTGTCTGCTTTTGTGCCAGTACCTGCTTTTGTGCCAGTACCATACTGTCTTGATGATCATAGCTTTGTAATAGAGCTTCAAGTCCAGAATTATGGTGCCACCAGCTCTGGTTTTTTTTTTCAACATCTCTGGATATGCAGAGTCTTTTCTTGTTCCATACAAATTTTAGGATTATTTGTTCCATTTCTGTGAAAAAAGTTTGATGGTATTTTGACAAAGATTGTATTAAATGTGTGGATTGCTCTAGGTAGCATAGACATTATCACAATATTTCTTTTTCCAATCCAGGAGCATGGAACATTTTTTTCATTTCTTTGTGTCTTCCTCAATTTCTTGGAGTATTCTATAGTTTTCTGAGTACAGATTCCTTCTCTCTTTGGTTAGATTTATTTGTAGGTATCTTAAGGTTTTGGGTGCAATTGTAAATGGGATAGACTTCTTAATTTCTCTTTGTTCTGTCTTATTGTTGGTGTATAGAAATGCAACTGATTTCTGTGCATTGATTTTATATCCTGACACTACTGAATTCCTGTATGAGTTCTAGCAGTTTGGGGTGGGGTCTTTTGGGTTTTCTACATAAAGTATCACATCATCTGCAAAGAGTGAGAGTTTGACTTCTTCTTTGCTGATTAGATATCTTTTATTTCTTTTTGTTATCTGATTGCTGAGGCTAGGACCTCCAGTACTATGTTGAACAGCAGTGGTGATAGTGGACAGCCCTACTATGTTCTTGACCTTAGGGGAAAAGCTCTCAGTTTTTCCCCATTGAGAATGATATTCACTGTGGGTTTTTCATAAATGACTTTGATGATATTGAGGTATGTACCTTCTATCCCTACACTGTTAAGAGTGTTGATCAAGAAAGAATGCTGTACTTTGTCAATTGCTTTTTCTGCATCTATTGAGAGGATCATATGGTTATTTCTTTTATTAATGTATTGTATCACATTGATTGGTTTGCAGATGTTGAACCAACCTTGCAACCCAGGAATAAATCCCACTTGGTCATGGTGAATAATCCTTTTAATGTACTATTGGACCCTATTGGCTAGTATTTTGGTGAGAATTTTTGCATCCAAGTTCATCAGGGCTATTGGTCTGTAATTTTTCCTTTTTGATGGGGTCTTTGGTTTTGAGGTCAAGTTAATGCTGGCCTCATAAAATGAGCTTTGAAGTTTTCCTTCCATTTCTATTTTTTGGAACAATTTCAGAAGAAAAGGTATTAATTCTTCTATAAATGTTTGTTAGAACTCCCCTGGGAAGCCACCTGCCCCTGGGCTCTTGTTTTTTGGAAGACTTTTGATAACTGCTTCAATTTTCTCGCTGGTTATGAGTCTGTTCAGGTTTTCTGTTTCTCCTTAGTTCAGTTTTGGTAGTTTATACTCTCTAGGAATGCATCCATTTCCTCCAGATTGTCTAATTTGTTGGCATATAGTTGCTCGTAATATGTTCTTATAATTGTTTGCATTTCTTCAGTGTTGTTTGTGATCTCTCCTCTTTCATCCATGATTTTATTTATTTGGCTCCTTTCTCTTTTCCTTTTGATAAGTCTGGCCAGGGGTTTATCAATGTTATTAATTCCTTCAAAGAACCAGCTCCTAGTTTCATTGATGTGTTCTACTGTTCTTTGGGTTTCTATTTTATTGATTTCTGCTCTGATATTTATTATTTCTTTTCTCCTGCTGGGTTTAGGCTTTCTTTGCTGTTCTTTCTCCAGCTTCTTTAGGTGTAAGATTAGTTGTGTATTCAAGACCCCTCTTGTTTCTTGAGAAAGGCTTGTAGTGCTATATACTTACTTCTTAAGACTGCCTTTGCTGCATCCCAAAGATTTCAAACAGTTGTGTTTTCATTTTCATTTGTTTCCATGAATTTTTAAAATTTTTCTTAAATTTCCTGGTTGACCCATTCACTCTTCTTTAAATTTAATTTTACTTTTAAATTTTAATTTTTTCAGTGTTCCAAAATTCATTGTTTATGCACCTAACCCAGTACTCTATGTAATATGTGCCCTCCACAATATCCATTCACTCTTTAGTAGGATGCTCTTTAGCTTCCATGTATTTGAGTTCTAACTTTCTTCTTGTGATTTGAGTTCTAGTTTCAGAGCACTATGGTCTAAAAATATACATGGAATGATTCCAATCTTTAGTATCAGTTGAAACCTGACTTTGTGACCCAGGATGTGATCTGTTCTGGAGAATGTTCCATGTGCACTAGAGAATAATGTGAATTCTGTTGTTTTGGGATGGAATGTTCTGAATATATCTGTGATGTCCATCTGGTGCTGTGTGTTATTTAAAGCCTTTATTTCCTTGTTGATCTTTTGCTTAGATTATCTATTCATTTCAGTGAGGGGTGGGCGTGTTAAAGTCCCCTACTATTATTGTATAATTGTCAATGTGTTTCATTGATTTTGTTATTAATTGGTTTATATAACTGGCTGTTGCTACGTTAGCATAGATACTTAAAATTATTAGATCTTCTTCTTAGATAGACCCTTTAAATATGATATAGGTTCCTTCCTCATCTTTTATAGTCTTTGATTTAAAATCTAATTTGTCTGATAAAAGGATTGCCACCCCAGCTTTCTTTGGATGTCCATTAGCATGGTAAATGGTTTTCCACCCCTCACTTTAAATCTGGAGGTGTCTTTGGATCTAAAATGAGTCTCTTGCAGGCAGCAGATCTAGGGGTCTTGTTTTTTTGTTTGTTTGTTTTTTGTTTTTTTTGTTTTTGTTTTAATCCAATCGGATACCCTGTGTCTTGTGATTAGGACTTTAGTCCAATTACATTCAGGGTGACTATTAAAAGATACGAATTTAGTTCCATTGTATTACCTGAAAGGTGACTGTTACTATATATTGTCTCTGTTTCTTCATGGTCTATGTTACTTTTGGGCTCTTCTTGCTTAGAAGACCCCTTTCAATATTTCTTTTAGGGGCTGGTTTGTGTTTGCAAATTCTTTTAGATTCTGTTTGTTTTGGAAGTTTTTTTATCCAGTGACAGCCAAGCTGGATATGGTATTCTTGGCTGCATATTTTTCTTGTTTAGTGCTCTGAATATATCATGCCAGTCCTTTCTGGCCTTCCACATCTCTGTGGATAGGTCTGCTGCCAATCTAATATTTCTACCATTGTATGTTACAGACCTCTTGTCCTGAGCTTCTTTAAGGATTTTCTTTTTGCCTCTGAGATCTATACATTTTATTATTAGATGTTTGGGTGTTGATTTACTTTTATTGATTTTGAGTGGGGGGTTCTCTGTGCCTCCTGGATTTTGATGGTTCTTTTCTTCCCCAAATTGGGGAAGTTCTCCACTATAATTGATCCATTATGCTTTCTGCCCCCTACCTTCTTCTTCTGGGATCCCAATCATTCTAATATTGTTTTGCTTTATGGTATCACTTATCTCTCAAATTCTCCCCTCATGATCCAATAGTTGTTTATCTCTCTTTTTCACAGGTTCTTTATCCTCCATCATTTGGTCTTCTATGTTAATAATTCTCTCTTCTACCTCATTTATCCTAGCAGTTAGAGTCTCCATTTTTGATGGCACATCCTTAATTAACTTTTTTATTATGACTTGGTTAGATTTTATTTCTCCAAAAAGGGATTCTCTAGTATCTTCTATGCTTTCTTCAAGCCCAGCTAGTATCTTTACAATCATCATTCCAATCTCTAGTTCTGACATCTTACTAATATCCATGTTGATTAGCTCCCTGGCAATTGGTACTGTCTCTTGTTCTTTTTTTTTTTTTTTTTTTTTTAGGTGTTTCCATTTTGTCATTTTGTCCAGAGAGGAACAGATGAACAAAAAACAAAACACAAGGGTAACAATGACCCCAGAAAATTATACACTAAATAAATAGAAGAGACCTGAAAAGGAGGGTGGGGTGGGGAGAGAAAGGAAAAAAAAAAAAAAAAGAATATGATCAGGCTGGTGAATAGAACTATAGAACTGAGGCACACACTAGATTTTGGGTGTATTTTGGT
The DNA here is from genome assembly GCF_020171115.1 of Neogale vison. Classification (NCBI taxonomy): domain Eukaryota; kingdom Metazoa; phylum Chordata; class Mammalia; order Carnivora; family Mustelidae; genus Neogale; species Neogale vison. Next base: position 178,790,778 of record NC_058096.1, on the reverse strand, counting down.
CTGTTAGAAGAAAATCACTTCTCAACACTGAAAAAACAGATAATCATATCAAAAAATGGGCAGAAGACATAAACAAACACTTCTCCAATGAAGACATACAAATGGCTATCAGACACATGAAAAAATGTGCATCATCACTAGTTATCAAGGAGATTCAAATCAAAACCACATTGAGATACCACTTTACACCAGTTAGAATGACCAAAATTAACAATTCAGTAAACAATGTGTGTTGGAGAGGATGTGGAGAAAGGGGAACCCTCTTATGCTGTTGGTGGGAATGCAAGTTGGTGCAGCCACTTTGGAAAACAGTGTAAAAATTCCTTAAGAAATTAAAAATAGAACTTCCCTATGACTTTGCAATTGCACTACTGGGTATTTACCCCAAAGATAAGATGTAGTGAAAAGAAGGGCCATCTGTGCCCCAATGTTCATAGCAGCAATGGCCACAGTCACCAAACTGTGGAAAGAACCAAGATACCCTTCAATGGATGAATGGATAAGGAAGATGTGGTCCATATATACTATGGAGTATTATGCCTCCATCAAAAAGGACGAATACCCAACTTTTGTATCAACATGGACGGGACTGGAAGTGATTATGCTGAGTGAAATAAGTCAAGCAGAGAGAGTAAATTACCATATGGTTTTGCTTATTTGTGGAGCATAAGGAATAACATGGAAGACATGGGGAGATGGAGAGGAGAAGGGAGTTGGGGGAAATCGGAAGGTGAGATGAACCATGAGAGATCGTGGACTCTGAAAAACAACCTGAGGGTTTTGGAGGGGCGGTGGGTGGTAGATTGGGTGAGCCTGGTGGTGGGTATTATGGAGGGCATGTATTGCATGGAGCATTGGTTGTGGTGCATAAACAATGAATTCTGGAACACTGAAAAAAAAATTTTTAAAAAAAGGAGAAAATGACTTCCAAATTTTAAAGAAAGAAAAACTTTATACACACACACACACATACATATATATGTATATATATACATATTTGTTTAAATTAAATTAAATTTATTTAAAATATACACCCCAAAAAATAAGTAAATACAATGAATGGATGGAATATAACTGTAAAAATGCAAATTTTAAAAAGATTTAAAAAAAGGAATTAATAAGGTAAATGGTTAAAATAGAAGAAATAATTTTAAAAATAGAAAAAGAAAATTTTAAAAATTAACTTTGAAAGACTATAAAGAATCATGGGGGAAAAGCCATGAATTCTATATGCTATATTACCCTAGCAGTTTTGCAGTTCTCATTGATTGGTAACCTTGGTCTCAGCTGGATGTTCTTGCTGATATTCTGGGGGGAGGGGTCTGTTGGAGTAATTCTCAAGTTTCTTTGCCCAAGGCAAAATTGCACTGGCCAGGCTAAGCAATCTGCTTGGGTTTGCTCTTGATAACTTTTGTTCCCTGAAAGCTTTCTGTACAGATTTGGAGGATCAGAATGAAAATGGTGGCCTCCCAATCTGACCCAGAGGAGCCAAGAACTTGGGGCCCCACACTTGAATGCATCCTCAGAAAAAAGCAATCATTCCTGTCTCCTGGCCTCCAGCTGCACTCTGGGCTCACCCAGCCTGCATTTCTATCTCTGGCACATAATCCTCTTTGCAGTCTCCAAACCAAGCAGATTCCTGAGGTGTGCTCCCATGCCACTCTTCCTGGGGCAGGAAGGGGAGTCTCCCCATATCTGGTGCTTGTTGAGTCCCTGCTCGAAGTGCAATGGCCTGATTGTACCTTGGATCATGGTTGATGGCAACCCCAAGCTGAGAGCCCACTCTTCAGCTCCATGTCTGCAACCAGCTTCCCCAGTCCGATAGCTGCAAGGAGGTTCTACATTCAGGGCCACAGCTCTAAGTACCCTATAGACATGGCTGCTCTTTTGGCTATGGGGATGAGGGAGCTAGACAGAGTTCCAGACCTGCTTAGACATGTTCTTACAAAGTTTCATCTCTTTTCAAAGTACTTTCAGTCTTCAGTTATCTGATACAACTATCACAACTTTGGTGATTTCAGTATAGCATGAAGAACTGCACCTAATTTAGATAGGATATATAAGGCACAATTGGTTTTTAATTTCCTTTTTAAGCTAATGAAACATTACCAATTTACCCCTATTTGCCAGACTAGTGGTGGGTGGATTATGAATAAAATGCAAACTTGGCTCTCATGAACTATTACTATTACTATTACTATTACTATTGAGATCCCTGGTTAGTTTTCAAGATTTATGGAGTTGATCCCAGTTCAGACTCACAGTTCTGTTTTCATTACATCCTGTTATCTCTTAATTGAAAACACAATTCCAGAACTATTTGTTGAGATAAGTATTACCTACACCATTAGCAGAGAAACTAGATTGGTTTCTGGTGTTAACTGTTTAACAGTAGTCAGACTAAAGAGTCTCCTAGAAATAGCAAAGATATTACAGGCTTAATTCAACTATTTCCAATAGAGTGTGTTATGACTGATGTATATCTAGGGTAGAAAACAAAAGGTGTCATTCGTCTATTTAAAATATTTATTGAACAGTTACTTTGGGGAAGTCATGATAAACAAGTAGGCATGACCCCTTTCATTCTAGATTTTTAACTAGTGGGAGAAATATTAAAAAGTAAATCCCTCTACTTTGGAAGTTGATAATATCCATACTTATCAAAACACCTAACTATGGGCACTCATGACTTTTATAATAAAAAGGAAAATGAATTAGGATGCTGGCTAGTACAAGTCACCACATGAGAAAACAATCATAGTTTATAAGAGCCTAGAAGATATAATTACAGGATTAGTTGCAGAACACTGCATGAACTTGCATTCTGATTTCATGTCATAATATCATGATTGAAGGCTTCAATGTCAGGGTTAAATTTAAATCTCCCACTTAGAGATTATGGTAATCAGAATCTTCTGTCACTGAATCCCAATGTGTTTGATACATTGCACTCCAACAGTGAGGTGACAATATGAGGAAAAGCAGCAGAGCATTATTTCTCTCCTTTCTAAGGAAGATTAAGACTTTTTCCTAGGTCATTTTTTAAAAAATCAATAGGATATATTATATTTCTAAACATTTTACACTTCTCTTACATGTTTAAGAAAAATGCAACCCAACATCTATGTAGACAAGGAGGAAGAGAAAAGAGGATGTGCATTTAGAGCCTATCTCTGCATCAGTAACCTTCTGCACTTCTTATGAAATGGAATGTACAACCCTGTACATTCTTTGGTTGTGAATTACTGAATACATAGAAAAATTCTAACAGAGTGCCTGGCACAGCATAGGTACTCAATATTCTAAAAGGACTTTATCATTCTTGTGGTGTGAGGTAGTAATAAACTTGCTTTGCTAAATGCAGACCAGCTTATCCCAAAATTCAGTAATGAGTCATATACTTTCCCCACTGATTCTTTTCTTTCTTGTTTTTTCTTTCTAAAGATTTTATTTATTTGACATAGAGAAAGAGGGAGGGAGAGAGCACAAGCAGGGGGGAGCAGCAGGCAGAGGGAGAAGCAGGCTTTCCACTGAGAAGAGAACTTGATACAGGGCTCAAACCCAGGCCTGAACTGGAGGCAGCTACTTAACTGACTGAGCCACCCAGGCACTCCTACCCACTGATTTTTTTCTTAATCAGAAGTTTTAACTTACAAAGGTAAAGTAAAATCAATGTGAAAATATCAAATAATGGAACAAAAGAGAAGAAAAATTTATCACTTTCTCCAAAGGAATTCTACACCTGTTTCCTAGAGTATTTTTATATGTGTTTAAATAGATTAAAGTATAATACTATACATGTATGTATGCATGAACACATAATTTCTTCTTTCAGACATTGGGTTGAATTATATACACAATTCTGTGACTTCCTTCTGTCACTCAGTAATGTACCTTGAAAATCTCCCCATGGCATGTGGATTCACATCACCCTTTTTAACATCTGCTAATATGTATACATGTGTACATATATTTAGAAATATTTTTAAAGTAATTCATATTTATTATAAAATCCCAAACAGTACTGAAAGTTAATCAAAGATTATAGGCTCTTTAAACTCCCTACTTTCAATTAACAAACCCAGAGCCAAATGCTCCAATAAAAAGCTATTTCAAACTATAAAAGTCTTGACAAAGATGTGGAGAAAGGGAACTTTCATGCACTGCTGGTGGGAATGAAAATTGGTGCAAACACACTGGAAACCAGTATGAAGTTTCCTCAAAAAATTAAAAATAAAAAAATACAGTCAAGTAATTCCACTAATATTTACAAAAAGAAAATAAAAACACTAACTCAAAAAGATACATGCAGGGGGAGGAGTCAAGAAGGCAGAGATGTAACAGGCTGAGACAACATCAGGTAGCAGGAGATCAGCTACATAGCTTATCAAACCATTCCAAACACCTACAAATCCAACAGGAGATCGAAGAGAAGAAGAGCAACAAAACTAGAAACAGAAAATCGACCACTTTCTGAAAGGTAGGACTGGCAGAGAAGTGAATCCAAAGCAACAGGAAGATAGACTGTGGAGAGAGGGGCCGGCTCCTGGCAACTGGCTGACCAACAGAGCACAAAATCAGAACTTTTAAAAGTCTGCTCCACTGAGGGACATTGCTCCAGAAGCTAAACCGGGGTGAAGCCCACATGGGGACAGCGTGGCCCCAGTCCTGCAGGGTCACAGAAAAATCAGGGGTGTCTGAGTGTCACAGAGCTTGCAGGTATTAGAGCAGGGAAACTGGCTACAGAGACAGACCCAAGGAGTGAGCTCTCAACCTTGAACTGTAATCCATGGCACAGGCTACTGTTCTGTGAGTGGAGATCCCACAGGATCCGGGGAGATGACCCCTGGAAGAGCTTAGGGATCTGCGGTGTTCGGAGACTCCAGGCAGGGCTGTGTGCCAGAGACAGAGAAGCTTGGTCACAGGATGGGTGAACTCGGAGCCCGGCCAGGGGCCAGGGAGATGGGAGTGACTGAGCGCTTTTCTTTGAGGGCAGACTGAGGAGTGGGGCCTTGAGCTCTCTGCTCCTCCAGGCTGGAGACTGGGAGGCTGCCATTTTCATTCCAGTCCTCGAGAACTCTACGGAAAGCATTCTGGGAACAAAAACTCCCAAAAGGGAAGCCAAGCAGATTACTTAGCCTGGCCCCTGGTAAGGACAATGCAATTCTGCCTCCAGCAAAGACACTTGAGAATCACTACAACAGGCCCCTCCCCCAGAAGATCTACAAGAAATCAAGCCAAGACCAAGTTCACTTACCAAAAAGAACAGCAGAATTCCAAAGGAGGAGAAAGCAAAGCATGGAATTCATGGCATTCTCCCCATGATTCTTCAGTCTTGCAAAGTTAATTAACTCTTTTTAATTTTATTTTTTCTTCTGCTATATTTTTTAAAACTTTTACCCTTTCCTCTTTTAACATTTTTTAACTAGTTTATCTTAGCAATACCTTTCATTTAAAAAAAAAATCTTTTTTGAAACTTCATTATTATAGTCATAATTTATCCATCATTGTGTTCTAACTTTATTTTTTGTACACACATAGGTTTTTTTCTTCTAAAAAATTTGGGGTACAACTTCTTCTAATAGATCAAAATATACCCTAAATCTAGCACTGGGCTTGTTCTAGTCTCCAGCCCAAGCAAATTCTCTCCACTTGCTTTTTCTTTATTCTCCCAACCAACTCACCTTATCAACTCCTTTTTTAGAAATTAAAAAAAATTTTTTTTCATCTTTATAATCATATTCCATCCCTTCATTGTTTTACACTTATATACGTTTTTCATTCTTTAAAATTTTGGGAAGTAGTTTCTTCTAAGAGACAAAAATACTCCCAAACTAAGAGGTTGACCCTGTTCTAGTCACCAGTATAATATATGTATATATATTTTCTTCTTTTTTATATTTTTTATTTGTTTTCTTTTTTAATTTTTTTCTGAATTTCTTTTTACCCCTTTTCTCCCCCCCACAATTTGGGGTCTCTTTTGAATTGGTTAAAGCATGTTTTCCTGGAGTCTTTGCCACCCTCTTAGTATTTTATTTGCTCCTTCATATATTCCCATCTGGACAAAATGACAAGGCAGAAAAACTGACCACAAGAAAAAGAACAAGAGGCAGTACCAAAGGCTAGGGACCTAATCAATATGGACATTGGTAATATGTCAGATCTAGAGTTCAGAATGATGATTCTCAAGGTTCTAGCCAGGCTTGAAAAAGGCATGGAAGATATTAGAGAAACCCTGTCTGGAGAAATAAAAGCCCTTTCTGGAGAAATAAAAGAACTAAAATCTAACCAAGTTGAAATAAAAAAAGCTATTAATGAGGTACAATAAAAAATGGAGGCTCTTACTGCTAAGATAAATGAGGCAGAAGAAAGAATTAGTGATATAGAAGACCAAATGACAGAGAATAAAGAAGCTAAGAAAAAGAGAGAGACAAACAACTACTGGACCATGAGGGGAGAATTTGAGAGATAAGTGATACCATAAGATGAAACAACATTAGAATAATTGGGATTCCAGAAGAAGAAGGAGAGGGGAGCAGAAGGTATATTGGAGAGAATTATTGCAGAGAAATTCCCTAACATGGCAAAGGCAACAAGCATCAAAACCCAGGAGGTGCAGAGAACCCCCCTCAAAATCAATAAGAACAGGTCCACACCCCATAATATAATAGTAAAATTTACAAGTCTTAGTGACAAAGAGAAAATCCTGGAAGCAGCCCAGGAAAAGAAGTCTGTAACATACAATGGTAAAGATATTAGATTGGCAACAGACTTATCCACAGAGACCTGGCAGGCCAGAAAGAACTGGCGTGATCTATTCAGAGCACTAAATGAGAAAACCATGAAGACAAGAATACTATATCCAGCTAGGCTATCATTGAAAATAGAAGGAGAGATAAAAAGCTTCCAGGACAAACAAAAACCAAAAGAATTTGCAAACACCAAACCAGCTCTACAGGAAGTACTGAAAGGGGTCCTCTAAGCAAAGAGAGACCCTAAAAGTAGTAGATCAGAAAGAAATAGAGACAATATACAGTAACAATCACCTTACAGGCAATACAATGGCACTAAATTAATATCTCTCAATAGTTACCCTGAATGTAAATGGGCTAAATGCCCCAATCAAAAGACACAGGGTATCAGAATGGATAAAAAAAAAGAATCAATATGTTGCCTACAAGAAACTCAAACTCATTTTAGACCCCAAAGACTTCTTCAGATTTAAAGTGACAGGGTGGAAAACAATTTACCATGCTAATGGACATCAGAAGAAAGCTGGGGTGGCAATCCTTATATCAGATAAATTAGATTTTAAGCCAAAGACTACATTAAGAGATGAGGAAGGACATTGTATCATACTCAAAGGGTCCGTCCAACAAGAAGACCTAACAATTTTAAATATTTATGCCCCTAACATGGGAGCAGCCAATTATATAAGCCAACTAATAACAAAATCAAAGAAACACATCAACAATAATACAATAATAGTAGGGGACTTTAACACCCCCCTCACTGAAATGGACAGATCACCCAGCTAAAAGATCAACAAGGAAATAAAGGCCTTAAAGGACACACTGGACCAGATGGACACCACAGATATATTCAGAACATCCATCCCAAAACAACAGAATACACATTCTTCTCTAGTGCATGTGGAACATTCTCCAGAATAGATCACATTCTGGGTAATCAATCAAGTCACAACCAGTATCAAAAGATTGGGATCATTCCCCGCATATTTTCAGACCACAATGTTCTGAAGCTAGAACTCAATCACAAGAGGAAATTTGGAAAGAACCCAAATATATGGAGACTAAACAGCATCCTTCTAAACAATGAATGGTTCAACTAGGAAATTAAAGAAGAATTGAAATAATTTATGGAAACAAGTAATAATGAAAACGTAACAGTTCAAAATCTGTGGGACACAGCAAAGGCAGTCCCGAGAGGAAAATATATAGCAATACAAACCTTTCTCAAGAAACTAGAAAGGTCTCAAATACACAACCTAATCCTACACCTAAAGGAGCTGGAGAAAAAACAACAAAGAAAGCCTAAACCCAGCAGGAGAAGAGAAATCATAAAGATCAGAGCAGAAATCAATGAAATAGAAATCAAAAAAACAATAGAACAAATCAACAAAACTAGGAGCTGGTTCTTTGAAAGAATTAATAAGATTGATAAACCTCTGGCCAGACTTACCAAAAAGAAAAGAGAAAGGACCCAAATAAATAAAATCATGAATGAAAGAGGAGAGATCACAACCAACACCGAAGAAATACGGACTATTGTAAGAGCATATTATGAGCAACTCTACACCAACAAATTTGACAATCTGGAAGAAATGAATGCATTCCTAGAGACATATAAACTACCACAACTGAGCCAGAAATAAATAGAAAACCTGAACAGACCCATAACCAGTAAGGAGATTGAAGCAGTCATCGAAACTCTCCCAACAAACAAGAGCCCAGGGCCAGACGGCTTCCCGGGGGAATTCTACCAAACATTTAAAGAATAATTAATTCCTATTCTCCTGAAACTGTTCCAAAAAATAGAAATGGAAGGAAATCTTCCAAACTCATTTTATGAGGCCAGCATCACCTTGATCCCAGAACCAGACAAGGATCCCATCAAAAAAGAGAATTACATTCTCTTCATCATTACATTCATCATTCCTGATGAACACAGATGCGAAAATTCTCACCAAAATATTAGCCAATAGGATCCAACAGTACATTAAAAGGATTATTTACCACAATCAAGTGGGATTTATTCCAGGGCTGCAAGGTTGGTTCAACATCCGCAAATCAATCAATGTGATATAATACATTAATAAAAGAAAGGACAAGAACCATATGATACTATCAATAGATGATGAAAAAGCATTAGACAAAGTACAGCATTCTTTCCTGATCAAAACTCTTGAAAGTGTAGGGATAGAGGGCAATTATCAAAGCCATCTATAAAAAACCCACCTCAAATATCATTCTCAATGGAGAAAAACTGAGAGCTTTTCTGCTAAGGTCAGGAACATGGCAGAGATGTCCATTTTCACCACTGCTATTCAACATAGTACTAGAACTCCTAGCCTCAGCAATCAGACAACAAAAAGAAATTAAAGGCATCCAAATCAGCAAAGAAGTCAAACTATCACACTTTGAAGATGATATGATACTGTATGTGGAAAACCCAGAAGACTCCACTCCAAATCTGCTAGAACTTGTACAGGAATTCAGTAAAGTGTCAGGATATAAAATCAATGCACAGAAATTAGTTGCATTTCTATACACCAACAACAAGACAGAAGAAAGAAAAATTAAGGAGTCAATCCCATTTACAATTACACCCAAAACCATAAGATACCTAGGAATAAACCTAACCAAAGAGGCTAAGAATCTATACTCAGAAAACTATAAAATACTCATGAAAGAAATTGAGGAAGACACAAAGAAATGGAAAAATGTTCCATGCTCCTGGATTGGAAGAACAAATATTGTGAAAACATCTATGCTTCCTAAAGCAATCTACACATTTAATGCAATCCCTATCAAAATCTCATCAATTTTTTCCAAAGAAATGGAACAAGTAATCCTAAAATTTATATGGAACCAGAAAAGACCTCGAATAGCCAAAGGAATATTGAAAAAGAAAGCCAAAGTTGGTGGCATCACAATTCTGGACTTTAAGCTCTATTACAAAGCTGTCATCATCAAGACAGTATGGTACTGGCACAAAAATACACATAGATCAATGGAACCGAATAGAGAGCCCAGAAATAGACCTTCAATTCTATGGTCAACTAATCTTTGACAAAACAGGAAAGAATGTCCAATAGAATAAAGACAGTCTCTTCAACAAATTGTGTTGGGAAAATTGGACAGCCACATGCAGAAAAATGAAACTGGACCATTTCTTAACACCACATGAAAATAGGCCTAAAATGGATGAAGGACCTCAATGTGAGAAAGGAATCCATCAAAATCCTTGAGGAGAACACAGACTGCAACCTCTTTGACCTCAACCACAGCAACTTCTTCCTAGAAACATCGTCAAAGGCAAGGGAAGCAAGGGCAAAAATGAACTATTGGGACTTCATCAAGATCAAAAGCTTTTGCACAGCAAAGGAAACAGTTAACAAAACCAAAAGACAACTGACAGAATGGGAGAAAATATTTGCAAATGACAGATCAGATAAAGGGCTAGTATCCAAAAATCTATAAAAACTTAACAAACTCAACACCCAAAGAACAAATAATCCAATCAACAAATGGGCAGAGTACATGAACAGACATTTCTGCAAAGAAGACATCCAGATGGCCAACAGACACATGAAAAAGTGTTCCACATCACTTGGCATCAGGGAAATACAAATCAAAACCACAATGAGATACCACCTCACACCAGTCAGAATGGCTAAAATTAATAAGTCAGGAAATGACAGATGCTGGCGAGGATCCAGAGAAAGGGGAACCCTCCTACACTTGGTGTAGGTGTTGGTGGGAATGCAGACTGGTGCAACCACTCTGGAAAATAGCATGGAGGTTCTTCAAAAAGTTGAAAATAGAGCTACCTATGACCCAGAAACAGCACTACTGGGTATTTACCCTAAAGATACAAATGTAGTGATCCAAAGGGGCACATGCACCCAAATGTTTATAGCAGCAATGTCCACAATAGCCAAACTATGGAAAGAACTTAGATGTCCATCAACAGATGAATGGATAAAGAGAAATAAGTCAATCAGAGAAAGAAAACTATCATATTATCTCCCTGATAAGAGGAAGTGGAGATGCAATGTGAGGGGTTTGGGTATTCATCAATGTGAGTGTTCATCAGTGGATGAATGGATAAAGATATATATTTATACACACACACACATTTATGTATACATAAGGTTATATACGCACACAGACACACATACACAAAGTGAAATATTATTCAGCCATAAAAAAGAATAAAATCTTGCCATCTGTGACAACATGGATGGACCTTGAAGGCATTATGCTAAGTGAAATAACAGGCAAAACAAACAAACAAAACCTAAATATTGTGTTATCTCATGTTTATGTAGAATCTAAGAAAAATTTTTAAAAGCTACATAGATTAAGAGAAGAGATTCGTGGTTTCCAGAAAAGGAGGTGAGAGAAATGGGTGAACTGGGTTAGCAGTTTTTTGGTTTAGTTTAAATAAATTGAATAAAATTTTAAATATTTATTTTAGAGAAAGAGAGCACGAGCAAGTGGTGAGGGTGGGGAACAGAGGGGCAGAAAGGGCTCTCCACCAGACTCTGAACTGAGCATGGATCCACATGAAGTGGGGCTTGATTCCCACCACCCCAAGATCATTACCTGAGCTTAAATCACAAGTTGGACACTTAACGCACTGAGCCATCCAGTCGTCCCTAAATTGAACAAAGTTTTTAAAGATGTTGCTAGGACAAATGATTAGCTATGTGGAAAAACAAAAACAAAAAGTGAAGCCTTACCTAACTACCACATGTCATATTAAATCTGTGATATTTTTAAAAAAGCAAAACTATAATATTTTATAAACATATCTTTATGAACTTCAGAAGCATAGGAATTTGTTAAACAAAACACAGAAGTGAAAACTGCAAAGGAAGAGATCAACAAAATCCATATCTAACAAGAGTTTGGGGTTCTGACCATCAAAGTCAATACAAAGAAAGTGAAATGAGAATTAGATACTGAAAGACGTTAGTTTTCAATACTTAAAAGAGGCAAAGGGTTAATCAATACAAAAATAAAATATAGAGAATTCCTGCAATCTACAAACAAAGGAAAAATAACCAAGAAAAAAATGAGGAAAAACCTTAATAATTTTATAGAAAGGAAATTTAAACAACCAATAAAAGATGCCCAACGTGATCAGTAATCTCAGAAATGAACATTAAAACCACAATGACAGATCATGTGTTGATGTGGATGAGCGTTAACAAGAGCACTTCTGGTGCAAACAAATTGATGTAACCACTTTGAAAAACAATTGGTCATTATCTGGTAAACAACAACAAAATAACAACAAAAGAATAATGATAACAAAAATAACAAAAAGAAATTTAAAAATCTATTTGTTTTAAAAGTCATCTTAAATACTGCATACTGAATTTTCATATTTATATGGGTTTCTCTATTTTTCTTGCAGCTATCAAAACTTGATTCAAGTATTCTGAAGCTCTGTTTTTAGATGATTAAATATCTGATATTGTTATGCCTTCATGATGTAACAGTCATCTTTATCATTCTGGTGTGCTCCATTTTATCCCTTGTAACATTCTTTGTTTTTTATCAACTTTACCTTATATTAACATAGCTACTCCAGTTTTCTTTTGCTGAATGGTGTATCTTTTTTTTTTTTAATTTTGTGTTGGCTTTTTTCTATTTCATGTATTTGTGTTCTAATCTTTAATATTTCTTTTTATGATATTTATTTTATTTTAGGAAGGTCTTTTTCCATCCTTTTACTTCTTATATATTTGTATTTTTATATTTAAAGTGTGCTTCTTATAGGTACACTATAGTTGGGTCATGCTTTTTTATTCAATCTGACAATTTTTGCCTCAGGTTATATAGTCTGATTACCCTTAGTGTGATTACCGACCTAGTTGAATTTAAATATACCATATTGCTATTTGTTTTCTCCTTACTGCCCTTGTGACATCTTCTACTTTAATACTTTTTATTATTCCTTTAAAAAATTATGGTAAAATGTTAATGTCATATTATCTACCATCTTAAGTATAAAGTTTTATAGTTTTAAGGATAGTCACATTGTCATGCAATTTTATCCAGGACTTTTTCATCTTGTAACTCAATTAAAAAATAGGCAAAATCTTGAATAGATATTTCTCAAAAAAAGATGGACACATTGCCAAAATGCACACAAAAGAATGGTCAACATCACACTAATGATTAGGGAAATGTAAATCAAAATTATAGTGAAATACCACTTCATTAGGATGACTGTAATGAAAAAATGATTAAGTAAGTATTAGTAAGGATGTGGAGAATTAGAACTCTTGTGCGGTGCTAGTGAAAATGTAAAATGGTTTAAATGATATGGAAACAGATGGTGGGTCCCCCAAAATTAAAAATGGTATTATCAAATAATCATATAATCTAGCAATCCAACTTCTGGGTAATACCTAAAAAAACTGAAATCAGGGTCTCAAACAGATATTTCTATACCCACATTCAGAGCAGCATTATTCACGATAGCCAAAAGAGAGAAGCAATCAAGTGTCCACTAACAGATGACAGAAAAAACAAAGGCAGTATATACATACAATGGATTATCAGTTTGCCTTAAAAAGGGAAAATAAAGTTTTGATAAAAGCTACAACAAAAATGAATCTTGGAGACATTACGCTAAATAAAATAAGCCAGTCACAAAGGGGCAAATACTATATAATTCCACTTATATAAGGAGCCCAGAGTCATCAAATTCATAGACACTGAAGGTAAAAAGGTGGTTGCCAAGGGGCTGCAGTAGAGATTGGGAAGGTATTACTTAACAGATATGGAGTGTTTGTTTAGAAAGTTGAAAAACTTGGGAGATAGTGCTGATCATGACACTACAACATAAATGTACTTAAAACCATACACTTAAAAATGATTAAAATGGTAAATTTTATGCTATTAGTATTTTACCACAATAATAAATAAGATTTAAAATTTCCTAGAAAAGAAATGGGCAATGGATAGGAACAGAAAAATCCCTAAAGAATACTTAATGTCTAATATGTATACAAAATACGCTCAGTTTTACTAATCAAAGATATGCAAATTTTAAAAGCACCTTTGAGATATAACTTATATATCATAAACTGTAATATTTAGTGATTTCAGTGTATTTTATAGGGTATACCACTACCCAACTTTAGAACATTTTTATCATTCCAAAAAGAAAATCTGTACCAATTCAGTCACTCACTGTTCCCCAGTTCCTAACTGCTAAACTACTTCCTGTCTCTTTTGATTTGGTTATTTTATGTAAGTGGAAAAACACAATGTGTGGTCTTTTGTATCTGGCTTCTTTCACTCATCATAAAGTTCCTGAAGTTCATCTGTATTATAACATGTATCAGAATGTATTCCTTTTTAAAGCTGAATAATATATATTATATAGATAGACTAGGTTTTGTTCATCTATTCATTAGTTGATGGACATTTGGGTTGTCATTTTTTGCTACCACTAATAATGTTACCATAAGTATTTGTGTAGAAGTTTTTTGTGGACATCTATTTTCATTTTTCTTAGAAAATATCTAGGAAGGGAATTATTAGGTCATAGAATAAACCTACGTATAAGCATCTGGGAAATGGAAAGACTGCTTTCCAAAGTGGCATTTTTAATTTTACCCATTGGTGTTTTGATTTCTGCACATTCTCATCAACACTTATTATCTGACTTTTTGATTCCAGCTATCTTAGTGGGTCTGAAGTGGTTTTCTGTTGTAGTGTTGATTTACATTTCCCTAGTGACTAAAGATGTCAAGCATCTTTTCATAAATCACTGCACTTCTACAGTTTGAAAATCACTATATTTACCCGTCATTTCCTACTTTGCTTTTGGAAACATCAACCTGTCCAAAGAGATGTCTTTGGTCTTTGAAAACTTGACCTCAGAGGCATGAGACTAATTCCCATGTACTAAAATGGTGACGATTTCAGACGTAAGAGCATTATCAAGAGATGTCTGGTTTTCAGAAGCCAAATGAAAACTTCAAGTTGATAAGAACGCATGACAAAGGAAATGCATGGAAGACTTTAGTCCAACTGCTTTGTTTCACCATTGGGCACTGACTTGCTAAGTTGACTACCTGATCATTTGTTAGAACTTTGGACTTTTTCTCTTTTGCACCAGTACTATGTGTTTCCACTTGGAGCTGCCATAACACAGGGACATGGGACAGTACACCTGCAGTGCCTCAAGACATTTAAGCAATGGAGCTCTTCCAAGATGGCAAAGTTACTTGTGGTTACATGATACAAAATTCTTCTAAGAAGAAAAAGCTAGAAAACATGTATCATAGAGCAGAATAACCATCCTAATAAGATCCTCCAGGGTTTTGATATTGCTTATGCATGTGAAAGGATGATGCCACTATTTGAGAAGTTCTCCACTGTACCACATTCAAACCAGTGCACATTATTTAATGGATACTATTTACTTCTTTGCTTAAAGCTGAGCCAAGCAAGATGTTTTTGGATCCCTAGGGCTTTCCAACTAAATGGTAGATTGGCTGTGACTGTTTTTCAAAACAGCAGGTCAAGACCCATTAGAGGGCTGTGAAATCAGTTTAGTAGGTCATGACTTATGCATTTTTAAGGAAATAGAATAAAAAAATAGTAAATTTTAGTGCATGTAATAACAATAATAATTGTTTTTTAAAGATATTTCAGCAGTGTGTTTATTTCAGCAGTGTGTATTCATACATCATTATGTATTTCTTATTGTGGATCATAGTTAAGCACTTTTGAAAACTGCTATTCTAGCTTTACCATGATCCCATTTTAACACAAAACAGATTGTCCTTACAACAAACTAGATGCCTACACAGTGATTGACAGGGATATGTAGGAAGCCCTAAACAAAAATTTACTCTCCCTGAGTATTATAGTGAATTAAACTCCTAGCCCAACCCAAACCCAAATTTATGGGACAATGAAAACAGTTAACATGTCAGCATGGTAGAACTGTGGGGTGGGTTTCCTTTCTTTACTATCTGATACAAATCAAAATCAAGAGAGAAAACCATGCACTCTATAAAATTACCTGCACTTGGATAAGGGATTTGGGAAAAGCAGTATCATACCCTGCCACTTTAGCAGGTCCCAGAATAGTGGGGGTTTTTTGTTTGTGGTGTTTTTGTTTTTGTTTTTGTTTTTTTAGCTCTGAGGAAATTATCCAGATTATTTAGGTCATTGTGTCTAATGAAGTTGAGTGCCCCTTTCAAGATGATACAATCCATTGAAGAACAAGAGATAAACGAACGCCCGTTTGACTCCAAATCTGATGTTTTTTCTGCTATGCTCTTCTGCCCTAGTTGGCAGCTGTCTGATACAAACAGACTTTACAGTAGAGTAGTTATCTAGGAAGAAACAGAGAAAGAGTAGAAACATACAAAGCAGGGAAATAAAATTCCACTAAAGAAAACTTAAATAGTTTGACAATTTTATTAGGACTCTTAGGTGAAAATGTGCACTTGATTTACCATATCCCAGGGAAACTAATCATGAGTATTATACTTGGGATAGGAGAGACCTAACAGAGAATAATACTGCCTGACTCTTCTTAGACCTGAGAAACGGAGGTCTACAGAGAAGAGACTTGGTGAGGGTCACATATTGGCCTGGATGGAGAAGGACTTCAATCCCAGTGGCCTAATCCCCAGTGTATGGATTTTTTCATAGTATCATGCTCTTTCTTCCCCATAAAGACAAATTAAAACAACAACAACAACAAACTGCCCCAAACCTAAGAAGGGCCAAAGGAGACCTGCAAGTCTAGATAAGAGTTCCTCTTGAAAAACATCAGCAACTACTAAGGATAACTCACTTTATAAATGCCTACTTCAAAGCAGTGAAAATGTTCAAAGAAGGATAAATCACTTCCCATTTTTTAAACTTAGCTTATTTCACAACCACTCTTTCCTCCTAATGTGTGCCTGGGCAAAGCAGATGCATGGATTTTAGGTGTAAAAGTAGTTTATGAACTTTAAGTAACTTTCTCCTATAATGACATTTTTTAAAAAAAGATTTTGTGTATTTATTTAACGGACAAAGATCACAAGTAGGCAGAGAGGCAGGCAGAGAGAGGGGGGGAATCAGGCTCCCTGCTGAGCAGAGAGCCCATGTGGGGCTTGATCCCAGGACACTGGGATCATGACCTGAGCCGAAGGCAGAGGCTTAACCCACTGAACCACCCAGGTGCCCTCTCCTATAATGACATTTTAATTTTGAATTCCTGGATGTTCATCTCTTCTTGTCAGAATATATTTATGTATGTATGTGTATACACACACACACACACACACACACACATACACACACATATAATCTCCTAAACTTGGCTGGTCTTAAAAGTTCTTCTGGGAAGTATTAATCCCAGATGGCAAAAGTGATCAATATTGGTGGGCAATGCTATCACTAGTTGTTTTAATAGGTGAATAGGATAAAAATGCATGAGTTGACAACTAGACTTCTCAGCATCTCTTTTAGATGACTTCATATACTGTGGTAACTTTTATGCCTTGATGACTCCACACTCAGACTGGAGATCATGATAATCTACCCTACATAATGGGTTTTGTACAGCCTGTCAAACAGAACTTCTGGCAAGCAGAAATATAATGACTACACTAATGAAGACATTATTGATGAAAATGCAGGAATGTCTCCTGAACAGTAAGTCAAACGTATGCAATGATATCCATTTTCAGAAAATTTTGAGAATTAACTTTACAGCAGGATAAAAATTAAGTTTTTAGAGTTACAGAGACTTATATTCAAATCTCAACTCTGCCATTTATCTAGGAATACAGGTTTGAGGCTCTCAGTACAAAAGTAACTTACCTAGCTTCCCCAGTTGTAAAGTATGAATATTACTGTGTTCCTCCATTTTATTGAAATATTTTGAAAGGTAACATATGCTCTTGATACAAAATATATGAGGTAACAAAAAGAACATTCATGACATAAATTCTACTTCTCTCCACTGTCCCACACCCACTTAATACCTCCTGGTACAACTGTTAATTCATGAGTTCCTTCTTGGATATACTCTATGCATTTACAAACACACACATTTACATAATACATATTTTAAAGTTAAATCAGGATACCTAGCTTCGGTTTTGTCATTAGGCACAGAGATAAAGTTTGTAAGGCATCTAACTTATGGTTATAGTATTAGAGAATTCTTCAAAGCACTTTCTAAGACCATTTATGAAATATAATGTTTGCTGGTTCTCAAATTCAAGGAGCAGTAACTGGGAGGAAGCCATCACCCACTGAGGAGGAAGAACATCTGACATATCACTCAGCTGACACACTCTGTGGTACTGATGATGCTAACCATCTGTTCCTTTTCCTTCCACTGCCAGAGTATCATAAATTATCTTATGCAATAATCAAGCTCTACCCCTTTCTGTAACAAGCCTTCATGGTAGAAAGAATACCTTAGACCAAATCAAGTTGGGGCAGAACTGAAATTCTGCTTAAGACTAACTTTAAATGAAGTTTAATAAATCCAACATCTTTGAATTCAACTTAATCAAAAATCTCAAGAGATGCACAGACAAGGACATAGCCTTAAAACCACTGCACATTTGAATTGGAAGTTCTCTCTGCATAGACAGCACCATTGCTCCTAATTCCTACCTTTCTTTATGTTCATGCCCTTAAACATGTGATTTCAAAATTTTTACTGCTAGAGGTAGAATTTATTTTACCACCTCTAGGATTCTGGTTTTAGTTATATGACATGCTTTGGCCAAAAGAATGTCATTGAAAGGGGCAGTGGTACAGATCTGAGCTCAGATCTTAATAGGTATTGAATATTTCTACACGTACCTCTGTTGCTTTTTTTCCACCATCATGAAAGGATGATGCTTTGGAAAACTTACTAGTCCAGGAAGGATGAAAGTCACATAGAGCATCAGAAGTGGATCCTAACCAGGATGTAAGCCATGGTAAGTTCTGTTGAACCCTAGCCAATCTGAAATCCATGAATGAGAATGTATGATGGTGTTTTCAGTGAGTGAAATTTGATGTGGCTTATTACACAGCATTATCGTGTCTATAGCTGTCATATAAACCCTCACATATCATTACCTTTCAAGGGGAAGGAACTTTTCTGTTTCAGCTTAATACAGTAACAGATACATAATAGGCACTGGTAATTTATCACATTGTATTGATCCTAATCAATATCTTATTTTCAGGTAAGACCACCTCCTCCTGAATTTAGAGAGGTCAAATTTTTTGCATGGTATACAACTAAGTGGCGGAAATGTAGAATTAGATTTTCTTCTTTTCCACATTACAGGACAATGACCACAAAGCAGGGTATCTCAATCTTGTCACTACTGACATTTGGGGCCATCTCTAATCTCTCTTACTAGCATCCCCATCCCAGTTGTAAAACCAAAAATGTCTGTAGACATTGCCAATGATCCATGAGGAGTATAATTCTCCCCCAGTTGAGGACCAATGAACTACCACACAACTTTTGACTATATAATTTTAAACTGTTAAAGCCCTGTGGTTTTTATGGTGAACTACATAATGCTTAAAAGAATGCAAACTATCTAAAACACAAGATGAAATAATACTTAAATTTTATCACAAGTACTCAAGAAACTGGAATTCAAAGTCATTAATCAACTAACATCCAATATGTAACTCAAATGAGGAATCCTCATCAGCCACATACTGGAGCACAATGAAATTCTTTGTAGTTAAAATGCTTTAACAAAGCAAGTATCTAGAAGCTGGTTCTTATGAATCCATTTTGACATCCCAATTTTTTGATCTTCTTTTTCCTTATTACAACCCAGAAAGAATCTTCAGGGCCAACAGGGAGTCATAGTAGTTTCTTAACCAATCAACTACAGCGATCCTTTTCTAAGAGTGCTCTTCTACTTTAAATACCTATTAGCATCCCTCAGAATGGTTCTCACCCAAATCATTTAAATCTGAGTCTCTGGCAACAAGCACTGGTATTTTTTAAAATAGCCATAAAAAATTCCAGTGTGGGGTGTTATACACAACTAATGAATTGTTGAACACTATATCAAAAACTAGTGATGTACTATATGTTGGCTAATTGAACATCAAAACAAAACAAAACAAAACAAAAAACCCAAAAAAACTCATAGTAAAGAAATTCCAGTGTGTCCAGAGAACTACTGTTTTAAAATGTGTGTTATATCATGTCACATTCATGCTCAGAATCACCCATCATACCAAGACCACACTTAAACCTCTTACCACAGTCCATGAAGGTCCTATGTGACCTAGCCTTTTTGTTTGTCCTAATCTCCAACCACTAGACACACTGGCTTCCTAGCTCCTCCTCACACAACTAACACCCTAGCCTCAGGACCTTTGCCCTTGATGTTTCTTCCTTTTGGGATATCCTACAACAGGGTTCATATGGTTCTTAACTTGACTTTTTTCAGGTGCCTCTTCAAGATTCACTTCCCCAGAGATTCCTTCCCTGACCTCCCTGTAGAAAAGAGCACCTAGTTACTTTCTCTGTTTCAAGCTTGCTTTATTTTTTAACACTAATATGATTTAGATGTGCCTGTATATTTGCTCATTCACTCTCTTCACATAAAGGCAGGTACTGGTCATGTTTTGATTCAGTTCAACATGCCCAGCATCTATATCAGTGCCCTGAACCCAGAGGGCACTCAAAAAGTATTTGCTGAAAATATTAACAAACAATAATCACATAATGTATTAATGTTACCTCTATTTTAGGTACTGAAATAGGTACTCCCAGAACACTATGACCTCATATCATCCTCGGGGTAATTCTCATTATCTTTAATTCATAATTAAGAAATTTGAGAATAAGACAGTTCAAGAAAATAACCAAGATTTAACAGATAATAAGTTCCAAGACCATGATTAGTACTCAGGACTTTTTTCAGTCTTGAATTCATTTTTTTCTCCCAACACTGAGAATACCCCAGGTTGGGTGATGACACTGTGTGCTGACATAAACAGTCCCTTCACTGGGGTCCCTTTTCGTGGACAGAGTGTAGTTAAAAAAAAAAAAAAACAACTCAGGCAATTGTACAACTTGGATTGTTGATGGCCACCAGCTAGCTTAAGGACTTTAGGCAAAATTCTGACCTTCTTTGGCTCTAGTTTTCTTACCTGTAAAAGGATAGGTTTAAACAACATGATTTTGAAGAACCCTCTAGGGCTTGGAATTTCTACTGGATTCAAGACTGTGACTTGTGCAATGTCCATAGACTGAAGAACCGTTAGGAGAAAGTTCACAAAGAACAAGATTCAGGTCAACACAAGGACCTGATTTTTAACCAATACCAGCTTTCTGAAATGTGTCAAGTCTCTGTCACTAAAAGGCTCAGTGAATACTCTAAAGAGCTTTCTGCTTTGCACTATGGGTTGAACTTAAAAACTTCTGAGTTCCCTACTGATTCTATGATGCTCTATTTTTAATACAACTCTTTATTTATTAATCACTGCTTTCTGACTTGCTATCCTATCTGAGCACAGAGAAATGGCCTGTCTTTATCTCATCCTGAGACCTGATTACTGTCATCATAGGGAAGCAGTTACCCTGACTCTCCTTTCCTTATCATTCACACCGCACATCACCCATGAGAGAAGTGCAGCCAATCAGCATTCAGACTTTTCAAAGAAGAAACTGTTTGGATCCAGCAGTTGGTTTTATTATGCTCCAGAGAATGTGTGCAGTTGAAGTTCCCCATGGAAAGTCAATCAGTGGTGGGAGAAGATTCTAAGTTGTTTATTTTTAAGTGAGAGCTTCATCTTCAAACAGCTTTTAGAGAAAGCTTGTCACTAAGGACTGATTTTTCCATTTCAAGCCTTAATTCTCTGAAGGACTAAACTGTTTCTCCTGCTGCTTCTACTTCCAGAAATAAACAAAAAGCCTACAAAGTAATGTCTATGGTACCACTCATAAGATAGTGGGTTGCATTATAAAACAACAGATGAGATCTTTCTGTTAAGCTCAAAACAAATTGCAGAAACCCTGCAAGCTTTTCTTTTTAATCCACATGATGAAGCAGACCTTTCATTTCTTTATAATTCATACCCTCACTATACTTTTACCTAAAATTGATATTTTGGGGGTTAGGGCTAATAACCTCCTCAACTCTACTCAGAAGTGGTGAAACTTAAACATTGATGTCTTCTGTTTTGCAGAAATTCTGTTAGAAACAAACCAAAGCTTCAAAGAACAATTTCCCAATGGCAAAATAGCCACTGAGACTATTTAAGAAATACTACTTAGATTTGGCTCAGCAGGGTTAAATAGACACAAAAATAAGGAAATGTTTACCCAGCTCAAGAGAGACATAAGGAGAGAGTATGCTTGGTAATGAAGCCTCAGTGCATCCTTGCTGATGAGATTCAGAGCAGATGATGGGGCCAGTCATTGAAAACCTTATTCAGGGGTGCCTTGGTGTCTCAGTTAAGTGTCTGACTCCTTATTTTGGATCAGGTCATGATCTTAGGATCATGAAATCGATTCAGAATTCTTAAGGGCATATTTTGACTTAATCTTCTCTGAATCTATTAGTTTCCTGTTGTTGCAACAAATTACTACAGATTTAGTTCAAGAACACAAATTTATAATCATATACTTTATGGGTCAAAAGTTGATGTGCATCTCACTAGACCAAAACCAAGGTGTCAGCAGAGCTCCTTTCTGGGTCTTCTAGAGGACAAATTGTTTTCTTGCTCACTCAGGTTGTTGACACAATTCAGTTCCTTGTGATGTAGGAACTGTGTGATGTATTTCCTTCCTGTCAACTGAAGGCCAACTCAGAGTCACAACTTGTCAATTGAAGATACTTTAGGATGATTCCTTCTTGTCTTGACTTGTTTTGTGTTGACTACTTCTTGTCTATGGGCTCTTCTCCATTCCTACCCTTTCCCAGTTATTATGTCATCTGCCACAATGACCGGATAACTGTTGCTGCCTCATCAAGTTCAATGGCATTCACTAAGATTTATTTTCTAGGTTTAGAACTGTTGCAGAGGGGAGCCTGGGTGGCTCAGTAGGTTAAGCCTCTGACTTCAGCTCGTGTCATGATCTCAGGGTCCTGGGATCGAGCCCCGCATTGGGCTCTCTGCTCAGCAGGGAGCCTGCTTCCCCCTCTCTCTTCCTCTCTGCCTACTTGTGATCTCTCTCTCTCTCTCTGTCTGTCAAATAAATTTAAAAAAAAAAAGAACTGTTGCAGAAATACCTAAATAATCTTATTTGGGGGTAATTCTCTTTAGGCATTTTCTTTCATTGAGATTGGGGTGACCTAACAATCAAGGATATGCAGCCCTACTCTCTTGTTCTCCTGTGGCAAATTGGAAGACTGTACTTCTGTCTCAGAGTTGTTCAGACCTGAAAAGACTTAGGGGTGAGAGATTCTGGGCAATGGGACATACTCTACCATGCTCAAACCTCCTTCTCTTGGGCTTGCTTCATCTCAAAAGAAAAAGTGCTTTTCCTAGAAAGGTCTTTCCTTGACACTAGAGTGGTAAGATCAGAAGACTGAGCATCAGTAGGAACTTGGAAAATGGCTGCCAGCTGGCTCCTTAGATTTGTTTTGCTTTTGGATTCAGCCAACCATTGCAATGGTTGAAGGAGCATCTCTCAGGTCAACAGCACCTCCAACGCCAAGGAGCTACAGCTACAGTCCCACACTGGTCTCAGCACCAAGACCATTACTAGTAATGAAAGCATTACCTGCCTGGTGTCATTCTCTTTCTCTAGATCTCAAACAGTGTTAGGCAGTCAAGGTATTGTAATAGTCAAGGTTTCAGTATCCCAAACTTAATTATTTCAATTTGTCCCATCCCATCATCCTTCATTTTACAGATGTGGAAAATGATACTCAGAGATGCAAGTCCACTTGGTGATAGTAACCTTGTTTGCTTAGGGCAGAACTGGGTATAGGGCTCCGCAGATATTATACACTGTTTTCTTCATACACTGTTGAATGAATGAATGAGTGAAATAATTGAATACATTTCAACTACTTGACAAGGTTGAAAAATCCATAATTCTGGGTAAGCAAAATTTAGACCATTTAGCAAGTGACATGAATTAAAATGCATCTGGAAGTGCCTAACCTTCCACGGTGGGAAAACTTCTGTCCCTGTGCTTTCAAAAACAGAGCACTTTGCCAAACACCACTCTTCAGTCCAGGAAGAAGCTCATCCATCACACTCTTAGCATACTTCAAAGACTTCTCACAAAGTTGTAGAGCTAAGATGCTCCGACAACTTCAGCTAAGCAGAATAAAGCCAGGAGAAAAGATTAATTCTGTTCCCCAAACTTCACAAAACAAAAGGAAAATGCTTCACAATTTCTACCAGCAATAGTTAGTAATAACAAATTATAGTTATTTTTAACATAATGTTTTGATTCAAAATTATAAGCTAGAAAAGAATCTGAAGAATAAAAATCAGCCCATGTTTATGTTTATGAAAGCAATCATGGAGAGAAAATGGGAACTTCTACATACCTCTTGCCTCCTCAACTGTCTACCCAAACTAAGAATAGGATGAGGCCACTGTGGAAGTCTTAACACCACTGCAAACAGGTAAAAAATACTTTGTCATCCATAGCTGTCCTTTCATAACATAGGCTTTGTTTTTGATTTGCTAGAGGTCACACGGTTACTGATTTCCTCTTTAGAGAGCAGCAGGATCACTGAATTTAGGATTCCAATAGACATGGATTTCCCGATTGCTGCCATCCTATCCGCACGGCCCCACTCCTCTTCCTAAATGTTTGCATTGTGAGCTTCTCTTTCTCTTTTGGCTGTCAGCTCACATGTAACTCCAGAGAGCCCAGCCATGACCTAGGAAAGCAGTCTGGCTCCAAGCCCACCTGCATCTCATGACCGATTTTCCCTTCGTCATAACACCACAAAGTTATTCGTGGGTGTTTGGGATAGAATCCATTGCTTCCTATGCGTAAATTACTTAATCTTTGTAGGCCTCCCTTAGTTTCCCCATTTAAAATAGTCTAACATTCCCTACTGCACAGGGTTTCTTTAAGGATTTGATGACAACACATGTTAAACACTTAAACTTGGGATCAGCCAAGACTGGCAATTTAATAAATTTTAGCTGCTCTTATTGCCATAATCTGAAATTCTTTATTTAGTTTACTGTTTGCTTTTTCTCCTGCTCTCCAACCTCCTTGGAAGCTTCCCAAGAGGAGAGAGCTAGTAAGTCTTGTTCACAGACGTACTCATATCTAGAAGAGTGGCCAGCACATAATGCTCAAAGGATTTGCTGCATGCATCAATCACTAACCTAGGTGAAGTCCCAGATTACGTAAGCCTCACTGTTGTCATCTGTAAAAAGGAGATAATGGCTTTCAACCCATATGGTTTTGAAGCATCAAATGAGAACTGATGTCCCTATTTCTTTTTTTTTTCCAATTTATTTATTTTCAGAAAAACAGTATTCATTATTTTTTCACCACACCCAGTGCTCTATGCAAGCTGTGCCCTCTATAATACCCACCACCTGGTACCCCAACCTCCCACCTCCCCCCGCCACTTCAAACCCCTCAGACTGTTTTTCAGAGTCCATAGTCTCTCATGGTTCACCTCCCCTTCCAATTTACCCAAATTCCCTACTCCTCTCTAACGCCCCTTGTCCTCCATGCTATTTGTTATGCTCCACAAATAAGTGAAACCATATGCTAATTGACTCCTCTGCTTGACTTATTTCACTCAGCATAATCTCTTCCAGTCCCGTCCATGTTGCTACAAAAGTTGGGTATTCATCCTTTCTGATGGAGGCATAATACTCCATAGTGTATATGGACCACATCTTCCTTATCCATTCATCCGTTGAAGGGCATCTTGGTTCTTTCCATAGTTTGGCGACTGTGGCCATTGCTGCTATAAACATTGGGGTACAGATGGCCCTCCTTTTCACGACATCTGTATCTTTGATGTCCCTATTTCTTGAGTCAGAATGCACGCATCCTGGGAAATACTTTGGAATCCTTAGACTATGTAAAGCTGAACAAAACACTTAACATGGCTCCTGAGAGGTTTGATTTAGCAAGAATATTCAGGGGGGAAACTGTTTTGATTTTTATAGTCACAATAGGATAATTTTTCAAGTTTTTTTAAAATGTGTATTTTGCTCTTTCTGCATTTTCCTCTGCCCCATTACAAGAAGGAATCTGGTATTTTTATTTCTTTATCTCAGGAGTATGTGTGTTACTGGATGAAAATAGCAGCTAACTTTTGTTCTCAGAAAATCTGCAAGTTGAGGGTGATTATGTTGAACAGGCTAGAGGGTAAGTAGATGTGAGGAGACGATGAACTATTCCTCCATGGAATGGAAGAGATTCTTTTTGGTGGAGTGAAGAAGGTAAAGGAACAGAGGTCCATATAGAACTGTGAGACAAGGAGGGCTCTCCAAGGTAGAAAATATTAGCTTCTGGGAACTATAGATAGCTCTAAAGGACAAGGAACCCCAGTAATGATTGAGACTAAATTTCCCACCAGCCAAGCAAGCTAAGGTCTCAGAGGATTTAAATACTGGTTTAGAGAAATAAATTTATCATTTTTTACAAAGTTATAGAATAAAAAAATCACTTCAACAAGCACTTCACAAAGCTTCATAATCTTTACTGAAATCCTACACAATCATCAAAAACTGCTTTCCAATGCCAGCCTATTTTTGGTTTTTGAGTATGTGTATGTATAAGGAAGAACATTAGCAGCCCAAGACTCCAAAAATTAATTTGCCGCAACTGACTGGAAACTATGCCTTGGAGTTCCTGGGAGCCAAATATCTTAGCACGAAGAATGTAACAGACAAGCAACTTTCAAGAAAATGACAAACCTCCTATGACTGGCACTGACAGAACCACAAGTATCCATCAGAATAGCTATTTGGGAATTTCTTGATGTTCACAAACTAATTTGACATGTGTTCTCATCACATAAACCAGATCCCTTATGTAAATCTACTAAGAAAAATTACAGTATCCATGGTAAAATAAGTATTACAGCATTTGCCATCTTTCTTCCCTCAAAAACTTCCTATGATTAGTATTTTCCAGAGGTGATAAAAGAGGTCAGCCACAATAAAGATCTTTTCAATCTACTAGTAACAGAAGCACCCCTTGCAAATGAGTTTAGAATGGCCACTACAGCCTGAAAACATTCTGCTTGATTATCTATGAGTAACATTAGGGGGCATCTCTCCTCAGTGATGAGACTGTGATACTCAAAACTGACTCAGGAAGTTTAAAATAAGAAATAGTACCATTTTCTGTATCTGTATAATTATATGATTCTGGGCTCTTGAAAGATCTGACACCAAGATACCGAAGAGAAATTGCCTGAAGGTTCAACCTGTTATGTTGGGTGATGTTTAATTTGCCCTAATTTGCTTCACTTGTTCCAAATGGGTAACTTCAATACAACAACATCTTACCATTAACCTAGAAGTATAAAACTACATCCCTCCTAGTGGGACTCTTAAAGTAGTATTTCAATATGTGAAGTAAATACATATTAGGGACTAGAATACAAAATATATATCAACTTAAAACTTTAAAGAATTTTCTTGCCACACATTCAGGAGTCCACTACTGACTACTTCCACTGAAGTGATATTTGTTCACCCACTCACTTTTGTGAATACATTAAAAAACACTTAATATGTAAATTAACTTTAAAAGCAAAAAATAAATGTTCTTCAAGTTCAAGGTATATTTCATTACACAGCACAACACAAAGATTTCTGAGGGAGTCCTTGAGTTGCTAGGTTCTTTCTTTCCTACAGAATGGATCCTTGTTTTGACAGTGTACCAAAGCTGATATTTGGTGTTATACACAATAAAAGCAATGCTGGTTGGTATAATATTGAAATACTCACATAGTGGCTGGTGAATGATTGTCAGCCCACGTTCCTCTCACCACCTGCCACCAAGAGCCCCAGAATGTCCCCTGATCCAGCAAATCCTTCCATCGGGGTCCTTGAGAACTCTGAAGACCTTTGCTCTTACTGGACAGTACCCATGCTCTAGAGGTTAAGTACTGTATTTTCGACTACTTAAAATAGTATATAAACAGTATATTTATATTTAATTACGTATAATTATAAAAAATTGAATTACTTATAATTATTAAAAATGATATAAATTAGACTATATTAAAATAGTATATTTCGACTAAAATAGTATATATTTCAACTATTTAAAATAGTATAAACTATTTTCTTCCTGTGTTGGCCTTGAATGTCTTCTGCTCTTCCTTCATCTTCCCTTTAAGGTGAACTCCAGGCCTCGTCTCAGTCAAAACGTCCTCCATGTCGACAGGATACAGTGATCAGTTAAGGCAAAGATGTATGCCATCTGCCTCAGCCTTGAGAATTTGGCTAGAGTCACTGAAAGAGAGGCATCTACTTTCCACTGGGATATAACTGTGGTTAAATGTAGATAGTGGCTGGTGGGTACCATCTTTGCCACCCCAGGGAAGAAGTTTAATGAGGGATTAATGCCAACACGAAGAATGCCACGTGCAGGGATGGTACCCTGGACCCAAGTACTTGATGCTGGCTAGATCAAGCCCTGAACTCCTTAAGGAAGGAGATCTGAAACCAATCATTTTTCTGAATTGGGATATCACCTGGAACAGAGTTAAAATCATTTTCCCATTTCCAAAAGGTGAAGAAAGCCTAATTTTTCTCCACAGGCTCTTGAGCCCTCATACCTGGTATCTTACTCCTCACTCAAGTCTCTACCATTCATTATTGTTAAAGTCAAAGGTTAAGTTATAACCAGAAAACATCACTTAAGGCGATTACCTCCCTTGTAAGGGAAGCATGAAGCCTAGATATTTTAATAGCACCTAAGATAGAGAAACTGCAAAGGGAAGGACAAGGGAATGTCAGGAGAGAATTTAAACTCTGCTACAGAATTACCTAATGTCTACCTGGGCAATTACATTCCGACTAAATGAACTGCTGGGTACTAAGACACAAAAAGCAAAATGGACTCCTGCTAAGAGAACAGCCTCTGTTCTCCACTTTCTTATGACACAAAGATAATGGTGAAAGAACAGGAAGTAAAATTAATATTTAGAGAACAGAAGTTAAGGTTTCTTTTTTTATTTTATTAATTTTTAAATATTTTTATCCCCGGGGCTACAGGTCTGTGAATCGACGGGCTTACACATTTCACAGCACTCACCATAGCGCACTACTCTGTTTCTGTCTGAGGAGAGAGATGAGGAAGGAACAGACTGTAGTGAGTGTCATGTTTTGAATTTTACTCTGCTATATGCCACTTTCCCGTTGATTAACAGGAAGAAACAGATTACAGGAATAGCTCTCAAAATGCGGTTCCTGAGTCAGCAGCAGCATCACCTGGGAGTTTATTAAAAAGGTAAATTCTTAGGCCATACCCTAGACAAACGGGACCAGAGACTCTGGGAGGAGGAGAGAGAGACTGCCAGAAACCTGTGCTTCGGTGAGCCAACCAGGTGATTTAGATGCATGTGAACATGTAAACTGCTTTAGCGTTTCAACCCCGGAAAACGTGAGCATCATCTGGGGGAGCTTTTTCAACCCTCCAGGGAGCACGCCATACCAATTTTATCCGAACCCCTTAGGAGAGGGAGTCAGGTACTAGTTATTTTTTAAACTCCATAGGCAGTTTCCAAGTTCAACCAAGTCAGAGCCATGCTTGAGGGGGTCACTGGCTCCGTATGACTGTCACCTTGGGGGAGTCCCAAACCAATTCCGCTTGTTCTTTCTGGCCATGTAAGTAGCTGCCCACATGGAGAGGCGGCAGCGAGGCTGGTGCCGGATCCCAGAGAACTCAGCCCTGCAGCGCATTACTGTCTCAGTGCGCTCCCTGCTCTTCGCAAGAAAAGCTTCTCCCTCCATTATTCCCTTCCGCGCTCTTCTCTTTCCATCATGGCATTTATCCCTGTCAATATTCACCTTCCCAAGTAAAACTACAAGCAGAGGGGGCCAGACGTTACCTTTTTGGCTCCCCATTGGTTCAGTAGAGAGTAGTTTAGTGCCTGGGATGCAGTTAAGCATGTGAATATTGATCGGTTGACCGAAAATATTTTGACATAACCGTTACCAGGAAAGGACAATTGAGATTCTTCCTCAGCCACTGTGTTTCAATGACTGGGCTGCCCCAAATTCCGCAAGCATCCAAGGCAATGAGCTCTGGATATAGAAATAGAATGATCAAATCTACCTTTTAAAACAGTAACATCAGAAATGGAGTCAAAATTCCGAATCTTTAATTTATTTGAATAAGCAAGTAGGTTAATCTCCTGAACCTTTCTTGTAGTCGAACCCTTTTATATTAATAAAACTTTCCTTTTTAATATAGCCAAGTCCTTCCCTCTTTTAAAACCTCACTTTAGGTAAGGTAATCTTTGTGAGGAAATTCAGGTGACCTTGGCCTATTTTCTCGGATTGTCATTCACAAAGTTCGGTTTAAGGTTCTTTCTGGCGTGGCTAAAGTGATCCATCTTTTGCTTAACTGAAGAGAATTACCATGGGGGTCATATATCAGAAGCAGCTGGGAAGTATCTCGTATTTATTACCTGCCATCTTTTTCCTTAAAAAATTCATTTTTCATTAAATCACTTAAACCCACAGAAGTTAATAAATTCACTCATGCATTGCATCCCTGAAGATTAGATCATAAAGTTCAGTCAGTAACTATATGATTCGGTCTTAAAACCAGTAACAAAAACATCGACAGCTATGAATATATGAAAATGTTAATACATACCTTGCTTAGTTGTGCTTTTATTACCAATTTGCCCTACTTTACAGGAACGTGAAAATAGCTTACATAAAGCACTTCCTATAATAAGAGTTCAATACATTTTACACCCACCAAAGAAAACCAGAATAAAACCCCCAAAATGCTTAATTCCTCACAGGCAATATTATAAGCAAAAACACTAGTCAGGAAGTATCCCCAGAAACAAATTCAACTTTCCCAGTACCTTTGCATTATATTCTTTTCATTCTGCTATAATTTATGTTTCAAGTTATAAAAACCCCGATCCATGTCCCTAAATAGCTTCCAGCTATTGGCCCTGACCACTCAGACCAGGGGCCAGACAATAAACACAGAGAGAAGTCAACAGGCTTCCTCACGAAGTGAACTTTCTGAGGCTGTAATGAGCACAACATGTGCTTATTTGAACAAGAAAAAAACCAGGATGAAATATTCAATACCTTGGGTTCTAGGACCCCATGGACAGCAGGCAGGCCTGCATATTTAATGTCAGACAAGAATGCAAAGTATCATATACATGTACTACATGTCAACACCATTAGAGTTTAATAAAACACCAAGAGAACAAGACGAGGTCACAAATCTGAAAGTAGCTTTAAAAAGGAAATGACTGGGAAGGCTAAGAAAAAAGCGTTAGTCATACCGAGCCAAGACCATACTCAATTTTTTTAGAGACTGTAGTCCCAAAATGTCCTACCTGCCTCAGTTCTGATGTCCACCTCAACTCAGGAATATGGAGAAAGCAAACTGGGTTTAATTTTTCACAGGACCTGCTTCCTGAGGCTTTCTGACCAGCAGCCTGCAGCGTGAACTTTCTGAGAACAGAGGCTTCGAGCAAACACTGAAGCATCCGGTGCCCGCAGGTGTTGACAATATACAGACACACACACCTCTGTCTAAGTAGGCCTGTTCCCACTATAGGAAACAGGCCCTATGATAGAGGGGGAGGCCCTCCCTGCACAGCTGAGTCAACTTGCTCATTCCATCCTGCTCCTGACTCAGCAAGCCTGATTCCTTTCCATTCCCTTTCTCGTTCATGTCACCATCCAGCATTACGGGAGACAATGACACTTCTACTCAAATTGTGGTCCACAGACCAGCAGCACATACATCACCGGGAACTTATTGGAAATGCAGAGTCTCAGGCCCCACCCCATCTGCCAAGTCAGAACCTGCTTTGTTCCTAGGTCTCTGGGTCCTCTTTTTCCTTTTTTTTTTCATTTATTTATTGTGATAAAATACATATAATGTAAAATTTACCATTTTAACCATTTTTAACTGTAACACCTCAGTGGTATTAAATATTTTCATAATATGGTGCAACCATCATTACTATCCATCTCCATCATCTTGCAAAGCAGGAACTCTATACCCATTAAGAAAGAACTTCTTATTCCTCCTTCCTCCAGCCCCTGAAAATCGCCACTCTGCTTTCTGTCTCTTATGTTTTTAACTACTCTAGATATCTCATATAAATGAAATACCCAGTCTTTGTCTTTTTGACTTGCTTCAAGTTTCATCTTCAGGTTTCATCCATGGTGTAGTGTAGGTCAGAATAGTCTTTCCTTTTAAGGCTAAAAATATTCCATTATGTGTATGTACCATATTATGCTTAGCCACTCCTCCGTCAGTGGACACTAGGATTGCTTCCACATTTATCTATTGTGAATAATGCTGCTATGAACATGGGTGTACAAATCTCTCTTCAAAACCATGCTGTCAGTTATTTTGAGCGTATCCCCAGAAGTGGAGTTCCTAAATCATATGGTAATTCTATTTTTAATTTGTTGAGGAACTGCTATATTTTATTTCCATAGAAGCTGTACCATTGTACATGCCCCAAAACAGTGCACAAGGGTTCTAATTTCTTCACATTCTTGCCAACACTTCTATTTTGGGGGGTAGTTCTTCATAGCAGCCACCCAAACGGGTATGAGGTGGTATCTTTTTGTAGTTTTGATTTGCATTTCCCTAATAATCAGTAATATGGACATCTTTTCTTGGGCTTACTAGCCATCTGAATGTCTTCTTTGGAAAAATACCTATTCTATTCCTTTGCATGTTTTAATCATTTATTGTTATTGTTATGTTTTAGGAGATCTCTATATATTCTGGATATTAGTCCTTTGTCTGATATATGGTTTGAAAATATTTTCCCATTCCATGAGTTGCTGTTCTACTCTATTGATATTGCCCTTTGATATACAATTTTTTCAAAAAAATTGATGAACTCGTTTTTCTATTTCTTCTGTTACCTGTGCCTTTGATATCATTCCGAAAACAGCATTGCCAATTTCACATAATGAAGCTTTTGCCCTATATTTTTTTCTAAGAATTTTATAGTTTAAGGTTTTACATTTAGGTCTCTGATCCATTTTGAATTAATTTTTGTATATGTTATTAGATAAGAGTCTAACCACATTCTTTAGTATGTGGATATCCAGTTTTCCCAGCACCAGTTGTTCAAAGGAAGGGTTTTCCCCATTGACTGGGGGAAATCTTGAAATCCTGGTTAAAGATCATTTGACCCTGTATCTGAGGGTCTATTTCTAGCCTCTCTATTCCATTGGTCCATGTGTCTGTCATTATGCCAGTACCACACTGTTTGGATTACTATAGCTTTGTAGTGGGTTTTGAAACTAAGAGGGATGAGTCCCGAAGTTTTGTTCTTTATTTTCAATATTGTTTTAACTTTTGAGGGTCTATTGAGATTCCATGTGAATTTTAGTATCATTTTTCTATTTCAGCAAAAAACCCCCCAAAAATTCACTAGATTTTTTATAGGAATTTCATTGAATCTGAAGATCACTTTGAGAATTGATATTTTAACAATATGAAGTCTTCCAATCCATGAACATGAGATGTGCTTCCATTTATTTATGCCTATTTTTTTTTAAATCTTGCGTGTCTTTTTTCTTTTTTTTTTAAGATTTTATTTATTTATTTGACAGAGAAGAGAGAGATCACAAGTCATCAGAGAGGCAGGCAGAGAGGGAAGGTGAAGTAGACTCCCTGCTGAGCAGAGAGCCTAATGAGGGGATCCGTCCCAGGACCCTGAGATCATGACCTGAGCTGAAGGCAGAGGCTTAACCCACTGAGCCACCCAGGCGCCCCTATTTCTTCTTTAATTTCCTTTAGCAATGCTTTATGGTTTTCATTGTACAAATCTTTTATCTCCTTGGTTAAATTAATTCCTAAGTATTTTATTCTTTTGATGTTATTATAAATTGAATTGTTTTTATAATTTCCTTTTCAGATTGTTCATTTTAATACATAAAAATGTAATCATTTTTTTGTTTGTTTTATATTTCTCTATTTTGCTTACTGAATTCATTTTTTAATTCTAAAACTTTGTGTCTCTGTGTGTAATCTTTAGAATTTTCTACATGTAAGATCATATCATCTACAAACAGATAATTTTACTTCTTCCTTTCCAGTTGGTATGACTATACAGATAATTTTACTTCTTCCTTTCCAGTTCATATGACTTTCTTTTCCGTCCCTGATTGCACTGGCTAGCACTTCCACTGTGCTGAATAGAAATGGGAAAAGTAGACATCCCTGTCTTGTCCCTCTCCTTAGAGGAAAAACCTTGACTTTTACCATTTAAGCAGGATGTTTGTTGGGGGCTTTTAAAATTACTATTATTGTATTATTATTATAAATAGTCATTTACTTCTATTCTTATTTGTTGAATTTTTTTATTATAAAAGGGTGTTGAATTTTATCAAATGATTTTTTTTTTTTTTGCATCAGTTGAGATGATCATATGGTTTTTTCCTTCATTCTGTTTATGTAATGTATTGGTTGACTTTCATACATTGATACATTCTTTGCATTCCAGGAATAATCACTTAGCTTGGTATGTAATCTTTTTACTACTTTGCTCAATTTGGTTTTTTTAAGATTGATTGATTGATTGATTTGACAGGCAGAGATCACAAGGAGGCAGAGAGGCAGTCAGAGAGAGAGAGGGAAGCAGGCTCTCTGCTGAGCAGAGAACCCCATGCGGGACTCGATCCCAGGACCCTGAGATCATGACCTGAGCCGAAGGCAGTGGCTTAACCCACTGAGCCACCCAGGTGCCCAGTTTTTGGCCATTATTTAATCAATTATTTGTCCATTATTTTGTCTTTTCAAATAATTTCAAAATTATTTTTCTTTTCAAAGCTTTTCAAGCTTTCGTCTTAATTAATTTTCTCTATCACTTTTCTATTCTCCATTTCATTTATCTTTGCTCCAATTTTCATTTCCTTCTTTTTGCTAGCTTTAGTTTAGCTTTTTCTTCTTTTGCTAATTCCTTAAGTTGTAAAGTAAGGTTGTTGATTTGATATCTTTTTTTAAACATGAGCATTTATAGCTATAAATATTCCCTTTCATGCTGTTATTGCTGCATCCCATAAGTTTTGGTATGTTGTGTTTTCATTTGAATTAATCTCTAAGGATTTTAAAACTTCTCTTTTGATTTCTTTTTGATACATTGGTTGTTTAAGAATGTGTTGTTCAATTTCCCCAAGCTGGTCAATTTTCCAGTTTTATTTATCTTATCAATTATTACTTCTTATCATTGGGGTCATAAAAGATACTTTGTATGGGGGCGTCTGGGTGGTTCAGTGAGTTAAGCCTCTGCCTTCCGCTCAGGTCATGATCTCAGGGTCATGGGATCAAGCCCCGCATTGGGCTCTCTGCTCAGCAGGAAGCCTGCTTCCCCTCTCTGTCTGCCTCTCTGCCTACTTGTGATCTCTGTCTGTCAAATAAATAAATAAAATCTTTTTTAAAAAGATACTTTGGCATTTATATTTGGCATTTATATTTTTTGTGTCTATTGAGACTTAATTTGTGGTCTAACATAAAGACTACCCTAAAAAATGTCCCATTTCTTCTCATTTCTTATCAGATATGCATTTGAAAAGAATGTGTGTGATCTTTTGTTGGGTAGTGTGTTCTGTTTTCATCTGTTAGACCTAGTTATTTTATTGTGTTAAGCCTTCTATTTCTTTACTTATGCTCTGTGTGATCATTCTATCCATGATTAAGAGTAGGATATTGATGTAGAACTGTTTATCTTTCTCTTCAATTCTATTAGTTTTTGCTTCATATATCTTTCTCTTCAATTCTATTAGTTTTTGCTTCATATATTTTAAGGTCTGTTCTAATGTGCATAAATGTTTTTATTTTTTAAATATTTTTGATGTATTGAAGATTTTATTAATATATAATTTCCTTCTTTGTCTCTTTACCTTTTTTATTTAAACTCTATTTTGCCTGATGTCAGTATAGCCAGCCTTCCCCCTTTCTCCTACATTACTGTATTTTTTCCTGCAGTAATGTCTTCTTTTGTATTTTGTAGTAATTTGTAGTATTTATATAGTTTGTAATAAAATGTTTAAGTTCCTTTCTCATCTCTTTTTGTGTATAATGTATAATTGTTTGCTTTGTTGTTAGCATGGGGATTACATTAACATTCTAAAGTTATAACACTCAAATTTGAATTTATACTAGCTTGACTTCAGTAAAATACAAAAATTCTGCTCCTTTACATATATATATTCTCACCCCTTTCCACTGTTGATATCATAAATTTGCATCTTTATGCATTGTGTGCCCTAAAAATAAACAAATAATTCTTTTAAATACATCAGTCTCTTGGGGCGCCTGGGTGGCTCAGTGGGTTAAGCCTCTGCCTTCGGCTTAGGTCATGATCTCAGTGTCTTGGGATCAAGCCCCACATGGGGCTGTCTGCTCAGCAGGGAGCCTGCTTCCCCCTCTCTCTGCCTGACTCTCTGCCTACTTGTGATCTCTCTCTCTCAAATAAATAAACGAAATCTTTAAATGCATCAGTTTCTTGAATTATGTGGAAAATAGAATTTACAATTATAAATCAAAGTCACAAAAATATTAGCTTTTAGATTGATAATTGCTTTTTAAAAATATATATAAGTATTAAATCATGTAGAAAACAAAAAGTGGAGTTACACATTATTGTTACAATAATACTTTTGTCTTTGTCCTTTGGAAGTTAGATTATGTTTTTCAGTATGGTATCTTTGAATCAGCTTACTTGGAGCTCATGGAGATTTTTGGATGTTTACATTCATATCTTTCATCAAACTTTGGAAGTTTTCAGCCATTATCTATTCAATCATCCTCTGTCTCTTCTCTTTCTGGGATTCCCAAAATGCATATCAACATACATATTTGATGCACTTTAGACCACCTGATGGTGTCCCAGAGGTCCCTTAGGCTCTGTTGATTTTTCTTCATTCTTTTTTCTTTCTGTTCTTCAGGTATGGTAATTTCCATTATCCTATCTTTAAGTCTGCTGATTCTTTCTGTTCAAAACTGCCTTTGAATCCTACTAGCTGAATTTTTCATTTGAGTCAATGTACTTTTCAGCTCCAGAATGGCTTTTGGTTTCTTTTAGGGCTTTCTCTCTATACTGGTATTTCCCTTTTTTGCATACATTATTTGCTTGATTTTTCTTACATCTTCTTTTAGTTTTGTTTTTTTTTTTGTTTTTTTTTTTTTAGTATATGTGCTGCCGAAGCGAGCACTTCTTTTAGTTTTTCGAGCATCTTTAAAACAATTGTTTTAAAGTCTTTGTCCAATATATCTGCCATCAGGTCTTTTTCAGGGACAGATTTTGTCAATTTGTTTCCTTTGAATGAGCCATACTTTTCCAGTTTTCTGTTTTGTTTTGTATGCCTTGTGATTTCTTTGTTGAGCACTGGACATTTGAATCTAATAACATGATTACTTTGGAAATTAAATTCTCCACTTCCCCTGAGTTCATGTTTTTTTGACATTTTGTTTTATTTTCTGCATTGTTAGAGTCTCTCTGTGCCTACTGTCAGCCCAAGGTATAAATTTAAGATCTTTACAGGTCATTTCTGAGCTCCTCCCTTCTAGTTTTCCCCGTATATGCAATTGTTTTTGAATATCCCAGTCTTTAATGTTCGGTTCGCGAGAGAGGAAAAAGAGTATTATGAAGGGAGAAGGGAAGGGTGCTTTTCCTTTAAATCACCTGGAAGTCACTTTAGCCAGAGAAGAAGGGGCTTACAACAATGGGGAGAAGTACAGCAAATGATCATTCATCTCTTTGCACCTCTGTGATTGGAAGCACCGCTGTGATTGGAAGCAATCAGAGTTATTACAGCACAGATTCCCAATATTTGGAAGACAGGGTCCTTCTCGCCCTCCGTGGTTCTTGAAAGCTCTGTGCAGATTGGTTATTTTCCAAACATGTGCACAGCTGCCTGCCACATGGCTGGGACTGGAGATGGATTAGCCCTTAATGTTCTAGGAGCTGTTATTGACCAAAATTATCCACAATTTACCATCTAAGCTTTCCCTTAGAAGTTGCAAGACTTCAATGGACTCCAGAGTTCCAAAATAGTTACACAGAAAGATTCTTCCAGTGCAATCATTGTCTAGGTAGAAAGACAGATTCCTAGTGTTTCTCAGTCTGCCATCTTTCCTGAATCCTCTCAGAATCTGGGTGATCTTTATGCGATTTGAATTTGGGAAGGCTGCTCTGAGTCACATTGTGGCTCACCGTTTGCCACAGGCCCTTTTTTGAGCACATTTTCTCCATCTCCAGGCTTGGATGTAAACTGGCTTTCCTCTTGATGGTGATACTTTATAACTCCTCATAAGTAAAGTTTTCCCATTGTTACCTGCCTTTGGATAACAGGGACAAAGATTGCTTTGTTATGTGAAGACTACTCTATTCAATGCCAGTTCTGTGCCCATGCACTGTTACATACTTGTACATCTTTTACTTCATCTGAACCTAACCATGAGCTTATATAAGAAATGCTGTTAATATTTCCATTTTGTAGAAGAGGAAATCAAGCTTTGTAAGAGTGCAATCTCCTGAGTAAGCTCACTCAGCTAGTAGGTATCAGCAGGGATATGAAGTTTAGTATATCCAAGTCCAGAGGCATTACCACTATTGCCTCACTCCCCATGCCCACTCCAAATTGAAGTTTGTTCCCTCCCTTGCAACAACTCCATTGCCCTTTGCATTCATTTCTATTACTGCCATAACAGATTACCACAAATTTAGCAGCTAACAACAATACATATTTATTACCTCATAGTTCTGTAGGTCAGAAGTCCCAGGGTGGTAGACTGATTTCTCTATTCCTTGTTTCACTTGGCTAAAATCAAAGCCATGGCTCTGGAGGAGAACCTACTTACCAACTCATTCTTACCAACTCATTTAGGTTACTGGCTGGATTCAATCCCATGTGATTATAGAATGGAGGCTACTATTTTCTCATTAGAGGTTGGCCAGTGTAGAGGTCATTGTAGAGGCCTCTACATTCCCCAGTTTGTGGCCCCCTCTTCTTCAAAGTCAGCAATAGTTGGTTGAGTCCTTCTCATTCTTTGGATCACTCTAATTTCCCCTTCAGCCTCATCTCTCCTATTCTCAGATGCACTCCACTTTTAAGGACCCATGTCATTAGATTGGACCCATCTTGAAAATCAAGGATAGTCTCCATATTTTAAGGCCCTTAACCTTAATTTGATCGGCAAAGCCCCTTTTGTCTTGTTGTACAGCCTATTTCCACATTTCAACTTTTAGGCCATGGACTTCTTTGGGGAAACTTTCTGCCTAGCATACCTCCAAGCTCACACCACTTAATTATATCACCACTTTTTCTTCTTGTCATGTTACTAATATTTTCAACTTTTCCATATAGTCACTTAAAATTGTGGAGTCTAGCTCTCTGACATTTTCCTCCTGTCTCATTCCTAACACCACCCTGAGATATATTAGTGACCACTCTGGTGACCTTCTTTCTCACTACCAAGGATATTTACCTCCAAGCCACATTTCATGGTCACACTTGGTTGTGCTGCTGACAGTGGGGAACCTGTAATAATAGACAGAAAATTGTTCCCAGATGCATATGGGGCTAGATTTTGATGACAAAATTACTGGCTTTTATTTGATAGTTTATGTATGCAAAATGAATTAAAATCAAATTTAAAAAGGATGAACAATACCTGGTAACAGAAGATATGATTATACAGCATCTGTCAAAACATGTCAGTAAACTGATTTAAAAAAAAAAATCAAGGGTAAACAATTTCATAGACTTGGATGTCAGAGTTCAGTAGAAAGAAATATGATTTTAGAATGAAACCTTTTAACAGTCCTATGGAATGACAGGAATTGATTTTGGCATCAAAACATGAATTCCCTTGCTGCTTTTAAAAACATATTAAGCAAGAGATTAGTACTAAATTTGGTTACATCAGTATGATTTTAGACAGAAGGAGTATGATTTACCTGCCATATAAAACCCATTTTCTCCATTAGGGATAGAGAAATGAACCATTCTCTCAATGAAGTCATGTATGATCTCAGTTAAGGAGCTGTGGAGATGCTGTTGTACATAATGCAGAGTTAGGAGGACGATCCGTTTTTCCCTGTGGGTTGTTGCTGTATCCACCGCAGCTGTGAAAGACAACCCCTCCCACTGTTCCTAGACTGCCACAAAACTGCCAGCTGGGAACCTCTGTATTTTATAATAGAAAAAAAGACATCTTTTAAAAGTGAAGTTTTTATAAATTACTTGTAAAAATGAAATATCCACATCTCAAGCAAAGCTTTGTTTTTTAATTTGGCTTGACGTTACTTCCCTGAATCCAACCACACATCCAAATAATTCATAAACTTAAAGTGCATAACACCGGGTTCTTATTAAAATTTTACATAGCGTGGAAAGTATCCTGATTTGTTAGGTTTGGAGTAATGGTTAGAAATCTGAATGTTTAATAAACACTTCCTCTAATCTTGGTGAGAATCATAAGTGGACCCTGTTTTAGGTAATACTGTTCTAGTGTTCCTTGTCCCAGATATCATATCGAACTATGGAAAGAAAGAGGAAAAAGGGAAATAAGAGGGTAAATGGGAAACAGCTTCAACTTTAACCTTCAAAAGAAATTTTTCTCTTGCCTTCCCTTTCCCCATTCCTTCCCATCTCCCAGCACTAACAATCAAACTAAAAGTTAAATTTTGTTTTTCATTAGGAATTCATAGCTGCTAAAAATCTGTAAGGCTCTAAAAGTCCTTCAGTGATTCAGGTGGAAATGTTTCTAAAGGGCTAAATAAGAGCCAAAGTTTGAGCCATGTCCCCCAAATCTCCCTGAAATGGGATTCTATCCAAATGGATACAATAGTAGCTTACTCTCTTCTCATTGTTCTTCTTGCAAGAAGCCGCTAAAACATCAAGAGAAAAAAATTATATGTTCTCAGTGAATGGTCATCATAATCATTTCAAAATGCAAATGCTTATAGAAATTTGGAGCAGTGGTGATAAT
The DNA here is from genome assembly GCF_020171115.1 of Neogale vison. Classification (NCBI taxonomy): domain Eukaryota; kingdom Metazoa; phylum Chordata; class Mammalia; order Carnivora; family Mustelidae; genus Neogale; species Neogale vison. The sequence continues at coordinate 178,749,876 of NC_058096.1, read as the reverse complement.
CACAAATCACCAATGACAATGTGGTCATTGAAAAAATCATTGGAGTCAGCTACCCTTTCAAGAGTTTTAATTTGCAATCAAGTCAAGAGCTATTCTAGTGAAGCAAGAAGATGTTTGAGGAACAGAAGTTCAACCCAAAGTGGGAAAATAACTCAATAAGGGTACCATGAAAAGTATCCAGTAGCCTAACGTGCAAAGTCAATCTCTCAAGTTTTGCAAGTTCTTGCAAATTAGGCCACCCCTGATGACTCTCCTTCAGGTAGTCTTTCTCAGACAAGTGACTTAACTCCTTTTAATGAAATATAAAACTGAACAAAGGAAGTAATCCTTCAGTCTTAACAATACTGTACTTAATTTCAATGATCTTTTTAACATGTATTGAGCACCTGTTGCATGCAAGCTCCATGCTATGAGGTTGGGAATGCAAGATTATATAACTAATAAGACATGGTAAGATGGGGTTTACAATCCAATAAGGATCTAGCTGTGAGTAAATACTTCCCAGACAAAAATAGAAGGAATATGAAATGAGATGAGAGTAAAGAAAGAAAAGGAACAAACATTTCTTTTAGTGCTTCCTCCATATCTGGCACTGTTCTAAGTTTGTGCATTTGTTATTTATTGTTGGTTAAATACATGGTTATTTTTCCATCATTTCCTAGAGCCAGATTGTCCTTCTGGGTCAGAAAGGTTGATTACTCCTCAAATGACTGGCGAGAACGTGGTTAAAAACCATCCTCTTTCTTGATTGCAAAAGAATTAGTTTCCAGACTAACAAAATATGTTCCAACAATGTATGAAAAAATAGATAACCTCTCTCTTTCCTTACTCATGATAGTCAAGACAGTTCTCTGTTTTGTCACTAATAATTGTGAATACTCAACACACACGAAACAGGCAAACACGTCAAAAAATGGGCAGGGGGCACCTGGGTGGCTCAGTGGGTTAAGCTGCTGCCTTTGGCTCAGGTCATGATCTCGCGTCCCGCATCGGGCTCTCTGCTCCGCAGGGAGCCTGCTTCCTCCTCTCTCTCTCTCTCTCTGCCTGCTTGTGATCTCTCTCTGTCAAATAAATAAATAAAATCTTTAAAAAAAAAATGGGCAGAAGATATGAACAGACACTTCTCCAATCAAGACATACAAATGGCTATCAGACACATGAAAAAATGCTCATCATCATTAGCCCTCAGGGAGATTCAAATTAAAACCACATTGAGATATCACCTTACACCAGTTAGAATGGCCAAAATTAACAAAACAGGAAACAACATGTGTTGGAGAGGATGTGGAGAAAGGGGAACCCTCTTACACTGTTGGTGGGAATGCAGGTTGGTGCAGCCTCTTTGGAGAACAGTGTGAATAATTAGAAATTCTGCTTCACTGGACACCAAGTCTACTGACAGCATTAATAACTTGAGTGTTGGACAACTCCCATCTTATTTCATCTTTACCTATGAAGTATGAAAGATTATTCTAATTTTACAGGTGATGAAACTGAAGCTTAAGAAATTGAGTAACTTGTCCATGGTTCTATAATTAAAAAGTGTCAAGCTGAGAATCAAATCCACATAGCTGACTCCATACCCTGTGCCTAACCACTCTGATATATCACCTTAATATACTATATGTTATGTATATGACTATTTCAATAAAGTAGTAATAGAAAAATGATACCCAGGTCTGAGATTGGTAAACTCCTGACATCTGCTAGTATGTAAAGGAAATTCTTTATTGTACGGCCATCATTTTCCCCATGAAACAAACAAACAACAAAAATCACCTTTTGTTTCTTGAAGACTTCCTCATTTCTGCACACATGGCTTGTTTTATTATAAAATACCTCTTTATTAAAAAAAAAAAAAAAGTTTAGTTAGTATCTAAATAGCCCAACAACAAATGCAGATATCAAAAGAAAAAACACAATCTGTTCTCAGGTCTGTTACTTCATACTCATAATGCCCAGAGGGTTCTCCTGGAACCCTGTTCCCTTACAAAATAGGTGTTCTCCAGTGTAGTACCTAATGTGAAGTCAGGGTGAAACTAAGCCTTGCTTTGACATAAAAGTGCATCAGGACCTAGTCCCAACCCCAGAACTTGTGTCTTGAGTTTTCCTACACTCTCTTCTCTCCAAGCCAAATGCCTGTGCTACAGGGGCATAGTTAAGTTTGAGTCTCACATTCCTGCACTCCCTCTGGATATGGGCTTTTTGGAAAGAAACCAGTTCTCCCTCTCCTTTCTCCAAAGTATGAAACTGGGTACACTGAGCACAGAACTATGCAGTCTTTTCATTCCTCCTTATACCACCTGGAGACATGATGCTACTATTTTTAAAATCACGAGGTCTTAAGCTACAGGATCCCAGGTCTTGAATGCAAACACTGACCACCTACTTAAGTCAGAGGCAAAGTGGAAAATAGGAATAGAACTAAGCAATTTAACATGCTGCTTCCACTTCCAAATTACTGAGAGAGTAAACTTGGTAATACTTACTTACTTCTCAGGATGAGACAATTAATAAAAAATTTTTGGCTTTTTATGAAATTCCAAAACCCAAAGGAAATTAATATTTTATATTCTACTTGCATTGCACAAATTAATGGGCTTCCTTGTTCAGAATAAGCAATGAGGACATTGTCCTAATTGGAAGGAGTCCAAAATGTTGTGAAAATTTTTTTTCTGGTCCCTCTTCAATTCATTTTAATCTTTGTCTATTGCATGGTCTTGAAAATTAATTTTCTGAAAGGGCGGCTTTATATATTATTGTGATTTTCTCAACCAATCTTTCTGTGTGGGCTATAAAGTAAAAAACTGGTTGATTGCAAACAGGCAAATAACAATTTCTCTTATGGCAATTACTTATTTTCATTAAATACATTGCTCTGTAAATTACGCTTGAACTCCTCATTACTCAAAATGAAAGCCCTTAAGGTCTTCAATACCCTTTGGATATGAACACCCTTAAATACCCTTTGGAACAATACATTCTGTTGCTTTTCCCTAATGGTAATAATAATAATAATGACAATGATAATAATAATAATAGAATGAACTCATTTAAATAAATGAAATACTTTATCAGTTAATCCAAATGGTGTAAGCTAACCCTTTCCACCTGTTACTTTTAATTTTTTTAATTCTTTATTTAAATTCAACTTAGTTAACCTATTCTGAAATTATTAGTTTCAGAGGTACAGTTCAATGATTCATCAGTTGCATATAACACCCAGTGCTCGTTACATCAAGTACCCTTTTTATGCCCATCACCCAGTTATCCCTTACCCCATCAACCTCCACTCCAGCAACCCAGTTTGTTTCCTATGATTATGAGTCTCTTATCATTTGTCTCCCTTGCTGTTTTTATCTTATTTTATTTTTCCTTCCCTTCCCCTATGTCCATCTATTTTGTTTCTTAAATTCCACATATGAGTAAAATCATACGGCATTTATCTGACTTATTTCACCTAACATAATACCCTCTAGTTCCATCCACATTTTTGCAAATGACAAGATTTCATTCTTGTTGATGGCTGGGTAGTATTCCATTGTGTATATACACCACCTCTTCTTTATCCATTCATCTGTTGATGGGCATCTGGGCTCCTTCCATAGTTTGGCTATGGTGGACGTTGCTGCTATAAACATTCGGGTGCATGTGCCCCTTTGGATCACTACATTTGTATCTTTAAGATAAATACCCAGTAGTGGATTGCTGGGTCATAGGGTAGCTCTATTTTTAACTTTCTGAGGAACCTCCAGGCTGTTTTTCACAGTGTCTGTATCAGTTTACATTCCCACCAATAGTATAAGAGGGTTCCCCTTTCTCTACATCCTTACCAACATCTGTTATTTCCTGAGTTAGGCCTATTACACATTCTGACAGGTATAAAGTGGTATCTCATTGTGGTTTTGATTTGTATTTCCCTGATTCCAAGTGATGTTGAAAATTTTTTCATGTGTCCATTGGCCTTTTGTATGTCTTCTTTAGAAAAATGTCTATTCATGTTTTGTGCCCATTTCTTGACTGGACCTTTTGGTTTTTTGGGTGTTGAATTTGAAAAGTTCTTTATAGATTTTGGATATTAGTCCTTAATCTGATAAGATTTGCAAATATCTTCTCCCATTCCATAGTTTGTCTTCTAGTTTTGTGGACTGTTTCCTTTGCTGTGCAAACACTTTTTATCTTCATGAAGTCCCAATAATTCATTTTTGCTTTGTTTCCCTTGCCTTTGGAGATGTGTCTAGCAAGAAGTTGCTGGGGCCAACATCAAAGAGTTTGCTGCTTGTGTTCTCTTCTAAGATTTTGATGAATTCCTGTTTCACATTTAGGTCTTTCATACATTTTGAGTTTATTTTTGTGTGTGGTGCACAACGGTGGTCCAATTTCCCAACACTACTTGTTGAAGAGACTATTTATTTTTATTTTTAAGTTACCTTTTAAAGAAAGCCAGAATCCCTCTCCCACTCTCTCTCTCTCTCACCAACAAACAAACAAATAAATAAATAAATATTTTTAAAGAATTTTTAAAATAAAGAGGAATTGACCAAAATATGGAAATGAATTAACCTTTAATTATAATTTTTACTTTTCTAAGCTAAAAATATGTGTGTGCTCTATTATACAATATTAACTTTCAGTTCCTTTTGCCTAGGGACTATGTATTTTTAGTTTTGACAACTTCTAAAGTGTTAAACTTGGGAGTTTTCACCTATTTGGCTTTTAATAAAGAACTATGGAGATGGCTGGCTATTACATATATATCATTTCACTAATTTTTAAGATTTCCTTACCTATCATGACTTTGGAAGGCAGTAAATTGTCATAAAACACACAACTTTTGGTTAGATCTGTTTTCTATCCCAAGTAAGAAAAATCCTCATATGTCATAAAACATTACCAGAACTTCTCTTTACAGTCTCAATATTGTTATATGTCCTGTGCTTTATATATCTACCTGTTTCTGAAATCTTACATAAAAAGTCCTAAAATATCAGCAACATCATCTGATTACTGTAGGCCCATTCCTTCCTGCTTTACATGCTCACAGACTCTTGAAATATAAAAAAAAAAAAAAATCCTAGATCTTTCCCTGTATCTGTTCTGGGTACTTCATGAGTGATCAATAGATGCTTGCTCACCAGTTGGTTTTCTAAGGAGTCAGGGGTAAATTATTCAGAGAGCAATCTCACATCTCCCCCACCCAGAGTCAGTTGTTAGTCACTGCTATATTTTAATGTTTTAAAATCTTTTCTTAGACAAAGGAATTGCAATAATACTCACCCTTTCCTCCCCTGAATCACACTGAGAAACCTAGAGGAATGTGATTAATGGCTAGCATCATGGGACCTTAATATATGTCATCTTAACTGATTTTTAGGTGATACTTGAGCTGTAAATATGTATTATACTTACATATCCCTTAGGATTATAAGGGCGGACCTATATACTTTAAATTCTTCCAACACTGTTTCTGAAATATGGCCTAAAATAAGTAAATGAGGCACTTTAAAGAGAATTATTTCTATTCATTGAAGTATGATGCATAATAGCAGAAATTTGGAGATAATCAAAAGCTCATTGATAGAGAACTCGTGTACCCATTCCATGGAATATGCCATGTAGCCCTGAATATGAATGAGGCAAATCTGTGTATATTCTTATGTCGTGTTGTCCATGATGTAATGTACAATCAATAAGAAGAAAGTATGAATGGGGACGCTTGGATGGCTCAGTTAGTTAAGCATCTAACTCTTGGTTTTAGATCAGGTCATGATCTCAGGTCTGTGAGATCGAGCCCCACCTCAGGCTCCACACCAGGTGTGGGGCCTGCTTAAGATTCTCTCCCTCTCCTTTTGCCCCTCCCCCCTCTAAAAACGTAAATAAAATAAATAAAAATTTAAATTCAAAAATTACCTTTTTAGGGGCACCTGGGTGGCTCAATAGGTTAAAGCCTCTGCCTTCAGCTCAGGTCGTGATCCCAGGGTCCTGGGATCGAGCCCCGCATAGGGCTCTCTGCTCAGCAGGGAGCCTGCTTCCCCCCTCTCTCTCTGCCTGCCTCTCTGCCTACTTGTGATCTCTGTCTGTCAAATAAATAAATAAAATATTTTAAAAATTACCTTCTTAAAGACAACAAAATGTGTTTTAATAAAGATAGTCTTAGACAAGCATTATCTATTGCCATCCTACCAGAAGACATTGTCTACACAGCTTCCTTCTTTATATATTTGTTTTGTTTTCCCAGTTTGATAATTCTGAAGAGACATGTGGCCCCAAGGCCATGTTTAATGGGCCTTTCTTTTTCCAGTGTGGGAGACCACTAAACAGAAAATGACTTAGAGTAAGCATTGATTGGTTTAGGTCCAAAAATGAATCTTAGACCCATTATTTACAAGTCCAGACTTTTGGTTTTCAGGAATAGGAACCTATCAAAGCCACCTAAGTCAAGGGGAGGATCTTGTTAGAATATAGATCATACTCCTAAATGAATCACAGCTAGCGGTCCTGAGAAGAGCTGGTTGGAGCTATGAAACTCTCAGAGACCCAGCCAACTACCTTCTCTGCTCACCTCTATCTCTCACTTGACTTCTCCATTTTCTACTTTATTCTCTTCTCTGCAAAATAATTTCCTCTTTTTTTTCAGGGTTTTGATGCCCAGTAACTCATTTGCACGTGATTTTTCTTGCAGTAAAGTCTACTCAGACCTGGGCTCCATGGGACCTTTCAGCTTCTCATAATTCTTGGATATCTTGTTTGTAACAGATCACAAGAATTAAATGGGATAACACTTTGCTAAAAAGACTCTCATGTTTCTTAGACTGTGGACTCTAAGAAACAAACTGAGGGTTTTGGAGGGGAGGGGGGTGAGCCTGGTGGTGGGTGTTAAGGAGGTAATGTATTGTGTGGAGCATTGAATGTGGTGCATAAACAATGAATCCTGGAACAGTGAAAAAATAAAATTAAATTAAAAAAATAAAATTTTGCAAAGAGGGTAAAAAAAGACTCTCATGATTCTTGATACAATATATAAAAGATACCAATCTTCTTTAAATATCAGTGTCTTTGGCCATAAAATGTAAGACTAATAGTATCAACATCATAAAGTTTCTGTAAAATTCTTAGTATAGTGCCTGCCACAGACTAACTGCTTCATTAATGTTATATTATATTGTTATTGCTGTTAAATCCATCATGATTATTATTTTAAGGATTTTCAGAAAATGAATGAATTGCTCCATTCAAGTGAGTAGACTTCACGAATGCCTCTATTTCTGCATAGATTTTTGGAGCCGACGACATCATATCATCTGACAGAGAAGTGTACAGGCAATAAACCTGACAGCTCTGTAAAACAAATCATCATACACCAACAGTTTCTCAAGGCCAGGCAACAACAAGAAAAGACAGAAATGCTCTTATTCTCGTTTGTGGTAAGGGAATGTGCAGTTAAATGAAGACAGTGATAACATCATTTAAAGCAAAGGCTATCGAGATGCCTCCATTAATCACTAGCCAGGAGCTTGCTCATAATGTAAAGGGGGAGGAAAAAAAACACTGCTCAGTCTTCTCTGTGTCTTGGTCTGGAAGAAAAGAGTTTGATCAAGTACATAACAGGTAGTTTCCTGCCAATTATCAGACACACAGCGAATTCAATAATGAACACCTTCCAGACCATCAGATGACCCATTTCCTATCTATATATGAGGACGTCCTGGCATGAACTTTGGAGATGTGGAAACAGACATGCAGACATGTTTTAATCTCATATTTCTTATGAAATTAGCAAACAATGTGCTTAGTGATACTCTAAACAACACACCACCATCTGATTAATGAAACATGTCAGTTCAGCTATCAATACTTAACATTTATTATGCTCAATGACATTCTTGTCTTAGATCTCAAAATAACAGGTGTTTCAGCAATGCAAAGCCAAGACAAAAGTGTGAAGCTAAGGCTTTCACATATTTTTCTTTAAATTTTCAGCAACACAGTTTTTGACAGAGGGCTTCTGACTGCTCAATTTGATGGCCACACAAACTTATAAAACCTGAAGTGTAGAGTTTCCCAGGGGATGACATAATGAAATAAATGCACTCATGAATATGTATGCTGGAGGAGGCCATCTGTTCTCCACCAACCTCTTTTCTTTCAACAACTCACAAATATCCAGCCCCACCCCCCTGCCTACCTCACTATCCAGAAAAAAAAAAAAAAAAGAAGAAGTATATCTTCATCTGAAGAATTGAAAAATCAGTATTGTTTCATCTCAGGCAAGAAATATAATTGTAATAGAATTACTTTTATTGTCACACTAAAAATAAATTAATAATTCAAAGAGTGCTGGGCAACTGGGAGCCCACAAGCTCCTTGCTGCTCTTCCACTCTTCATGAATGATGTTCCTACATCTTCACCAACTTGAAAGCCAGATGAACCTGCCTTTTGGGCTACAAACATGAGAACAGAAGAAACATCAACACCAGAGAGTAGGTAACATTCCATCACTTAGGAATTTGGAGTTCGCTCCAGTTGCTGTATGTTCAAATTCAATATTAAGTACTTCCCATGATCCCTTTGGAATCCATTATTCATCAATAATTTTGAAAACAGAGAATGAGACCCCTCTTACCATTCAAAGGTGACAGAAAAGAAATCTTTAAGAAATGAGATAGTCGGAAAAGAGCAAGAGATGAACTTCTGAGAAAAACTGATTGCAAAATGATTAAATTTTTTGGTCAACTGAATCATATCTGAAATGCATAAAGAACACTTGTGCATTATTTATAGGATTCTTTTGGTAAATCTTTTATAAAGTGAATACATATGAAAAGAATAATCACTTCTAATTCCTTTGCTTTGCAATTTCAAATTTATGAATATCTTACTTTCTTTGAGAACGGCTTCTAGCCAGTCTCTGTATTTCAGAAGAGAAGTAATTTAAGGTTAAACTCTTCTCACAACAAGTAGAATTTAAAAAATTAAAAGAGAAAAAAAAAATAGTCACAGCAGTAGCCCCTGTACTTTATTAAATTTTCACAAAGTACTCTTGTGGATATAATCTGTGATAAACTGTTAGTTTTATCAGAAAACACAAAACCAAAGGACAACAATATCCAAAAGGTAATAAGATGGATTGGGAAGAGCCTATATGATTTGAAATGAAAAAAATATTTAAAGGCTCTTATCCCTCCTCTGTTTCATTAATAGTATGACCTTGGGCAGTCTGCCCATGGTTTCTAACACTCTACATTTTTATCTGTTAAATCAGAATAGCAATATCAATCACCTCATGATGCTATTAGGATGATATTGTAAGGTAATAAATGTGAAAGTACTCCATAAACAAAAAAGAACTTCCTAAAATAAGCCTGAAACAGATGTTAAAGTGAATTAATTTATAAATTATATTTCTAATAAAAATAAAACGTGTTTACTGCCCAATCATTTCTTACCATCAAGATGGTCCTCCCTAAATGGTCGTTTATATTGTCTGAAACAGTTCCACTAAACTTTGTTCTCTTAGCCCACTACAGTGGCAAGATACAGAAATTAAGCTGAAATGTTAAAATTGTTCCCTACATTTAGAAATCTTAAGAACATCAGCACCACATCCTAAAGGAATGCTACCCAAGTGGAAGAGAGCTCTGAGACCACCTTGCAGAAATGGTCAGCTGCCCAGCCATGAGGTCAAGAGATCAGAGGACTTTGTCTCAAAGTTCTTTCCAGGCTCTGAGATTCTGTGATGCTTTAAGAGAGCACTGTGGCAAAACAAGCATGAGTCAGGGACCTACCCAGTGACTGTGTGGTTTTGGACGAAGCCAGTTACAGACACTCCCTGGGCATTAGTTTCTCCAACTGCAAAGGGAGAGGACTGAGCTGTGTATCTCCTGCTGTCCTTCTAGCTCTACCATTGCATGGTGCTGTAACATGGTTCAAGAGAGACGGGGATTTGAGTACAAACTGCTGGACCCATGTAAATTGTTTCCAAAGGTTTAAAACAATTTAGTCAAGGCCTCTCTAAATAAAAAGAAAAAGTCTCCGCTTCGTTTGTGTCATTAAGGCAGAACTTGAGACTTATTTAAGCAATATGATTCTTTTCAGACAAATTAAGGGTCTAGAGAAAACATGTCACAGGTCAATTTTTTTAAAGACATAGTTTCATGGATTTCCTGAAGTTTATCTCTAAGTTTTAGTTAGATAATGTACAGTGAAATGATAGTTTCAGGTATTAGGTCATTTTTTTATTATTAAAAAAGGCACTTAAAGAAGTGCTACATCCTTGGAATGATGTCAGGTAGGTCTATAAAGCTTTTCACAATTGGAACATCACAAATTTATTTCAAAATTGTAAATGATACAATTTTTACCCAAGGGAGATGGTGAAGCTTCAGTTTCACAGAAATGTCAGACTTTGATGGTTTGATGATTTGTTTCCATCATGAAAATCTTTCTAAATTATATTCAATCACTTTCCAGAAAGCATATTTGAATACTATGGTAGATCCTATATAAAACAAGTAAGTTAACACATGTTTTATGACAAAGGGACAAGTGACCATGCCAAAAATAGGTATTATAAGTAAAGAGGGACTTTGATAAGCACAAGAACCAGCCCTAGGGTCTCTACTCCATGATACTTTGGACTCCATAGTGCACACTGAAAAAGAATTTGTAGAAGATGCAAAAGGTGAATAAAGCCAATAGTAATTTTTTTAGATTGGCTAATTATTTAGTTGGAAGACATGTTTTGCATCATTGGAAACCTGAGTAAAGTAAAGTAAAGTAAAGGACTGGTGAATGAAATACTCTTAGTATGTAGATACAGAATGCAATTCAAAATTAGGCATTGAAATTGAGCCTGGCTTCTGTCAGGAACTACTCAATTTTATACATTTTTCTCTAGATTCTTAGGTAAAATAAAGTAGACAGGAATATCTGGAAATAACCTCTCTATTCCTTTGAGACTACTTTTTATTTTAACAGCTTTATTAGTGTACCATTTATGTAACATAAAATTCACCTATTTTAAGTGTATAATCTGATGACCTTTGATAAATTTGAAGTCATACAAATATCATCAGAAAGATCCCTTGTGCTCATTTGCAGGCAATCCCACTCCCTGTCTGGGCAACCACAAATCTGCTTTCTTTCTAAAGACTTAACTTTTTTGGACATTTTGCCTAAATAAAATCATATAACATGCAGCTTTTTACATGTGGCTTTTTTTCACTCAGCTTATTCTTTTTGAGGCGTATTTATGTTGTACATGTATCAGGATTAAGTTCCTTTATATTGATGACTAGTATTCTATCGCATGGATATAGCACATTCTCCTTATCAGCTGTTCCAGGTGTTTGGTTTGTTTGTACTTCTTGGCTATTATACATAATGGTGATATGAACACTTATGTGCAAGTCTTTGTATGGAGATAAGTTTCATTTCCCTAGGTCTCCCATTGCTATGTCATACATTAAGAATACGTTTGCCTTTTTAAGCAACGGACAAACTGATTTCTACAGTCACTGTAGGATTTAACTTTACGGGAGTATAAAGGAATCCAGCTTCTCCATAGCCTCACCAATATATGTTATTGCCTGTCTTTTTAAAGAAAGTCTCTTCAGTGGATGAGAAGTAGAATTTCCTGTGGTGATAATTTGCTTTTCCCTAATAACTAATGATGTGGAACACCTTCTTCCTTCACTTTTTACTCATTTGTATCTTTTCTTTAACAAAATGTCTATTCAAATCTCCTGTCCAATTTTAATCAAGTTGTTTGTCTTACCATTGAGTTCTAAGAGTTCCTAATATATTTTATATGCTAGTTCTTTTTCAGATATAATCTTTCCAAATATTTTCTTCTGATCTGTAGCTTATCTTTTCATTTTCAAAACTCTGTCTTTTGAAGCATATGTCTTTAATTTTTATAAAACTGGATTTACTAATTTCTTTTGTAGGTCCTGCTTTTGATGCCATACTTTAGTCTGTGCCTAATCCAAAGTCACAAAGATTTTCTTCTAAAAGTTTTGAGTTTTAGCTCTTACTTTAGGTTTGATCCATTTTGACTTAATTTTTATATCTGATAAGAGTCTAAATTCATTTCTGCATGTGCATACCAAATTGTACCACACTATTTGTTGAAGACTATCATTTCTCCTTTTTTAAAAAAATATTTTATTTATTTATTTGACAGAGATCACAAGTAGGCAGAGAGGCAGGCAGAGAGAGGGGGACAGGGGGAAGCAGGCTCCCTGCCAAGCAAATAGCCTGATGCTGGGCTTGATCCCAGGACCCTGGGATCATGACCTGAGCCGAAGGCAGAGGCTTTAAACCACTGAGCCACCCAGGCACCCCGACTATCATTTCTTGTAATTAAATTTCCTTTGCCTCTTTGTTGAAAATGAGTTGACCATAAATATAAGATTACTTGTTTTTAATGAGGCAAACTGGAATAGTCCTTAAGGGTATGGGCTGTGAATCCAAACAACTTAGAAAATAATTCTAATTCTGCCTTTCAGTAGCTGTTTGGCCTGGATCAAGTTACTGAATCTGTGCATCAGGGTTCTCCTCTGTAAAAGGAGGCTAATAATAGTGTGTACCCAGTTCCTGGGGCTGTGTAATGGATTGAAAGAGATAATACATGAAGAGTACTTACAAAAGGACCTAGAACCAGGTAGTAAATGCCCAAGAGTAGAAACCTGTCATTATTCTTTTCTCTTGGGGCAAAGAAAAAAGAACCTGGCTGGCTTCTTTGTACCTTGGAATATAAATTGGAACCACCTAGCCAAAATTTAGAGGATGGCCTATAAGTATGGGTAAAATCTCTGGAAGAGATTCTGCTTTTTACCTGGGTCTTGTCTTCCTTTCTTGAGTCTTCTTATATTATTTTATTTCTTTTTCAGTTTTGTTCAATTGTCCATGTGCCTTTTAAAAATACTCTTCTCTCCAGATTCCCTTGCAGCTAAGACTGACTTTGCAACCCAGTTTTGGCCAACGAGATATAAGCACAAGAAATGGGATATCAGAGAAAAAGTAGACGAACTCAGCCGCACGGACTACTTCCTCTTCAAGCACTCTTTTTCATCTTGCTTGGAAAACAGCCACAGTGCCTCGAGGGAGAGCAGCCATTGAACAGCCATCTTGCAGCCATGAGGCCCAAATCATCGTGTTCACAGTAATGGGGCAGAAAATGAGAAGTCGATGGGATCAACTGCAGCGAGGCTCTGTTGCCTTCTGGATTTCTTGTATTGTCTTGTGACCCTCGTCATCGCTATTAGCAATGGAGCGCCTGTAATGGGCAAATTATTTTACGTACCCTCTCTCTAAACATGATAAAAGCAGCCTGTAAGATAAGTTTTCCTGTCACCATTTTACAGAAGAGTACGTTGGAAATAAATAAATTTAAGTAAGGTGTCTGAGGACAGGCAGTGGTTAAGAGGAAGGGCTGGGCTCAAATGCTCAATTTGCAGATGCAAATGGCTCAAAGTGTGTCCAGGTTACTGTTCATATGCTGTCTGGGATTAGCTACCTGACTTATGACGTCAGGACAGGAGCCAAGTCTGGTGACTTTTCTGTAGCACACACTCAGCCTAGCTTCTTTCTTATAGGAAATGGGCAGGGTGTTTCCTCTTTTTGTCTTGTAAAGCATAGGGCTAAGGCTTCACATTTTAAGTGGGTACTTTTTCTTCAGGGAATTAGCATTTAGCCACAAATAGATGAAGTTTGTGCTAATTGTTTTTAATCAAAATGGTCAAGCAATTGACTATGGATTGCTGTGTGGGCTCCACAGATTAATGGTTGGTAACAGAGTAATTTAAAGCATTTAGGAATTCACTGCACAGAAATCACCCTTAGGTGGAAAGTAAGCCAAACAATGTGGCCTTCTTTCCAACTCAGCTGGTTGCCCCTTTTCTCCAAAGCATATTAATTGTACCTTTTATGCCTTCTAGAATATGAAAGATTCTAAACATATTTTCCATAACTCAGGCAAAGTGGCTTAAAAAAAAAAAGGTGAATTAGGAAACAAAAACTCTTATTATTGTTGTTTTGTTTTGTTTTGGTGGGTTTTCAAGAACAGTTTCCTTTTGAGAGCATTTCCTAAGCAAACATCCTAGGTGATATTGATAAAATCCTCAAGAAAAATGTTCCCTGGTCAATTTTGGAAATGTTCTTTCTTAGAAATACTTAATTCACATCAGCATGTTCAAGTCTCTAGAACAAAAACCTTTTAATTTTGCTTAACCCAATGCTTTCCAAATTTATTCGATCTCAGAATTTTTTTATTTATAACACCTGCTGATATTTGTGGTAACAGAGTATAGAAATTGCTGTTTCAAGAGAAATAAGACTATCCCCGCTCATCTGTTTAACTATTCAATCCATCTAGGCCAGGGGTCAGCAAACTATAAAAGCTAGCCTTTGATCTGTTTTTATAAGGAGGAGGAATTAACAAGATTTTTATGTTAGTAAACAGTTATAGAAGTTAGAACAAAAACAAAACAACCAAGAATATACAAACTACCAAGCCTATGTGGCTCAAAGGCTGAAAATGCCCTTTATAAAGCACATTTGCCCATCCTTACCCTAGTATATTAAAATTTTAAAAATTAAATCCATATATTCTGAGAGTATAAAGACTGGTTAAGAAAAGGGGGGAGAGTGTAGAGGGAAGGAAGAGACAGGACTACTATCTAAAATGTAGTGGGTCGTATAACATGAGAAGTAACCCTTAGGACTGTGCAGAACAATTTTCTACCATCTTCTATAGGCAGTTCATCAAGTATTCTTATACCCAGGGTAATTATCTCTAGTTCTTTCACCTTTCCTTGTATGTATTCAATTCTCCTGGTCACCTTTGTCCTTTGTCTCTAAATATGTTCTAGTTTGTCTATAACCCTCTTAAAAAATGATGCCCATACCACCTGTTATTCTCCTGAAGGCCCCTCATAGCCAAGTAGAGCAGGCTTTCATCTCTGCCTCTCAGATCAGAGGACGAAAATCGGCCAGCTAACAGCCCAATTACACACCCTAGTGTGTTTTGTGAGGTTCACTCAATGTTTTAAAGTATAGAAAAGTTACATACAGAAGTCCAGACTTCCCGTGTTCTATAGAGGAAAAGGTAAGTGGGACGATCTGGCAGCATTAGCCCTGCATTCCTCCATGCCACAGCCAGCTGGAGGTATGTAGAAGCTACTCAACTTGAGACCGAGAACAAACTCTCTAAATTGCTACAGTCCCTACCACTCCCTAGTGTTGATAGCAAAACTATGCCACTCATTAGCACTTCCTTCCTGGCCCTGAGGCATTTGAGTCTGTACACTATTTTATCCCTGCTGGCCTATTTCTAGAATCATTTGTTTAAATATCATATATTTTGAAATTATTCATTAGCACAGAAGAGGTCCTTTTAAAATGATACATTGGACAAATCTGTGTTGAGAGAAAGGCTTAGGAAAAGATCCAGAGCCTAGTTGCCCTGGTAGTCTAGACTGGCCTCGGTGACAGAGTACATGGCACAATCAGGGTTAAGTAGGTAGGCAGTGCTCAGAACCAGAAAGAAACGGAGAGTAGAGCTTAAGGATGGAGCTAAGTATAAAGAACACTGGACCAGGACATGAATACCTGGGTTCTATTTCCCACTTTCATTTCTCTCACTTTGTGTTAGTGGGCAGCTGGTTTAGCCTCTTTGGGCTTTAGCCAGTTCTACAAACTGCAGTAACATAGCCTTGCCGGCTTTGGTTTGTGAACACCCAACAAAATCAAATAAAAGATACAGAAATACTTTAATACCTATAAAGTGCAACACACATGTAAAGTACCATTAATTCCCTACTTTCCAATTTGGCTTAAGGCTGACCTAGTAGGAAAAAATCAAAAGCAAAAATAAAACACCCAAAAGAAAAAAATATCCACCAAATAAAGAACTAAGTGCCTCTTAAAACCAAGACACATCTATCTTCTACACCGCAAACTGTGTGCTGTTAAAAAGCACAGATGGACCCAGTATGAGCTGCTAAAGATGGATAATGATGGGCTCATGTTCACCAAAAATTCCAGACCAACTAGGCTTTTTGGCACAAGATACCAGCCTCTTGGAATCACAGCATCACAGGTGAGGTGTTGAGACTCTCTGGCCACCACTGAGATCAGCAGTTTTACAATGGAACATTCTGAAAGGGTTCCTCAGTACAGCCCCCATTTTAACTCTGCTCAAAGTTCTCTCAACTTTCCTTGTAAGTTCAGTGCTACAATAATTCTCTACCTGCCTCTCTTCCACCTGAATTTACGTCTTCTTGAGGTGGTGCCAAGGAGAGACACATCCATAGGAACACCACGCCCTACCTTCCCATGAGGGAGCCAAGGATGCACTATGTCATATTGCTGAAAAAGAAGAAAAAGAACTAAAAATCAAAGCAAGAGAAAATATTCCTATTAGGGACCATTAGAGCTTAATACCCATCCTGAAGTCATGCATTTCAGCATAGGGAGCTATCTAGAGATTTTTCCTGAGTGTAATTTCATTTGATAATTTTCCCATGCCTAAGCCTTGATCACATTAGAATAACTAATGGTAGTTGAGCCCGATTCTTTTCCTGCATAGTTGATTTCAGAAATAAGTTTTTAATGGAATGACTGCACTATAGCTAAAAAGCTGTTCTCACACTAGTTCTGCAAACCATATTGACAATTCTTTGCAGGAGAAGAAGGGATGATAAAGGAGGCCAATTTGGACTCAGAGCACAGAAAAATGATCCACAGTCCACAGACCTGATGAAAAAATAGACTTACTTTAAGAGGCCGTACTCAAGTACAGTGGTAGGAACTTTTTTAAAAAAGAAAAAAAAAGATTTTTATTTCTTTATTTATTTAAGAGGGGAAGAGGGGCAGAGAGAGAGGCAGAAGGAAAAGGAGAGATTCCCAAGCAGACTCCATGCTGAGTGAAGAGCCCTGTGCAAGGCTGGATCTCATCACACTGAGATCATGACCTGCGCTGAAACCAAGAGTTGGAGACTTAATTGACTAAACCACCCAGGTGCCCCCGTTAGTACGAATTTTGCCCTGAGGCATATAAAAGAGACACAAACTCCAATAGGGTGATAGACTAGAAGCTAGATGACCTTCCTGGTTCGTTCCAAAGAGCACTTTGGTGGCAATCCTTGCTGTTTTGGCCATGGATAACAGTCTTGGTCTCAGAGTTCATTTGCACTAAATTAAGCCCAGGCATATAAAATAAGCAAGAAGCGGCGGCAGTGTGATTTGTACGGTTGTGCAGGTGTTCTCTGCCCCAAATGAATATGTCCACCACTCTAGCAGGCTGAACTTGAAAATAACAGTTTAAGAGAGTGCCAGGTCTGGTTTGCATATTTTAACAGAAGCGTGGAGAAAAATGATTGTTACAGTCAGGATTTTCAACTCCAATATCAGCCAGTGAAAGGAAAAACAGGTTGTGATGGTTAATTTCATGTCTCAATTTGACCAGGCCATGGGGTGCCCAGATTAAACATTATTTCTGGGTGTGCCTTTAAGGGTATTCTTGGATAAGATTAGCATTTGAATCAGTGCACTAAGTAGATTGTCCTCCCCAATAGGGCTGGGCATTATCCAATCCATTGAAGGCTTGAATAGAATAAAAATGTAGAGGAAGGAAGAATTTGCCCTTTTTGTTTCTTGCCTGCCTGCTTGAAATGGGACACAGGTATTCTCCTTCCCTTGGGAACTGGGATTCGCACTATTGGGTCCCATGGTTCTCAGGCCTTTGGACTTGGACTAGAATTACATCACTAGCGTCCCTGGGTCTCCAGGTTACAGATGTCAAATTATAGGATTTCTCAGTTTAAACAAGCCATTCTTCATAATAAATATCTTCCTATAGACATATCCTTCTGTTTCTCTGGGAAGTCCTGACTAATACCCAGGCAGACTTTCTCTAACTAAAACATAAAACATTAATGAAAGAGAAAGATAGTATGATGATAATGATAGTAGTTTCTATTTGTGTCGAATAGTATACCAGATGTATTACATAACAAACAACTCTGAAACACAGTGGCTTTAATAATGGTCATTGATTATGCCTCACAGGTGACAAATGGGCCAGCTGATCTTGCTGGGGTCCGTTCACATGTGTTTGAATTAAATCAGGCCTCTGCTCTGCGCTAGGCTTAGCTGAGGCTATCCACCAAGCTGGTGAAGCTCTGCTATGCTTGGCATGACTCTATTCTTCCTCCACAACCAGTGGATAGTCTCATCAGACACAGGTGCAAGAGGCAGGCCCAATCTGTAAGTGCCTTTTCATATCTCCACTTTTACCGTTTTTGCCAAATCTCATTGCTAAAGCAAGCCACATGGCCAAATACAAATTCAAGGGATGGAATCAAGGAATCATCTTCTCCTCAGAGAAATGGATATAAGAAGAAGTCATTAATGCAAACTACCACAGCAAACTTTTTTTTTTTTTTTTTTTTTTTTCCTGTGTGGTCTGTATCCATTTCTACTTCTGGAAAGTGCACCTTAGCTCTCCTATTCTTCCACTTTTGGACTCTGTGTGGTTGACTCTCACTCTCTCAAGGAGGGCATGTGGCTCAGATCTGCACAATATCAGACTTCTATTCACTTAGGCCATAGCCATTGGTTCATAAATAGGCATATGACCCAAGCCAGGCTGCTGAGGTCAAATTATAGGACTTTTGTAGGAGTTATTGGAAGAGAGAGGTCTCTTTCTGATAGAAGATACTGAGAGACTAGAACAGGAGTCTAGATTTTCTGCTAGTCATCTTGCTACACTATGAGGAGAGCCTTGAGAAAGGTGTCAATTTGTCAATTCAAGGAAAACAGTGAGGGATAAAGCATAAAAGACTGAGTACATATAGCTCATATCTCTCAACCCTCTGGTTCCAGCTGTGTCTAACCATCACTCCTGAGACTTTCAGGTATATGTGCCAACATTCCCCACCCTTTTTCTTTCTAGACGAGTAGGAGTTACATTAGAGAGAGGTAAAGCTGTTATGGAAGATAAATGTTGAGTGAATTTTTTTTGTCCAGGAAGATTATGTCAAGCTATTTAAGAAGTTGTCATTTGAGCTAAATACAATCTCATTTAATGTTTTGACTTTTTTTTTTTTTTAATGACTAAGGAACTCTTTCAATTCTTCTCTTTTCCCTGGAAGAGATAATTGACATTAAAAGATCCAGCAACAGCACACACATTTTGAAAAGTATATAGTTGGACACCTCTTTCATTTCTACTTGGCAAGTTTTAGCACAGAAATGAGATCTCTCCAGTGAATACCCCAGTTAATTTTCCAGTTGGTGTAACAATATATTTAAGGAACTTGCTTCCTAAAAGATTAGTTGGGCCCCACTGAGTTAGGGAGACAATGTAACCCAATTGTTAGGCAGTTAATCTATTCATTATGTATATTTTCATAATTTTTTTCCAAGGACCAACTGAAGCATGAGGGATAATATAGCTTTCTTAAGCAATTGCTCTCAAGTTCTGATGAAGAAAGTTCCAAGCATAGATCAACAGACTTTCTCAAAGTTGTCATATTAAAGTCAGTTTGTATTATACCTATATAGTTGCCTTTTGATGCTTCTTCTCCCAAACAGAATTCATATTCTAGTCAAGGTGACCCACACTTGCTCTTGTTCACAAAATGTGACATCATTCCATATATTCTGTTAGGTTTCTAAAATATCCTCTAGGATTGAAAATTTAATACATTACCAAAAAAAAAAAAAAAAACAACCCTTCACAGACTTTCATATATCATCCCAACTGTTCTATTCAAATGTGTAATATTGACTATTCCAACTGTTTGTGCTGATGCTAATCTTAGAGACGAAAGAAATATCAAGGGGGAATACATGTACACATTTGCAAATGCTTCTGGAACAACCATGGTAACAATTCCCACAGCAACATTAATATCCCAAGTTAACAGAAAAAGAAATAAGTGCAAATACTTTCCTGTGGCATACCATACCCCTTTTGAGACACAGAAGCATAAACCTGTGTGTGTGTGTGTGTGTGTGTGTGTGTTCTTTAAACTCAAGCAGAAAATGAAACAACTACCCAGCAAACTTCATTGACATGGAAGACCAAGACACCAGCCACACACTCAACATCCTAAGCCTAAATATCCTAATAATAACCTTCACATACACACACACACACCCCCAACACACACACTGGCCAATCTAACTGCTTTACCCACTTCCCATATTTGTCAGAATACAGGCAGTCACAGTGCTTTTGTTCCAGGCAGCCCTTTTCATGTTGGCAACAATGTTGCCACATTTAGAAATCAGTCATAATTTGGCTACAGGTATTGTTTTGGAATATTTCAGCTAAAGTTGGATTCACATTCCTTGCAATTACACTCAGAAGATAATAACACTGCAAAATGCCACTGGAAAGGTCTTATCCCCCGTTTCTCCTCTTTCCCACTCAGATCCAGGAGGAAGAGTGGTTAGAAGTATGGAAGAAAAGATCACTTTCCTAATCTCTCATTTTTTTCTTTTTCTTCCACTTCTCAGTATTGGGCCATGTTCTGCCAGATGCTCAAGACACAGTGGTGAGCAAAAACACTTTATTCATGAAGTACTTGCATTAGTAAACCTGTAGTTGTAGAAAAGGGCTCTGATGGGAGTACAAGCTTCTGTGAGAGTATGTAGCTAAGAAATCAGCCACAGTGGTAGGTCTGAAAAGGTTTCCTTGAGTAATGGTTGAGCTAAGATCTGAAGGAATGGAAGTGAACCAAAAGCATTCAGGATCTCAGGACAGGAGGCATTAATTATCTGCAGAGAGAGAGAAGGGGGCAAATTGAGGGGAGTGAGAGAAACCCAGTATAATAGGAAGCAGGGAGTAGTGCATAAAATTTTGCAGACCAAAGAAAGGACTTTAAGAAGACTGAAAATAGGGTGCTTGGGTGGCTCAGGCAGTTAGGAGTCTGCCTTCAGCTCAAGTCATGATCCCAGGGTCCTGGGATTGAGTCCTATGTCAAGCTCTCTGCTCCTCAGAGAGCCTGCTTCTCCCTCTGCCTCCCTCTCTCTCATGAATAGATAAAGAAAATCTAAAAAAAAAAAGGGGGGGGACTCTAAAAATAAAAATTGTTGAGTTGAAGAAATGGTAGGTCGATAGAAAATGTGCCGACTCTCAAGAGTAGTTTTTATTATTGTAAATCACCAGGAATTTTTCCTTTTTCTTTTTATTAAGGTTTATTAAGGTATAATTAATAGATAAAATTGTATATACTTAGTTTATAATGTGATAATTTATATACATATCCATTGTAATCATTAAAATCATTACCAAATGAAGTTAATTAATATAACCTATCACTTCACATTATTACTATTACTGAGAAGAGTTAGATCTATTCTCTTAGCAATGTCAAGAAGAGACTAGAGTATTATTAACTACAGTCACCAGGCTGTACATTATTAGATCCTAACTCATTTATAACTGAAATTTTTATCCTTTGACCAACATCTCCCCATGACCTCCATCCCCAGCTGCTGGCAACCACCGTTCGACTCTCTGTTTCACTGTTTCTATGAGTTTAATATTATTTTAAAAATTCCACATACACCACAAATATTATATTTGTCTTTCCCTATCTGGCTTATTTCCCTTACCATAATGCCACCCAGATTCATCCATGTTTTCCCAAATGGAGAATTTCATTTTTAATGTCTGAAACAAATGTTTCAGTGTGTGTATCAGTTTGTGTAACTTTTTCTTCATCCATTCATCTATTGATGAACACTTGGGTTGTTTCCCTATGTTGTTTATTGTAAATAATGCTGCAAATCTGGGAGTTCGGATATTTTTTGAGAGACTGATTTCATTACTTTTGGATATATATACCCAGAAATAGTATTGTTAGATCACATGGGTTTTTTGTTTTGTTTTGTTTTTTTTGAGGAAACTCCATATCTTTTTCCATAATGGCTATACTAATTCACATCCCAGTCAACAGTGTAAAAGGGTCCCCTACTCTCCACATCCCCAAATAATTGTTATGTCTTGCCTTTTTAGTAATAGCCTTTCTAAGAGATATGAGGTAATAATGCACTGTGGTTTTGACTTGCATTTCCTAATATTTGGTGATGTTGAGCATCTTCTCATGTACCTGTTAGCCATCTGTGTCTTCTTTGGAAAACTGTTTATTCAGATCATCTACCCATTTTTTAAATCAGATTGTTTTCTGAGGTGTTTTATTTGTTTGCGTTTTGTTTTACAATTGTGTTGTATGTGTTCTTTCTATATTTTGGACATTAGCATCTTATCAGATATATGATTTACAGATATTTACTTCATTTGATGGATGTATTTTCATTCTGTTGTTTTCTTTACTATGTAGGAGCTCTTTATTTCCACGTAATCCCACTTGTTTGTTTTTGCTTTTGCTGTTCTTGCTTTTTGCATCAGATTCAAAAAATCATTGTCAAGG
This sequence comes from Neogale vison, assembly GCF_020171115.1. Taxonomy (NCBI): domain Eukaryota; kingdom Metazoa; phylum Chordata; class Mammalia; order Carnivora; family Mustelidae; genus Neogale; species Neogale vison. The sequence continues at coordinate 178,727,427 of NC_058096.1, read as the reverse complement.
TCTATGTCAAACAGCTTACTATCTGTGTTTTCTTTTTTTTTTTTTTTCCCACCCTAAAACAACAGAATACTCATTCTTCTCGAGTGCACATGGAACCTTCTCCAGAATAGACCACATACTGGGTCACAAATCAGGGCTCAACCTATACCAAAAGACTGAAATTATACCCTGCATATTCTCAGATCACAATGCTTTGAAACTGGAGTTTAACCACAAGAAAAAGTTTGGAAGGAATTCAAATACCTAGAAGCTAAAGACCACCTTGCTTAAGAATGCTTGGATCAACCAGGAAATCAAAGAAGAACTTAAATAATTCATGGAAACCAATGAGAATGAAGACACTTTGGTCCAAAATCTATGGGATATAGCAAGGGCAGTCCGAAGGGGGAAATACATAGCCATCCAAGCTTCCCTCAAAAAAAAAAACTGAAAAATCCAGAATATACCCACTGTCTTTACACCTTAAAGAACTGGAGAACCAACAACAAATTAAGCCAACTCCACACCCAAGAAGGGAAATAATCAAGATTAGAGCAGAGGTCAATGAGATAGAAACTAGAGATATAGTAGAACACATCAATGAAACTAGAAGCTGGTTTTTTTGAAAGAATCAATAAGATCGATAAACCACTGGCTAAACTAATCCAAAAGAAAAGAGAGAAGGCCCAAAATAATAAAATTATGAATGAAAAGGGAGAGATCACAACTAACACCAAGGAAATAGAAACAATCATCAGAAATTATTATCAAAAGTTATATGCCAATAAGTTAAGCAACCTAGATGAAATGGATGCATTCCTGGAAAACTATAAACTTGCAAAACCAGGAAGAAATTGACAACCTGAATGGACCAATACCTAGTAACGAGATTGAAGCAGTGATCAAAAACCTCCTAAAAAAACAAGAGTCCAGGACCTGACAGATTCCCTGGGGAATTCTACCAAACTTTCAAAGAAGAAATAATGCCTATTCTCCTGAAGCTGTTTCAAAAAATCGAAGCAGAAGGAAAACTTCCAGACTCTTTTTACGAAGCCAGCATTACCCTGATCCCCAAACCAGGCAAAGACCTCACCAAAAAGGAGAATTTCAGACGCATATCCCTGATGAATATGGATGCTCAGATTCTCAACAAGATCCTAGCTAATAGGATCCAACAGTACATTAAGAAGATTATCCACCATGACCAGGTGAGATTTATCCCTGGGTTGCAAGGGTGGTTCAACATTCACAAATCAATCAATGTGATAGAACAAATCAATAACAGAAAAGAGAAGAACCACATGGTCCTCTCAATTGATGCAGAAAAAGCATTTGACAAAATCCAGCATCCGTTCCTGATCAAAACACTTCAAAGAATAGGAATAGAGGGAACATTCCTCAACTTCATAAAATCTAGCTATGAAAAACCCACAGCGAGTATCATCCTCAATGGGAAAAAGCTGACAGCCTTCCCTTTGAGATCAGGAACACAACAAGGATGCCCACTCTCACCACTCTTGTTCAACATAGTATTAGAAGTCCTAGCAAAAGCAATCAGACAACAAAGAGAAATAAAAGGTATTCAAATTGGCAAGAAAGAAGTCAAACTCTCTCTCTTCGCAGATGGCATGACACTTTATATGGAAAACCCAAAAGACTCCACCCCCCAAACTACTAGAACTCATTCAGCAATTCAGTTATGTGGCAGGATACAAGATCAATGTACAGAAATCAGTTGCTTTCTTATACACTAACAATGAAAATACAGAAAGGAAAATTAGAGAATTGATTCCATTTACTATAGCACCAAAAGCCATAAGATTCCTGGGAATAAACCTAACCAAAGAGGTAAAGGGTCCGTACTCAAGGAATTACAGAACACTCATGAAAGAAATGGAAGAACACACAAAAAAGATGGAAGACCATTCCGTGCTTATGGGTCAGAAAAATAAACATTGTTAAAATGTCTATACTGTCTGTGTTTTCTTATAGAAGTTTAATGATTTCAGGTCTTACATTCAAGTTAATCTATCTTGAGTTAATTCTTGTGTATGTGTAAGATTGTGATCCAGTTTCATTGTTTTGTATGTGGCTGTCCAATTTTCCTAACACTCTTTATTGAAGAGACTAACTTGCCTCATTGTATATTCTTGGCTTCTTTGTCATAAATTAATAGACAATTTGTGTGTGGGTTTATTTCTGGGCTGTCTGTTCTGTCCCATTAAACTATGTGCTATTTGTACACCAGAATCATACTGTTTTAATTACTATAGCTTTGAGATATAGTTTGAAATCAGGGCATGTGATGCTTCCAGCTTTCTTTTTTGTTTTTATTTTTTGTTTTTGTTTTGTTTTTCTCTATTCTTTTGGCTATTTAGGGTTGTCTATGGTTCCAAACACATTCTAGGATTGTTTTATTCCTCTGAAAAATGCTATTAAAATTTGGTAAGGATTACTTTGAATCTGTATTTTGTTTTTGGTAGTATGGACATTTTATATTAATTCTTCCAATCCACGAGCACAGGATATCTTTTGAATTATCTATATCTTCTTTACTTTCCTTCATTAATGTCTCAGAGTTCTAAATGTACAGATCTTTCATCTCCTTGGTTAAATCGATTCTTGGGTATTTTATTTTTTGGGATGTCATTATAAATAGAACCATTTTCTTAATTTATTTTTCTGATAGTTTGTTATTAGTATATAGAAACAAAATAGATTTTTGTGTATTGATTTTGTATTCTGCAACTTTACTAAGTTTGTTTATTAAGTTCTAACAGTTTTTTGATGGAGTCTTTAGGGATATATATACATATATATAAATATATACTTATATATTGTCATATATTAGATACTATATCTACTAATATATAGTAACTAATATATATTATATATATATATTTTTTTCCCCTTTTAACTTGGATACCGCTTGGTCCTTTTTCTTGCCTAATTGTTATGGCTAAGACTTCCAATATTATGTTGAATAAAAGTGGTGAGAGTGGGCATCCTTGTCTTGTTCCTGATCTTAGAGGGAAATCTTTCATCTTTTCACCATTGAGAATGATGTGAGCTAGGAGCTTTTTATACATGGCCTTTATTATGTTGAGTTGGATTTGCTCTATAGCCTGCTTTGTTGAGTTTTTATTATAAACAGATGTTAAATTTTGTCAAATGCTTTTTCTGCATTTATTGAGATAATCATATGATTTTTATCCTTTCTTTTGTTAATGTGGTATATCACATTGACTGATTTGCAGATTTTGAACCATCTTTGCATCACTGGAAAAAAATCCACTAGATCATAGTGTGTGACCCTTTTAATGTATCATTGAATTCAGTTTGCTAATATTTTTGAGGATATATGCATTACTATTCATCACAGATATTGTTCTGTAGATTTTTTTGTAGTATCTCTGTCTGTTATCAGGGTAATGTTGGCCTTATAAAGTTAGTTTGAAAGAGATCTTTCCTCTTCTTTTTGAAGAGTTTGAGAAGGATTAGGATTAATTCTTCTTTAAATGTTTGGTGAAATCCACAGGTAAAGCTATCTGGTCCTGGGTTTTGTTCACTGGAAGTTTTTGAAGACTGATTCAATTTCCTTACTAGTAATGAGTCGGTTTGTTCAGATTTTCTATTTTATCATGATTCAGTCTTGACCAGTAGTATGATTCTAGGAATTTATCCATTTCTTCTAGTTTGTCCAATTTGTTGGTATAATTCTTCATAACATTCTCTTATGATTCTTTGTATAGCTGTGGAATCAGTTGTAACATCTCTTTCATTTCTGATTATATTTAGTTGAGTCCTTTTTTCCCCTTGGTGAGTCTAGCTAAATGTTGGTCAATTTTATCTTTCCAAAGAACCATCTCCTAGTTTTGTTGATCCTATTTTTTTTTTGTCTCTATTTGACTTATTTATTCTCTTTCTTTCTATTAACTTTGGGTTTTATTTGTTGTTCTTTTTCTTCCTCCTTGAGGTATGTACTTAGGTTGCTTATTTGAGACTTCTCTTATTCCTTGAGATAGGCATTTATTGCTTTAACCTCTCCTTTAGAACTGCTCTCATTGTATCCCATAAATGTTGGTTCTTCCATTTCCATTTTCATCTGTCTCAAGAATTTTTTTAGTTATTTCTCACGATTTCTTCTTTGATCCATTGGATATTCACTAGCATGTTTTTTAATCTCCATGTATTTTTTAATTGTCCAGTTTTCTTCATGTAATTAATTTCTAATTTCATTATGATTAGAAAAAGATGCCTCATATAATTTCAATCCTCTTATATTTATTAAGATTTGTTTTGTGGCCCAATATATAATCTATCTCAGAAAATGTTCCACATGCAGTTGAGAAGAATGCATATTCTGTTCCCTTGGATGGAATGTTCTCTAAGTACCTGTTAAGTCCATCTGGTCTAATGTGTAATTTTTTTTTTTAAAGATTTTATTTATTTATTTGACAGAGAGAGATTACAAGTAGGCAGAGAGGCAGGCAGAGAGAGAGAGGAGGAAGCAGGCTCCCCGCTGAGCAGAGAGCCCGATGCGGGACTCGATCCCAGGACCCCAAGATCATGACCTGAGCCGAAGGCAGCGGCTTAACCCACTGAGCCACCCAGGCGCCCTCTAATGTGTAATTTGAGGGCAGTATTTTTTTACTGATTTTCTGTGTGGGTGATCTGTCTATTCTTTTAAGTGGGGTACTAAAGTCCCCTACTATTATTATACTGCTGTCCATTTCTCCCCCTAAGTCTGTTAATATTTGCTTTAATAATTTTGGTGCTTCTATGTTGGATGCATAAATATTCACATGTTATATAGTTTTGTTAGAGAGATTGCTTTTTAAATTTCCCTTCAGATTATCTGTTGTCAGTATATAGAAATGCAACTGGTCTTTGTATGTATTTTGTACACTGCAAATTTACTGAATATATTTTACTAGTTCTAACAGTTTTCAGTGGAGTCTTTGGGGTTTTCTATATATAATACTGTGGGATCTACAGATACAGTTTTATTTCTTCCTTTCCAATTTAGATACCTCTTCTTCCTTTTTTGCATTCTTTTTTATTATCTAATTGCCCCGACAAAGATTTGCAACACTATGTTGAATAGAAATCCTAAAAAGGCTTTCAAGTTCTCACTATTGAGTATGTTAGCTACTTGTCATATATAACCTTTATTATGTTGAGGTACATTTCTTTTCTCCTTGTTTAGATCTTTTATCATGAAAGGATGCTGCATACTGTCAAATGTTTTTTCTGCATCTTATTGAGAAGATCAGATGACTTTTATCCTCATTTTGTTCTAATCTTTTGTATTTCTCCATCCTCGATTGCAATGTCTCCTTTTTCTTTTTTTTTTTTTTTTAAGATTTTATTTATTTATTTGACAGAGAAATCACAAGTAGACGGAGAGGCAGGCAGAGAGAGAAGGAAGCAGGCTCCCTGCTGAGCAGAGAGCCCGATGCGGGACTAGATCCCAGGACCCTGAGATCATGACCTGAGCCGAAGGCAGCAGCTTAACCCACTGAGCCACCCAGGCGCCCGCAATGTCTCCTTTTTCATCTCTGATTTAATTCATTTTCTTTTTTTTCTTAGTCTAGCTAAAGATTTATCAATTTTGCTTATCCTTTCAAAAATCTAGCTTTTAATTTTTTGCTCTATTATTTTTTTAGTGCCTATTTCACCTATCACTGCCCTCTGATCTTTGTTATTTTTTTCCTTCTATTTTCTTTCCATTTTGTCTAAATTATAGTTCAAGTCTAATACTTCATTCTCAAATTTCTATCTGGATGATCTACCTTATTGTTGAAAGTTTAAGCCCCCTACTATTTTTGCATTGTTATCTCCCCCTTCAGATCTATTAATATTTGCTTACTATATTTAGGTGCTCTGATGATGGGTGCACATATATTTATACTTGCTATATTCTGCTGATTCATTGATGCATTTATCACTATATTAATTATTATCTTTGTCTCTTGCTAAAGTTTTGGACTTAAAGTTGATTTTGTCTGATATAAACATAGCTATCCCTACCTACTCTCTTTTCGGTTCTATTTGCATGGAATATCTTTTTCAATTCTTTCACTTTCAACCTATATGTGTCCTTAAACCTAAAGTGAGTCTCCTGTAGGCCACATACATATCGGTCTTTTTTTATTTTTTTTTTTTAATTCATCCAATCTATGTCTTTTCATTGGAGAATTTAATCTATTTACATTTAAAGTAATTATTTAAAGGTAAAGATTTAGTAGTGTCCTCTTGTTAATCGTTTTCTGGCCATTTTGTGGTTCTTTTTTTCTTTCTTCTTCTGTTGCTGTCTTCCTTTGTGATTTCATGATTTCCATAATGGTATACTTTGCTTCTTTTCTTTTCATCCTCTGTGTATCTACTATACATTATTGTTTTGTGGCAACCCTGAGTATACACAAAACATCTTATACTTATAACAATCTATTTTAAGCTGATAACAACTTAGCTTTGATTGCATACAAAAGCTATAATTTTACCAGCCCATTTTATGGGTGTCTTGTGTCTTACTGTCATAGAACATATTTTTTATATTTGTTTCTATTAACAAATTATTGTAGCTGTACTTATTTTTAATATTTTTGTCTTTTTTAACTATTTTATTTATTTGAGAGAGAGCAAATGAAAAGGTATGGGTGGAGGGAGGGGTGGCAGAGGGCGAGGGACAAGTAGATGCTCCACTGATCAGGAAGTCCAGCACAGGGCTCAAGCCCAGGGCCCCAGGGATCATGACCTGAGCCAAAGCAGATGCTTAACCAACTGAGCTACCCAGAGAACCCATGTTTTTGTCTTTTAACCCTTATACTATACCTAAGTGATTTATACACCACCATTACAGTATTCAAGTATCCTGAATTTGACTGTATACTTATCTTTACAAGTGAGTTTTATACCTTCATATGTGGTCAGGTTCCTTATTAATGTCTTATTTCAGCTTGAAAAACTTTTTTTAGCATTTCTCATAAGGCAGGTCTAGTGGTGATTAACTCCATCAGCTTCTGTTTGTTTGGGAACATAATTATCTTTCCTTCATTTATGAAGGAAACCTTTGTCAGCAAAAGTAATCTTGGTTGGCAGTTTTTGGTTTTTGTTCTTGTTTTCATTCAGCACTTTAAATATATCATCCAACTCTCTGCAGTTTCTGCTGTGTAATCCACTGATAACCTCATAGGGGTTAATTTATATGTGATGAGTTGTTGTTGTTATTTAATGTTTATATGGTTGCTCTTTGGAGAATACACTAAAAGGGAGAAAGAATGAAATCAAGAAGAGTAAAAGAGGGTATTTTAGCAATCCTGAAGGCAAGGATGGTGGCTACAGCCACTTCCAAAATACTTCCAAGTGTTAACAACAGGATTTGTTGCTTGATTGGATGTGTGAAGTAAGAGAGAGGGAAAAATTCAGGAGGACTCCTTGGGTTTTTGGTATGAGCATATGTTTGGTCATCAGTGTCCATGAGGAATGCTGGGATAAAAAAAACAAACCTGTGGGATCTAATTCACAATTAATATACACATTTACTAGTACTTTTCTTATCTCTCTCCCCTGAGGATATCTGCAGAGAAAAGGTATTAAACAAGAAATTGAAGGGATTTGATATCTTCAGGGAGAGATGTAATAAGGCTAGGCGTTGCTATTAGAACATTCCACTGAAAACAGTCATGTAACCGCCAGGTCACTGACACATAAGCTTTATAAGTGGGTATTGTTTGTGGCAAAAGATGGGGACATGCTCCTATTTTCAATAAATGGTCTGTCTGTAGTATGAGAGGTAACTTTAAAGGTGCTCTCCTTCTATACAATTAAGTTGCATTTTTCACCTATTGTTTTCTGTGATTTTCATGCATCTTCAGTTTAAAAACTCTCCTAGCCCCCACGGCAAAAATCCTAGAGTGAGAGAGGAGTAGGGAATTTGGGTAAATTGGAAGGGGAGGTGAACCATGAGAGACTATGGACTCTGAAAAACAGTCTGAGGGGTTTGAAGTGGCGGGGGGGTGGGAGGTTGGGGTACCAGGTGGTGGGTATTATAGAGGGCACGGCTTGCATGGAGCACTGGGTGTGGTGAAAAAATAATGAATACTGTTTTTCTGAAAATAAATAAATTGGAAAAAAAAATCCTAGAGTGATTCACCTCTTGTGCATCTCCCAAGTTGGAAATATCAAGGTAACAGATGTGACACATTAAGAATTTGTTAAATATAGACATTGAATGAAGAGATTAAATCCAAATTCCTGAGCTGACAACATGGGCTTCTAAATAGCTCAGGAATGGTTGGCATTCAAAAGTTCACTGAATTAACTTAATTGCCTCTCCTAGTTCTATACCTGACTCAATATTTTATTTGGAGAGGTTGTGTGTGTGTGTGTGTGTGTGTGTGTATCAAAATTTGATTTTGAAGTGTTCTAATTATATTGTATCTTGCAGTGAACTAACTTTGAACTGTGTTACCTCCTCCCAAGGCACAGGACTGGCTAAATTCATTAATTGTCTTTTGATTTCATGGACCATTGAAATGTCAGTCCTCGTGGATCTCTGCTGAGTGGCTCAGGGTCACCAGTACCCACAGGGTTTATAATCTTCTTAATTTCAATTATTCCCTTCTTGTCTCCATAAGCTTTTGGAAAGCCTCCTCCTGGGTTTGCTTTTTCCTTGCTTAGAGCTGAGTTTCCTCTCCTGCTAGCTCTTCCCACAACTGCCTTATTTTTCTGTGCCTTGTTCTTTCCCTTGTGAAATTATTAATATTTTCAGGATCCATTTGCTTCATGCTCCTGAAATATATTTAGCAGTGGTAATCAAAGGCCAACCTTGCACTCACTATGAAAATAACTACCAGAATCATTTAACCCAGAAATGATCTCATTTTCTGGAGTAAAAGAGTCTGGAATTCAAATCCCCACTCTCCTCTTTCTGGCTGCATGATCTTTGGTGAGCTATTTAAATCTTTCTGAGTTTCTGTTTCTTTATCTGCAAAGAAGGCATGAAAATAAAACCCACAAGGTATTATTGTGGGTGTTTAATGAAATAATATATAGAAAGAGCTTAACACAGTGCCAGACACATAGGACACATTTCTTAAATGTCTTCTATTATTGCCATCATTATTATCATCATCTAGGGATGTTGTGCAGTTTGTATGTATCTCATTTGCATATAAGTACTGAGCTCAATGATCAGCACCCATTAAGCATTCAATAAATTCAGAAGAATTTATGAATTCAGAAGAATTTTTGAATTTAAGAATTCAATAAATTTCAGGTATGAATCAACTAGAATCATAGTATGTCATGGAAGAGATTATTAGATAATTAGAGATTATCTAGGCCAATTCTCTCATTTAACAGATGAGGAAACATGTTTGAAAAGGAAGATGAGTGGCCACAGAGGACATGAAGGACAGCTCTGGACTCTACTGCAGGCTCTTTTCCAGGTCACCCCCAACCCTGAATGGCAAGAAGTGAACAGAGGGGATAATTTTTAAGTTGATGAGTAGGGTCCAGGAAAGAGAAAAATGTGTGATTCTTTCTTACAGTTTCTTACTGTAAAATGGATCCAGTAGTGAACCTTAGAACAGATATAGAAAGAACACAGTGGACAATGTTTCAATAATTTGCAGGCATAATCAGAGGCTCATAGAAATCACATCTGACAATAAAAATTGGGACAAAGGAGAGAAAAAGGAGACAATGAAAAAACTCAACATAGAAGTGCAAGGAGTTTTTTAAAGGCTTAAGGACACAAAGTGTTAAAATGTTGTGACCTTGGTCCTGAGATAAAAGAGCAGTTTATGCGTAGATATTGTCCCAAAAGCCTAGACCCATTTATCACATGTGAGAGCCTCCATACTGCTTTTGATGGATCCAACAAAGAACTATTCTTTGGTGTTAACTTACTATCGCTGGTACAAATAGACAAGAATGTGATTCCATCTGGTTCAAGGTCCCAAGCACCCTGGTTGGTTAGGGAAAGAGTAAATAACCATCAGTAATAGCAATGGGGGTATGAGTTTTGGACAAGGCCAAAATGGGAATTCCAATATAGAATTGCCAATTCAGTGTCACAAAGGGATGCTAGGGCTAGCTTGTGGTTTCTTTATCATGAAAGGAACATTTGCCTACAAATTTACAGATGCAAAACACAGAGCAAAGGACTAGGATGAAGAGTAACATATATATGAAAAAAGGCACAGATTTAGATGGAAGGTTACCAAGGGCTTTATAACTTACAGTTTGGTTTCCCTATTTGGCTCCTGCTGCATTAGTGTCACATAGGGTCTCTGGGGTGCCCAACAGCCAGTGAGAATATAACAATTCCCCTGTGCTTTGCCGTATCATGGGCTTCTTATGTCACGCATGGTCATGGAGGGCAAACTGCCTCCCTACAGCAGAAAGAATCTGCGTAAAATGGAAAGCAGTTTGGGCAAAGGACAAATGCTTGCTGGGAGAAAAACAAGGCTAAAAGAAAAGGGAAGACCAGGCAAAAACTTTTTAGGGTCACAAAATGGGTTTCAGCTTCCAACTAATATTGACAACAGGGAAAAAATAACTAACCCTCAACACCTCCACCAGTTTGGGCTCTCCCATTAAGATGATTTTCTTTCCAGTCTATGTGCTGTAGGCTTACTAGGGTGCTGGCATGACTGAGGACAAAGAAAATTAAAATATGGATTGTACTTTAAGGATTTAAGGATATCAAGTCTTTATGTTTTCAAGCAAAATTCCTCCTTTAATGTATAGTAAACAGATTTTTTAGCAGTATTCAGCACCACTAAGCAGCTAACCTGTATGTTATTTTCTTGGAGTCATACAGCAGGTCAGCATACAAGAAACTTGTACTATTTCTCAACTGGGACATGACCTGGGATCTCCTATGTGAGGAGATGAAGTGAAGAATGTTAGTTTCTGAATGTTGGGGCTCAAATTTTATAGTTTGCAGGGAAGGAAATCCATGGAACTGATGCTCCTCTCATACCACTTGTACCCAGAAATTAACCAATAAGCCCAGATACGGCCTGAAAATCCATCATACTCCAGGAAGTACTACCCAAACAACAGCATTTGCAACAGGAGCTGCCCTTCTGGCTAATCCCCACATTTCAAGTACGAGTTGGTGACCAAGGCAAGATTAGGATCCAAATTGTGTGACATCCACTTTAGTGTCTTTATATCTCAATTCTGCTTTTTTCCTTTTCTCTTGTGCTGATGAGGACCCCCAGTTGCTTTACTCATGCAGCATCTTTAACATTCCATATAGCCCAGATGTGGTTTTAATTCACAGGATGGACAGAGTTCATCTTGAAAGTGAGAGTAATAATGAAGATTTGAAAGATGCACTGAGGTCTACTTGCCCTGAGAGAACAGATCCTGGCAGGCTAGCTTTAGTTTTGTGATCATCCACTCCCCATTATCCAACTTAACTCTCAGATGGATTAAGTGCTGACATAAAAGCTCATGATGACCAGAACTTTGTGTACCTACTTATAAAGAGGAAGAAAATAATGGGAAGAATAAGGTCTTTAGAGTCAGTTAAAGATTAAAGACAATCATCATCTTTCCCTCGCTAGCTGTGTGACTTTGCACAGACTGGATGACCTCTCTGAGGTACAGTGCCTTCCTACTAAAAATGGAGCTAATAACACTCACCTAAAAAACTTGTGAGATCTAATGAAATACCACATGTAAAGTGCCTTATCTATTCACTAAATCATAGTCGGTGATCAATAAATGGTGGCAATCAATATTATAATCGTGATTTTCCCAATATCACTGAAGACAAAAAGATGCCAGAGAAAGCAAGATCAGGTAAGTGATATATTAAAACGAGAATTAGGGAGCCTGGGTGGCACAGTCAGTTAAGCAATGACTCTTGGTTTTAGCTCAGATCATGATCTCAGGGTTGTGAAATAGAGCCCCATGTTGGGCTCCATGCATAGCAGGGAATCTGCTAGAGGATTCTATTTCTCCCTCACCTCTACTTCTCCTCCGCAATCCCTTGCCCCACCCCTGCTCTCTCTCTAAATAAACATAAAAATCTTTATAAAGATAAATAAATAAATAAAACAAGAATTAAGAGCAAGGGACTTTATCTGAACTCTTAGGTAGAGGGCAACTGAGGAGAATGAGCACTAAAAAGATCCCAACTAGAGGCACAACTGAGCACAGCCTGATCAGCTCCAAGGGCTGGTCCTGGAACGGGCGTGACAATGGCACACAAAGCTCCTGCAGATGCTGAGGAAAAACCCAGCCTGGCAGGCACTGCAGACTATTAAAAGGACTTAGCATAAAATGGGTCATGGAATAAGCAAGCAGCAGACAACTGAGGTTCTGGGGGCAGTGGGGAAATCTTTGGCTGGAATCACCAAAGGGAATCCAGGAAGCAGTCTGTATCTGGAGACTCTCTGGGCAGACAGTAGGATCCCTGGGACAGAGCAGGGTTCAGAGTGACCTCAGCCTTTGGCAGGGACATTGTGAAATCTCATAAGAACCTCTGTCAGGCAGGTTAGTTTGGTGTTATTTCAGTTTTCAAGTTCAGGGACCAAAGATGGGGCTGCCTTATATATGGGGATCAATTAGCAACTACATATGAGAGAAAGAAGAGGCTAAGTATTAGAACCAGGTAGGGTCAGAAATGCATAGTAAGAATTCCAGGGCCAGAAAAAGCTAAGTTTAAAACAATAGCTAACTGTTTGCCTTAGGAACTGAGAGACCTTAGAAACATTATTTTTTCATAGCCTCTAAGCGTTCATCTTTAAAATGGGGACAAGAGCTACTAGACAACATCACTGAGGGGACTATACAAATGGACTATACAAAAAGGGGACTATACAAAATGGGTAATTTTTTTCATTTATATCTTAATCATTATATAGGAAGAGACATAATAGGAAAAAACATTACAGCTATGGAATATTCAACAATGGGTATCATAGGTGATATCAGCATCCCTCCATATGTTTATCACTTTTTAATTGATGGTCTTTGCCCATATATTGTCTTATTTGATCTTCACACTTTGTGAGGTGGGCAGAATAAGAACAACAATAACAGACTGGAAAAAGCAAAATGTTCAGCAAATGGAGAACTGTTTGTATTAATCATTTTCATTTCCTATGTCTTATGATGTCTTAATATCTTGGGGCCTTATGGAACCAGGGAGGGACTACTTTTCCAAGAGCTAGCTAGTTTTTGGAGACTATAAACACCTTTTTTACAAGCTTAACTCTCATGTCCAAACCAAGTAATCCAGAGTCCATACCTCTAATCATCTCTTTTATTTTACTTTCACACACCAAGGCAACATTCTTTTTGCCCAAAATCACTCCAGGGTCAGGTGCCAAACAATTAAGGACCACCCCTATATCCCAGAGTCTCCTGAAATTATTCCAACTATCCAATCCTAAACTTGCCTGGTTTGCTTACCATACCTCATCCATTCCTTCTCACAAACAAAACAAAACAAAACCACAACAAAGACTATATTTCTCTCCCCTCACTGTGGCTCCTGACCAGCCCTGGCACTTCCTCCATGTGGTCCTGTAATGGCATAGCATATTCCTTCCACTTGGGAACCATTTAGTCACAGACCATCTTTTCAACAGCAACTGTCTTCTGATCTGTTAACTTCACCATACCTGAATAAAAACAACATCCCAGATACAGATGGTCAACAGATACATGAAAAGATGCTCAACATCACTCATCATCAGGAAAATGCAAATCAAAACCACAATGACCTATCACCTCATACCTGTTAGAAAGACTAAAATCAGTGAGACATGTTGGTAAGGATGTGAAGAAAAAGGAAACCTTGTGCATTATTGGTGCGAATGTAAATTGGTGTAGCCACTCTGGAAAACAGTATGGAGTTTCCTCAAGAAATTAAAAATAGAAGTACTATATGATATGCTAATTCTATTTTAGGTATTTACCCAGGAGACATGAAAATGCTAACTCAAAAAGTTATTTTTGTTTATTGCAGCATTATTTACAATAGCCAAGACATAGAAGCAACCGAAGTGTCCATCAATAGACAAATGGATATGGAAAATGTGGTGAGTAAGTGTGTGTGTGTGTGTGTGTGTGTGTGTGTGTGTCTATGTGTAATGGAATACCACACAGCTGTAGAAAAGGGTAAGATTGTGACAACATGGATGGACTTAGTAGATATTACACTAAATGAAATAAGTCAGACTGAGAAAGAAAAATACCCTATGATTCCACTCATAAGTGTAATCTAAAAAAAAAAAAAAGAATAAAGAAACAGAAAAGCAGAATTAGAACTATAAATACAGAGAACAAACTGATGGTAGCCCGAGGAGAAATTTGGGTAAAATGAATGAAAGGAAGAGAGAGCTACAGGCCTCCAGTTATGGAATGAGTAAGTCATGGGAATAAAAAGCAGAGCATAAGGAATAGAGTGAAAGATATTGTAATAGTTATGTAATAGTGATGTAATAGTGGCTCTAATTACGGTAAACACACCATAATGCATAAACTTGTCAAATCACTGAGTCATACACCTGACACTAATGTAACATTGTGTGTCAACTGTACTTCAAAAAAAACCCCAATACCTCAGATATATATAAAAACAATGTGAAACCGAATGTGGGATAGTACCAGAGTATTTAAAGCTAACTTTAAAAACTTTAAAAAGGATGGAAAAGATGCATTATGCCAAATAAAAATGGAAACATCTCAATATTTCAAATGAAGAAAAGGGTCATAGCCAGAATAAATTTCATAGTATGATCCTATTTATGGAAAAGAGTGTATTTGTTCCTTTACATGCACATATGCATATATGTGTGCAGCAAGGGGAATACAGGATGACTACTCCTCTACTGGCTGTGGCTACAGCTCAGAACAGGGGTGGACTGAAGCAAGTGGGAGGTGGATGTTGAAGGAACACTCTTTGCTCTTCTGTATATATATGTATTCTTTGAATTGTCTAAAACAATGCTGGATTCATACATTACTTAAGTAATAAAGATAATAAGATGATTATCCTGCATCCAATTATTAATATGTACATAGAATGGATCTTCTTCAATCAATGGCTATTATTTGGGTATTATCAGACCAAATCTTTCTACAGAAGAGAAAAGAGGAGTTATCAGCTTGGGGCCATAATGGGATTTTTAGAGCTTCTAATCAACTCTGATGAACTATTAAGGAAGGACTTATGCTTGGAAACCAAAACTTTCAAAAAGGCATTTATTATCATTATCTCTCTATCCCCTAATAGAAGATGATTCATTTTCCTGTATCCATAGTTTGCAAGGGACTTTTGAATTAAACCTTAAAAGCTAATTTTTTTCTATACTCTGTCTGGACCTAGCACTCGATGCCAATAAAAAAGCTCAGTGTAATTTATTTTCCTCTATAATTTCAAAGTAGATCGATACTAGAGTCCTTTATTGCTGCCGTGGCTTCTAGAGCCCCTGATGGTGAATCATTATAGAAGGAGAGTTCTGGGATCCATGGATTGGAGGTGGCCAGACTCCATTTTTCATGTGGTTTCTGTGGTTTCAGATGAGTTTGGGACAGAGGGAAGAGAAACTAGCGTCATACCATGAACTCCACAGAGTTGAAGGTATGAGCTGCTAAGAATGAGGGTAGGAAAAGGATCATGGTTCAGTAATAATACTGCGAAGAATAATGTACAGGCTCTGGGGTTTGACCGGCTTCCAATCTTACCTCTATTCTTTTTGGATGTGTGACCTTTTATGAGACCCTTCACTGTGTTAACTCTTTGTTTTCTCACTGGTATAACAAGGATAATAATGGTATCAACATCATATGATTATTACAGAAAATTAGTGAGATGATACAAATTCTATAGTGTAAGTGTTCAGTTCACATTAATTATTTTTTTATATTTAAAATAGTATACACTTAGTTTGGTAGGATTTGTGCCTTCAGTCAAACTCAAATAAATACATATTAAGCATTAACTCTGTAGTAGCCTCAATCTCTGCTCACAATCTCTGCTTACAATCTGTTGAGAAGGTCAAACATATTCCTGCAAAAACTCAGATAACTATACAAGGTTAATCTTGTAATGCAGAGTAAAAACAGGTCACTGGCTCATCCCGTATTAATTGTCTCGGTAGTAAAAGCTATAGGTTCTCAGAAGAAGGAGAAACTGTCTTATGGGAGGTTTCATAAGAGAGTTGAGATTCGACTGAGGCCTTGGGTCAGGTTTGTTTAGACAGAGGACAACGTAGGAGGTATTTTGGGTGGGAAAACAGAGTAAGTAAAACTATGGTGTACCCAGAAGGAATATAAAGCAAAAAGTTAACCAGTTGATATGGAGAGTGGGTTTTGAAATACTTGGCTTTCGTAGAGCCGAAGTTGATCAAGAAACACTCCAAAACTGATCACCTTCTTTTCAAAGACTTGAACCTCATCTGAATTAATTCCGAAGCCTTGCTGTACTTAAAATTACATCTTAGACACTTGTTTGATGGAGTATACACTAAGCTAAATTCTTGCATTGGTGGTTCAGTGGTAGAATTCTCGCCTCCCACACTAAGCTAAATTCTTAAATCCATAATATCTAGTATAATATCTAGAACTAATAATAACCATTGGAATAAGATCCAAGACCTAAAGCAGCATTGTATGTATAATGTGATCCCAGAACAGTATTTCCTAAAATGGGTCCCCCAACCTGGGACTTGTGAAAAATGTGAATCTGTGGGCCTCCTGCTGGTTTGGAAACTCAGGGGATGGAACACAGCAATTGCAGAATCAATAGATGATTCTGATGCAGTTTTTGACAGTTATTCCACTGTTCCATTAATTTTTTTCAAGTGCACTTACTTAATGTTTGTTTATTGGTTAGCCCAGTAAGCTACTCCGTTATTACTTGCAAAGACTCCTGTAGCTCTCCTGACATCCTCTATTTTAGAGGAAATTCTTAGAAGCAATAAATTCTAAGTAGATCTGAAATGAGATTTTTTTTTCCCTAGCAGCAAGAAGAGAAACAAAAATACAGACAAAAATAATCAAATGATCATCTTAATAATGTAATTTTGCTTCTTGAAATGTGGCTCAATAGAATCACCATGAAGGACTTTTTAAAGAATAGTTCGTGTAATTGGAGCTTTATGGGTTTTCGCTGAAAATGCGTTAGCTATAGATAGGCCACATCCCATTAGCACACTTACTCTAGAGCCCACAGGAGCTCTTTGACAGGAATATGCTATCATGGTGGTAGCAAAAAGCATAACAATTGATTTTAATTATTCGAACTCCAATTTCCAAGCAAGGGATTGATCTAGAGGGTTACAATTTTGCTAGTACATTTGATGTTCCTTTCTGAAATTTTCTTTTTAGAGAATGATTTTTAACTCAAAACAACAAAACATTTGAAAGGAAAAAAAAAAAAAACCTCTAAAACTTAAAGGACCAGAATAAAACACAAGTTTCACTGGATCTCACTATTAAAGTGTCATGGGGTAGCAGAGGAATATCCCAAATATATCTCTTCCAATTCTTAGCGCTGAGACTTGAATCTCCTGTTTTGTGGTATCTGAATATCATTAAATCTAAGCATCATTAGTTCCACATTTCTTCTAGATATGCTGTTTCATATTTTTGAAGAAAACTATGTGGCTAGACACACTATGAGGGCAGCTTGAGTGAGCCATCACTTCTAAAACTGAAGTCCTCACGATGGTGCATGAGCCCCTCTATACTTTGGCTCCTGATTATTTCTCTAGAACCTCATCTACTACTCATCTACATCTTATTCAGCCCAAGCCACACTGACCTCCTTCCTACTCCTCAAATCACCTACAAAATGTGCTTCAAACTAACACTTCGTTCTATCTTTGTATCTACATGATTCTCTATATCATTTCCTACAGCCCTCAGTCCACAAATCACCTCCTCACATCATCTTCCGCTGAGAATTGTCATATAAACCTCCAGCCCTCTCTATCCTTCTTTCCCTATCTTATTTTCTGGACATATTACATAACTTACTTAATTTTGTCTATTGCCAATTTCCCCTTCCCAACTACAACATAATCTCCATGAAGGCAAGAGCTCTGCATATTTTGCTGATTATTGTATCCCCAAAGTTTGCAATAGTGCCTGGTAGATGGTAGACATTCAATACATGTTGATTAAATTAAAGGTTTGTGAAGGAAAGGCTAAACAGAAGTTATTTACAGAAAAATCTAGAATTTCGATTTGCCTATTAAGGTAAACAGAGAAAAATATCCACGGCTTTTTGTTCAAAAGTAATTCTTTAATTAAAAAAAAAAGTAATTCTTAACACAGAAATTAACTGATAGGATTCGCCATCACTAGATCAAATGCCTGTGCTGTCAGCAATGTAGAGAAGTCAGCCTTCAAACACATTCAGGACCACCAAGGAGGTGGTCCTCTCCCTAGGAGCACCAGCTGGAAACAATTTCTCTGCCTTTCTTTGAGTCCTAGAACAGTACTCTGAGGCCTTGTGCCCTCACTGTAGTCCCCTAGAGGGACTGTAGCATCCCTACAGATCCCTGTACCTGGAGCTGAGAATTGGCTTTCCTGGGATGCCCACAGTGCCTCTTGAAAGGTACTAGATGATTCACTTGGGTGTTATCCCACATTTTAGAGAAGAGAAAGGAAAATTCACATCTACTTTGCAGCAAGGAGAGAACAGGTTACACCCAGATCTGGGTTCTACGCTAATTCCACCACCAGCTAGTAGATGGCCTTGGGCAAGTCACTTATCTCTGAACATTAGTTTTTCATCTGTCAATGAGAGTAATAGTAACAATAGTTACCAAATACTGAGAACTTCATAATACTAAACACTTTTAGTATGCCTTCTGATTTAGCATATTCTTTGAAGAAGGCACAAAGGACAGAAGAGCCCCCCACCCCACCTTAGTGTAGATCTCAGATCACACATACAGAGAAAGGCAGAGCATAACTTTAAATTCAGTAAAGACTGACTCCAAAACCCAAGCTCAAACTGCCAGCACTATCACACCTCTTCGATGGACCATAAAAGTAGATGGGGAACAAATGGCATCCTGAACAAGAAAATTAAAGCACATTCATCATGTGAAATTTCATTAGTAAGCATGGTCTAATGGTCTACAATGGAGGCAAACAAATGTGAGATAGCCCTGTATTTCCCCTTGAGAATTAGTGGGGATTTTCTCCATTTTGTCTCCGTGGATTATGTACTGTCATTCTGATCACCTCTATTCAAAATCTCATCAGCACTTATTTATTCCCCATTTGTTTGAGAACTAGATTCAAAGAGACTCTGAGTAACTCCAGAAGCAGAGACGGCTTATGGCTTCTGCCTCCCCTTGAAGCCTGTGGGTGAGTAGGACAATGTAGGTTAAATACAGTCCACCACCTACTTGTAAAGCAATTTTAGACAAACCACCTAACCTAAGCCTTAGTTTCCTAATGTACAAAATGGCAACAGTAATTCCCACTTCCTGGGCTAACCTGAGGAACTAAAAGATGATAGAGGTGAAGTTCCAAGCTAGCAGGCAGCCCTTAGTGACTGCCTGCAGTGAACCTACGCCCCAGCACTGTCCTGCGATTCATGCCACAAGCAGTCTCTGGGCTCTGAACCAGGTTTTGCCTACACATACCATAAACCAAAAACACTGGGATATCAATGTCCCCTCGCCCCCAGAAAACTTCAATGCAGGGTGTAGGTAAAAGTGAATAGTACTAAGGGATGTGCTACACTCTCTTAGAGCTCTTGTGGCTTACAGTAATAACGGACTCCCTAACTGACTTTCCTCTCTCCCCCACTCTTTCACTGGGCTAGCCAGGACCACCTCCCAGATAAATTCCTGGAACCCAAATTTGAGCCTGGTTTTGGGTAACTCAGTCTAAAAACAACAAAACAAAATAAAACAAACAAAAACAACTAAATTTGTGTTAATCAAATGTGGTAGGCAGAGTTCTAATATAAGCCCCTAGATTTCCCACCCCATGAAATACATGGCCTGCACAATCTCCAAGACTGAATCCCATGGATTTTACTTCCATGATTAGGTTCTATCTTATGACATAGTCAACCTTGATATAGGAGATTATCTGGGTATTCCCGATCTAATCACATGGGACCAGCTCAGAGGTTTATCTGTCTTGTCGCACCAAAGGAAGTTGGAGAGATTCAAAGCAAAAGAATGATTCAACACGTGCATCCTTGTAGATGGAGCAAAGAATGCAAGCTGCCTCTAGGAATTGAAAGCCAGAATTTCATCAAGGAATGAGAGATCTCAGTGCTACAACCCCAGGAACTGAATTCTTCCAAGACTTCATCCTTCCCAAGTCAAGGTTGGAAGTGGATATTCCCCCATAGCCTACATATAAGAACTCAGCCCAGCCAGCACCCTGATTTCAGCCTGCTGATACCCTGAGCAGCCTGGCTGAGCCCACTTGGACTTCTCACCTCTGACACAGGGAAGAAGTATGGGTATTGTTTTAAGCTGCTAAATTTGTGGCAACCTGTGACACAGCAATTGAAACTAACACACGCAGCAGAGGTAATTACCTAAATGTCTAGGTTAGAGATAAAATCATGTGCTATCACTCAAGAAATATTCAAATAATACTTGATAAACAGCAGGGTGTATTTACCCACACTCTTTTCTAAAACACCTCAATATTTCTTCAGTTTTAGCTTCCCAGTCACTCCATGCTAAAAAAGGATTATGACAATATAAGCCTTTCAAAATTAAACACTTAAATAATAAACCCAGATGGGGCATTTAAAATAAACCATAACAACGTCAATTTAAGGGGGCGAAAAAAACCTCTTTCTATGGGAGTGGGGGGTGGGAGGAATACTTCCAATGATGTATGTCTTTTAGGGTACCACCTTATTATTAAATTAGGCTTCTGATAGCTACATGAAGAAGCCATGAGTTTAGGCAGGAATGTTAAGTCTCTCAGTTGGATCTGGATTTGCAACAATCCCAAATTGCAGACGTACTGAGAACAGCACAGAGCACTTCGTGTCCACTTGTCCTACTTCTGAGTGACAACGCAGACACGCAGACTCAAAAAAAAGGGTGTATATTCCAATGAAATCAGAAATGAAAGATTGTTAGACATGCTTTCTCTTGTTAGAGGTCCTCAAGCTAACCAGCCTTGGTGCAGTCAGGAGCAGTGCTGGGCCCAAGGAGTGTCAAGAAGTAGCAAATGCAAAAAATAACAATAAAAAATGGGGTCGATGAAGAGCCACCAGACAAAGGTGGTTAATATGTGCTGAGCCCATGCGAACAAAGAGGTAACACATCAGACCATGGGGACTGACGACAGACCAGGGGTTTACTTCCACCTGGTTGGCTTCCATCATTCATGCTTGGTGTTGGTTATAGTTTGTGATTTCAATCTTAGAAGTTCTACTTTTAAAGGGTCACAAATGACTGAACCAAACAATATTGGTGTGTCAAGGCACTTGGAAGAGAATCTAGTATTAAAGATTTTTTTTTTTTCTGTCTCAGATGAGGTGACAGAGGCCCAGAGAGAGAAGGGTCTCAACTAAGCACAGCAAATGAGTGACAGAGCCAGGCCTGACTCCAGGTTCCATTTCTTCTATTTAATAAATACTGGCATTTCTTCTCCCCAGTTCTCTCGGACTTTTAGAAGCAGTGATAGGCCTACTCTTCAAAACACCTCCCCGCAGACATGCACTATACAAGTATGCTTTAAAATAGATACCACATCATGTCACTCCTTTGCTTCAATGGCATCTCATCACATACAAAATAAAATCCCAGACTTTTTAAACCTCAGGATTTTAAGATTGTACATGATCTGTCCCCTGACTACCATACTGACCTTTTGACCCTACTTTCCTCGCTCACAACACTCCTACCCATCTTTCTGTTCTTTAAGCCCACCTACTTTGCTTCAACCTCAGGACCTTTGCATTTGATGTTGTCTCAATTTACTATCCTTTACGGCATTGGTTCTTTCTTATCATCTGGGTCTCAGCTATAATGGCACCTCTTCAGAAAAACCTTCCTTGACCACCCAGTCTAAATCACCCCACCTTCCTACAGTCACTTTCTAATTAAAGTACCCTGTTCACTTTCTCCAAGCACTTTGAAATCATGGTGTTCATTTTTTACTTTACAGTTTGTCTTCTCCCACTGAAAAGGAAATTCCAAGAAAGCAAGGATCTCATTTGTAATCTTCATAAGCATCACGTATCCACAGTATTTAAAATTATGCCTACTACATGGAAAGTCTTCAATTATCATTTGCTAGGCAGATGAATGAATGAATGTGTACCACAACAGCCACCTGCCATAATGTATATGATAACCTCTATTAATTGGAATATTTAACTAACCCAATTAGAATAGCTCCTTCCTAAGCATATCAGAAAACAGAATTTCCAACACACGGACCAGTGTTATGGCTGCCCCAATGGAATCATTGAAACGGCCAACTCTTCCAGCCTAGGTAGAAAACAAGAAAAGCAATGTAACCTGTGTCCACTAGAAACTGACCATAGGATACAGCTTAGAACAACCCATTTACCCTTTCCTTTGGGTTCTGGGGTGGAATCTGTTTATTTTCCCCTAAGGTGCTGAAAGCATATTCCTTTACTCTTCCCTTCCTCCATGGAGCCAATGAATTTGCCAGAGTGATAGGCTCTCCCTCCCTTTGCTCTTCCTTCAGGATAAAAGATAAAGCTTTTTCCCTCCATGGAAATGCAGAGTCACTTCCTTCCCAGAGCTTATAACTGACTCACAGAATACTGCAGCCAGAAAAAGTGTTCTTGTTAAAATGTTCCCTACATTACATCAAAAGCCCCTTCATTCTAAGATTGTGTTTTTTCTTAAATTGATATACCTAGGTATTATTTCTCAGCCAATATTATTAATATCATCATACGTTCATGTGAAAGAAAATACGTGAACTATTAATCTGTTTCCCAGTTCCTGCTAAGTTGTACATTTGACCTTTTAAGGGAGTATTTAAGCTTTCTTCTGACAAAAGACTTTTAGAATGTATCACCCCCAAACTGGAAGACAATCACTAGTCAAAAACCAGAAGTTATTTTTGCTTCCTACTTACTTTTTGCCCTTCATAAAAATTCATCCCTAGGGAGCTGACAAATAAAGATAAATTACCAGTCTAGAGCATTCTAACTAACAAGGCACTGTAGTCACCTAAATGAATCTCAGAATGCAAACTTTGCTATGTTAGCTAAAATTTCTCCTCTCTTTGTCTTCTACTACCTGACCTAGAATTACATAATACCAAGAAAAGTTTGTAAAATCCAGGTTCATTGTCATGTTCACTTTACTTTTGAACTTAATGATATTCCTTGCCTGGAAAAGCGATTGCTTTATGCCTGGAAAAGTCTGCGATGCAAATCCCGCTACACCTTCTGTACCTCACAGACAGAAAATTCCTCTTTTTCATATAAAACAAAGCATATATATGGCTTTCAATTGATTCTAGACAATGTTATAGGGTATGACCAAATCACATGTTCCCCTAATTTATTTTATGGATTCATATTATAAATTACAGAAATATATACCTAATTACGACAGGAATAACAAAACTGACACTTACTGAGTCTTTATTCTGTGTTAAAAGGTCTTCAAAGAGCTTTATATGCAATATAACATTTAATCTTCATAGTGATCCTATAAGGTGGATTTTTTTAAAAAATATTTTATTATTTATTTGAGAGAGAGAGAGAAAGGGGAGGGCCACAGGAAGAAGAGAGAGAGAGAATTTTTTAAGCCACTCACTGCTGAGCATGGAGCCTAAGGCAGGGCTCAGTCTCATGACCCCAAGATCATGACCTGAGCCAAAATGAAGAGTCAGACACTTAAACAACTGTGTCACCCAGACTCCTCACAACATGGATATTTTACCAGTGTGAAGACAAACACACTAAGAACAAGACTTTTTAGAGACAAATTGCCTAAGTTCATATCCTAGCACTGACACTTACCTATGACATGACCCTATATAACCTCTCTAGGCCTCAGTTTCTTAATCTGTAAAATGGAAATTTTAATAGCTATCAACCTCATAGTGTTTTTCTGAGTAGTAAATTATTAAAAACAAAAAGATATAAAAAGCTTTAAAGAGTTAATGCAGAGAACATTACACTAGAATTTTCCAAACTTTGGTCATTTTTATACCAGGTACAGAATTTGGGCCATACCCAAATGCACCATTTTATTATTAAATAGATGTTTTTTATTTAATATTGCCCCTTTGCCACGCAACTGTGATACTATCTAGAGTTAGGTCAAATTTCAAAAGTTAAGGGAAAAATCTTCTACAAAGCTAGGTCTCCTTCAGACACCAGCCACAAGCTCCAGGGCTCCCAGGCAAACTGAGGGGGGGGGGTCCCCACTTCCTCTTCAAGTTGATCATTTGCTAGAATGATTCACAGAACTCAGCAAAGTTCTCTACTTATGGTCACAGTTCTACTATAAAGAATTGGGACCAGCTAAATGCACAGACACATAGGACAAGATCTAGGAGAATCCCAAACACAAAATTTCCATGTTCTCAGGATGTACATTACTGTGTATCACCAACCAGGAAATTCAGCCAGAGCTCAGTGTCTCGGGTTGTTCTTTTGTTTTTTGTTTTTTATTTTTTAAGATTTCATTTATTTATTTGACAGAGAGGGAAAACACAAGCAGGGGAGCGGGAGAGGAAGAATCAGACTCCCCATTGAGCAGAAAACCCCATGTAGGGCTTAATTCCAGGACCCCAGGATCATGACCTGAGCCAAAGGCAGACACTTAACAGACTGAGCCACACACATGCCCCATTGTGTCTCCAGTTTTTATCGGGGTTTTATTGCACAGCCATGAGCAACTCCACTGGTCACATGACTACACTTAATCTACAACCTCCCCAGAGGTTGGGTTGATGTCTCTTGGCTTAGAGTCCTGATCTTTAAATCACATGGTTGGTTTTTGGTTTTTATAGCATGGCTGTCACCTATCCTGAAACTATCTAAGTGTCCATCATGAGCCATTCTGTAGCACAAACTCTGAAAAACCCACAAAGAAAAACAAAAACACTTCTATCACTTGGTGACTCCAAAGGATTAAGAAGTTACCTCCAGGGAACCAGAAACAAAGGCCAGCCAAGTTCTTTATTACAAAACACTTTTTCATCAACTAATTTTTCACATTAAACCATTGTATCATCATTGTAAGCAATAACAATGTAATCACAGGTTTGAAGTGCTAGTCATACCTTTTCTAATATAAATTAAGAGAGATGAGTAACTTAAAATTTAAAATGTTTATCTGCACATCATCCCAAATCATCTCATGTCACTATTTATATCTTTATTTTTAAGTTAAGTTTGTTATGTTATTTCCCCAACAAGTCCATATTTTCTATTTTATGTGTTAGATGTGTTCCATATGAGTAAAGTCTGGTGTGTGAGCTCTGAGGAACTGTCAGTCACTTTGTCCCTTCTTTTCATTTTACAGATGAGGAAACTGAGACCCAGCACAGGGAAATGACACATCCAAGTTCTCACAGGTAGGATTCCATCTCAGTCTTTTGATCTCCAGTTCAGGGGTCCTTTTACTACTTTAACTGGGCTCCTTCCCCAGTTTGGAATCACTCTAAGACAGAACTTTAAGGGTGAGTCTGGAATGCTTATCATGCCGATGGCATCATAAGGAAGTGCAATGTACCAAGTGCTAAGGATGGGGACTTGGGCTGACCAGGTCTCTGATCCGTGAACCAAGTTAAGTCAAGCTTTGTAGCAGTCTTTATGGCCACCAACTGCAGGTTTATTGCCACTCGGGGCCTGATTGCTGTTTTTTTCCCTGATATTTAGTGGACATGTTATTATAGCCTCACTCCAGCCTGTAGGCATGGGGAAAACCATCTGCAATATCTCCTATTCATCTATTTCAACATGAATTTTAAAAAATAATAAACGCAGTGTGGGTGGGTGGGTGGGTCAATGTGAACATGAAACTGAAGAAAAGCCGGCCTAAAGAACTTGTGTCTAAAAACAAAAGGGCCAGCATATTGGAACTTTCCTCAAGCTTGCTAAACAACTCCACTCTGCACAATAATGTTATTTGATATTTGCCTAATGGGAATGATAAAGTGAGGGCAGAGACAGGCATCTCTTTGTAAAATTCAACATTGATTTTTTTTTTCTCCCTTATATATGCACCCAGACACAGTGGTGGCGAATGATCTTTTAAAAATTTAAAAATACATTAAATAGATGAATGAGCCTCCAATAAATGTGTATGTGAAGAGTTCTTTACTTGACACAGCTTTCTGCCACGAAACCTAAATGCATTCCCGGAACACGCTACAAGTAATCTCTTGACAGCTACTATTTTGGACACTGATATTTTATACCCGTGTTTAAAGTGAACTCTGATATGTTTTGACTCTTTGTTCTTTCTCTTTTTTGTTCACCCAGTATCTAAATCCTGCAATGTTCCTTTGCAAAATCTGTCCTTGCCTCTCCTCTTCTCATCACGCCACCCAGGCCTTTTTTTTTTTTTTTTTTTTTTAACTTTGTTTTGGGATAATGGAAGAGAATTCTGAGCTATTCTTTCTGGATCCAAGGCCTCCTTACCAAACATTTCTGTGTGCAGTGATGGTCTTCATGAGTCCTCGAGGTCACTAGGTCACTGCCCTTGCTGGAAAGGAGGCCTAAGTGGTGCAAGGACTCAGGCTCCAAAACTGATTTCAAATCCTGACTCCTACACTCATTAGCTCTGGAATTTGGGGCACATGAATTTACCTTTCGGAGCCACAGTTTACATATCTGTAAAACGGGGATGAACTGCATCCCTCCTAAGGTTATTATGAGAATTAAAGGAAACAATCCATGTGAAGTGTTCAGCACCATGTCTGGAGTGTTGTAAATGTAACTACAAACACTATTATTATCTATTGAACCTTAGACTTTTTTAACCATATTGCAAAAATCTCCCAAAATGAAGCCAGCTCCTATGTCTCCATGTTTTTGCTATCTGTTTCTTAAGCATTGTAACCAATGAATGATTCAGTCCAATCCTGAAAAGGCTGAAAGTCTGAGCAATCTGTCCCCAAGGAACTATGCTCCCGGTAACAAGGCCACACAAGGCACCCTGATATACTATATACCTCCCATATATATATATATATATTTTTTTTAGATATCTAGATATATATATATATTTCTTTTTTTTTAGATATCTAGATATATATATATATATATATATATATATATATTTTTTTTTTTTTTTCATTCCCAGGGATAAAATTCACTTTACAAATGACATAAAAGAGTTGTTTCAGTTTGGTTTTTTGGTGTGAAGTACAGAACTCAGTCAAAGATAGAGTAGACCAGGGGCACCTGGGTGGCTCAGTGGGTTAAGCCTCTGCCTTCGGCTCAGGTCATGATCTCAGGGTCCTGGGATTGAGCCCCATATCGGGCTCTCTGCTCAGCAGGGAGCCTGTTTCCCTTCCTCTTTCTCTGCCTGCCTCTCAGCCTGCTTGTGATCTCTCTCTGTCATATAAATAAATAAAATTAAAAAAAAAAGAGTAGACCAGTTTTTCCTACTCTTCCATCTGAAAATTTAAGTGAAAGGACAAGATTGTTCCTGATGAAGAGGAAACTTTCAGTTTCAAGTAATAAGAACCCAATTCAAAATAGCTTTAGAAAGGAAAAAGAAAACAAAAAACAAAGAAACAACAACAGCAAAAAACAAACCACAGGGATTCACTGGCAGAGTAATTAAAAATTTGATTATTGTGCTAAACTTAACCAAATCTAGCTCTAATGATACCAAGAACTTGTCTCTTTCCATCCTTTGTCTCTGTTCTTAGAATACCTGGCAGCTCTACCTGCCTGGTATCCTGATGATCTCCAACAGATCCAATCTTACCTTCTATCATGCTAACAACTAGCAAAGTAAGAGTTTCTCCTTCCCAGAACTGATGCCCACTGGTTTGACTAGCCTGTCTTGAGTCCCAAGCCCTCTGCAAAACTATTTATTGTATTTGGGAGAGGTGAGAATCCTTGACTGATAGTTTCCTCCTAATTGAATGCAAATGAGCAAAGGATAGTTCCCAAAGGAAAAACTAGGGCTGTTTCCGATAAAGGAGAAATCTGTACTGATTAGACAAAGACAGAAGATGTTTATTAGGCCATCCAGGGCTCTTTAAACTCTGTAGCTACCTTTGGAACCTTTTAGCAGCTTCAAGACTGGGCCAGTTCCATTGACAAATCCTTAGGGCACACTTCCCTCCACAGTTAGAGTCTGGTTTACACAATACATCCCATGGGTAAGTTGCTCCTGTCTAAGTTACACACCTTCCTTGTTTGTCTTTGAAGCATTCCTGTTGGGGTTCTCAGCTCCTTGAAAAGGTGTTTGGTTAAAGCTAGATTTTATAGGTCACTGGATCTGGCTGGTCTAAGGCCAAATGGAAGAGGATAGTACTTAATTCGAGTTTGAGTTCTACTATGATCAAATCAAATGTTCCCTCTCTTGACATCAGAAGGCTCCTTTTGCTTCCTTCTGTATATTTCAGCCAGTCCATCATCAATATTTAGTAATTGCCTCTATGGGCCAGACATCAGACTAGGCACAGACGCCACAGAGTTTGAATTCAAATTCCCTTTTCAGGGCGATCCTGGGTCCAGTGAGAAGCTGATGTGGTCATGTGTAATAAGCATTGCAATGATGGTGTTACAAGGTACTGAATACAGAGAAGAAATAGACATGAGGTCAGCAAAGCTTTCCTAAAATGATGAGATCTGGACTACTGGAGACGAAGACTGAGTTTGCTGGGAGAGACAGAGGAGTGGCACTCCAGGGTGGGGTAAAGTAAAAGCATAGAAGTAGAAACCAAGAGGTTTTAAAGATCTGCAAGTGGAGTGGTCAGGGAAGGCTAGGGTTCTGGAAGTGACGGTGGGAACAGGGATGAAATCAGAGAAGTGGATGAGTAGAACAGAGGTGTAGAGGCACCACGTACATTCCTCTTCAAGGAAGGTCTTGCTTTTTGGCTACAGAGAGGGCAATCTGCAGCTGAACTCCAGGTGTCCACATTTCAGGGTAGGCTCAGCTGCAGAGAATGGTTTGTCTAAGGTTTTGTTCCTGAGGCAGCCTGCAGGGTCTATAGGCTTGGTGATTTGGGCCCAACAAGGGACACTCTGATATACAGAACTCCTCCAGAGCCCCCAAAAGATAGGTTAACTGAGGCCATGTCGGCCCTGCGTCACAGCTCGACCTGTGTTCTTCAACACTGCCTCCTCTCCTTCTTTTTATTGGCAGTGCTCTCTGGTAAATATATGGAACTCCAAACTCCATCTCACTTCAGCTTTTAGAGAGTTCAACCTAGAGACAGCATGGATCCAACTGCAATAAGCTTTGTATATGAAGCTGAGCCTGTTACCTGTACTCAAGCATTTCATAAGGAGAACCAATGCATAAAATGTGCAATCAAAATTCTCAGTATCTCCCAAAGCCTGAAATAAACATTCTTCTGCCTTGTTACAAAGCTGGGAAAACAAAGAATAAAAATGATCCTATTGTATGTGTTCGACAAGCATTCCTGAGTGCCTATTCAGTGTAAGAAACTGTCTGAAGTGAAGAAACTGTCTGAGGCATCAGAGACAAAAAGTAAAACTTGGCCCATAAAAAACTTCTTGCAGATAGCCTCTGAGAAGTTCCAGGCTGGTTAGAGAGGTCACGTGAGCCAAGTGGGCAATGTGAAAATGAAGATCTAAAACACATTATTGGGGGCACCTAGGTGGCTCAGTGGTTAAATGACTGCCTTCAGCTCAGGTCATGATCCCTGGGGTCCTGGGATCGAGCCCCATGCCAGGCTCCCTGCTCAATGGGGGGCCTGCTTCTCCGTCTCCCTCTGCCTCTTCCTCTGCTCATGCTCTTGTGCTCTCTTGTGCATGCTCTCTCAAATAAAAAAGTAAAATCTTTTAAAAAAAATAAATAAAACACATTATTGTAGGATGTGCTTTTTATTAGTTTCCTAGGGCTGTTATAACAAAGTACAAACGGGGTGGCTTTAAGCAGCAGATATTTATTCTCATAATTCTGGAGCCCAGAAGTCCAAATCAATGTTCAGCAGGGCCATGTTCCTTCTGAAGGCTCCAGGGAACCATGTGTCCTTGACTTTTTCCAGCTCCTGGTATTGTTGGCAATCCTTGGCATTGGGGGCTTTGTCTCTATCCTCACATGGTGTTGTCCCTGTATGTCTGTGTCTCGGTTTTCTCTTCTCATGTGTAGAACAAGAACAATAGCACTGCGTACTCACTGAGATGCCTCTCTCCTTTTCTTCCAGGCACACTCCCCACCAATATTATACATGGTCACTTGACTTTCTGTGGTTGGTTCTAGCAGAAATGATCTATGTCATTCCAGTGCTGAAGTACTGAAAAGTTAGCATCCCATTCTCCTGGCTCTCACCCTTACCATGGCTAACCCTAAAGGCTTGTGCTGAGATAAAAGCATCATCCTCCACCAGCCTACCTTCCTGAATGATATGGATAACCAAATATTCCTGTTTATCTGCTGGAGAAAAGTAGTGTGAAAATGTAGTGTGAACAAGAAGATCTTTGTTCCATTTAGCCACCGGGATTTTGGTATTATTTGCTACTATAGCGTAACCTACCCTGTCCTGACCTACCCTATCCTGATAGGGTTTACCTCATGGGACTGTTACGAGGCTTAAATAAGATAAAGCATATTAAATATTCAGCATGATGCCTGACACATAAGAAGCCTCATTAGTGTTGTTTTATTTTGTCTAAGGGAGAGGATATGTTGCAGCATTTACATAGCAAAAATTTTGTGTGGTCCATTCTCCGTCAATGGTACTGAAAAAAAAAAAAAACCCTCAGTTACTGTATTCTATCTCCATTGGTTACATTTATTGAATGCTTATTATGTGCCAAGTACTGTTCTAATGGCTTTATACGCATTAAGTCATTTAATCCTACAACTATCAGAGGAGATAGGTACTAGGATTATTCTTTTTCATGGGTAGGGAAATTAAAGCACAGCAAGGTTGAATAATGTGCCTGAAGTCATAATGCCAGGAAACAGCAAATCAGTAGTTGTACTCACGCAATCCAGCCCCAGCCTGAGCCCTGCCCTAGACTCATATTCTAACACAAGCAAGTACAAGGAACAGAGCATGTCTGAGAACTTTCCAGGACTATCTTGGAAGGGAATGTAGAAGTAGAGGAAGAAGCATCTTGCTTTCAAGATGCCCTAGAGTCAAATTACCCATTATCCCAGGAGAGTAACAAAATGCTTTTAGGTCTCATCTGCTAAACACAGGCGAGCTGGATACAAAACATTTGCAACCTAGGGACGTCGTTTTGCAGTGCCATCATGAACAGACCAACACATTTGGTTTTAGCTAGACATTTACAAACAAGCAGGGCACACCGCCTTGAGGCTGAGCACACCCATAGGAGTGACAGATGCTGCCCAAGAAGGCTACAGTCCCTTGTTCTTCTCCAAGGCTGCAGGAGAGAAGGAATGATGGAGAATTCCTCTGGAACTTAGAAATGATGGATTTATAACAGCCCCCTCAAACTGATTCCATCTGAGTCTATGTGGGTTTGGCCCTTGTCCCTGCCTTTCATGAAAAGCCCCAGAATGGCAGGTAATGAAAGCACAAAGCCATTTCCAGAGCCAAGTTCTATTTGCTGAAATTACCCCAGGATCTTGGAGTCAGAAGACCAGATGCATATTTTACGTGCTATGGTTTCCAGGGAGAAACATTTAGAATGGCCCATCTGTATGAGTTTCCTAGGGCTGCCATAGCAAAGTACCACAGACTAGGTGGTTTAAAAAAAAAAAAGAAATTTATTTTCTCACAATTCTGGAAGCCAGAAGTCTAAAATCAAAACGTCAGCAGAATTGGTTTCTTCTGAGGCCTCTCTTCACAGCTAGCAGATGGTGACCTTCTCACTGTGTCTTCATGTGGTTTTTCCTCTGAATCTGTCTGTGCCCTAATCTCTCATTTTAATTTGATTACCTTTTTAAATATCTTAATGCATTTTGAGGTACTAGGGGTTAGGACTTCAACAGATAAATTTGCGGGAAACAACTCAGCTCATAATATCATCCAGTCCAGAAAGCAGAGATCTTAAAAAAAAAAAATAAAGAGGGGTGCCTTAGTGGCTCAGTGGGTTAAAGCCTCTACCTTCAGCTCAGGTCATGATCCCAGGGTCCTGGGATTGAGCCCTGCATTGGGTTCTCTGCTCAGTGGGGAACCTGCTTCACCCTCTCTCTCTGTCTGCCTGTCTCTCTGCCTACTTGTGATCTCTGTCTGTCAAATAAGTAAATAAAAATCTTTTTAAAAAATAAATAAAGTGTTCCACAACCTCTTTTTTTTTAACCATGCAACTTAAATTTTATTTTACTTTATTTTTTTTTCAGTGTTCAAAATTCATTGTTTATGCTCTACAATCTCTTAAGTAAGGGAAATGGCTCTGGATTATTCTGGATGGGGGATTATTCCTCAAATTTAGCAGATAGTTTTTGTTTTGTTCAAAGAGCTATTCTTTCTTATTTATTGTGAGAAAAGAGCGAATTTGTAGAAAGGCTAATGCCCTTTGTGAAAGTGACTTCGTGGTCAGAGCCAAAGAAAGGTGGCTACCAGCTAGTTATACTGAACATATACGTTCATATATGAAGAATTTCATATTCAATAACATCTTATATTTCTGCATAGCACTGCACAGTTTCAATTACTTGTATATCAATTATCTCTATCTTCACATCATGTTACAGATTAGGACATGAAGATACCCCCAAAAATGAAGAAACTTATTTCACATCACAGAGCTACATGGAAACAAGGTAGGTGGGGGCAAGGACACTAGTCTCTGGAATCCTAGTATAACTCAATAATTCAATAAGCACTAGTGTTTGTTTTCTGGAAATTTTTTTATTATTAAATAGCCAGTGCAATTAGAGGCTTATAGTTACAATAATGGAGTAATGCCTTCAAATAAGAGAAATTTTTCTTTCATAGTAATATTTTTTTTTCCAGAGTTATTTGGTCATTCTAGGCTAGGATTTCTAAACCTCAACATTATTGTATTGAAACAGCAAATATTTCATTGTTGGTGAGAGCTGTCCTGTGCATTTTAGAATGTTTAGGAGAATCTTTGGCCTCTAAGCACTAGTGCCTCAGCACACACCCATTCCCACACCAGCTGTGACGAACCACAATGTCTCCAGATATTGCCAGATGGCCATTAGGGCCTGAAATCACCAATGGTTGAGAACCAGTATTCTAAGTCAAAAGAGAAGTTGTCCCTGCAAATGTATAAAAAGGATACATGATTAAGGTACCTGAGTGGCTCAGTCAGTTGAGTGCACAACTCTTGAACTCAGCTCAGATCATGATCTCAAGGTCATGAGTTCAAGCTCCATGGAGCCCACTTTAAAAAAAAAAAAAAGCAAGTATACATGATTAACATGTACTCTTACAAACCAACCTAACCATTGTATTTATATCTCACTTAGGTTCGGTATTCTATTCACTCTTCTCTGTCCAATAACCACTAAAAGGAGAAAGCAACTTCTGAGTTGAACACTTAACTTCTATGCCCAGTTGCCTCATCTGTGGTCTTTGGATCTTCTCGTTTCATTGCTTTTTTGGATCTGCTTACAATTCTTGAACCTGATATTCGTTTTGGTTCAGTAATGCAGGAAGGTTTGAATTCTTAATTAAAAATTATTTAGCAGTGGAACTTATATGAGCCACTCAAATATAATATATATATATTTAAAGGTGGGGCCTAAATACTTAACCATAAGTGTCAAAGTCTGTTTATCTCAGAAAATAGGTCCTATTGTATACTAGTGCACCACTCAAAGAAATCAACAACTGAGAACATTTTCAAAACAAGAGCAAGGTAGAGCTGCAAGCTAAAGGGAGAATAATTTGCCCTTGCAAGAATGACCATTAAAGCGTATCATAAAATTAAGTATTATATCATGATTACATATTATCATATATATTGATTATATTATATATTATCAAATATATAATGATTATATATTACCATATATAACGGCATATGGTAGTGGCACAAGAAGAGCCAAAGAACTGAATGGAATAGGATGCACAATAATCATACTTTAGTATATTAAAACATTTAATAGAAATAATAATGACCAGTAAATATAGGAAACCAAGGTTAATGTTATTAATATCAAAGAAATGCCAGTTAAAACATCAAAAATGCTCCTCCCAACTATCAAGTGTCATATCTTAAGCAGAAATTTGTAAAATTATGATATTAACGAAAAGCAGCATTCAGGAAAGCTGACTTCAAAATTAACTGGTTTCTGGATTTGGATACATAAAATAATACTTTTAACTAAATAATGAAATATTATTCAAATAATATCATTCATTTTCTAAAAGCGTAACCATAATACATGCTTTTTGTATACTTTTTAAAATATGAAAAAATATGAAGACTAACATTTTATATGGCCTGAACTTCTATCTTCCATACATATCCATTATTAACAGTGTGGTGTGTCTTTCAACTCAGTGATTTATCCATATATATGATTATAGATCCTGTTTTGTTCTCACCTACATTATATTTTGTTTTCTCCCCCATTTTATATACTTTTTTAAAAAAAGATTTGTTTATTTATTTATTTGACAGAGAGCGATCGCAAGTAAGCAGAGAGACAGGCAGAGAGAGAGAAAGGAAGAAGCAGGCTCCCCACTTAGCAGAGAGCCCAATGCAGGGCTCGATCCCAGGAACCTGAGATCATGACCTGAGATGAAGGCAGAGGCTTTAACCTACTGAGCCACCCAGGTGCCCCCCATTTTATATACTTTTGTATACATCTTACATACTTAAAATGTACTATTGATGATTATAAAGTAGTTGCTCATTTGTGTGTGTCTGTGTGTCTGTGTCTGTGTATCACGTATCATTAACCATTAGGAGGATTTCTGATTTTTATTTAAAATTAGTAATAATATGGGGAACATGAGTCGCTCAGTTGGTTAAGCATCCAACTCTTGGTTTCGGTTCAGGTCATGATCTCAGGGTTCTGGGATCCAGCCCTAGGTCAGGCTCTGTGCTCAGCATGGGTCTGCTTGAGATTCTCTCTCTCCCTCTTTCTCTTCCACTCCCCCAGCTCATGCATGCTCTCTCTCTCTCCTTCAAGTAAATAAATAAATATTTTAAAAAATAAAAAATAATGCAATAAATATACCTCTAGATAATTGTTTTCATGCATCTCTTTTGTATTTCTGGAAGTCAAATGATGGGGTCAGAGGTCATGAATAATTTTTAGACTTTTGATTGTTCCTGGATTCCCTCAAAGACTAACATGCTAACTCATACTTCTTCTTGTCTAAGAGTAAAAAAAATATAATAACTTACTTTGTTTCTCCACCCATATTTCCTGTCACTATTTCTGTGATCATATGTGAATATACTAACACCAAAATTCATCATTTTAAAATTTCTGCCAAATAATTCTCCCCTTAATAGATAAATAGTATATTCTGATATCTAAGTTGGATTATATATTATTAGAAGTTTGAGCCCTTAACACATTTGTTTTCCATTTATATTTCTTTTTTATAACTTTTTAAAATTATTTTTGTATTTTTATTGCTTGTTTGCGATCTGTCCTATCTTAAAACATTAATGTGATATTTTGATTTGAAGTGACTTCTATTATATTTTTATATACAGGGAGGCAACTTTCCCCTTCATTATTCTTCTTGCTCAAAATTTTCTGCCAGACTTATTTTTCTCTGTTTCTTTCTTCTATTCGTCTCTTCTCTTGTGGTTTTATGGCTTCTATTCGTCTCTTCTCTTGTGGTTTTATGGCTTTCTTTAGTGTTACGTTTATACTCCTTCCTCGTTTTCCTTTGTGTATTTACTATAAGTTGCTGCTTTGTGGGGGCCATGATGCTCACATATATCATACTATGTATATAACAGTCTATTTAGGTTGATAGCAACTCAGATTTGAACACATTCCAAAACTCTACATTTTTACTCCCTCCACAAATTTTATGTTTTTGATGTTACTTTTTACTTCTCTTTATTTTATGTATCCCTTAACTAATTAATTATTGCAGTTTTAGTTAATCTTACTACTTTTGTCTTTTAATCTTAATAGCTTGAGAAGTGATTTTTCTTTTTTTTCCTTTCAGCACTTTGTATATGTTTTATTACTCCCTTCTGGTTTGTGAATTTTCTGCTGAGAAATCTGCTGATAACCATATGAGATTTCTCTTGCATAAAACAATTTGTCTTCCTCTTGCTGTTTTTAAGATTCTTTATCTTTAGCTCTTAATATTTTAATTATAAGGTATTTTGGTATAGCTGTCTTCGGGTTCCTCTTATTTGGAACTCTCTAGGCTTCTTAGATTTGGATGTATGTTTCCTTCCCTGGGCTACAAAGTGTTCTAGCCATTATTTCTCCAAATAAGTTTTCTTTCTTCAACTAAGTTTTCAAAACTTTCCTTTCTCTCCCTCTCATTCTCTGAGACCTCTAGAAATGTTATTCTGCTTGACATTGCTCCAAACAAATTCTCTGTCTCCCCGCCTTGCTTGGTTCTCTGTCTTTGTTTCTATGTATTAAGTGATCGCTACCTCTCTCAGTCTTAAAGGAGTGGCCTTGTGTAGGTGCTGATCATTCTCATTCAACGTTGCCCTAGTTCTTGCTTGTCTCTTGAACATTTATGATCGTCTCAAATCACATGATTTATTCTTAATATGTGCCTATTACTGGGGGCAAAGTCTGTTAGTAATACAAGAAGAGGAATCTCATTTAGCACCTACTTTCAGGATGACTGGAAGCCAGACTCTCAGGCAGCAGTTTTTACAGGGTGCAAATATACAGACATTTCTCCAAAGAAGACATGGAGATGCCCAACAGACACATGAAAAGATGCTCAACGTCACTCATCATCAGGAAAATCAAATCAAAACTACAATGAGATATCACTTCACACCTGTCAGAATGGCTAACATCAAAAACATAAGAAACAGCAATGTTGACAAGGATGTGGACAAAAAGAATCCTCATGCACAGTTAGTGGTAATGCAAACTAATGCAGCCACCCTGGAAAACAGTACAGAGGTTCTTTGAAAAATTAAAAATAGTACTACCCTATGATCCACTAATTATACTACTGGGTATTTATCCCAAATGCAAAAATGCTAATTCAAAGGAATACATGCATTCCTATGTTTATAGCAGTATTATTTACAATAGCCAAATTATGGAAGCAGGCCAAGTATCCATGGAGACGTGAATGGATAAAGAAGATGGTGTGTGTGCGTGTGTGTGTGTGTACACACAATGGAATATATGTACATATATGTACAAACACACATACATATACATACACACACAATGGAAAGTTATTCAGTCATAAAAAAGAATGAAATCTTGCCATTTGCAAGAGCTAGAGAGTATAATGCTAAGTGATATAAGTCAGTCAGAGAAAGACATAATTACCATATGATCTCACTCATATGTGGAATTTAAGAAACAAAACAAATGAGCAAAGGAGAAACAAAGAAGAGAGAGAGACAAACCAAAAAACAGACTGTTAACTATAGAGAACAAACTGATGGTTATCAGAGAGTAGGTGATGGGGATTAAAGGGTACACTTATAATGATGAAAAAATAACAAAATAATAAAATAAAAAATAAAGTATGCAAATACATACAGTCTTGTGGAACCACAATTGTAATCCCTACTGGTCTCCAGACCAGAAGATCTGGAGGTGTCCCCTTGGGTGACAGTTGCAAAAACTGGGGTTCCAGATGAGCATATTACTTCCCACAAAGTGGGAAGTCTTGTTGAGCTGTAGCAAGGCCAAAGTGTTATACAAGGATGGTGTCTCCCTGCTTATATTCCCTGGGAGCACTTTCCTACCCTCTAGATGTGTGGGAAACCTGAAGCCTGTTCCTTAAGCTGAAGTTCCAGGCTAAGTAAATAAGCCTATTTCACAGGAATACTGAGGTGTGTTTCAGCCTGTTGTCTGTGTAGTGCCATGGGGGTGGTAGCCTGCCAAGAAGTATCTTTCCAATTGTTATAGTCCCTTGGAGCTCTGGAATGCCAGCCTCTTGGCCACCACAACCAGGCAATCAAGGGGTGTCCCTTGTGTGGGTTGCATGTGCCCACTGGCTTTAGAAAGACAGCTGGAGAGTACTGGGGACAAGGCACACTTGTTGGCTTCAGAAAGGCAGCAGAAAAATGTCTTGATTATGCCTGCCCCAAATCTTCAGCAACAGAGCAGGAGGAGTCCTTGTCTGTTTTTGTGCTGGCTTTAAGCCAGTAGTGGGAGAAGGCTGCCATTGCAAGCACTCACCAGCCTTAGCCAGGGGGCAAGGGAGTATCAGAAGTGCCCATGCTTGCAGACTTGAATTAGGAAGCAAGTGAACTCCATGACCATTTTCACTTGCCCATCCCATTAAGGGAGCAGGGAAGCACTGCAACCACCCATATATTCAGGTCTCAGAAAATGCCAGGACCATTCACTCCTGCCTGAAACAGCAAGGCGGTGAAAAGGTACCACCTTAAGCTTACCCACCTGTGTTGGTAGGCTATGTGGAGAGTGCAAAAATGACTTCCACCAGCACCTCCATTTCTAGGGAGTATCTCAGCTATCTCCCCCGCACCATAGCCAATGCTCCCAGGTCAGCCAATAAACCTCCCTCACATACAGTGTAGGTACTTTCCAAACTTTTTTTTTTTTTCACTTGCTCTAAGGGTTAGCAAGACTGCTCTTGAGCCAGCCAAGAGGGGAATCACAGGTTCCTACAACATTTTGGGACCCCCAGATATCAGCCCCATTTGTTTTCCAAGCCAGATGTCCTATACAGATTCTAAGGGTTGGGGTGCTCAATGTGGAGCACAAACCCTTTACTCTTCTGGGAGAAGCATGTAGCTGGTAAGATCTCTCCCTACTGTGTGTCACAGCACCAGGGGTGGGTTTTTTGCAAGGCTGTGTCTCTGTCTCTCCTGCCTTCTTGAGTGTATTTCTTCAGGAAACTTTAAAGTATTTGTAATAATCACTTATCTGTCCACGTGTTAAAGCTCAGTATTTGAGCCCTTGGTTAAGGTTTTTGTTTTTTTTCTCTAGAAGCAATATGTTACTTTCTAAGTTGATTCCTGGGTCTTTAGTATTTGTCATGCTATTTTGAATATCACCTCCTATGTTAACAAATTGTCTAACATATTATTACTGGCACATAGGCGACATAATTTTTAAGATATTTATTTTACACCTCATTTTATTTTGGAGTTTAGTTCATATCCTCAATAGTTTTTCAGTTAAGTTTCTTTCTATTGACTCAAAATAATTTCCTAGCTGCTATTTAACATTTCTGTAAAGTTAAAACCTATATTATGATGGAAACTATACATTTTTTTAAATGAAGCCCAATTTTTCAATATGCCCAAAGAGTGCAGTTGCCAGTGCAGAAAAATATTTACAATCTGTATATCAGTGCAGAAAATAAAAAATCATTCTAATACCTGTTTTCTCCTTAAAATATTCTTTCCTGTTTTTTTGCAACTTTTTACGCTGATTCTCTAAATCTGTATTTTTTCAAAGACATTTCTTCTCATTTCTGACACAAACCTAGTGTTTATTATTAGTATCCAAGGCTATCAGATACTCAGTAAAGAACTACTTATTCTGTGTACATTTGAGAAAAAAAGAAATCTCTCAGAGAGGTGGTGAGTTAGAAGTACCCCCCGGAGGGACAACTCAGAATCATATACAAAAGGCCTATTACTAAAGCTGGAATAAAAAAAAAACAGGGTTTGAGATTTTGACTCCATTGTTTACTATCTGGATGACTGAAGATAATTTACTTAATTTTTCTCAGCCACATCTTCATCTGTAAATTGGAACTAAATAATAAATAAATAAAGTAGCAAATAAAGAATAGATAATGACAACAATCATAACAACAATAAAATCACCTTCAAATCCTTAATGCCCAGCATACAGTCAGTGCCCAAACAATACCTGTTGAATGGCTTATTTGTCACCATTCTAACTGGTCTACAGACAGTAGGTATTGCGCAAGTATTTAATGTTGTGAGCCTCAGTGGAGATAATAATATAA
The DNA here is from genome assembly GCF_020171115.1 of Neogale vison. Taxonomy (NCBI): domain Eukaryota; kingdom Metazoa; phylum Chordata; class Mammalia; order Carnivora; family Mustelidae; genus Neogale; species Neogale vison. The sequence continues at coordinate 178,687,284 of NC_058096.1, read as the reverse complement.
AAACATCTTGTGAACCATAAAGCACTCTACAAATGCAAGGGGTTTTTATGAGCCCAAAGGAACATGATACTTTTCACTCTTAGAAGATATAAAATTTCAAAATACTGTCTATCTTCCAATCTACTACAATAAGCTGGCAGCAACAGAAATTCAGCGTTAGATTACAAGACCATGGTTTAAGAACTAGGCTTCATGCCCAAAAGCTCCCATGAAGATATCGGTGCATCTTACTGACTCAGCAAAGCTGCATTGAGAAGCACTAAGTGAAGCACTAAGTGAGAAGACAGAGCTGTTCAGAATTGCACCATGACCCAGAGGCAGCCCTCTAGGCAAGCTGTAGACTCCCTGTGCTTCCTAAGGGCCATGGGAAAGGCAGTGTCAGAAGACAACAGGGGAAGCATATGGAAGGAGAACAGTATGCTGACAGCTGAAACACTGTTTTATAATAACACATAAAAGTAACAGCTATGCCAGTTAAAATGGGATAACTTTAAAATATATGCATATGTATATACACACAGAGACATGTCTTAAAAACCAGGATAAAGAGGCTGTGTCAAGAGGCAGATCAAATCAGATGAAGAGTCAGGAATTTGCAAGCTCTTGTCTATACCCCCGATGCACAATACTGGAAGTTGGAAGAGGACCAAGATTCACCCCTCCTCCATACCAGGTCCTCCATACCAATGGATGCAAGAAACTAACACAACACATTAGCTTTACTTATGGCAGAGCAATTGAGGGGGTGGGATGGTAAATGGTTTTGGAGAATGTAGCTTTGAGTTCAGTGAATAACTCTTATTTCCTTCAGAAACCTGAATCTTGGGGTCAACCCATATGAGGATAGGTGGATCTGTGGAAGAGATGAGTTCTCTCACTCAGTCAGATGAATAGAAGAGAATAGCTTACCCCAAACAGCAGCAGCAGCAAAATGCAGCACATAAAAAAGCAATAGAGGGTCTGGTGTTGCTTTTTTAATTCAGTCATCTCATCCCCTAGGAAATGTGGCTCAGTGAATGTCCCCAGTTTTGATCAATCAGATTATTTCTTATTAAAGATTATTTATTACTAGTATTTTCTTTTAAAAATTATTACTTATATCATTATATGCTTTATATTTAAATGATATACTACAGAAATTTCATATAAATAATATGTGAAATCCAGGAGATTACAGGGGCTTTAATACATATTCTATATATGAAGTAATAATACAACAAATTGGCTATTGCTAATATATTGATACAACTGTAAATAGCTAGATTCAGAACCTAAGATACATAAACATTTGCCAAACAATAAATTCTCAATATGGCACAAGAAGTTACTGATTAGAGAAAGATCATGTTAGTGTAACCACACGGGCCATATAAAGGCTATACCTTCCTCATTTGGACTTCACTGATTTGCAATTATTTTAATTCTAATTGAACCAAGACAGGGTTTTATAAGCCAGAAAGTAATGCTTAGAGACAATCTTCCCCATGTTAACAAAGTTCAAAAGGACACTTGGAAGTACCATTAGGCACCTGAGAAGCACTGAGTTCTACCCATGATAAGGCCAGACTTAGACCTCAAGATGAACTGATGATTTTTAATGAAATCTCCTTATTTTATAGATGAGAACCATGAGTCTCTGGGAGGTGAAGACACTCTCAAAGCCACAGAGTAGCAGAACCAAAACCAGATCTTCCAGTCACAAAGGAGAACATTCTCTATACAATAGTATGCCCTCACTCTGCCTTATTAATAACAAGATGCTCTTCCTTATTAAGTAAATTCTTATAGTTTAGCTGCAGAATTCTGCTGTGAAGCTACATTTCTTGTTAACCGCTCCATAATTCAGAATTTCAGTGAAGCAGCACAGTCTTCCCATTGGAACATCTGCATTGTTTGCTATTATTATTTTGTGTCACCATTTTATATGATGATGATGACTTACTATAGCACAATGCTTAAGGAATGGAAAATTAAAAGATAACGGGTCTTATTACTACTTATTTGTAAAATACAAAAAAGCTCTGGAGAAAATGCTCATTATTTGCATAGATTCCCCAATGTAAATCTCAGAAGGGACACATGGATTTTCTATGGGATTGATATAATCAATGATTTACATAGTCCTCCACACCACATGGAATCTGAAGAGGTAAGGATATAGAGCAGCAAGAGGAAGACACAGAATTTCATGTTGGGCAGAGTATGCTCTTTTGGTCCTCTGAGACCAATTTCAGTATGTGTGTGTGTGTGTGTGTGTGTGTGTGTGTGTGTGAGTTGGGGTGGGGGGATCCCAGAAATACAACAAAGCAATTCTTAGATACCAGCAGAGTGACCAAGAATTCAACTCAGCTCAATTCAGTTCTGACACTATCTACCCAGAAGCAGCATCAGATTCTACATGTTCAGGGGTCTGTACTACAAGATGGCCTCCTCCCCCACTTCAGACACTGGTCACAAGGCCCGGCTGGGCTTCTAACCTCTGGCTATAGACTGGGGGTTCAGTTGATGTTCTCCTTAGGTGGAGCAGCTAGAGCAGCTCATAGAACTCAGGTAAACACATTCATTGGTTTATTAAAGGATATGATAAAGAGTACAAATACAGGGGTGCCCGGGTGGCTCAGTGGGTTAGAGCCTCTGCCTTCGGCTTGGGTCATGATTCCGGGGTCCTGGGATTGACCCCTGTATCGGGGTCTCTGCTCGGCAGGGAGCCTGCTTCCTCCTCTCTGCCTACTTGTAATCTCTGTCTGTCAAATAAATAAATAAAATTTAAAAAAAAAAAAAAGAGTACAAATACACAGGCAGATGAAAAGATACATGGGTCGAGGTCCCAAACAAAGCAGCTCCTGTCCCACTGGAACTTGGGGCCAGGCTCAGTGGTTCATGGGGATATTCTGTTTCCCTACATGTAGAAGCTCTCCAGAAAAAAAGGCCCAAAAAGTTGTCCTCTTAGGTTTCTTTTGGAAGCTTCATTACACAGTCATGTTTGACTAAGTCATTGGCCGTTGGCTGATTTAACCTCCACCTCCTCCATACACCCCAGAGGGTGGGAAGATTGTGGGACTAAAGTCTGAACCTTTTAATCAAATGGATGGTCCTCTGGGCAACCAGTCCCCTCCTTTGGGTGGGGTCCAAAAGTCACCTTCACTAATAACTAGATACCTATTTCACTTGTATGATTCTGAAGCATTTTCAGAAACTGTGGGTGAAGACCAAATATATCTTCAAATGACCAGCATATATTTCTTATAAATCATTATATCACACATGCCAAATGGATTTAGGTCAAGTTCTACAGTCTGCTCATCTATTCTTAATCTATTCTTAGAAGGAGGAAATCCTAAGGATGGGGAAAATTGGCCTTAAATGTAACTAAAGGGGGACCTTGATCTTTTGCCCACCCTAATCCCATTATGTTAGGCTCCTCATTCCCCAGTTATATCTCCCACTCTTTCTTTTATATATGCCTAGAAACATTTCTAGTGGAAATAGCTATGTTTAGCCTTCCAGCTCAAAAGTACTTCCTATTCTCTTCTTTATTAATCCAAATTCTTTCACCTTTGAGTACCTAGCTCTAGGAAACCTTAGTTCTAATGCCAGCCTACAGTTTACTGTGTGACCACAGGCAAATCATTTAATTGCTCTGACCCTCCTTTCCTGAGCTGTAAAATGAGATAATAACAGTATCTGCCTTATAGAAAGTCACTGTATAGAAAGTGCATCACAAAACTACTCACCAGCATTAGTTGGGTGATGGCAAGTGATGTTTTAGATTATTATTTTCTTTCCAGTAGCGACACTTCACTACTTCAGCAGGAACACTTCACCCCCTCTGAGGAAAGCCGTTATGACTGGCACTCAAATTCTAGATCATCCCAGGGACAGTTTAGAACCTCTTGTGGTTTGGTAACTGAGAAGTTGCTCTGGTAAACCACCCTTTATCTAGCTCTGAGAACAGGGTTGTGTTAGAACACAGTACCAGAAAATGCAGCAATTTATTGTCTCACAGGTCTGGGGGCTGGAACTCTAAAATCCATGTGTCAGCAGGACCGTGCTTTCTCTGCTGGTTTTAACAAAGAATTCTTCCTTGCCTCTTTCTGCTTCTGGGATGTGGCAGCAATCCTTGGTATTCTTGGACCTGCAGATGCAGCACTCCAGTTACATGACTCCTTCTCCCTGTCTGTCTTCACATCATCTTCCCTCTGTGCATTTTTCTCTATATCCAAATTTCCCCTTTCCATAAGGACATTAATCACAGAAAATTAGGGCCCTTCCTAATTTTAACTTCATTGTAACTTGATTACCTCTGTAAGACAAATACAGTCACATTCTAAGCTACTGGAGTTAGGACTTCAATGTATCTTTTGGGAGGAGGGGCATAATTCAACTTGTAACAATGGTTTAACATAAAGTTGACATAGCCATATAGTAAGTTTAATGATCACATAGTAAGGTGACCATTAGAATAGGGCTATTATTTGTATTATATTATTGTCAGCATTCTTCAGCATGGCAGTCTATCTTCTCTATTTTACCCACATTAGTCTTTCCTCCTCAACTGAACTTAAGTTCACTGATAAACAAAGCCAAGTTTTGGGGCACCCGGGTGGCTCAGTGGGTTAAAGCCTCTGCCTTCGGCTCAGTTCATGATCCCAGGGTCCTTGGATTGAGCCCCGCATCGGGCTCTCTGCTCAGCAGGGAGCCTGCTTCCTCCTCTCTCTCTGCCTGCGTTTCTGCCTACTTGTGATCTCTGTCTGTCAAATAAATAAAATAAAATAAAATAAAATAAAATAAAATAAAATAAAAATCTTTTAAAAAAAAAAAAGAAAGAAAAGCCAAGTTTTATTTATTTACTTTTAGATGATGATATTAGTCTGCTAGGGCTACTGTAACAGAATACCACAGACTGGGTGGTTTAAACAACAGAAATGTATTTCCTCAGTTTGGGAGGCTAAAAGCCCAAGATCAAGTTACCAGTAGGATTGGTTTCTGGTGAAATGTTTCTCCCTTGATTACATATGGCTGCCTTCTCGCTTTGTCTTCGCACGGTCTTTCCTCTGCGTGTGTCTATCCCTAGTATCTCCTCCTCTTCCTAGAAGGACACCAGTCCTATTGAAATAAGTTCTCACCACTATAATCTCATTTACCCTAATTATCTCCATAAAAGCTCTATTTACAAATACAGTCACATGGGGCATTAGGGCTTCAACATATGAATTTTGGGGGACACAATTCGGTCCATAACAATGACATTCTGTCCGAAGCAGGGGTTTAGCCATGTGGTAGCAATTAATGTGTTCCATTTAGCAAAACATTCACATATTCACTAGAAGAAGAGAAAAGAAGTTCTCAAAAGTCTGTGTGGGGGAGGGTGGTAGGAGCGTATTCTTCATAAATTCTCTAGTTGAATTATTTTCTTTACATGTCACTCCTTTGAAAGACAAATATGATGTGAACTTCTAGATGAAGCAACACCATAGAATTACCTAAATATTTGCTTCAAGTCTGGTATTGTGCTAAATAAAGAGAAGGATCTAGAAATAAAATTTACATTTTCCAACTAATCCCTACATCCTTACTTTGGTGATGGTGAGCAATTTACAGGTTGAAGGCAAAGCATAAGACTGGTATCTTTTTTGAGTCTTTCAGAGTAATGCAGTAAAGCTGCCATGTCTTACCTTCTCACAAGGCTCTTCTTTCCAGGACACCACAATGACTGACCTTCAGAACACTGTCTTCTTATGCTTTGAAAGACACAGGACTGGCCACAACACAAACCCCCAAGAAGTCACGATAAAATCCACCTGCATCCTGCATCAGGCTCACCTAGGACTCTGATCAAGTGATGGTGTCCTCTCACAAGTCTTCCAAGTGCCAGACCCACCAGTGTCGGTGCAATCTGTGAGGAGCTGGGACTATCTCACGTTCTTATAACTGCCAGACACTCTCTTGCCTACCTGAGAGCTGGGTGCCAGGAATTCTGTTGTCACAAGTGTCCCACGAGTGGGGCCTAGGCAGTTCAACCTTCAGAGTCTTCGTCAATTTATCCCATGTTTGGATGCAGGGGGGGGAACGAGATCTAGAGTAGGTTTTCCAGAAACCTGACGTCTTGTAGAAACCTACTCTTCTCTCATCCTTTCCAAATGCTGTGACCACACCATCAGCCTTCACACATTTAGTTTAAAGTAGGCTATTTTGGCACATTGTTAGTGGCCCCATAACTATTCACTCATCCACCCTTTTCTTAGCAAATCATTTATCAAAGGGAACAACTGCAAGCTATACCTGGTACCAGACGATGGGATGTAGAGTTGAACCAAAGAGACTGAGCCTCTGTCTTCAAGGAAGCTATTGAATTATATGTAGATGGCCTGACTCCAACTAGAATTGAAGGCAGGAAAAAGGTCTCTGGAGTCTTTTGTATCCCCCCACAGTGGCTGATGCAGGGTTGTGCCCACAGCAGGTGCTCAATAAATAACTAGTGAGTCATGAACCAGATGTCCAGGGTCAGCTTTGTTGCCTGGGTAGCTGCTGATTTATGACTCCATATGGTGACCTTCTCTAACCTTCTCATTGCCTTCTATCCCAACGCTGCATCCTTCTTCCCTCTGCATCTATTCCCCCATTTCTAAAAGCACAAAACGTGCTCCCTTTCCCCTTATCCCTCTCCATATCCTGATTAACCCAAGTAGAACAGAAAAAGTGAAGGAGTTGGGGAGGTTTCTTCCTCTGTTCCTGTGGGCTACCAGACAGACTGGCTAAGCTGTTTCTCCCGATGAAATACAAAGTTAAAACCATTCCCAATCACATTAACCATTGTCAGGAAGAAGCTGATTAGTTACAAAGCATGATAATGCAGAGAAAATCCTAATTAAGAGAAACGAGGGAATCTAACACATATCATCAGTCATTGTGCTGTCATCCTTACTCATATAACAAGGGGTGGTTTGTGCCAAGAGTCTGGCTATCGCTTTTGAAAGAGAACTATTTATAATTAGAGTTGTGTTGAATATTTAAAAGTTGCAAAATTACCATGTCTCTAGGGGAAAATGTCTGTGGAACCATGCAACTGCAAATCCAGAAAGACTTCTGATGCATTTAAGAGATTCCAATTTTGTATTAAACAAGGAAAATGGGCCATAGCAATTAAAAGAAACATGCATTTTGCAAAACCATCCAGCTAATTAATTGTCATCTCGAAAATACTACTAAGCTTATAGAGTGATGATGAATTCCACACTTAATGATTATTTGGTAAATTGCAATTTGAGGTTCATTTCTTTACAGATTTTATAGACTACTTAATAAATAGTTCCTCCTATGTCCAGTGTCATTTATCTAGGACCTCTATTTATCCATTCAGAGTACAAGAGAAAAAAATACTAGAAATAAAGCTCTAAGTACTAAAATAGCTATTACAAAGTCCATGTGCTTTTATTCACTGGGAGGCCCTCAGGGCCATTGAGACACTTATTTTTTTAACTTCATATTATAAAAAATTTCAAACTATAGAAAAGTTGAGAGAATGGTATAATGACTCACTCTACCCATCACACAGCCTGGACAAATATCAACTCATGGCTAATCTAATTTCCTCAATACCCTATCTACTTCCCCTCTCAACCAGATTATTTTGAAGCAACCACAAGAGGTAAATTTTGTCTGTGAATATTTCAGTTTGTACTTCTAAAAGATAAGACTCTAAAAAACCTCCCATGAAAATGACAATTATTACACCTAAAATAATACTATATTATTATTATAAAATAACAGCTACTTTTCTACTCCTTATGGACACAACTGTATCAAGTTTGCATACGTAGCTTTCTTTCCTTTAATAGGCTTAGAGGAGCAAATTAGAGGGCAGCGGGGGATGGAGATGAGAAGGTAGGCCATGTAGCCACCTACCAGCTGAAAAATGTAATTTCCTTAAGCCTTAATTGTTTTAAACATAAATTTGGTTGATATAATGGTTAAATTAGAGATGACATAATATATGTGAAGAATCCAATACAGTGCCTTGCACACACTTAAGGGTGCAAAGTCAGCTCTCATACTTAAAATGCTTAAAACAAAAATATTATCAGTAGTAAAGAAGTAAATTCTCTGGAGATTTACATAAAAAAACCATTAAGGACCACCTTGCTTTTAAACCAGCAAAGGATAATTTATGAGCACATCTTATGTAATTTAGTAGCTTTTGATGCCACTACTGAGGGCTCACTCTCTTCTCTTGACTTCTGTGATGCCAAGAAAACCTTCTGGCGGCTCCTTCTTAATCTGCATCGAGGGCACCTTCTTGATACACGATCATTAAATGTTCAAATTCTTCAAAGCCTAGTCCTAATTCTAGCTTGCTTTCTTTTCCCCTCTACCTTCTCAGTAGTTTTTTGTTTGTTTAATCAACTTCCATGGCTAAAAACACCATCTAAATGCTAGCAACCCAAGCCAGATCTTACTTCTCAGCTCTAGACTTTATAACCAACTCCCTGACAGACATCTTCACCTGAATGTTTCATAGCATTTCATGAAGCTGTTGATAAATTTGTTCTTACCTACCTCTGTTTTAGTTTTCTTTTGCTATATAATGAATCACTTCAAACTTAATGGTTTAAAACAGAAAAGTATGTTTTTTTGTGTGATTTTGGATGGTTCTACCACTCCATATGGGACAAATAGGGTTTATTAGGAGGATTAAAAGTTCTAAAAATGCACATGGCTGGTGGCTGATACTGGCTGCTGGTGGGAAGTCAGTGGACGTGATGAGCCACAGTTCGGTTCTCCTCCCCGTGAGCTTTTCCAGGTAGCTGCTTGGGCTTCCTCACAAATGGCAACTGGATTCCAAGCACAAGCATTCCAAGAGACAAAGGCAGAGGCTGCAGCTCTTTGAAGGTCCAGTCTCAAAAGCTGCACAGCATCACTTCACTTTAACTGTGTTCTATCAGGACAGAGCCGGCAAGGGACCAGCCCAGAGTCAAGGGGATGAAAAACAAATCCCACCTCTTATTGGAAGAAGAGTACTGTCACACTACAGAAAAGCAAGCCAGATGGGAGATATTTTTGCAGTCATTTTTTTTTTAAAGATTTTATTTATTTATTTGACAGAGAGAGATCACAGTAGACAGAGAGGCAGGCAGAGAGAGAGGAAGGGAAGAAGGCCCCCTGCTGAGCAGAGAGCCCAATGCGGGACTTGATCCCAGGACCCTGAGATCATGACCTGAGCCAAAGGCAGCGGCTTAACCCACTGAGCCACCCAGGCACCCCTGCAGTCATTTTTAACAACAAAATTTACTACATTCTCTGTAATTGTATTCTTCCTCCAGAGTTCCCCTTCTCATAAATGGTATCACCATCTACCCAGAAGCTCCGAGTATGATTACCCTCCTTGACCCTCAACCTCTATGTTTCTTCAATCACTGAATGTTGCTCTTTTTACCCCTAACCTTATATATTTCCTTTTCTCTATATTCACTGTCACAACTTAGTCTAAACCATCATCATCCCCTGTCTGGAATCCTGAAACAGACTTTCAATGGTCACTCCATTTCTAGGTTGGCTATCTTTATTCCCTTCTTTCTAGAATGGAAAGAAAGAGCAGTCCTCCCATTAAAACCTGTCTATACCTTTTCACTGCTGTTAATCAAGTTCAAATCGTTAACCTAGCCAAGGAGGTCCTGCATGAACTGCCCCACGCCCATACACATAATCATTCCCTTACAGTGGCCTATTGTATTTTCCAAATAAATCACAGTATTACCTCTATCAAGCTTATGCCTGTGCTGTTGTCTTTATCTAAAGTGCTCTTCTTCCCACTCTTGACTCAGCTAATCCCCACATCTCTTTCATGTCACAGCTAAAATACCATTTCCTTGGGGAAGCTTTTTCTAACCATTTATAAGAAGGTAAGTCACTATTCCACACTCTAACAGTATGGAGTGCCATTAATTTGTAGTACCTATCATAACACAATTAAAGAATTTTTCACTAAATTAGAGTTGATTCTGGTCATTGACAGCACTTACGTTCTATAGAGTCATCAAGAACACTAAATTAGCAAATACCGAAGCGTGGCTCCCAGGGGAACTATGGGGTTAGGTTCCTGCAAGTCTCTGGTCATTACATTTTCATCAGCTGCTCAATACATAACCTTGTTTTATGGTGTGTCTGTTTAAAGATACCTCATTTGCTGTATGTTGTTGATTCATTAGCACTGAAATCAGGGTCAATGGCACCATAATCATGATGGAAGGAAGCTTATCTAATATGTTAACGCACTTCACAGACTTCTTGTGCTTAGAAACATTAGACTGCATGTTAGCACTAAGCCTGAGGGATATTTTAAACAGAAAACTCACCAATAAAATACCAAAAAGGTAGCAGTAAATCCACCATGCAAAGGATACTTTTTTACAGGATGCAAGCTGAAACAAGAAGGTTAAATCTTACTTAACCTTGGCTGGGAACACTGGGATTGAGCATCTCAAATTCTTTGCTGCTCTGTGCATGTCTGCAAATGACCCTGAAAATGCTGTATTGATCTGGGGGGTTACAAATATGTTTTAGTGAGTAGATGAATTTGCAAATATGAAATCTGGGAATAATGAGGGATCAACTGTCCTAGTTAAATGGATGCTTCCCTTGCTAGGTCATAAACGTCCCGAGAGTAGAGGTCTTATCTGCCTTATTCACTACATCCTACCATGTCTGACACATAGTAGGTACACAATAAATATGTGTCCAATTAACTAACTTATTTGATTTTACCTTTCCTTTCAGGATACAAAATTCCATTCTTAACCTTAACTGCCATATAAAGAAACAATAGGACTAGCTTGGCAAGACTAAAAGGAATATATAAAGACCAAAGTGAGATGATCTTTTGTTAAATTTGAGTCGGCTTGGATATGAGATAAGTAGGCACTTCTATAACTGGGCTGCTGAAGAGAAGCTGGGAATTGGTGAAAATCGAGGGATGAGGGAGACTGACCAGGCATAGAACTGGCTCTTGGTAGAGTAGTTGACATTCAAAGTGCAGGTCCAAAGCATAGAATCTCTTTTGAAATTGTGCCTGGGGCAAAGCAGTCCTCAGGGAAGGGTAAGAGAATCAATGAATAAAAAATTAGATGGGCAGATATTTGAATGACTAAGGAAAACAGACAACTGAGGTGACCAAATTTAATCAGCATGATACAGTGTCCTTTGTCTAAGTGGCATCAAATGCCTTCGGTCAAGTGCACAGTGAAAAAAATCACTTTGGATGAAAACTCTATTCATAAGAAAAACACAGAGAGTGGTCTTGATTATCTGTGTATGATTTAGCTCCTGGGAAGAGAGAGAGCACAATTTAAGCAAGGTGTCAAGGCCTGACTTTGCCGGTTGGATCCTTCTTTTAAAATTTAAATTAACATTAAATTAACATATAATGTAGTATTTGTTTCAGGGATGCAGGTCTGTGATTCCTCAATCTTACACAATTTACAGCACTCATGGATCCTAAACAACTGGTAGTCCCATTAAAGAATGAGTGATTAGGGAAGGAAATCAAAGCAAATTTACAGCCGTACATCCTAGACCATCACAGGGAGAGCAGGACCTGTATCCTCTTGTGAAACAGACTCCAAATTCAACAAGTCTAATTCCAAAGCCTGCTCTTGGCTTGAGCTAATATCATTCTGCTCATTCTCACAGGGACTGAGTGAGTTGAGCCTGTGGTGGGGCCCACAGGGGATAGCAGCTGAAAGAGACTGGTGAACAAACAGGTTTCCCCTTTTGAAAAATTCCATAGCATTAACTGAACGAAAGACTGAAGGACCAACTTTGAAAGATTTAGAAGATAACATTTATTTCAACTGAGAGTTATTGAACACCCATTAGGTACAAAAAAACAGGGATGTGGAATTGAGGAAATATCAATGCAAGATGAACGTGTCCTTCATCAAGTGTGTGAAACTTCAGAATGCAAGAAATAGCCAATTATGCTAATTTCCTAAGAGATTCCAAAAGACTACAAAGGTTGATGATTTTCTAATTAGCATCCATAGGACTATTGCACAGAAAATCATTTCAAGATATACTAACGGTCCTTGAGAAATAGAAAAGGAATGGAAAAATGCATTGAATGAAAGCTCAGTCAAATCAAAGGAAAGGTGAAAATTCTAAAATATTCCATGGGATTCCATGTGGATGCACATGCACAATGCAATCTACACTCGTCCATATCTAGATTACATAGGTAAGCACATGTAATTGCAGGGTTTTCCCTGTAAGCACTGACAGACACCTGAACGGTCCCAAAAAGAGAACATGGAGCAATTTATGCAGAGCTAAGTCTGATTTTCCTTACCCTTACTCAGTCTGGAAGTTTAGCCTCACACATGCTGTTTTTGCTCTCCAAAATAACACACTTGAAGAGAAAATCACAACCACAGGAAAACCTTGTGGGTTATGTTCAAGATAACCAGCTGAATTTCTTAAGAAGTCCTTCTACTTCTTCATTAAAATAATGATATTTACCTGGAGTCATTTGGCCTTTAGCAACAGGTCTTGGTTTTGAAAATACACCTGAAAAATAGTGTCTTAAGGCAAAAGAAAGGCTGTGGAACTATGGGTTGCACTGGAGTGTCCAGTCCAGTGTGAACCCTGAAGAAAACAAGAACTGATTTGCAGTCCTTTCAGTCCATCTCTCAGCCTAAGATCATGTATAACATAGCCCCTGGGCTCACACATGTGTGTGCATGTGTGGACACAGGTAGGCTCTTGCATAACCACAGTCTGATTGTAGGCTATTTCCTGATTTTGGCCCTTTGGGAACTACCAGGAGTTAACAAATGATCTTATTTTGTGATTTCTTTCTGTCCCTGGTGGTAACTGTCTGAAATCATAAGAGATAGTCATTAAGCTTCTTCTCCCCTCCTCTTTCCATCTTAAGACATTTAGCTTCCTCTCTGGCCAAGATCATTCCGGTTCTTTTTCTATGGCTATCTCCCCAACCCAGTTCTCTAGTTGCCAATATCTACTGTAAACCTAAAATGTCTACTAGGACAACAAACGTTGCCAGGAATGTAAGATTCTGGCCAAGGCCCTACAGACCTCGCATACAGATGACCCTTGAACAATAAGGTTTTGAAGTGTGCAAATCCACCTATATGTGGATTGTTTTCAATAAATAAAGTACAGTATTGTAAATGTATTTTTTCTTACTTATGATTTTATTACTAACATTTTCTTTCTCTGGCTTCCTTTGTTGTAAGAATACAGCATGAAATACATATAATGTACAAAATATATATTAACCAACTGTTCATGCTGTCCTTTAGATTTCTGGTAACCAGTAGCCATTTGGTAGTTAAGCTTTGGGGCAGTCAAAAATTATGCACAGATTTTTAATTGCACAGGGGTCAGCATCCCTAACCAGCACATTGTTCAAGGGTCAGTTGTTCTTAGGGAGGTGTGGGCAGAAGATCACCAATGGTGGAAGAAGCAGAAACTTTGGGTAACTTCTTCAAATCCCCTGCCCTTACCAAGACACTGCCTGGCTTCTAAACCCCAACTCTGAGGGCATTCTCCTACCTCTTGAGCACTCTGTCATCTAAGTGGCATATCAAGAAATTAATGCACACTTGGAATAGTCCTCAACCAATGTCTGATCAGAGTTGGTATGTAATTACCCAGTTCCAGGCCTGTTGGGGAGCAAAACTCTGCGGTATGTATTCTTCCCTGGCATCCAGAGCTTCCCCAACAGGACTAAACTCTAGCAGCCATAGTAAATCTGGCTTGATGACTCTCCTTCTTTGCTGTCTGCCTTCCCTTTATTGCCTTCCTTCCCCAATCCCTACTGGGGTTCTCTTTAAACCGCAAATCAATTGCTTATATCAAATCCTGTCTCAGGGTTTGCTCTGAGGAATACAAGGAGAGTCAGTAGCACACAGAAGATTCAACACAGAATGTTCACGACAGTGACACTCAAAGATCCAAGTGAAAATGCCTGGGAGGGAGTGGGGTTCCATCAGAGTAAATTAAAGGGCATTAAGAAAAAGAATGGTGAAGGCAATTCACAAGGCTGCTGAAAATGAGAAATGTTCAAGGGAAATCCTGTAAAATACCATAAAATGAAGTGATCTGCTCTTCAAAGCACTTGAAAAGCAACGTTTTCAGAAAGAACAAACCTGAAGTTCAAGGTTAGAAAGAACAGGAAGGTCTAATGAACAATTCTAATTAGCATTTTTCCTAGATGGTATTATAAAGGAAAAATTAAGGCATAGGTTTGGTGAAATACAAGCCAATGTCGATTAACCCCCACATACGTTTGCTCACCTCTAATAATACTCCTATCTTATTAAATGGGCCACAACTATTCTGTTGCTGGTAATTAGGTTCAGAGTTTGTGTCACAATTGTAATGGATTATTGATTGCCTCTTAAAGAACTTCATAGCTCCTCAGGCTTAGAATCCATTAATGAATGCTGGAGCTGATAAAGTTGAGTTTAATTACATACAGTATGTCTTGTTAGACATTAAACTTGCATTTTTTATTATTATTTTTTTTTCTCAGTTGAAATTTTATTTTAAGCCTTCACGAAATACATATGTCTTAGCTGCACTTTATTCTTCAGAAGCCATGGGCATCAGTGAAAATTTAATTTGGAAAAAAAACTTAGCACATTTTTCTTTATGATTTATTGTTTTATATAGTAGTAAAGCCATATTTGTGCCTGACTGGGTATTTTCAGGGAGATCTGAAATCTGATTAGGTATTCTCCATCATGAGGGCCTTCTTCCTTGTTCTCCAACTTCCGGCTACAGCTCCATGCCTGGTCACTGCTCTGCTTGAGAGGATGGCATATGTCACCCCTGCCTTAGAAGAGGCAGCTGTGTGAATGGCACAGGGGTCAGGTGGCCACAGACTCATAAGTTTGGACAGAAATGAAGCAAAACTTTCACCCCAGGTTCCTAATCTTAGCTTGTTCCAGGTAAGCAGTCACCTATTTGAAGAACATTCTCAATAGGGTCAGTGGGCTTGATGTGAAGCCCCAGATATTATATGAAACATATTTGCAAAGGAAAATACCACTACACCTTCCTATCACTTATGACAATACGGTAATAAGGGAAAGAGCTATTTCAACTGGAAGCGCCGTTTTCCCTAGTTTCCAAAACCCAGGTCAGGTCTCTACCTCCATTAAATGTTCCTGAACTACACAAAAGTTTCTCTCTTCCCTGAACTAAAATCTCTTGTTTTCTTTCTATCTCTCATTTGGAAATGAACAAGGCATTACAGAGCTCCTGAATGTCATTTTCTTGGGGACAGGGATGACTTCTTCTAAGCTTCCCAAGAAGGCTGATCCACTTCTTTCTGTTCAAGGGTTTGCACCTTATTTGGAAGTCAAAGGAGGCACATGAAATCCCCCTCTTGGAGCAAGGCATGGGATAGAGTAGGGAGAGAACATCAACAGAGAAATGCATTTAAAAAATAGGGCAACCTATGAATACCTCTATAATGTCTGAAAGTGTCACCAGTAAAATCCCACTGGCTGATTTTCAACGGCTTCCAAAGCAACTCTCCTTGTAGACCATTTCCCAAGCCAAAGGCAAAAAGAAAAGCACTGGGATAAATGGATTAAAAAGATGTGATACACACACACACACACACACACACTATTTAGCCATAAAAAATAATGAAATGTTGTCATTGGAAACAGATGGACCTTGAAGGTATTATGCTAAGTGAAATAAGTCAAACAGAGAAAGACATTCTGTGTGATTTTACTACAAAACAAAGTAAAACAGAAACAGACTCATAGACACAGGAAACAAACTGGTAGTCACCAGAGGGGAGGCTGTTGGGGGGATGGGAGAAACAATTGGGAGAGGTTAAGAGATACAATCTTCTAGTTATAAAATGAGTAAGTCATGAAGATACAATATGCAACACAGAGAATATAATCAGTAGTATTGTAATAATTTTGCACAGTGACAAAAGGCAACTAGACCTATCATGGTGATCATTTTGTAATATATAAAAATATGAAATCAATATGTTATATACCTGAAACTAATGTAATAGTATATATCAATTATAATTCAATTTTTTTAAGTGAGGGGGAAAAAAAGAAAAGGACCATGCATATCTAATCAAAGTTTGACTACAAAAGAAAGCAGTAGCTTAATCAATGATATTAGCATATCTGACAAAAGAGCACATCAATAGAAATAGGGGGTGGTTCACACGGAATATAAAAAGTGAAAAGATTTCTGCCGTAAGTATCCAGACCTGTGGAGATACAGTGCCTTCTGCCAGTCTGTTTTCATACAGTCATTTTAAGTTTGGAAGGGTTATCCTTTAAGACCATCCCCTAGGGCTGGGGTGCCTGGGTGGCTCAGTGGGTTAAGCCTCTGCCTTCAGCTCGGGTCATGATCTCAGGGTCCTGGGGTTGAGCCCCACGTCAGTCACATCGGGCTTTCTGCTCAGTGGGGAGCCTGCTTCCCCCTCTCTCTGCCTGCCTCTCTGCCTACCTGTGATCTCTCTCTCTGTCAAATAAATAAATAAAATCTTTAAAAAAAAAAAAATAGACTATCCCCTAGGGCAAAGGGAAAGTAGAGGTCATGTGTCTCAAATTTTTCAGAGAGGAAACAAATATGTTTAATTGCCAAAAACATGAGAAAAAGAAAGTTGTGAAATCAACTACGTAAATTGTGACCAATGAGTCAGTGCTCTATCTGAAGTTCTGTAATTGAAAAATTGTTAAACTTATTACCAATATAGAAAACAAATAAAGAAACCTTATCATTTCAGAAGAATAAAACAGATATGTAGTTCTACTACTGAGCCATGCAGACACATCTCCCCTATATGGTCAACCCCATATTCTCCTAGGATTTTGATTCTAGGATCAAAAACAACTTTGGGAATGTAATTTAGCTTCCCAAAGTGGTCTGCTTCCAGGTGCATAGTATTTAAGGTGGTTTTCTCTATAACTAACTCTTTTTTGATCTTCATGAAATACAATTTCCTCTAGGATGCCTTCCCCTGACCAGGCATTTTAACAGCTTTTACACTTCCCTTATAACACTCAGTGCACATAAAATTATGGACTCATAGTCTCTTCTCCACCACATTGTAATCTCCTTGAGTCTAGGGTCTTTATTTAAAATTAATTTATTTTTTAATTTTAATTAATTTATTCATTTGAGAGACAGAGAGCGAGCAGGGGGAGGGGAAGAGGCAGAGGGAGAGAGGGAATCTCAAGCTGACTCCAGGCAGGGTCTATCATGGAGCTCGATCCCAACTGTGAGATCCTGACCTGAGCCAAAATCAAGAGTGGGACTTTTAATGACCTGAGACACCCAGGCACCTCAAAAGGCAACATCTTTTTATAGGATGATCAACAATTCTGGTTACCCCAGGCTGGGCAGGTAGGGAGGGGGGCTGCTAAAGGGAGGAATTTCAGTGCTAAAAATGGGAAAGTCAGAGAAACTAAAGTAGGACAATTTGATCATTCTATTGGGCATTGCTATTTTTGAAATACCTACCATGTCTAAAAAATACTTTCCAAACATGTAAATAAGGAAAAGGTACATGTCATGAGGAAAACTTGTACATAAGGGAAAGGTGTAAAAAGCACAACACATAATTGTTTGCACACTATTATATCTCTGAAATACACTGAAAGGAAAAATAAAAGTACTTACTGTGATTCCATGAGAAGGTCACGGTTTCATGAATTTTTACATGAAAAACTGTTTTTATAGTTTTTAAGTTGATGTAATACTGGTCCTTTCAAATTCCAAATCCTATCCTACTTTTCCTTTGAAATTTTTCCAGAACTTTCCGGAAAGAAATAATTTTTCCTCTCTTAATTCTTTCACAATAGTTCCCATGACACTTTTTATCATATTCCATTTTAATGAATTGTTATCATTGCCCCGACTTCTATCACCTGTTTGTCCAAACTGCTTATCTAGGATTGAGTCCACACTATTCAAGGACAGCCATTATGTTTTCTATTGCTTAAGGGCCTCCTCCAGTGCTTTACAACCCGTCTGTGAAACTACCGCTACCCAGCCCCCTCCAGCGGTGCCTGGGGAAACTTCCATAATCTAGAAAGCTGCAACCCAGGGCTAGTTGATCCTGCTGTGGTGTGAAACTCAATCCACTCTGAAGTACAAAGAAATTCTCATGCAAATGACTGGGCCATTCCTTCTCTATAATTCCCTCCCTCAAAAGTGTTTATAGGCCCCAGGACAGCCATTGTGAGCAGAGTCTCTGTAAATCAGTCGGCCAGAGATATGCTGAGTGGAGGCTGAACACCAACCTGGCTCTGCAGTTTACTATGCTTCAGTTCTGTCCAGAACCAAGAAGCAGTCTGCTTTTTTGGATGAGGTGGAGGAGAAGCAGGCCAGGAGAGAGAGCAGCAGGTGTTTCTAGAGGCAAGGGGAAGTCTGGTCAGAGAAATACACTGCCATTTCTAAGTTGATGCCAGTTGTAAAATTTAGAGTAACAGAGTTCTGGAGGCTAACTCGAGGCTTCAAAAGAAAAAGCAAAGTCATATGCAAAGGTCAGAAACAATTACTGATAACACACTCAAGAATAAAGGAGAACAGAGAGGGGGTATCCTTACCCTATTAAATTACTGGATACAATTCATAATATCACAGCATGAATGCACTATTAAAAAAAAAAAACCTAAATGCAAATGACTTATAAAATTGCATTCCTGAGACAATTTGGTTCTTTCCCCTAATTGGATTTTGCTTTATTTGTACAGAGCGGAGGTACTTTGCTGTTATATTTTAATTTTATCTGATATGGCAAGTATAAAGAGGGACGCATTCTGTATGATACTGTAGTGGTGGGTACAGGTCACCATAAATTTGTCTAAACCCACAGAACGTACAATACCAAGAGTAAACCCTAAGTTCAACTATGTAGGGACTGTGGATGATTATCATGTGTCAGTATAGATTCATCAGCCCTAACTAAGGCACCACTGTGATGCTGGATATTGATGGTGGGGGAAGCTATGCATATGTAGGTGAAGGGGGTATAAAGGACATCTCTACCTTATGCTCAATTTTGCTGTGAACCTAAGAAGTCTTCTTTAAAAAATAAAATCTATTAAAATAAAATTTTTTTGAAAAGAAGAAGGGGAGGTGGGATGCAGCCGTGAGAGTGAGTCCTATTTGGAATGTTCTGTGGATTCTCTGGACCGTCCTCTGCTTCATTTCGCCCACCCAAATTCCCTCTGTCATTCAATACCCAACACAGCACCATCACAGAGCTTCCCCACAATTCTCATACACATTCCTACTTGTGGAGTCACTGTACTCATTGTCCTGATGCTTATGGATAGGGTCTCTGATTACCTTGTGTGAGGCAAAGAGAGGTCTGGAAGAACACCCCTGACCAAGAATCTCCTGGTGAGATCTGAGTCCTCATTCATCTCTAGCATTAATTGGGTTGAGATTTAAGGAAATCACTAAAGCCACTAACTGTTCCTTCTGACAAGGGAAAAGATAGGAGTAGATCCAAGTTTGCCGAGGTGTTTCAGTTGCTCCTCAAGAAACACTGTTACATTGGTCTTTTTAAAGCAGGAACATCTCAAGAACATTTACACATTAAAACGAAGGCTTAATCTTCACAAGCAATTTACAGTATGTAGCTTTTCCTATGCTTAGTGGACCATGCAGCATCTTATAGGCTTGAGACCCAGTGGAAAACTTTCTGAAAGATATTGAACCCCATTTCTGGGGTGTCTCATAGTCCTAATAGAAGAAGTAGCTACTTTTGTGTTGTCATTTAACTCATGCTTTTTTTTTTTTTAACTATAAATCATGTAAAAATATGTCTTATTATATATGGGATTTTAAAATATTTCCTCATCCTCTCCATATACAGACAAAAATTAAGATACTGTTTAACCAAATTGTCTCAAGTATTGGAACTTGCAAACCTTATTATTGCCTAGAGGAGGATAAATTATTCCTGAGGCATGCTTAGCCAAGAGGCCAATGCAGCTGGTAACCTCCAGGAACTTGGGAATAAAAATGGTAGATAGACTATCCCCCATCAAACTCTCCTTCACTGCCATTTAATAACTTCTTCAAGCCCCATCAACAGCACATTTCTTGCCAACGATCATGAAATGTCCCAAGAAAACCTTGATTCATCGTCATCTTCTGCTACAGAAATGTGAGAAACATTTTTTTGAAGTATCACCAGAAAATATGTTGGTGTGCAAAGGGAAATCTCGTGGAAAGCAAGATTCTAGTCACCCATAAAAATGAGTTGGGCTGGGATCGCCTTGCAGATAATCTTCCCAAAGGTCACATTATTCTCCAGCCCGACAACCTGAGCCTTGTAATCTCATCTGCTCTCACAGCCGCCCTCTTGTGCGGTGGCTTGGGCAGAAGCCTCGCGCTCTGCTTTATCATTTTCTTCAGGTAGCTGTGTCTTGCCTTTCCAATTGGATCACGTGTGTCTTTGGTTTTCACAAATGGGAAAATGGGAGTGAAGTTAAATGTTTGTGGAAACCGTTCTTGCTTCTTGTGTCTGCGTCTGTATTATTGTTATCCACCTACCTGTCCCCCTAAATAACAAACCCGTCTCTCATTTTCACCTGTATAAATCCTACCCATGATCTAATATGCACTTCAAACAGTGTTGTTTGGACGAAGCACTTTTCAATCTAAACTCCAGAGCATTCTGCCTTCATTAGGAAACCTGCCGTATCTCATTTTCCCTGTCAATATCTATACAGTTTTCTTGTTTCTCACCTAAATGGCACACTCCTTGGAGACAGAGAGAGTGTCTTGCTCATCTGTACTCTCACATTCTACTTGTTGAATTTGTTGAAATGAATTGAGCATATGAGTCTGTACCAGCTGTTTCTGCATAATAAACCACCCCCAAAACAGTACTCACAGCACAACTCAAGTCACCTCCTGAAAGCAATGCATAAAGGGATTGTGGCTACTGTGCCATGGACCACAGAGTTTCTCCTTTCTGCAAGTCTAAAACTGTTGCACATTCTCCCTTTACTTGCTCAGCCACTACTTCTCACATTCTCCTCTTTCATGAGGCACCAAGTTAAACACATTTCCCAAAGTCCAGGTTGCTGCTGAAAATATGTACCAGGCATGGAAATTGGAGGACGTGTGAAATGGGAACAATCATTTGTCCTCTAGAATCCAGTGTCTAGCTAAACACATACTTGAAATGTCTAATTCATCACTTTTTTTTTTTTTTTTGTTCCATCACATGTGACTTAGAATTAGGAATCATCAACTACTAAAGCCAAGAATAAACTTTAAGTTCATCTAGTCAGGGCTGTAAACTGAAATGCCTCCAGGGACCAAATAAGTTAAATGAGTAAAACTCAGTTTAAACCAAGACAGACGGGGGGATACTGTGAGAGATTGGTAGGCAACCATCTTAACTAAAGACATTAAAATTCTTGCTTTAAAAAGAGAAAAACGAATATATAAAATACACATGCAGACTGAATTCAGATCCCAGGCCTCCATGTTGCCATATCTGATACTAGATCAGCTCTCACTTGGCAGATGGGAAAGTAAGGCCCAGAGAAGTTAAAACATTTTTCCCAAGGTGGCCCAGCCGGCGAGCAGCAAAACGAGACTGGGCTCCGTGCAGGTCTCCCGTGACTTGGAGTTGCCTAGAGTGTAATTTTGAAAGTTTTCATCCTGATAGGAGAGCTAGATTCAATCTCTTTGCAAAGAGTTGCCTCATGGGTTTTGTCAGAACAGAAAAAGCTCTCCTGGAAAACAGCTGTCTCGTGGGAGTGACTGCCTGGGTCAGGTTTATGAAAGGAACGACAATTTGATTTGCGGCACTCACCCGTGGGATCCCAGTTGTACCTGCTGCTTCCTCATCGCAGGCAGGAGGCTGAAGTGAAGCAGACAGAAGCTGCTATGCTGATAAAAGCCACTGGCCTGGGCACGGGCTGTGTTTCCAGACAGCCCAGAAGACATCTCTGACTTGACCTTCTGGCCCAACAGAAGATACTACCTGATGGCAGCGAAATGGCTGTACAGGACAATGGAGAGAAATGCAACAAGACTCAAATCACCCATGACTAGGAATTGATGTTTTTACCTGTTTTCCCCCCTTGCTCCGGCTGGTCTGATTATTTTCCAATTTTAAAATGTCCTGGTTTTCTCATCCTTGACCCTGATGGGGAAAGGGTTGTTCTTTTCAGGAAAGTAAAGGAGAAGAAGTCAGTGTGGGAAGAGTAGGAAGGATTTGTAAATCAAAGGAAAATGTTTCAACAGAAAATTATACCCCAAGTGTCTTAGTTCATTTGGGCTGTTAAAATAGAACCACAGACTGTGTGGCTTATAAACAATAAATAAATTATAAATAAAAATTAAATGCATAAATATTATAATTATGATAAATATAAATTATAAATGCATTTCTCACAGTTCTGGTAGTGCAAGATCAGGGTACCATTGTGGTCAAATTCTGATGATGACCCTCTTTGGGGTTGCAGACTGTCTTATTGCTGTGTCCTCACATGGCTAAAGGAGCAAAGGAGATTTCTGGAGCCTCTTTGATAAGGACACTAATTCCATTCATCAGGGTTCTACCTAATCATCTCCCAAAGGCCCAAACATCCAAATCCTACCATATTGAATTATGTCTTAACATATGAATTGTGAGGAGACACAAACATTCAGTCTGTAGCACCACATGTATGCAGAATTGCAAATCACAATTTGGCCCGCCATCTGGCTTCAGGAGGAGCTGTTGGCTTTGCTGTGACCCTCTCAGAAAGAGCCCTCCAGGCATCTCTCCTTGACAGTCCCAGTAGTGATGCCCTTGGACTAAGCTTGCATGTCCCCTCAAAGCTAGCATCTCTGCTCTTGTCCCTGCCGAATTCTCAAGAGATATGTATCGATGAAACTGGTAGATAAGAAATTGCTTTATTCCAATTTTTTTTCTAGCATAAAAAACACAAACACACAAGTTTTGATTATAACACATGGAGGTAGTAATTAAAAGATTGGGCACTGGGTGCATAAAATAGAAAAGAAATAGGAACAACAAATGAGCCACTTAAAAGTGGATTTTAAAAACCAAACTTATAGCCCAGACAGGCAGTGACTCCTTTTAACAAATACCAGCACAATCAGGATGCCGGGCAGAACTTCCAAGCCTGGTAGAGAACTTCACCATGGTTTTTCAAAAATGAATGAAAGTGCTTGGTTGAAATGACTGTGGTCTATCTGAGCTAATTACAGAAAAAAAAAAAAAAGATTAAAAAGGCGAACAATTTCAGGAAAGGTACTGCCTCTGAATATTTTCAGAAATATGTACACCCAGGCAGTATCAGTTCCAATTTCTACCCTTTGGTTGCACAGCCTCTATTTTCCTCCACAGTGCTTTTAAAATGTGACATTTGGTACACATCAAATGAAAACTAGAAATGTGCTGTACAGGTGGTCAGGAAGCCTAACCCCTATTCTGGATCTGTTAAGATTTGGATCTGTGATCTGCTCAGTCCCAGATTTCCTCATCTGTAAAATAAGAAATTTGAGTATCAATTTATGAAATCCTTTCAAGTTTGGTAGTTCCATTGTCAGTAATTTGGACACAATGTTTATTCATGCCCTCATTCATTTGTTCACGTTTTTCATTCATTCAAATGGCGTATTTCATTGAGCCCTATTCCATATACAGCATTGTACTGGTAACTAAGTATAAAGTGGGAAACACTACAAGCAAACCCTCCGTCCTCAGGGAGCTTCCATTCTAGACCATGAGCCGAGTAAGAAAGCAAGATAACTTCAGATTGGATTGAGGCATGATCCCCAGGATAAGGGAAAGGATCGGGCGATCTGTTAGACAGGAATTGAAGTTGGGATGAGTAGGGAAGACCTAGAACAACACGTGGTCAAAAGTCCTGGGTACAGCTCCCAGCTGGGCTACAAATTAAATATGCGACAGTAGCAAAGTCTCTTTCCCTCTGTATACCTATATCCATTTCTTATTGCTGCCAGGAAAAATTGCCACAAATTTAGCAGCTTAAATTAACACAAATAGGTCAGAAATCCAACATGGGTCTAACTGGGCTACAATTAGGTACGGGCAGTGAAGTTTTTCTTTCTGGAGGCTCTAGGGGACATTTTGTGTCTTTGCTCATTCAAACTGTCGGCAAGATTTAGTGCCTTCCGTTTGTTGGACCAAGGTTCCTATTATCTCGCTACCTGTAAGGGAGAGCCAATCACAACTCATTCAGGACTTAAAATTCTTTGGCTAGACGTTCCCTTCCTTCATCCAGCTTCGAAGTCAGAAACCACTGGTGGTGGTCTTCTCCCACTGCTTCTCTCTGATCTACTCTTCTGCCTTTCTTTTGTGTTATTAAGGACCTAAGTGATTAGAATAGGCACATCAGTGTTAACTCAGGATAATCTCCCCTCCACAAGGACCTTAACTTTAACTACATTTGCAAAGTCTCTTTTGCCATATAGGGTAACATTTTATAGGTTCTGAGGATTAGGATATGTACACCTTTGAGGGGCCATGATTTTGCCTAACATAATGCCCCAGTTAACTTACCAGTAGATGAAGGCACTGAACTAAAGCTCTCTCAAATCCAAACTGTCATGACTCCTTTTGCTCCTATGTTTTGCTCCTCTGTTTCTTTTCCATAGTAACTCATTAAAAATTTTGCTCAAAGTCAAAGCAAAATCTCTTGTTTGAACACAGTGCTTATTTCATCCAGGACAAATAGTGGAGAGTGAGTTATGATGTCATGGCTGTAAATACTAGGCAGTCTCAAGGATGGAGTAGGGAGCGTGCTGAGGGTAGACCCCTGGAACTAGTTGCAGAGGCGGCCCTGTGTTACATAGCTGCTTATGATCCTCCTGAATGTGATAAAATTGAATCACTTCTGTCACAGCTACATTTTACCATCAGGCAAGCAAGTCAATGTGATGGATTGTTTAAAGGTACAGCTTCAAGGGAAAGAAATGCAGAGTTTCCCTAGGTATTCCTCTGAGTATGGAGCCCAGGTGAGGTGACCCAGTCTCATGTCTGCTTCCTGAAATGTGAGGCTACCAATAGGCTTCACTGTACCCACGGAAGCATGTGCACACATACCTGGAGGAAGGGATTTCCTACTTGGTCCAGCTATAGTTGGTTTCTTTGCAACTCTGTTCTTAGATAGTGTAAGAATTCCAGCAGTGCAGTAAAGAAATGGATATTTTCTACTATTGTCTTTTTGTCTTTTCAGGGTGAGAGAAAATCACACCAGTGGGGGTAGCAACAATAGGAACTCTGGTATAGAGGCAACCTTACGGGTACTAAAGAATCTGCACGTGCATCTGGACCTTAAGTGGGCTTTCCCAGAAGCAGGGGTGGGTCCTGATAAATGAGGGCTATAATCTCAGTGGTCTTCCTTGGTATTCACAGCTTGCTTTGAGCAGAAATGGCTAGGAAGAGAACCACAGCCTAGAGGTAGACGGGTCAACTGGTCTATTCAGGGATGAAAGCCTAGAGTTTGGGTCCCAAAACACCATTTGAATACAAGTCCCTTGAGAAGCTCAGTCATTTCCCCAAGCTGCTAGGTGAGTTTGACAATTTCAAACACTCTCATTGTATAGCTCTTGCACTCTGTGATTTGGGACTTGTAGCCTCTAGAACTGAATACAAGTTTTGAGTGTATTGAAGAGGATTACTCTCCTGGCAAAGTGATCGATCTTCATTTTTGAGGAGAAAATGGATGACTACTCTACAGGGCAACAAGGAAGACGATGTCTTCAACCAGAGGATTCACTGACTTTTAGTATCTTTTAGTGCCCTCTCAGTAATGGTCAATGGAACACTGCAGCAGTCTACTGAAGACAGGGCCAGAAAAGACTCAGACCCTAGGAGGACAGGTTTGGGCCACGCCACTTGGTAGAGAATCCTATCCATTTTAGGTAGTCACAGAAGATAAAAGTGGTCTTCAGTGGGTGTTGGAAGACGGAAGTTACTGAAACAGGAGTGCTAAAGCCAAGTTTTACATTAATTATTTCTTTCCCTCCCCCTTTAAGTATTAAGAAATGGTGGTGGCTAAAATTTTATATTTTGGGGTGGGAGTCTGTCTACAGTGCTATCATCCCATGATTAAATGAAATATGATAAAATGAAATATATTGTATGGGTACATCAATTTCTCATCAAGAAGAACAAGAATGGATCCTGAAAAGCCAAAGAGGTAGATGGTGCTGGATGTTTTTGTTTACTTCTCCAGATTTCCTCTTCAGCCCTCCCACCCTATTTTGTCTCCTGGGAACTTAACAGTTCTAGACTGCATCAGAGAACTCCTTTACCCCAAGCCTGGGTGTGACCAATGGGAAGCAGCTGCAAAAGATAAGATGGGAGGAGGAAGGTGAGGTTGGGGTTTGTAGTCCTGGGACCCCTGCAGAGTCGATTAAGCACCACAGCTCTGACCACAGAGTTGCCTCTTAATACTATAGTTACATTTTTACAGGTTCTAGTCATTGTTTCACCTTCTTGCCTCTTCAGATCTGACTGAGTATTAGCAGCTCATAGCTCTTGCTAGTGCTGACATGCTTCACCCGACCTTTCTGGTTTTCCTTAATTGCCCAAGTTCTGTAAGTAGTTCTTCCCTCAGATATATTTCAAATACCCTGTCTAAATGTGAAATCTATTTCCTGTGGAGAATCTGAAGGACATAAGCACAGAGTAGGCAAAATATTAAACATTAGATATCATTTTTTCTTCTACCTCTTAAGTTTGAAACATTAAAAGTTCCAGGTGGAAGAGATGTCACTGTCTCAGAAAATGTTGCCAATATTATATTCCCATATGGCAATTCAGTCCGAATTTTGATGAGAGGGTAAAATGAAAATAAATGGATCTTCTCAGAAAAAAATTCTTATTTTGCAAATTATTAAAGAGTATAGAGTTTGGAGACAGATGATTCTGCTTTATGTCTTTTAATAAGATTACTGTGTGACCATAATCAAGTCATTTAACCTCTCAGCATCTTCATATATAAAGTGGGAATTAATAATATCTAAATCATACCACCATTATAGGGTTCAAATAAAATAAAATAAGCACAAGTGCTTTGCAAGCAGTAAACATCTTAAATATTAGTTGCTAATGTTATTATGCTTCACAGTTCTTCAAGCAAGGGTAAATTGAGGGTGTTCATTAATTTTGATTAGCTATCATTGTCTGGAATTGTATATTCATGCCATTGCTGGATTAATGGCTGCTTCCTGCCCCCCAACGTACTGCAAGCTTCCTGAGAACTGGGACTAAGTCTTTTGGATCACTACTGTCTTTGTGGTTTCTTGTCCATGCCTGGCACTTAGTAAGTACTCAAATACTCAAGAATGATTTAAGGACTGAGAGAGAGCCAAAAAACAGGGAGAGAGGACAATGGAAGTTAGGAAGAACGGAGGGAGGATCAGAGCTTGGGAAAAGGGTAAAGTGCAGTACAAATGTTATTCCCTAAACTAAAGCCGGATGTTACTTGTAGCCTAATGCTATACTTCCTAAGAGATAGTTTAAAATGATAACAATGAAAATAGGGCGCCTGGGTGGCTCAATTGGTTAAGCCACGGCCTTTGGCTCAGGTCATGATCCCGGAGTCCTGGATTGAGTCCTGCATCAGGCTCCCAGCTCCATGGGGAGTCTGCTGCTCCCTTTGACCAGAATTCTCCCCTCTCATGCTCTTTCTCTCTCACTCTCTCTCTCTCTCAAATAAATAAATAAAATCTTTTAAAAATTATAACAATGAAAATAACAGCTAATAATTATTGCCTAATAACTACTGTGTATCATGTACTATTAATTTTTAATATTAACTCTTAGAACAGTTGTATGAAAGAGTACTATTATTATTTCCAATTTACAGATGAGGAAACTGAAGTTTGGTTAAGTGTGGTTAAGTAGCTTGCCCAAAGTGACACAGTAAGTAGTGGAAATAAATGAAAGACTCATCTAGACAATCCAACTCAGAGCAAGTACCATACTATTCCACATTCACTTTTATTTTAATTTTTAGTCCAAAAAGTACTAGAAAAAAAGTGCAGTGAAGATAAATTACTGAAGGCAGATTGTGTTACAGCAAAGTAAAAGGAGGTCTACGAATTCCTCCTCCTAGAAAGCATGTCTTACAAAAAGAAAGAGGAAAAAGTACAGTATAAGGACAATAGATAGAAGATACTGCAATATGCTACCAGGCTCCTTTCATATCAATTCTATCAATAAATTATTTTTGCAAATATTCAGTAAAAAACAAAAAACAAACAAACAAAAAAAAACAGGTGTTATTTAAAGACATGGCCGGGAAAAATGACAAATATCATACAACTTCAATTTTTCTCAGGCATGCAAGTTTTAGCTGAATAAACATAAAAGAAATAAATCTGCATGGTGAAATTTGTGGGGGAAAAAATATCCAAGACCTATGTCAGCAATAATAAGAGGCATCTACTGTTCTAATACAGTCAGCTCATTGTAAATGGATACCCAGACAGAGAGAGAAATGCATGTTGGGAAAGCCAAGAACCTCATCGAGTTAGTTCTAAACTGTCAACATTGAGGTAAGGGCAAACTCCGTGGAAAAACAGTTCATAAAAAGACTGCAAGATAAACTGAATAGAGAAACCCTAATAAAGATACACTGTTTGCTTTTGCCCTTCTATCTATGATTAGCAGTAATTCCAGATCTCGGCCTGATTTTCAAATATTAATTATCCTCTGAAAATTCTAGGAAGCAATATTTATGTTGTGATTTGAGAAACCATATCTGCACAGCAAACTGTCAGCACAAACCTCATAAGTAAAAGTTGACAAAGAGATACTTTGGGAAAAATAAGGGGTCATTCCAAAATTAATGCATCATTTCCTAAGTTTAGCAATCTCGGTTTAAGACATGCAGCAAGGAGCACTGGGTGCAGTGCATAAATGATGAATTTTGGAACACTGAAAAGAAATAAAATAAAATGAAACATAAAATAAAATAAGCTATTAAGCCTCTTTAAAAAAAAAAAAAGACATGCAGCAAACTGAAGAATTAGAGATTACAGGAATCTTGAAGATCATCTAATCTAGACATGAAATAATAGTGACCCATGGGCTAGATCTGGTCCAGAGACACATTTGTTTGGCTTGCATTTCATTTTTTTTTAATTGAATTAGTTGCTAACATTTAAAAACTGGAAGACTCTAAAAGTTGGAAAAATCTGGATTTCTTTTGAAAATGTGAAAGATTAGATAGCACTGTGCCCTTATTCCTGAATGGAAACAATCTGCTGGATTGAGAAGGAGTGATCCCTATCAGACCAGGAAGCTTTCTAGATTGATACAGTCCCTCCCAGGACTCATTACCTTGCCTTCATTCTATTTCATTTATTTATATTATTGGCCTGGTCTCTGTGGTCTAACATTTCCATTTTACAAATAAATTAGAGTCTATATTATACAGTTAGATCAATACTGTAGAAATAGGTACCCTGTTAGGACTGGCTCTAGTACCCAAGACTTGTGGAGTCTGAGCTAAAGGCGTTAACACCAGTTTCATTTGCTCTTTACGGTCTTACAAAGACCTATAAACACCCAGAGAATTCAACCTGCTGTGCCCTTAGGACTCTTACTACTTCTTATCTTACACTGCAGTTATTTCTATAGGTTCAATCGGTCCTTAACGCATGTATTCACTTAGTAGTTATTGAACATTGCCTTACAAACCAGGTCCTGCTGATACAGCAATGAACACAATTCACTGTGTTCATTGTGGGGAAGACAGACAAGTCTTAGCTCTTCTACTAACCAGCAAGGCTTTAAAAGACAGGATTTAAACAGGTTTACTTTTGAGATAATGTTCAGTGTGGCAGTATAAATATTTAGGTGTCAATAAAATACAGAATAAATAAAGGAATTTTTTTGTTCATTCATTTTCCACAACAAAGAAAGAAGCCTGGTGGATATTATTTCCTTTAACTAACCAGTTAATTATGACATGAGATTAAGTGTCTTGGACATAGTTTACAAGTGACAGAAAGAGATCCTTTTCTACCTATCCCTTATGAAAACAAACATCTTTCTGTAAAGAGGTTTTTACCAACAAGTCACAACTAAGCATAGCAGTACTCTGGTAAGAACACTACTTCCTGTTAGTATATTTCACTTCTACTCTATCCAATGGATTCTAATTCTTGATCAATTTCTGATTAGCTATGTGTTTTGGATAAATCACTTAATAATTCCCAATTTCTTCATTTCTTAAATACTAGGTTGGACAAGATGAAGTCCAATGCTCTTCATTTGGATAAAATTCTATAATATTTAGGATATAAAGAAATAACTTTCTCTATGTATTAAAGTAATGCTACAGATTTATTCATTTCTTGTTGGATTTATGCTCTTAATAATAGTCTGCCTAGAGCTTATTGTGTGCTAACAGCTTACATAAACTATAGCAAATGTGGCTTCATAATCGGACCGTGATAAATTTAGACAGACTCTCAATGCTGATGCATTTTTAATGGAATAATGATGGTTCCAAGGTGTCGATCCCTGCTTCATAGGATCATCACTGGAATAAAAATATCAGTATCTCATTCTATTGTTTTAACTATCTTTTTTTTTTT
The DNA here is from genome assembly GCF_020171115.1 of Neogale vison. NCBI lineage: Eukaryota > Metazoa > Chordata > Mammalia > Carnivora > Mustelidae > Neogale > Neogale vison. The sequence goes on along the minus strand of NC_058096.1, from coordinate 178,656,654 downwards.
TTATTTATTTGAGAGAGAGAGACAGTGAGAGAGAGCACGAGCGAGGAGAAGGTCAGAGAGCGAAGCAGACTCCCCATGGAGCTGGGAGCCTGATGCGGGACTCGATCCCGGGACTCCAGGATCACGCCCTGAGCCTAAGGCAGTCGTCCAACCAACTGAGCCACCCAGGCGTCCCTATTGTTTTAACTATCTTGATTACACTTTGACTTACAATGAAAATGAAAAACCTTAAATTACTAAGTTCTTTTTTAATTAGCTTAGTGTACATTAAAGATCATTTCTTTTCATTTTGGAGGTCTTCAGTGGATATCTTTGAAATGTTGCTGGTTTATAACAATGATGTCTTTATTAAACTGTTCTAGCAGTACATGAAACCAGAGTCCTACTTTACTTTAAAGCTATTTAATATTAATATTTTATATGAAAATCAAGAGTTATATAGGCTCTGGAAGTCTTAGAATAGTATGTTTTATTATGCTCAGTGAAATGTTGATGGGTAGGAAACTTGCTGAAGGTTTTTCAGGATAGCATTTTAGGAGGCTTTTAACCTCCAGGCAATATCTTGGAATAAATCCCACATGTACATATTCCACTCTTATGTCTCATATTCAGTTTTCCTCTTGGTACTTATGGGAAGGGACTATGTAATCCTTAGAACAAAGGAGTAGATGAAATATGATTGTTCTCCAGATGAAAGTCAAGTAATAGATGTCTAGATAAGTATGCGGGCAGTTTCTATGAAAGATATAGCTCATGCTCTCCAAATTAAATATCTTTAAATTAGACCCTCACTTTTAATGCTCCTAATTTGTTCACAGGACTTCTAAACAAAACTGTATTAAATTTTTTTCGGCACCATTTTTTATCCATCACCAATCTTTTTAGTTGTCCTCATATTCCAGCATCTTAATTTGATATCCCTAGTAAATACCTAGTTCCTTTGTCATGTGTGACATTATTCTATGACCCTTGTTGAAAATTAACTTATCTACTTCTGTGAAATTCTGCATTTTGAAACTGGACCCAAGGAATTTCACTCAAAACAAATCTGTCCTTTATTCATGAATTGTTCCAGTCCCACTACCACTGCCCTACTTACAATTAGGTAACAACCAAACATACAGATTAACTGTCCTGGCAGTATTATAACTCACCTTTATTCTTCAGCTCACACTGAACCAGAAACAAAGACTTAAATAATTAGCTGGCAGAAATTGGAGACAGAAAAATTTGCTGAGTTGGCTCTTCTGTAAAAACCCACAACACTGGGCTAGAAAGGGGCAGGAGGGATTATAAATATAACTTTGACTGTAGGAGTGGAGAAACTGGAGTATTTCAAGTGTGAGGGAGGAAAAAGAACCCCACCTGGAGAAAAAAAAAGTGTATTGGGAACTGAGGAAGTGATGACCTCCAGGATCCACCTTATTGATCATTGACTGTCCAAAGTCCCCAACTTCCCCTACATCCCAAGATCCATATCTGTTATCCCTAGAGAGTGGGGAATTGGTGAGGAAATGGATTCATGACCCAAGATGGGAGAGGACAGAACCCAATAGTCATGACTCCTTGAACTAGAGTGGTGCTAAGCATAGCAACATCATTTCATATGCTGTTTCCCTAAATGGCCTTCCCCTTTTCCACCTTTGAGCTTTTGCTCCTGTGTCATACACTTTAATCTTCCCTCCAAAGACTAGGGTGATCACACATCCATTTCCCAGGACACTCCCAATTTATTCCTATTGGATCGGTGTAATTATTAATAGGCTCCTTTTTCACTCTGCTCTCTTTCCTGTTGTCCAAGGATGAACAATAAATTATCACCTCAACAGTCCATTTTCATGTTTTTTTAAAGAGAACTGTTTTTTTAAAAGATTTTATTTATTTATTTGACAGAGAGATCACAAGTAGGCAGTGAGGCAGGCAGAGAGAGAAGGGGAAGCAGGCTTTCCACTGAGCAGGGAGCCCAATGCGGGGCTCAGTCCCACGACCCTGAGATCATGACCTGAGCCAAAGGCAGAGGCTTTAACCCATTGAGCCACCCAGGCACTCCCATTTTCACTTTTAAAACTGTCTGCATTATTCAATGTAAAGTTTAATTACTACCTTTTACAACGAGTCTTCCCTAACTTCACAAGTTACTATTTCTCTCTTTTCTATGACTTCATTGCTATTTGAAGGGAAATGATAATATTCTGCCTTTATAAAATAGTAACTTGTGAGTATATACTTTCTCTTTCTAGGCTTGTAGGGGCAGGACCTCATTCTTCTTTGTAATGTCATCCAAGGTGATTTGTATGTAGATAGTTAATATATATTTGTCAAGTTGGCTTAATATCATACGTAATTTGAAATATCATAATTTTTGAATGTGAAAATTCAGGAACACATTTTCTGTAAAATTAATACTAGAATTAAATTACACGTGCAAAACACTTAGCATATTGTCCCACATGTAGTAAGTTTCATACTTGACAGCCATTTTTTGGCCATAATGCTATATATCATATAATTAATATATAAATATATAATAACATATAAACCATATAAAATATATAATAATTTCCATATCATAATATATAACTGTAATAAAACCTTATTAATAAATGTTATTATAGTTATTATAAACTATTATAATAATGATTTTTTAATATTACTTACTTATGAGTTAGTTTTTCCTCTGCATTGCCATGGCCCTTTGTCCATTCATATATTACATTTTTCTTATATTATTCAGATAAACATCACAGCTCAAATACAAGAAACACAGGACAAAGATAATGCTTTGTAACAATTATAGCATAATGCCTGCTTTACAATATAGTTGAACAATATAAGACATAAGGAATTAGGTTATTGTTGTGTATGCAGAATTGAATTTACTTTTGCAAATCAATAAGGTATTTGTACCCAGAATATGTAAAGAGCTCTCATAACTCAAACATAAAAAGTTAAGTAATATAACTTAAAAATGAGCAAAAGGTGATGTCCACAATAGCCAAAATATGGAAAGAGCCCAGATTTTCATCGTCAGATGAATGGAGAAAGAAGACGTGGTGTACTATCTGCAGTGGAATACTATTCAGTCATCAAAAAGAATGAAATTTTGCCATTTACAATGATGTGGCTGGAACGAGGGTATAGGCTAAGCGAAATAAGTCAGCGAAAGACATATATCATATGATTTCACTTGTATGTGTAATTTAAGAAACAAAACAGATGCACACAGGGGAAGGGAAAGAAAAATAAAGTAAGATGAAATCAGAGAGGGAGACAAAACATAAGAGACTCTTACCTACAGGAAGCAAACTGAGGGTTGCTGGAGGGGAGATGGGTGGGGGGATGATGGGGTAGCTGGGTGATGGGCATTAAGGAGGCCACATGATGTGATGAGCACTGGGTGTTACATGAAACCGATGAATCACTAAACTCTACCTCTGAAACTAAGAATACACTATATATTGATTAATTTTAAATTTTAAAAAATGGGCAAAAGGATTAAATATACATTTCTCCAAAAAAGATATATGAATGGTCAGTAATCAGTGAAAAGATGTTCAACATCATTAGTAATTTGGGAAATGAAAATCAAAACCATAGTAATATATCAGTTCACATCCACTAGGATGGCTAAAATAAAAAAGACAATAACAAATGTTTGTGAAGGTAGAGAGAAACTGAAATTTGCACATGTTGCTGGTGGGATATAAAGTGGTGGAGCTGCTTTGGAAACAATTTGGCCATTCCTTAAACAAACATAGAGTTAACACATAAATTAGCGTTCTACTACTAGGTACATGCCCAAGAGAAAAGCAAAACTGTATCTCCACAAAGACTTGTATACAAATATTCATGAAGGCAGTATTCACAATAGCCAGAAAGTGGAAACAACCCCAAATATCCATCAACTGGTAAAAAGAGAATCAAAATGTGATGTGTGTATGTGTGTGTGTGTGTGTATCCCTATGTAATGGAATATATAAATCCATTTTTTAATATCCATATAATGGAATATTATTAGTAGTAAAAAGGAAGTTAGTATTGATATATGCTACAACAGAAATGAACTTCAAAGACACTATCCTTTGTCAAAAAAAACAGGCACAAAAAGAAATCCCATTATTATATTATTCCATATTTATGAAATGTTCAGGGAAGGCAAACATATAGTGACAGAAAGTAGAATAGTGATTGCTTAGGGTTTGGTTAGGAGTGGGGAGTGACTGTAAATGGGCATAAGGTGATAGAAATATTCTAAAACTCGACTGTGGTGATGATTGTATAACTTCAAATATACTAAAATTCATTGAGTTGTATATTTAAAATGGGTGAATTTAATGGTATGTAAATTATACTTCAGTGAAGCTGGTTAAGAGAAATTGAATTGAGAACCTACTGAATTACAAAATAGCAAGGCAGAAAACCTAGATGCATCTCAGACTTGCCGATCACCCTCTGCCTCAGTTTCCCAGTCCAAGAGTGTTCTGCTTCCCTTTAATTAGGAAGAAATGCTAGAGAGTTGTGGCAGATATAATATACCTTTGATGATTAAAAAAAGAAAGGGGAAATGTGGTGTGAACTGAAGAGAAATAAGGAGCCCTGGCTTCCATTATTGTCTTTGCCAGTTGATAACAGGCTATGTAAGGAAAGACAAATTACCCCCTCACAGGTGTTCAATTCTCTCATTTTTAAAATGAAAGCCTAGCACACCTGGTTTGCTATGTTTGCCCATCCAAATGCTGCACAAGGGGCTGACCCAGGTAGCCACAGCTGATAGGAAGAAGGGTAGACAGACAACTGAGCCTGAGCCAGTAAGACTCTCCATGAGATTTTGGCTTTGGGACTCTAAGCCAGTAACTACGTAAAATTAGGAAAAGTCATGTCTACTCTTGTCCTTAGTCCAGTGTTTTGGACCCTTGATAATCTGAGGAATGTCAGAGGAAAATAATCCATAGCAAAGAAGAATAAAATGAAACCTATCTGAAGCAGAGACAATTTTGACAGATGATGGCAAAGGCAGACCTAGTTTCTGCCAGATTTCTGGTCCTTATAAAGTCAAGCAATGCTCTGTGTCCTTTTCTTGGATTCCATAAAACCTGTTCAAATCCTTGTATAATATCCAATTTTCTCGTTCTAACGTGAGTGGACTCTATTCCTTGCAATCCAAAGAATTCTGTCTAGAGAAGCAGTCATTGCACTGATGTCTACAGTATTTCCCAGTTCTTACACCTTTCTTTAGACTTGATGCTACCATCCAGCTTGCTTTTGGCACCCAAGCCCAGAAATGAGAGAATGACTTCCTCATAGACAAGTTATTAATTTCTCCCCTTAAAAGCCACTTTTCCTCAAAGAAATGACCTTTGAATTGACCAAACCAAAATATGCAAGGCTAAAACTTACATTAGTATGTGTCAAGATTAAAGTACTTACAGATGAGTTAATTTAAAAAACATTACATTCTTAAAATTTTTGGTTAATTGCAGCACTGAAATAGCAGTGTTTCTAACCTTCAAGTCATGAAAACAATATTATTCATTACCATGAACAAAAGTGAATCCCTAAATGAGAACTGGAGAGGATTTCTTCTACTATGCCAAATAAATATTTGGGAAAAATTATTGGGTGAGCCTAATATAATTGTGAGGCCATCCCACCTCATTTCAATCCCCATATTTTAGTGTAAGTATGATTTAAAAATTAAGGCACCCAAGGTAAAGTGTGTGATTCCATGGTCTAAAATTGTTAGCGAAAACATCCTCAGCAATTACTCCTTTAAAAGCCACTCCTTCCATCTCAGCCACCTCTGTTCTCTTGCTCTTTGTAGTTTCTAATCTTTAAAATTGCATAATAGCTCCCAAGAGGGGAGGTCAAACTTTAATGATTAAAATCCAACTCTACCATTCTGCTTCACTCCTACTTCATAAAAAAGGATTTCTTCAACAGCAGGCAAATGCAAATCACCTCATTATCCCATTTTACTGGGCCTCAGTGATTTTATGTGGCTTCCAAAGAAGGAGCTAATGTATCCCATAAATAAAACAATCAAAGTTTAAAGCCTCCAGTCTGTTTTCTCACCAGATCACCTACTCCGACTTTACGGCCAGACTGGAAATAGGAAGTCAGACATTTTAACTAATCGCACAGAACCCATGAAATTATCCTGTTGAGTCATGAGAATTTAGAACCACCCCAGGTCTTTGTTGGGTATCACAGAAAAATATTTAGAACACAGTGCACTGGACTTAAATTTTGATATCAGTTATCTATCTAGCAGAAGTGCATTTATGCTCTGAAGCAGTGTTTCTCAACCAGTGGTGATAGGCTCCCTCAGAGGCATCTGGCAATGCCTGGGGCAACTTGAAGGGGAAAGGCTACAATTGTTATCTGCTGGATAGAGAAGAGGGATGCTGCTGAATATCTTATGCTTGAATTTTGGTTCCGATGTCAAGGCTGATGATGCCACATTCACGTGTGCGCATGGGTACACACACACACATGGGTACACACACACACACACACACACACACCAAGAGAGTCTGAAAAGGTTTATTACTCACATGATGAAATTTCTTGGAGAATGCAGGACAGGTGCCCAAGCCATTCTGAAAATGGTTTGGGTTTTTATTATAGTTTGGAGGTTAAGTGAGGGTGAGGACTCTCATCCTTAGGTTTGCTGTGTTTGAACTTCCCTGCTGGGACCAAGGGAAGGAACATCCTAGTTCTCTTCTCTTCGGGCTTGTTCAGAGGAGGGAGGAAAGAACAATGAGGAATGGTGGGACTTGAAAGTGCTCAGGGGTCCACCATCAAAAATGGAGTCAGACTGTTTATTACACCCTGCAGTACAGGGGGTAATAAATGGCCCCCACAACAAAGTTTTTCCAGGTTTAAATTTCAATAATGCTGGGGTTGAGAGTCCCTGTGCTGCATGTGGGGTAGTCTGATTCAGGCAGTATGTAGGTAGTGGCCTTGTAGATGCTGTGGACCCATCAGATGCCCAGCAGCCAGGCACTCATTCATCCCTCAGCATATGGCCCCCCTCAGATGGCCCTCTGCCAGATGGCCCCCCTCAGCAGCCAGGCACTCACTCCCCCAGCTGTGCAGGCTGCTGATTGCTCAGAGCAGAGTCTCTGTGCTGAACTGCCCTCAGCCAGTGAAGAGAAAAATGTCATTCAAAGAATTGCCTTCCCCTTTCCTGGGAGCAGCCCACAACCAGTATCTGGCTGGGTGGCTGGAGAGGGTACAAAGGCCCCGCCTCCTTCCTCAATTTAAGCCAACTCTGTGGGGCCAGCTAAACTCCAGAGCTCCCCATAGGAATCAATTGAAATCTCTGTGGTAATTGCATCTCTGTTCAGCTTCTTCTGCCCAATTCTGCCTCCCTCTCGTTGTCACGTATGTTGTCCCTATTCTGCAATTCCCAATAAACCCAACGCACACCAATCTCCATCTGAAAACATGTTTCCCCAGTAACCTGACCTTTTCTTAACCAGACCTAGAATGACAAATAAAATTCACATTGAGACCAGGACCATATATGCATATATATGTTCTCTCTATATGAATAAAATTAATTTTTGCAAATTCATACTAACCATTATCGGGATATACCCTGATGTTTCCTATTCTGCTCTATTTTATTGTTTCTTAATGCTGTCCCTGACCCAATATGTGAATCTCACAACCTGTTAATCAGACTTGATTCACAAACTGAAAAGCATTTATTGAGATGTACAACCAGATTAACTCTTTTGGCAGACAGTACTTTTTAAGATGTAACCAATTGTTGTTGTTGTTTTTCCCTGACTCAATTTGTTAGGTCAGTTTGGATCCAAAGACCTAATTAGTTCTATGTGTGTAGCCACAGAGTAAAAATCTCAACCATAGTCCTCTTAAAGAATGGGCCTGATTACTTTCAATCATGTTTGATAAATCCAACTAAGGCTAACAGACTGTAAACCCTTGCCAAAGCCTACTAACATTTAGTCCTGTCATTATTGCTTCCTAAGAACCAACTAGCTGCAAAGCTGAGTTGACTTACTTCAGGAAGTCAAACATTACAAACCTGACTTATATAGTTTTCTTAAGTGATTGCCACTTTCTTCTCTGAAAGAGAGCAAAGAAAAACTTTGATGAGGTTCTAACAAATGAAGTTTTACTAGATAGTTTCCAATATACAAGAAGAGTGACAGAAAGGATGAGAAGGTGATGTGGGTGCCTCTTGGCTTACAAACACCATTTGCAAAGGCAGACAGAAGCTGCCCCTCGTGAGGATATAGCGCTCCTGGGAGGCAGATTCATGAGAACGGTGGAAAAAAGTCATGGCCAAATCTCCAGAAAAGGACAGTGATGAAAGAAAACTCAGAAACTCGTGCCCTCCTTTTCCAGGGAGAAACTGAGGCCCAGGTCAAGTAGGTGATTTACTTAAGGACACATTATCTGATTAAGAAGAACCTAGAAATCCTCTGCTACCTTCTCCTGACACACTTTCTGCTACATCATGGGACTTACAGCAATGAAATTTCCTTTTTACCAGAAAGAGCTTGTTCTTTACGATTTCCCATGAGATTCATTCAAAATAAGCTCAAAGGAGCAGGTGGGGTTGTTTTCCATTCAAAATATACCTACCACAGGGTTTGCTGGCAACATTAATAAGACTTCGACACTCCTAGAATCACCTCTAATAGAGGCCGAAGTTTACTCTATATTGCTTTTCTTTTGATAAAACAGCAATTCCAAAATCTATTCTCTCTTTTGGAAATCCAGAAAAAAAAAAACTGCTAAAACTTGCTGTTCTTCATTTTTTGAAACATTAACTGAGTCCTTGGCAGTAAAAAGAATTTAGCAAGATTTTGGCATAATGTCTTCGGGAAATTATGCCTTATTTGCTCATTTTGCAGGTGTCTGAGCTAGTGTAGACTTCAAGTCAAGATCTTAAGGAAGTTCTTATTCTCAATGAGCCTTATTTTAGAATTGCCCTTTCCAAATTCCTATCTGATGCTTTAACAGGCTTTGTAAGGAAATCCCTTTATCTCTTTTGGATTTCTGGAAATCCTGCTGGTTGGACTCAGAAAAGCAAATAATTTTGGCTAAGTAAATTTCAGATCTTTAGCACATACTAATGTGAATGTTTGTATTAGAGCACGTGTAAATATTTTATGAAAAGGATGCTTGCCTAAAATAAACATTTCAAAATGATCAAACGAAACTTTTATTTAGAAAGTACCTTTCTCCAAGGAGTTCAGAAATGCTTTATAAACACTTGCTTGATCTTAAATCAAGATTTTTTTTTTTTTTTTAGCTTGAAACTATCAAAATATATCCCTTCTGTTGTGTCTTGTGTTTGAGTAGAGTTTTTATTCGGGAGAAAATGTGCACGATTTCACTCAAAGATCCCAGAAACAGTCTGGAAACTAGTCTGGAAATCTAGAAGCCTGGCCTTTAGTCCTCTTTGTGCTGTTAAGCAGCTAGGTGATCTTGAGCACGTCAGTGTGCCACTCCTTGTCCCAAAACCAGAGGTTGGCCTGAAACCTCTGGAAGAAAACTTTCTATTCTGAGTGGTAGAGTCGCCTAACTTCGAAGGTCTGAGGGCATTTCGAGAGATATCAGCCTTTTGAATCTTTTTGTTTGTAGTTAATTATACAAAGGAGCTATGCAATTTATTTGATAAAGATAAACCCCATTCAAAACAAAGTCCAGTTTCCCTTTCTCTTTTTTATATGTTTAAGTTTCCATCCAAAATTCTAGTTGACATGAGGAGTCCGAAGACTGCGGGATTAAGAGAAAAAAGTGGATTAAGAGAAAAAACCCTACCTCCTCCACTAATATATTGTGGAGCATTGGTGAAATTATCCCCTTTCTCTGACTCTGCTTGTCTTCATCTGTAAAATGGGAATAAAAACATCCACACAAGAAAGCTGTCAGGAGCATTAAAGGAGATAAAGTATGTAAGACTTCTGCCACACAGTAAGCCCTCAATAGATAGTAAAGGAGTCTTAGGATATTTAACATTGACACAATTATCCAGCTTCTAAGAGAACTGGAAATAATCAATTATTTCCAGAGTGAGTTTAGGGGGGAAAGGAGAGTGATTAGAAAAGATGTTGAAAGTAATAATGTTTATTTTGAGAAGAAAAGGGATAAACTGAGAGAAACTTCTAGAAATAAGATGGCTTCATAAATAAGAAAGATGTATTGTGTGGATCAGACTAATGCAAGTTATAATAGAATGATCTGAGCTTTGAAAGGATCCTACATGATTAGAGAATGAAATTATGGATCTTCCATAAATTCTAAGTAAATCCGCAAGGCAATGAATGTTGACATTTTATGAAATGACAGAAAGCTCCATGTGCTCCAGAGAATGACTGAGATTTTAAGTAACAGTTTAAAAAAAAAAAAAAAAACTGCTGGAAAAATGTAATGTCAAATCTCATTGTCACTAAAAATGGAACTGGAACTATAAATGGTCTTTTTTAACATCATAATTATTAATGCACAGTCTTGGAGATGATACAAATCTCTCATTCATGTATTTGATAGTCAAAGGCCACCAACCATATGCCAAACTCCATGGTGGGCACAAAGGAAAAAAACTATAGGTAAGAGTTCCTGTTCTCTATAATTCTAGAATCATCTATTACATACTCCCAGAAGAGATAAAAAAAAAAAAGCCCTGTACAACTATTTTGTTCCATTGACTGAGTGCCTATGAAGTGCTGGGATACTGTGCTAAGTGTTTTCCGCATTACATCATTCACCCTGACAGATGCACTTCTGCCTGTGCTGGAAAATGACAAGGTACTCTCCAACCCAAGGCCACAATCTCCACTTGTGAACAGATGCTATAACTGAAATCTGCATCCTTATAACTTCTGCTTAATCCCCCCTGGAGCCACATAGGATCAGGCTAATTCTTTTTCGCATGTCAGCTGTTCAACAGATGTCTGCTAGCAAGGAGCCCCATATAATCTCCAGATTAATTATCCCCTTTCCAGAAACTCCATCATGTTTAACTCCTGTTTGTGACTATATCCCTCGTACCTAGAACAGTGTCTGGCACATAAGAGGAAATCAGAAACATTTTTGCTGAATATAAAATCTAGTCACATACTCTACATGTCCTATAGTTTTGTTGATATCTAACGCAGAAGATAAAAATCAGAATCGAATGGGGTGCCTGGGTGGCTCAGTGGGTTAAGCCGCTGCCTTCGGCTCAGGTCATGATCTCAGGGTCCTGGGATCGAGTCCTGCATCGGGCTCTCTGCTTGGCGGGGAGCCTGCTTCCCCTTCTCTCTCTGCCTGCCTCTCTGCCTACTTGTGATTTCTCTCTGTCAAATGAATAAATAAAATCTTTATTAAAAAAAATCAGAATCAAATGCACTCTTTCAGGTATAGTTTTACTAGAGCAAAGTACATCGAGTTGATTCCCAAACCCTTGAATACAAGCCAATGAAACGTTCTCTTTTCTGGCAAAGATGTCACCCATTCATTTTGAGCATGAAATTAACTCAGAGCCCCTGGTCTTGCTCACAGAACCATTTTTTTTAGGAAGGCCTTGCCAGCCCCTCAGATGTGCAGATTTTTTAAAATTCTAAACACAGGTCTTTACATTTATCCTTGCATATTTATACCTTATTTAATCAGGCCCAATTTGTCTACCTGACTGGTTTTCTTTAAATCTTCCATATGATTTTTAGTAAAATTTCTACCCTCTTCTATTTTCAGGCATCCCACAAACCTCATCAGTAAACTTTCTATATGTTATATAAATTATTAAAATTTTGAACAAAGCAAAGCCTCATAGAATGCCAGCAGCAACCTGGCTCAAAGTCGATCTGATAATACCATTCAACTCTTGAATCCCTATAAATCACTACAATATGGCAGACATTTTTCTCAAGGATATTATGTAAAATCAATTGCTTTACTCAAATTTAGTTAATCCCAGAGAGCCCAACTCACACTATCGCAATCTTGCCTTAAAGCTAAGTATCCTAGGGAGCATAATGTATTTCAGTTCATCTAATCTATTGTTTATTGCATAAATTTTATACTCTGAATCCTTCAGAACTTCAAATTTTGAAACTCATTTCAGGTTCTTGCAACTCAAAAGCTTTAGTTTTTGGTACTCAAGAGTAATTTCTGTTTTTCTGCTGTATTTCTCCTTTATCTGGGGAAATTAATACTTAAGATTCAATGAGACAGGAACAATTTGTTTGAGAATATGGACAATGAAAGGGTGTATGTAAATGGAACTCCAGTTAAAAACCTCAAAATACTTGCCAAGTATTATCTTACTCTATAAGCTTAGGAACCAGGCTCCCTCACAGCTGGTCAACTTTTCTTCCTGATGCAAGAATCTCAATCCACAGGCTAAATGTACACTAAGACTTTCTATCTAGCTACATAGTAGAGTAATTGAGTTATCACAGGAGGCGCATTTCTTGGTATCACACCCTGGTTGAAGATTAAGATGAAGATCAAAGCATTATATGACTAAACTTTTCAGGAACTTACTTTGCAAGAATGAAGATTATAGGTCTTTACAATGAGAATAATACTTAATTTTTTGAAAATAATAATTACTTTTATTATTTTGCCTTTAGAACTGTTGAGAAATCTAGATTTTTGAAATACGGGTCTCTTTCATTGTTTAGGCTTTACCATCTGTTAGTATAGAACAAGCTATTTTTCTTGGGGAAAAACCAAACTTCTATGACATATGTTTGCTTTAGAAGACAGTTTGTTTGAGTTGTTGAAATAAATCACGACGTCCTATTTTCTATTTTTTGTCCTTTCACAATGATTCCCACAGTTCCTTCTAAGATTTTTTTTTTAATATTTAAAGGGAAAATATCTGTTTAACAGACAATTGAAATTCTACTACGCACATTCACCAAAGGAAATGTAAAGGTCCTACTCTTGAGGAGCTTAAATATAATAAGGAGCAATGTTAAGGTTAATCAATATTGATACAATAAATATCTACCATAACATTCTTTAATAGTTAATTTTTAAAAAATTAGATTATATAGCTGTAATGCTAGCCTTTTCTTTTTGGATCTTATATAAAAATAATGAATTTCTGGCTATTTTTTAGTGTTGATTGAAAAGTCCCATGTCAACACTCATGTTCTTCCTAAAAGGTCTTTTATGACTAGATCCTTAGCTGTAGTAAGACCATCAAGTTTTTCCATATTTGACTCATCGTATACTTTAATGAAAAATGGAGTTCCCCAAAACTCAATAATATGTGATTATTAGACTGATTTGTTAAAAATAATATCTCATGATAGCAATGTTCCTCATATAAATTATTTGAAAACCCTCTTGTTAGCTTAGTCTTTTCATTGTTCTTATGAATATAATAATATCACTTACTTTGGTGTAAAGCAACACTGATAAATAGGAAATTATTACATTGTTAACCATAAATATCATTAAAATGTATTTCTGGTCAATCAGTTAATCTTTATTATAGTTCATGTTGTTTTCTTTCAGTCCTTTCTAGTACTTTTGCTGGAAGCAAAGTGACCTAGTCATAATTCTGCAGTCTTCGTGTTTTTTCACTGTGAAGCAACTGAATGTGCATGCTTCGAAGGGAAAAAAATTAAATGATGGAGGAAGAACTCACTGATGATAAATGTCTTACCAATTCCAGATGAAAATTGGAATAAATTATTGTTTTAATAATATTACTCAAGAACTGCTAGGTTTCTGAGAATATTAACAAAATGACATACAATCACCAGAGTGAGTTCTTCCTCTACTTGAAAATATTTAGTCCCTTGGCGATAAACTAATTTGAATTTTTCTCAGAGTCTCATACATTTTTTAAAAATATGTTTAAGTAAGACATTAAAAAGAGAGCCTTCAATTTATTAACATTTGTCCTATCACTCCCCCTTACTATCATCATTTATAGATAAAAGACTCACTTTCAATATAGGCTTAATATTTATTGAATGCCATGGAGACCAGATTTTTATCCTGGTTTAGGCAAAAGGAAATAAAACAATTAGAAATGTATAATATATTCTCTCTTATCTGCTTCAATAAAAGGGAAGGGGTATTCTGGTTAATCCACTAAGAAAGGTAATATTAAGATAACTGCAGAATCATAGTAGATTATTCCCAAAGGACTACAATGGCTGGTTTTGGACATACTTTAAGATATTATAGGGCCTTAGAAATATTATTATGTCACTGGAATGTAGATAAACTCATTCATTCACACACAAATATTGACTGAGTGCTTATGGAGTATCAGGCTTTATCTTAGGATACAAAGACAGGTAAGACATAATGCCTTCTATAAAGAAACTTAGTTGGGGAGGAGGAGACAGATATATAAATATTTACATCTAGCAATATGTAAAATATGGTGGCTTAATTTGGATTTCCCCAGAAGCAGACTCCATTACAAAAACATGGGTACATGCAATTTATTTGGAGGGTGATCCCAGAATCATAAATGAGCAGGTTATTATGTGAGCAACTGAAGCTCACCTCCACAAGACCTTGACTGGAACCATGTACACCATACCTCAGAACTGATCTGCTAAGGGATGGGTGAGCTGCATCTTCCTTCCTGTTCTTCCTCACTGGTCTGGATCCAATAGGCTATCAGCTAGGAAACACCTTTAGGAAGAAAAGCAGAGTGGAGTGCCTGGGTTGCTCAGTCGTTAAGGGTCTGCCTTCCGCTCAGGTCATGACCCCAGGGTCGGGATCAAGCCCTGCATGGGGCTCCCTGCTGAGAGAAGCCTGCTTCTCACTCTCCCACTCCCCCTGCCTGTGTTCCCTCTCTCGCTGTGTCTCTCTTTATCAAATAACTAAATAATTCTTTTTAAAAAATGAGAGAGAGAGAGAGAGAGAGAAGCAGTGAGATGCAGTCTCTTGAGGTATGAAGCCTTTGGCATGCAGGGGTAACTGCCCACCACAGCTGCAGGTAGACATTGAAGTAGCCATGAAGACATGAGGTGCATTATCAACAGCCCCTACTACAGATGATATTATAGAAGTCTGTTATTGCAGAAGGGAACCCAGAAGAGGAAAAAAAATCAGTTCTGCCTAGTAAGTCAGGGAAGACTTCAGAGGACAACAGATGCTTGACTAAGTGTTCTCTTGGCAAGTGTAAGGAAATGATGTAGAGGGCTGCTACTTAATTACAAATAGTGGGATACCAGATTACAGGGACATCAGTGAGCAGGGAGACCTACTTATGCATTAACTGTGATAAAATCCATTGCATATATATATATGCTTTTGCTTAGGTAGATACAGGTTCCAATGGGACCAGTTGTCAAAGCCAATGTAAATGTTTCAAGCTATTAACCATACAATGGACACTTTCATTCAAGAACTAAGGAAACAATTGCTTTATTCTCAATCATGGCTTTGACAAAAGATGTGAACATGACATTGGGAAGCTGGACACAGACAGATTGGAGGTTGACTGCTTGCAGTTCTTCAGGCAATGGGACTTCAGGAGAGAAACTAAGTTTTAGGACAATAGGAGGGCAGGGTGAGTCATTGGTCTTATAGAATATGGAGCTGGATCAGGTTTCAGGACAGCCCTTAGGATGTAGAGTAGGAAGAATAGACCAGAAATACAGTTCTTGAAATTGTGGCCCAAATAGGGATAGAAAAACAGAGCAGGATCCTACTGACTAGGACTGAGGCTCCAATTCAAAACAAGAGTAGTAGCAAGAGGAGGTGAGTGGGGGGATGGGTTAAATATGTGATGGGGTACACTTGTTATGATGAGCACCAGGTGTTGTTTGTAAGTGATGAATCAATAAATTGTACACCTGAAATTATTATTACACTGCATGTTAACTAACTGTAATTTAAATAAAAACAAGAAAGAAAGAGAAAGATCGAAAGAGAGAAGGAAGGAAGGAAAAAAAGAAAGAAAGAGAGAAAGTAACCATGAGAATGACACATCCAAAGCCAGAATAAAATTACTATTTATTCATTTCCTCATAGACTGTGTCAGTACCTTGGAAATATTTGTGACCATAAGAATCATTTGGCAGGGCGCCTGGGGGCTTAGCTGCTTAAGCGACTGCCTCCAGCTCAGGTCATGATCCTGGAGACCAGAGATCGAGTCCAGCATCATCAGGCTCCTGCTCAGCGGGGAGCCTACTTCTCCCTCTGACCCTCCCCCTTCTCATGCTCTCTTTCTCTCTTACTCTCTCTCTCTCTCAAGGAAAAAAAGAAAGTCATTTGGCAGACTTGTTTTAAATGGGCAGATACCCTGAGTTCTATCTAACCTCACTCTGCCCACATATCACACTTCCATAGATCTAGAGTGAAGTCTGGGAATCAACATTTTTAACAAGGGTCCCATGTGACCAGGACACAGGTGGTCAGTGCAATATGTGATAAGAAACATGGAATTAGGTAAGGTTGCTTTCAGGGTCTGGCACACAGGCACACAGAGCAGAAGTAGCCCCAACAATATATAAGGTAGGGTGATCAGTTCATCCTTATACAGATCCTCTTCAGCTATGATGGGGTTATGTCCTGATAAACCCATCATAAGTTGAAAATATCATTGTTGAAAATGCATTTAATACACCTAAACTAAGCTTAGCCTAGGCTACCTTAAACATGGTTAGAACACTTCCATCAGCCTACAGTTACGCAAAATCACGTAACACTAATGTATTTTATAATGAAGTATTGAATATTTCATGTCATTTATTGAACACTGTACTGAAAAGGAAAGCTAGACTGGTTACACAGGTACAGAATGGTTATACGGGTATCAGTCCCTTACCTTCATGATCACATGGCTGACGGGACTGTGGCTCACTGTAGCTGCTCAGCATCACAGAAGAGGATCATATCACATATCACTAGCCAGCAAAAAGACCAAATTCCAACTATGGTTTCTACTGACTCCATATCACCTTTGCACCATCATAAAGTCTTAAGATCATAAGTTGAACCATTTTAAGTCAGGGATCACCCTGCCAAGAACCTCCCCAGTTTAAGCATAAAAATTCCCAGGTCTCAGGAAACATTCTATGCCAGTGTTGGGACAGTAGGTCACCCTAGCATAACGAGAGCTTCCATTGTGCCAGCTAGCTCACTGAAGATAGGCATTGTTACCTCAGTTCTCAGCAGCCCTGCAGATTCCACATTGAGCTAACATTTTTATTCCCGTGCACCATTCGTGTTACTCCTGTCCTGAGTCAAATTTGTGATACTAACTCAGGTAAGATCTGATGCTTAACAGCTCATAAGGTGCTAGACTGAAGGTCCTGCTCCCAGAGGTCATATATCTATCCCTAACTCCCTCACCTTCTTGCCTGGAAATGGAGGAACTCCAGAAAACAAAAGGAAACCAAAGAAAAGCCATTACAAAGCACACTAACTTTTAGATAACTATTTCTATAAAGATCTTAACATCATAGGCAAGACTGGCTCTGGCGTCAGGGACCTGGGTTATATCACTGCCCCGTCATTTACAAGACATGTGAACTTGGCCCCGTTACTTCTGCTCTGTGTGCCTCTGTTTCCTCATCAGTAAAGTGGAAATGATAGTGATATTAGTAATCATAAGAATCATAATAATGCCTAATTCACAGAAATAAATCAATTAACACATTAATTAACCCATGACCTCAGTAGTGTGTGCCACATAGCAATCACTCCATAAATGGAAGTTAATGTGATTATCCAAACCCTGATATTGGACTCCGAGTCATTCAGTTACTTGTATAAATAACACTCATCTTTCAGCTCCCAAGCAAATTAAGTTGTAACATTCAAAGTCATTTCATACAAAGCAGCTTCTTTTCCTCTCACCTATAATACCTAGTGAAAAATTCTACCCTGCACTTTACCCTGTCTCCAGTGTTGATAGAAGACAGGATGAATCCGCCCCACACAGGATGTTTATTAGTGCCCAGTCTGCTCGAGCATCCAGTAAGCTTACAAGCACAGGGAGGAGGCTTGGAAACACTTCAAAGCCTGCCGACACTCAAGATTGCTTCTGGTGGCAGGTGGATTAGTATTGGTGGTCT
Source organism: Neogale vison (assembly GCF_020171115.1). Classification (NCBI taxonomy): domain Eukaryota; kingdom Metazoa; phylum Chordata; class Mammalia; order Carnivora; family Mustelidae; genus Neogale; species Neogale vison. The sequence continues at coordinate 178,638,625 of NC_058096.1, read as the reverse complement.
GTCCTTAACCACACACTTCACCTCCATATGTCTCAGCCCTCTTCACCTTTCCCTCTGACTGTGACAATGAGAATATTGAAATCAATAAGTTCACTCTCCTTGCTCCAAGTACTCAAGTGCTTTGAAATGAAAAATGGTTCAGGAGGAAGAAGCCAAGCAGAGGCAGGGGGGCCAGAGGAGGAAATCAGAACTGGCACTATCTATAGTCTAGAGGAAAAGCAGAAAAGACAGGGAACTAGCAGGAAGAATACTTTGGTCCCACTCCAGTTTTTCACTACTCAGTAGTAGTGATAGGTAATTTGAATTCAATGGACTCTACAACTCCTCCCCTATAAAATAAAGGCATTGGTCTAGATAAACAGCTAGGAATCCTTCTAGTTCTAAAGGTTCTAAACATATTTTTATGATAACATGTCAGGCAGTTGGCTTTAGCTTTCTTCATCTCCTTCATCAGTGCCTCCCCCATTGTTACACTGTTATAATACATTCCCCTAATACCGTTCTTGGTTTAAAATCATTCTGTACCATTGTCTTCCCAGCTAGATTAGATGTTCCTTAATGACAGAGACTTTGTTTTGATGTCATTTTGTTTTCAGTGCTTAGAACCATGCCGGACATGCAAAAACATTCAATAGGTGTTTGTGGAACTAAACTATTGCATTAACCTCCTTACTCATATTAGTCAGGATCTTGGCTAGAAACAGATGGCCCATTCACACTGGGTAATTGAAGAGTCCAATGGGAGGACTATTTACAAGGTCTAGGCAGCATTAGGGTAAATTCACCATTGAGGGATCGTGAAGCATCCTGGGGCTACAATAGCAAAGAATTACTATCCTCTTCTAGCCTCAGAGGGGTGAGGGGCAGAGAGCAGTTGCAGAAACTCTGACAAAGTAGCTAAAGCCTAGGTATTGAGAGAGGGCTGCCTGGCAGGATGTGGACCTTCTGGAGAAGGGCAGGAAGTGGGGACACATACACATCCCAACCTCCCCGCCCCCTGCTCCTCAAGTCCTTCAGTCTCCTGTCAGTGCCTGCCTTGGCTGAACACAAGGGGAAGCTGAGAGGATGGTAGAGTGTCCACACCTTCCATCGAAGTCAGCCTCCAGGACACAGAGCAGGGGGAGCAAGGGTGGAGAGAAGATCCAGTGGGGTAAACAGATGACAGCCAAGCACACGATCACCCTGCCCTCCTTCCAAAAGGATGCTGAGTGACACTAACCTTTCAGGTAACTTCTTTAACCCAAAATATATGGATGTTTCTTCAGCAACTATATCTCCATACACAGCAAATATACCTGTATACACATGTTTATTCATTGCTTAAAAAGTGTTACCTAGTTTCCAGCATAACATTTTTTTCCTCACCAACCAGACTGTAAGCTGCCCAAGGCCAAGGCCAATGTCTTCTACCTCTAAGGGCATCTCAAGTTCATGCTTGCTATCCAAACAATGGGCACTCAATATTTTTAACTTGAATGGCCATCTTTCACCAAGTTTTCATATATCAAACTATAGAGTTATCTCATGTTAGCAGATAACTAAATCTTGAGAAAGAGCCTGAAAAAATATACAGTGTGGTAATTGCCAAGTACGGTGTTTCTGCTGAGTGATGACCATGGGGGCAAGATCTGTGTCTCTTCTCTTTAGAAACACTGGCTTTGGATTTCACTCCACAGTGGTTCCTAGAATTAGTTTACTCAACATGTCTTTATTAATATTCAGGAGGAATGAGGAGCTGTACAAGACATTGTGAGAAATCAAAGGTCAATTTGACTTAGATTTTGTCCCAGGGAATTTAGAGTACAGTGGGAGAGATAAAGTATTTACATAATGAGGTAGAAAGAAGGAAAAGAAAACCCTCAGAAAAAAAAAGAAATCTGATGTTATGAGAGTTCTAAGCAAGAGCAATGACTTTGGAGGAGGAACTTGGGATTGATATCCTTTGGGTGCGGTCTTAAAGAACACCAGTTCTTTGGTCCTGGAGAGACAGTAGAGGGTATATGCTCTGTGCATATGCCTCGAGGCTTTCAGGGAAAATGCAATTGTGTTGGTTTTCCTGTGAGTGAAAAGAAAGTGTCTAATGGGTATACGACTGGGAAAACAATATGCCTAAATCAGCTACAGAGGGCCTTGAATGACAGGCTGAATCTCAACCACATTTCTCTAGGCAGTGGGGAGTCACTGAAGGATTCTGAGCAGGTAATGAGAGCTGGAACTTCAAGGAAAAATAACAGCGAGTGACAACGCTTTGAGAGCTTTCTCTGCGGAGCGGTGCTCTTAATACCACCCCCTTGTGGTGTAATCAAGGGTGAGGGTAGAAGTAGTCAGTTCCAGGACTGGTATCATTTAGAACTATATTGGCATACGATGAGTGAAATAAGTCAAGCAGAGAGAGTCAGCTACCATATGGTTTCACTTATTTGTGGAGCATAACAAATAGCATGGAGGACAAGGGGCGTTAGAGAGGAGTAGGGAATTTGGGTAAATTGGAAGGGGAGGTGAACCATGAGAGACTATGGACTCTGAAAAACAGTCTTGAGGGGTTTGAAGTGGCGGGGGGGTGGGAGGTTGGGGTACCAGGTGGTGGGTATTATAGAGGGCACGGATTGCATGGAGCACTGGGTGTGGTGAAAAAATAATGAATAATGTTTTTCTGAAAATAAATAAATTGGAAAAAAAAAAAAAGAACTATATTGGCATACGAAAATGAAAAGCATCCAGACTTTTACTTGGTTTCATTATTCTTTCCAAACTCTCCACAGACAGTGCCTCCCTCCCCTTCCTGCTGGCATCTAGGGCAAACCACTATACACTTATTAACTCATTTAATCTTCAAAACATCCCTGTGAGGTAGTACCTTTAAAATTGCCAGAGAGGCATAGAAAGATAAGTGAGTTTGTCAACCTAAGAAAGCTAGCAAATGGCAAGCCAGGATTTAAAGACTGGCTCTCTGGTCCCTAAAACTATCCCAACTGGCCTGGCAAAAAAGGTGATTATTTCTTTTAAATCAGGGGCTGTGCCTATTGAATATAGCTCCTTGCAACCGGGTGGCAAATAGGGCCTTAAAGTGGTTATTTTGTGATGATTCCAGGACTAAAATGATTAATTTTTCTATATACACCTAGAATCCTAAATAGCCCTTTCCTGAATTTAAGTTGGTTCTATTTTGAGTCCCTATAGACATAAGTCAGGGTGTTTACTAAGAAACCAGGTGTATTTGACAGAAACAAAATAACTGCAATTGTCTAATCAGGCCTGTGGAGATAAGTGCTATCCCAGCTGCTCTATGGGCAGGTCAGCAGAGTTAACGTTCTCAATGGTTAAGTGAAATCACTTCTTGCATTCTGACTAGACAGGCTATTTGCAACATTCCCTTTTAAGTGCTCCAAGCACTATTGTTCAAAATGGTTGTTCTTAATATTAAACCCTTTGACTATTCTAAATGCCAAGGGCAAAAACTCTTTGTCAGACTACATTTTGGGCGTGATTAGGCATTATAAGAGATTTTATATTATTAGCTTTTATCTTAGTGCACGCACACTGCAATTGGATAAGAATCCCTTCTGATGCGTAGATGCAATAAGCACAGTTGCAAATATGGGATGCTTCTTGAGCCTAGTGTTTTTGCAGCCTACCCCTTTGTACCCAGCCTTTCTCCCCCAGCCTCCCTCTCTCTCCCCTGATCACCACCATCTCCTCCACTGTTGCCTCCAATGCCATAGTGCCCAGGGACAGCTGGCACAGCTTTGGAAGTTGGCACATGCATGAGGCCCTCAGGCTAGATCTAACCCCTACGGATTAAAATAATAATAGCAGTTCACCTAGGTGGCTCTATCGGTTGCATCCAACTCTTGACCTTAGCTCAGGTCTTGATCTCCTGGTCATGAGTTCAAACCCCACGCTGGGGCTCCGTGATGGGTGTGGGGCCTGGTTAAAAAAACAATGATCTGAGGGGTTTGAAGTGGCGGGGGGGTGGGAGGTTGGGGTACCAGGTGGTGGGTATTATAGAGGGCACGGCTTGCATGGAGCACTGGGTGTGGTGAAAAAATAATGAATAATGTTTTTCTGAAAATAAATAAATTGGAAAAAAAAACACAATGATAGTAATAATAATAACAACTGCTAATGTCCATTCGGTGATTATCACTTCACATGTACAATTTCATTTACTGCTCAAACAACTCTAATCGGTAGGAACTATTACTATCTCCATTTTCACATGAAAAAAAAAAAGACTCAAAGGGGTTCAGTGAAATAGTCAAGATCACACTGTTCATAAATAGTAGCGTGTGAATTTGCTGGGAGGCCTATGTGACTTCAGAGTCCTTGCTCCAGCCCCCTCTGCTACACAAAGTATTTCCCCTGCAGTGGTACAATCAGAGGAAATAAAACAACAAAGGAAAGACAGAAAGTCTGAAAAAAAAGGGAGCTGTCTGAAACAATTTTTGTAAGAAGCAACAGTCCTAGGATAATTGTCTCTTTCAGTGGGTACATTCGATGGGAAGGTTTGGTGTGTTTTTTTTTGTTTTTTTTTTTGTTTTTTTTTTTTTGTCCTCTTGGGACAGAGTTGAGCATTTGCAAAATTCTGTGCACCCCTGCTGGGTCATCCCCATGACTTCAGCTGGCTGACATTATTAACATTTTTCTACACACACACACACACACACACAAATCCTAGGAAAATTAAATCACATTCTCCATTATATAAGAATCCCAGATTCCTGACCCTCCCCAATAAGACCTTGGTCCATTTATTTAGTGCACAAAACTCTTCTGTCTTGCATTAGGAAAAGAAAGTTAAAAAAAAAAAAAATGAGATTTGACCAGCAATATGTTATACGAAACTCTCCAAATTAAGCCCATTTTTTAAGATAATTGAATGCTAAGTTTTTTACTTATTTAAGAGCAATTCCATTCCACCCACTTTGCCTATTAGCATAGAAGACAGTCACAAGCACACTATAAATGTAGGGTGCTTCACGTACTCTATTCTTCCCCTAGTCAATATATCTTTTTAAGCAGAGAAAAAGATTTTTAAAAAACACCAAATTCCCCTGCAAGGCAAATGCCAAACCTGAAGGTGCATTATAATGGTAAACATGTCCTCAATCTAAAATGAATATGCTTAATATCCCCCCTGGTTTATCTCATTTTAATTTCATAAGATAAGCATACACCCATCTGGATCCAAATAATTCAGTGTCTACAGAGCTCTTCCAACTCTGTCATCCAGATACTCAGATGGGGAGTGAAGGGGAGAAAGGTAAAGGGGTATGGAACTTGCTTAATCAGCAAGAGCAACCATGCAATAATTTGTCTCCTAAATAAGCAAGATTTTCATGCCTAATAATCCTGAATAATTCTTAGAGGCTTCTTGGAATGTTGATTTGGAAATGGTTCTTTACCCTGTCAGGGCTCAGTAGGAGGAAGTGTTATGATCAATTAATGATGTCTTACATAGGGTGCCTGGATGGCTCAGTTGTTAAGCATTTGCCTTCAGCTTAGATCGTGATTCCAGGGTGCTGGGTTCAAGCCCTGCTTTGGGCTCCCTGCTCAATGGGAAGTTTGCTTCTCCCTCTTCTACTCACCTGGCTTGTGTTCCCTCTTTCACTGTCTCTCCCTCTTTCTGTCAAATAAATGAATAAATAAATAAAATCTTAAAAAAAAAAAAAAGGATGTCTTACAGAGGTGCAGGAAAGAGGGACAGTTTTAGTTTGACATAACATGATGGACAAAATGATGACGGAATCAACCCATCCACTTTGGTTGCTACTAAGATTGAGTTTCCCATAACCCATTCTCATTATTTGCCCCTAGGTTCTCTTGTATGTATATTGTTTGTCTAGGACTTACAGTAATAAATGCAGTTTATAATTTTTAAAAGAATGGTATGGTATGTTAACTCCTGTATATCCCTCCATTTAGTCCTTCTATCACCATCTCCACTACCAGCACCATAGTGCAAGGCACTATCACTTCTTATTTGGCCTTTAGCAACAACCTTCTACACAGCCACTATGAACCAACTCTTAGCCCTACCATTCCTCTTCTTATTACTGATAAAGGATCCATTTTAAAATGTTAACCTGATCATATCTGCTTAAAACAAGTCAGTGGCTTCCCACAGCTCTCAAGATAAAGTCCAGATTGAGGTTGACAAGGCTTGTCAAGGTTGACAAGGTTGACAGGTTGACAAGCCCCTTGTACTCAGCTCTCAAATCTTCTTCCCAGCTTTACCTTTTACCACATGTCCCCTAACTCCTCCTGAGCTCCATCCACTATGGTCTTTCAGCTCCTCAACTGTGCCTACTCTCACTCACCACAGTCCTCTGCCCATAAGCTCTATCTGCCCAAAAAGTCTCTTCTTTCCAACCTAACCTCCTCCTCCACGTTTGTCAAATCACTCAGCAAGTCAGCTTTCATCTGGAGAGCCTTTCCTCAGGTAACTATGTAACCTGTCTGGGGCCAAGGGTGGGGGTGGGTGGGTTGGGGGGTGGGGGGGCTGGCTGACTCAGTCATTAAGCATCTGCCTTTTGCTCAGGTGATGATCCCAGGGTCCTGGGATCGAATCCCACATCAGGCTCCCTGCTCAGCAGGAAGCCTGCTTCTCCCTCTCCCCCACCCCTGGCTTGTGTTCCCTCACTCATTATCTCTCTCTGTCAAATAAATAAAAAAATCTTTGAAAAAAAATTTTAAGTTGGGACCATGGGCTAGAACCCTCCTGTTATATGTGCTCATGATAGCTCATATACATATATAGTTCTTTATCCTGAAAGAGGAAGAAGTATGGATGGAAGAGGGCTAAGATTGCCTTGTTTATTGAAACTCAAATCACCTCCTGTATCCCTATTCCTCTAATGACAAAGTACAACTCAAATTGTGGCCACCACATGTTTAAAATATCAAAGATGTAGCTTTATCTCTAAATTCTTTCATGGGAAAGAGCCAGCATGGGAAAGAGAATACATTCATCATGTAATTTCTGGGTGGAGAGAAACAAACACATGCTACTTGGATAGACATCTCAGTTTTATTTTCAACTGAGAAATATTTTAATTGCCATTTTTAATTGTGAAAATAATGTGCTCATTATTTTTAAAAATTTTTAAACAAAACAAAGATGCAGAAGAAAGAAAGTAAAACACACACATACCAAAAATCTCCCATAATCTAATTCTCTTTAATGAAATCATTGTTGATAATAAGGAGTATATTCCTCCAATTTTTTTTCTATGTCTGAACATATGTTTGTGTTGATATTTTTAAAATGGGATTACTGTCCTATAATGTACTTTTATTATTATTACTTTTATTTATTTATTTATTTATTTATTTATTTTTACTGAACATACTATGAGTGTCTTTTGAGAAAGAGAAGAAAAGCCTCTGACATTTGACAGCTGGCTGAGTGCTACCAGCTAGAACTTGATGTTCTCTGTGAAATATAAACTATTTCATAGAACATCAACATCAGACAAAACCACTCTGTGAGAATGATGGATCAAGACAGAAACAAGACAGCCTGTACTCAGGCCTGAACATAAAGAAAACATGAACATTGTCTAAGACACCACAAAAATAACCAGATATTTTCCTTTCCTGACTAGTAACAGAGACTGCTGCTTCTTGATCAATTCTAGTTTTAGCCTTGCATACTGTCTTCTTTCTAGAAAAGATTTCTTAAGCTATATCTTCATGGAATGCTCCACTGCTTGACAGCATCCAAACCACAGCAAAGCCCTGCTTCCTTGAACCCTCCCTGAAACCACCCGACACAAGGCCAAATCCCTGATAAGTCATTTCTAACACCCTCTAACTGAGCTGCCCCACCATTTCCCATGGTGAGGCTCCCCTCTCTGAAATGAGGAAGAATCCCAACCTGTTCAACTACAGATGTGTGCCTGGTAGGCATTAGCTGGAGGGAGTTTGGTGTTCATATTCACATAACTGTTCATTTATTTTAAAAAATAATGTTATGATAATCTATTACTTGAATACACCATATTTTATGTAATTGAACATCTGTACTAATTAAGTGCAATAAATACCTTTCTTTACATATGTTTATACAACTGCCAAGTAATTTCCTTATTATAAATTACTAAAAATATAATTGTTGAGTCAAAGACTACACTCATTTTCATTTCATTTTAAACTATTTTTTAATAATATAAATGTGATACAGGATCGTGGCAAAACATAAATCATCAAAAGTTAAAAAAAAGGGCGCCTGGGTGGCTCAGTGGGTTAAGCCGCTGCCTTCGGCTCAGGTCATGATCTCAGGGTCGTGGGATCGAGTCCCGCATCGGGCTCTCTGCTCGGCAGGGAGCATGCTTCCTCCTCTCTCTCTCTGCCTGCCTCTCTGCCTACTTGTGATCTCTATCTGTCAAATAAATAAATAAGATCTTTAAAAAAAAAAAAAAAAAGTTAAAAAAAAAAAAAAGCCATAGGAGATACCACCTCACACCTGTTAGAAGGGCTACTATATATTTTTTTAAAAGTTCAGCTGTGCATAAACTTATAAACAAAAAGACCTTTTTCTTTCCACAATCCTCCAGTATAACATTCCTTAGCGATAACAATATACATCCTTCTACAACATTCGCCCCCCCCAAAGTGGATAAAAGTTGTGATCATGTATATACATATATACCCACACATATACACACATAAATATAGATGCATATTTTTTTTTAGTAAAAGGTTATGTTATGCTTGTAATTAATTTTGACTCATATTGCAGAATTATCTACCACCTTTACACTCCTACCACCAGTGTATGAGAATGTCTACTTTTAGCATGTAAATTTAACATTTAGAATATTAAGAAGAAAAACTTATGGCCAAACTCAGTTTTGCACTCCTTATTTGTTAAAGTCAGCTAATAGTATCTTTTCTTGCAAAGCTGTTTCAGACATTAAGTGACATGATATAAAGAGAAATTCCATGCATTTTCTAGCACACAAAATATATATGCATAAATAATAATAATTGATATTATCATTTGGTTTATCTGCCACATTAAATTAGCACAGTGTAATGCTCCCCGTTCCAGTCTTTAATGTTAAAAAATGTTAGAAAATAAATCTAACATTTCAAACCTTAGGACCTGAATTACATTTTAATAGCAAGGGGCTAAGAAATTTTAAATGATGTGATTTGAGCTGGCTACAGTCTCTAGGAAAGAAAAATATCTTCCATATTATCTGGCTAATCAGTCCTCTGGCTACAATTTTCTATTGATTTCTCCCTTGGAGAATTTGAGAATATTCTAATACCCAGAACTTTGGCACACAAGCACTTGATAAATGTCTCCAGATTCTATCTTAAAGAGCAATAATGCAATTTGGGTGAAAATAAAGATGTGGCTGAGTGGAAGCTCTGAAGGATGAACGGGTAGATTTCACGGACCCATTTCCCTATAACAGAAAGAGATATTTATTGCCTGCAGCACAGCTGAGGGAGTGCATTTGGAAATGCCATAGACAGTAGTCTGTGGCTGAGGTCCTGGGGCTCAGCCCAGGATAAGGCATTTGGCAGGTTCTGCCCGAGAATGGCAGGAAGCCTGCTTTCCAAACAGCAGCTGCAGAAAGAGACAGAGTTTGTTAAAACTTATTTGGCCTCATTTTCCTCTCTCCCTGCACCCTTTAGGCACTCTCCCAGGCACAGTGCTGTCTTTGTAATCCGAGACAGGGGAGCAGGGGAGGGAAAGAAAGAAGGGGAAAGGGGAGGAAAAGGGGTAAGGAAAAGAGCAGAGAGAGAGAGTGGGATGAGGACAAAAGGAAAAATGCATCAAAGACTAATGATATACTGCATGGTGACTAACATAACATAATAAAAAAAAATGCATGGAAGAGATTGAGAAAGAGAAATGGGAGGAAGCTGGAGAAAAGATGAGAAATCACTTCTGGACAATAAGAACCATTCTCAGGAGATATATAACACAAAGGAAATCTGAGGTCTTTCTGCCTTTAATCTGAAACTATGGATGTATTATTATTATTGTTATTATTATTATCATTATGATCTCCTTTATCAAAGTTATACATATCTATTGTTTTAACTGTGATGATAAATGAAAATTTTAAATAGTAACTTCCCACTTTGTAAAAAAAAAAACTGCACAGAAATATTAATTAACTGTATTACTATTACTCCAGAAGTTGATGACCAAGGAGATATTAAGAAACAGATTTCCAGAACCCCAACCCAATGCTCCCTCTCCAATACCAGGCTTCTGATTAATTCTCTATGCTTCCCCATTTGTTTGGTGGATTGATCACACTATTATGGATGTCACCTAATTGACAGGAACGGCTTGATAAATTAGAGCTCAGCTTCCGCAAACAGGTATAAGTTTGGATGTGAGTTTGGGTTTCATCGTGTATTAGTTATAGAGCCATAAAGAAGGTCCTTACCCCTCTATAAGGTAGTTTCCTTATCCAAAATGGGAATAACCATAATGCATAGCTAAAAAGGTTACTATGAAGATTAAACAAAGTAATACTCATGATGTAATTAGCATAGTTCCTGACACAGTGAAAACCCAATAAATGTTGGGGGAGGTGGTAGTAGTTAAGGACTAGTGAATTACTATCAGGTTATATGGACAGGATTTCTCAGTTCCATAGCAGATCTTGAAAAAGTGTTTTCATGATCTCCACTACATTTTTGATTAAAAAAAGCACCTGAGATTTTTTTTTTTCTGGAGCTAGAGAGAAAATTTGCTCCAAGAAAACATAAACCAGAGGGCAAACTTTGGTATTTATTTAGCTGAAGTTCCCAGGTCTCCAAAGATTAGGGAGTGAGAGGTGCCATGAATTCTATACTTCACTAGGGTGACTCTTCAAGTCATATAATGTCATGGAGAAAACAAGCCCATCATATTAGTGGTTCTTTACCTTTAGGGACAAATTGATCTTTTCAAGACTCTGATGAAAGCTATGGAAAAGAATTCACAAACATGCAAAATTTCACATCCAATTTTAAGAATTAAGCCCCTATGAAATGCCAAGCACACTTTGGCAGATGAAAAAAAGATAAAAGACGTAGGCAAAAACAGCTTTGCCTTTCTATACTTAAGATCTGCAGCAAAGTGGAGTTTTGATCCTAGATTATTCTCCCTGCTGACTTGCTGCTTTGGAGGGTCAGCATCTCCTCTAACCTATTTAAGGGGTAAGTGTGCACATGAATATTAGGTCAGAAGTGGAGAAATGGGACAGAGGTGGGGGGGGAGGAGATATAGCAAATGTGTGGGCAAGAACCTAAATCCTTTATTATGCCTCCTTCAGCTTTCTCACATAATGGGGTGGGGGTAGGGAACAAAGCTGGATGAATTTATAGGAACAAAGAAAGGTCTCTTCTAACCCTGTGATCTGTACTGAGAAAATCCAATCTTATCCACACTTTCCATGAGGCATCGGTTGCTCTTTATAGTTGTTAAGGCAGCAGATTATTATTAGTCCTATGGAAAATATTGAACCACAGTTGTTCTCAGGAATATCTTGCTGCTTAAGCTGAAATGTCACAAGGTATTTGATCATAGATAGATACCAACAGGGCAGGCAAAGTCCTCTCACCTGGAAAGCAAAAGGCATAAAGAAATGACAGAGGTAGGCACAATACAGATCTGAGGATGCCACAGACAGATAATACATTCTTTCTGAGAAGGGTTATTTGGCCTTAGAATGTGGCTTGTAACCCTCGAATTGTCTTCCTTACACTTGTTCAGGTAAGGGAGGCATTTGCAGCCTCGGATTATAACATGTCCTTACCAATCATTTGATAAAGTTGCAAATAAAAGAGTTCCAGCACCTCTTTGGTAATAAAAGTTCTCACCCTATCTTTCTCACACCTTGCCTCCCTATGAAAATAAATTAAGTTTATCTGCCTAGTGCTTCCCAAGGATCTGTTCAAAATAAAAGCAAAAAGGAAAAGTGTGACTCAGTCTATTTTAAATATCTTTAAAATGTGACTGATTCACAGAATCAAAATACCTGTTGTTGAAAAAAATCTTCTAAAGTCAATTAGATTTAGCAACTTGAGGGAGAATAATGATATGCAGATTGAATAGAAAGACCAAGGTAATTTTTTTCTCCTTCCTTCATTCCTTTCTTCCTTTCTTTCTAGTAATGAGGTTTCATTAACTCAGGCACACTGTGTACACAGAATAACTAGAATTAAGCTCACAAAGTGTTACTGAGCAGAGAGCTAACTCTAGCAAATAGATAAGGGTAGTTTATAATCACATACCAATCACCCATCATTACTTCTGCACACATGGATTTAAGATGTCTTAGAGGATTCGAAGGTACTCTGTGTTTTCCAGTGTCCCTATAAGCCTATATGGCCCTTGGGTTTGCTAGTCACTTTTCTTTCCTTCCATACATGGGACAAAATCTCTTTTGATCCAGACTCTACTCCTAAAATTCTAAATTAATGATACCTGTGCAATGCAGGTTTCAACGCACATGGATTTCTGTCTCTATGTCCCCCTCACTTTGCTTTCAGCCCAGCCTGTCTCCAGAGTGTCACCCATTTCCAGTTCTCCACTGCAATTCTTCAAACTAGAAAACTAATACCCTCTTGTGCACATATTTTCCAAAGGCTATGTGGGCATGAATAGTTTCAAGAGAATACTTTTCCCTAAAACTTATCTCCTAAGAAAGTGTAACTGGTCAGCATTGTGCCTACTGCCTTCCCAACTCTCCTCACCCAATTTTTTCCCTGTTTATTAAAAAAAAAAAAAGGCACATGATTTTTTCTCTCCTATGATTTTTACTATCGTAAGATTCATCAGGTGGTTTCCATATCTTTGCTTTCAATGAATTTGAAGGAGAATTGAATGAACATCTTCACTAATACATCATTAAAATGAGTTTGATGATAGATTATATGATTCTTGGCATATACCTTTAAAGGTGTTCACAGCATTGAGTAACATTGCTCTAAAAAATAGCCGAGAAGTGACAATGAACTGATGTATCATGTCTCATTCTAACAATAAGTAATTCTTATCCTCAATACTGGGGCTAATTAAAAAGAAAATCAGCCCCAATTATCTCATTAAAAGATGCATTTCCAATAAAATTCTACTTAGTGTTTATTGAAATTTATATTATATATACTACGTAATCAGTTGTCTACTGATTGTAATAATAGTTTAACACAGAAGAAGTTTTTAACATTTCGACTTTATAGACACAAAAAATTCTAATCTTTTTAAAATTCGAATTATATGTGCATTTGTGCAGTAACTAAGCAAGTAGATCAATAAAGCTTTCAGAAGAAAAATGTATCACTTTAGGATAAAATTCTGTGGGAAAGTAGAATGGAAATGTGAGTTCAATGAGAAAAAGCAATAATGTATAATTTTTTCACTGTGTAAGAAAAACTTTCTTCAAGTTAAATAGGTGCTGATGGTCAAATCACTGTAGTTTATAGGTCTGGGGTATGATACATTTAAAAGACAAATGTAGGGACACCTGAGTGGCTCAGTTGGTTAAGCGGCTGCCTTTGGCTCGGGTCATGGTCCCAGCGTCCTGGGATTGAGTCCCACATCGGGCTTCTTGCTCGGCGGGGAGTCTGCTTCTCTCTCTGCCTCTGCCTGCCACTCTGTCTGCCTGTGCTCACTCTCTCTGACAAATAAATAAATAAAATCTTTTTAAAAAATTATTAAAAAATTATAAATTATAAAAAAATTATAAAAAACAAATGTAACATTTTCTTTTAAAATATGAGTAGTGATAGCATACTAGGAATCATATCCTTTGTTCAACTCAAAAATGTGCAAGAAGGTAGCTTTTCAAAACAAACATTTGAAGAAACAAAAACATTACGAGTCCTTTGTTCTTGAACCTTGGTACTCAAAATGTGGTTCTTGGACTCCATCAGGATCACCTGGGACCTTAGAACTACAGCTCTCAGGCTCTACCTGCTGAATGAGAATCATTTCACTTAGATTCCTGAGGGATCCATATCCCACTGAAGTTTAAGAAATGCTATCGATTTCTTCACCTGGACCATATCTCAAAGTTAAAGTATTATCCTCTTAACCTTCAACATTTCTTCCCCCGTTTTCCATCCCAGAAAATTGCATGTTTTCAGTGAACCCTGGCTGGAAACCTTAGAATCATCCCTGAAGCTTTATCCTTAGACTTACTCCATCAGTCTTCACATCCAATCAGTAAAGATCCAGCCAGTAAAGACTTACTTTCTTCATCAGTCAATGTGAACCAGGCAATGAGGATAGAAAATTAAATAAGATCTAGTCCAGCCTGCCTTGAGCATCTGTCTTCCAATGCCCTCTGTGGTGGACAGCCTCTAACATGATCCCCACTGGTCTCTGTGTCCTGGTCTTCACAGCTTTCTATAATCTTCACCTCTTGAGTGTGTGTAGGGGTGCATCTGTGACTTGCTTCTAACCAATACAACAAGATAGGTCACCCTCACGATTCTATTGTATAAGACTCCTAGCAGTCTTGCTCTGGGGTCTATCGCTGTATTACTGGTCTTGGAAACATGCATTGAGAAGCTGTAAATTACAGACATACAGAGAAGTCCACGTGGCAAGGAGTGAGGGACAAGGGAGGCCTCTAAAAGCTGAGAGAAGCCTCTGGCTGATAGCCAACAAAAATACTGAAGGTCCCAGAACTACAGCTGCAAACATAAATAAATACAAATATTCTGTCAATAACCTGAGAGAGCTTAAAGAAGATTCTTCTTCACTCCAACCTCCAGAAGAGAAAGCTACCGGCCATCATCTGGATTGCTGTCTTTGAGGGACGCTGCAACCCAACTAGAAGAGAATCCAGTCAAGCCGTTCATAGGCTTGGGGATGTGAGGTAACACACAGAAACTGTGTGACACTGAATGTGTGTTGTTGTAAGCCACTAAATCTGTGATAATTTATTATGCATTATGGAAAACTCTTCCTGCTCTGATAATGCCTTAGCTGGCCGTGTGAGAAGACCCTGCCCATTGCCTTTCTGCAGAGTCTCTCTCCCCTCTTCATCCAGCTTTGACAGTGCTAGCAGAGTAACTAGAAAACCTTACCCTGTGAAATCCATGCTTAGAATACTCGAAGGCCTAGGGAAAAATGCTTAGCATATCGTAAGTTTTCAATAAATATGCGTTGAATGGAAGACAATATAAAAGCAGTAAGAAGTTACCTTTATATAACACAAACTTAAGCAAAAGACAAATCAGTTTCAAAAGGCACAGCACAGGTCCTCAAGATGCAACAAGTATCTGGGGCTAATAATACATTACATGTTAATTTAAAAAATGCAACAGGTATACCTAGCAAGGCAGATAATGAGGCTGACGTGGTGGATATTCTGCTTTAATTTTTGCTTTGTAGCTATTGCCTTCTTTGAAAATTATCTCTCATGCTTAGCTGTCCTTTTCTTTAATAAGAAAAATAGGTAATTTTCTGTAAGTGCCTAACTTTTGCATTTTTAAAACCATGTTCTATTTCCAATTGCAGGGAGAAGGGGACTTTCTATTCACTGAACACCAGATCCCCTACTGTACACTTTACTGGCTCCCGCTGAAATTTGGGGATCCAGCACATGCCCAGCATACATATACCCCAGAGAAACACTTCCTCCCATCAAAGTAACTTTCACATTTCCCTCTGTTTTTGCTTTATTCATTCACAGAGAGCTCTAAGTCTTGCCAAGTTCAAAGTATGTTGCTAAGACACAAACTTGCCCTGGGATAAGGAACAGGAATCAAAGGCAACTTGCTAATGGTTTCATTACTGACTCATTCATCAACATTGGAAGACCTAGGGCTGCTCTACCTTTTGGTTTCTCCAAATGGTAATTAAAAAAAACCTGTAACAGTGGATGTTCTATGCAGGGATATATTCCTATTTGTTCCCATTGTGACAATGGGCAGTAGCTACCAAGTCCCACCTCCTGTCTTAGCTCTGTACGGTCCATGGCGCACATCAATACCAGGTTAACTTTCACATAGCACACCTAGCACACCTCTTATCCATCTGTCCTTACACTCACATTGAAGTCTTTCATTGACTCTCAAGACATTAAGACACCTTTCTAACTGTTCAATGAGAACAGATCCTTTATTTTTTTTTAAAGATTTAATTTTTTATTTGACAGACAGAGATCACAAGTAGGCAGAGAGGTAAGCAGAGAGAGAGGGGCAGGCAGGCTCCCCACCGAGCAGAGAGCCCAATGTGGGGCTCGATCCCAGGACCCTACGATCATGACCTGAGCTGAAGGCAGAGGTTCAACCCACTGAGCCACCCAGGAGCCCTAAACACAGATCCTTTAGAATCTGGCCTTATACTTCTGTTGACACTCTCTGCCTACTCCCTTGTACCTCAGCCACCTGACTCACTAGTTAACCCATGTCTTCCCATTCTCCCCTCAATTTTTTTTTTTTTTTTTTTTTGGGCTGCCTTGTTGGGTGATTTAGAATGAAGTCTGCTGATGTTTCTGCCAATTGGAATTTTCCCCATCCTTCAAAGCCTTTGAGATACCTTTCTTGACACCATGTTCCTAAACAAAAGCAATCTCCCTCTCCCCTAATTCCTGTGATTGTGTACTTTCCCTTTTTGAGGTTCCTGCTTTCTCCCCTCCACCCCACAATCCCAGTTAGTCTACTGAGCTACTTGTTTACAGGCTCTGGGTTCCATAACTGTGTCCCACATGACAGCTTACAAAATCAGATATTTAGTCTGTTTATCAAATAATAATAATGGCTAACATTTGCTGAGTGTGTTATATAAGAGTTTATGCTAAGCATACTACATGCATTACCTTCTTAACTCTTTGTTATAACCCAAAGAGGTAGCGTTATTAACTCTACTTTAAAAATTAGGAAACTGAGGTTCTAAAAAGTTCTAAACTAGCTCAGGGTCACAGTCACATAGTTTTTAAGTGACTAATTCAGGATATGATTAGAAATTTGTGTGACTCAAAAATAGGCTCAAAATGGATGAAGGACCTCAATGTGAAAAAGGAATCCATCAAAATCCTTGAGGAGAACACAGGCAGCAACCTCTTCGACTTCAACCACAGCAACTTCTTCCTAGGAACATCGCCAAAGGCAAGGGAAGCAAGGGCAAAAATGAACTATTGGGACTTCATCAAGATCAAAAGCTTTTGCACAGTAAAGGAAACAGTTAACAAAAGCAAAAGACAACTGACAGAATGGGAGAAGATATTTGCGAACAACCTATCAGATAAAGGGCTAGTATCCAAAAATCTATAAAGAACTTAACAAACTCAACACCCAAAGAACAAATAATCCAATCAAGAAATGGGCAGAGGAAATGGACAGACATTTCTGCAAAGAAGACATCCAGATGGCCAACAGACATATGAAAAAGTGCTCCATATCACTTGGCATCAAGGAAATACAAATCAAAACCACAATGAGATACCACCTCACACCAGTCAGAATGGCTAAAATTAACAAGTCAAGAAATGACAGATGCTGGTGAGGATCCAGAAAAAGGGGAACCCTCCTACACTGTTGGTGGGAATGTAAGCTGGTGCAACCACTCTGGAAAACAGCATGGAGGTTCCTCAAAAAGTTGAAAATAGAGCTACTCTATGACCCAGCAATGGCACTACTGGGTATCTACCCAAAAGATACAAATGTAGTGATCAGAAGGGGCACATGCACCCGAATGTTTATAGCAACAATGTCCACAATAGCCAAACTATGGAAAGAACCTAGACATCCATCAACAGATGAATGGATAAAGAAGGTGGTATATATATACAATGGAATACTATGCAGCCATCAAAATAAATGAAATCTTGCCATTTGCAATGACGTGGATGGAACTAGAGGGTATTAGTGAAATAAGTCAGTCAGAAAAAGACAATTATCATATGATCTCCCTGATAGGAGGAGTTGAGAGGCAACGTGGGGGGTTTGGGGGGTAGGAAAAGAACAAATCAAACAAGATGGGATCGGGAGGGAGACGAACCATAAAAGACTCTTAATCTCACAAAACAAACTGAGGGTTGCCTGGGGGAGTGGGGTAGGGATAGGGTGGTGGGGTTATGGACATTGGTGAAGGTATGTGCTATGGTGAGTGCTGTGAAATGTGTAAACCTGGTAATTCACAGACCTGTACCCCTGGGGCTAATAATACATTATATATTAATAAAAAAATTAAAAATTAAAAAAAAGAAATTTGTGTGACTTTACTTCCTTTATATTGAACATTGTTGACTTAGGTATGTTTGGAGGCTTAAAACAAAACTTCTGAAAGCCCCTAAAATTCTCCTGAAGAAAGTCATAAGTATCACATCATTTGTTAACAAATTTAATTATTTTTCCAGGCAATCTCATTCAATGCTAGTCAGAGTGTATACTCATATAATCCCCTTTAAGTGCATTTGGATATTATTTTCAAATTTTTCAATGTACATCTGATTCAATTAAGATCTCGGGTATGTGATGAGGGGGAAATATAGCAGCTTAAACAAGATAGAAATTTAGTTCTCTTCATGTGAAAGAAATCTAGAGGGAGCCCTCCAGGCTACTATGGTAGCTTTAAGTTATCAGACACCCAGGCTTCTTCAGTCTTGCTACTCTCCTGTGTCCTTAGCATGTCACCTCATAATCCAAGAGGATACTAAATCCTCTAGAATAAAAGAGGAAGGACAAAAGAAAGTTTGCTCTTTTCTTGGTAAAGAGACTCCTTAAAGGAATTATATAGCACTCGAGCTCATATTTAATTAATTAAAAGTCACATAGCCATATATAGCTGCACTCAAGGCTGGGAAATGTAGTCTTTAGTTGACTGCACTGCTGCCAGGAGTA
The DNA here is from genome assembly GCF_020171115.1 of Neogale vison. Lineage (NCBI taxonomy): Eukaryota > Metazoa > Chordata > Mammalia > Carnivora > Mustelidae > Neogale > Neogale vison. Next base: position 178,619,812 of record NC_058096.1, on the reverse strand, counting down.
AATGTCAAGTTATGTTATTAAAAAAAAAAATAGGGGGGCGCCTGGGTGGTTCAGTGGGTTAAAGCCTCTGCCTTCAGCTCAGGTCATGATCCCAGGGTCCTAGAATCGAGCCCCACGTTGGGCTCTCTGCTCTGCAGGGAGCCTGTTTTCTCCCCTCTCTCTCTCTCTGCCTGCCTCTCTGCCTACTTGTGATTTCTCTCTGTCAAATAAATAAAATTAAAAAAAAATAGGGAATCTTGGATATTTAGAGACAACTAGAAATCTCTGCCCTTTATCAAAATAGGGTTTCCACTTCTAGAATCTAGTTACACAATATCAAAGACTTGTGCATAAGGATGTTTAGCACAGCACTTTTTGAAACAATCAAACATAAGAAATAATTCTAAAATCTTTAAGGATTTGGATAAAAGAATTACAGCATACCAATACAATGTGATGATGCTTCATGTACAGATGAGGCTGAAATATATAGCTAAGTGAAAACAGCTTGGGAAACAGAGTAGAGCATGATTCAATTCTTTAATAAATATATATGAATAAAAATAATTAATGTTTGCTTTACTTTATATACATCTGTATTGTTCCTAAACATTTTCACCCATGAATATGTATCACCTTTACAATCATTTATTTTTAAGTTAAAAATTTCTTTATAAAAAAAATTCTTAGCTTAGCATCATTTACACCCCCTAATATAATTTTCTTTGTCGTTCTCCTGCTTCTGTCTTATTTCTTAATTCAGAGGAGCAGCCTTATAATGCTTCCCACTTGAGACTGTCATGAGATTGCTTTTTAACCACCCTTCAGGAGTTACTCCTGAGTTTACCACGGACTCCTCTTCCCTGAGACTGCCTGTCCCCTTAGGCTATTTTAATGCAGACCCAGAAAACACTTATATTTACAGTTCCATAGTGGAATTTCATTATCAGGGTAGTTTGGGAAATGTTAAGTTAAAGTAAAATAGATTTCCTTTCTATAGAATATTTTAGAGGCTGTAATAGTGAAAGTATTGTCAATCTATAAGAAATGAATATACAGTGATATGCAGTGTTTAGCAAGAAGGAACCTCACCATCTTGTGTTCAACCTTCAGTAAATTCTGTTCCAGGAGGAAACAAAAACAAAAACAAAAAACAGGCAAATCACCCAAAACACACAGGCTCCTAGTGGTCCAACCTTGTCAACCTTTCTATCTCCCAGCATCAGCTCATCATTTCTTGTGTTCCATCTTCACAAACTCCTGGAGGTTTCTCAGGTACACTGATTTTTTTGTCCACCCTTCCCATACTTTGCGCTTGACAAATTTCTACTTTTCCTTCAACCTCTTACTCAAAACTTAGCTCCTCCAGGAAGCCTTCCTTACTTATCTTCTTACCTCTCCCACCTGCTACATTTCCCATAGTTTTCTGTACTTTGCCCTTAATACTTACTCCTCTGTATGCAATGTCTAAGTCAACCATTAGAATACAAATCCCTCCACTATGAGGACTTATGATAACTCAGAGAACTAGGGTAGAATGGTGGTGGGGTTTTTGTTTTTTTTTTAACCAACCGCAGGAAGATAGGGGAAATGAGGAAATGTTGATCAAAGGGTACAAACTAAAAGTTCTACGATGAAAAATGTACACTGAGATCTTATAACATGAAGATTATAGTTAATAATAGCCTGTATCATTGAAATTACTAAAAGGGTAAATCTTACATGTTCTCAATACAAAAAGATATGGTAATTTTATGCTGTGATGGACCCTATGGTGGTGATCATTTTGCAATATATAAGTGTATCAAATCAACATGTTGTACATGTTCAACTTATACAATGTTATATGTCAGTTATGTCCATAAAGGAAAAATATGAACAGAACATTTGATATCAATAAATACATCCTAGCAATAAAGAAAAAATAAAATTTCTAATAAACAATATTTTCATGTCCCAGATGGACATCACAGATATATACAGAAACATTCCATCCCAAAGCAACAGAATACACATTCTTCTCTAGTGCACATGGAACATTCTCCAGAATAGATCACATCCTGGGTCATATATCAGGTCTCAACTGGTATCAGAAGACTGGGATCATTCCCTGCATATTTTTAGACCACAATGCTCTGAAGCTAAAACTCAATCACAAGAGGAAATTTGGAAAGAATCCAAATACATGGAAACTAAAGAGCAACTTTCTAAAGAATGAATGGGTCAACCAGAAAATTAAAGAAGTATTGAAAAAATTCATGGAAACAAAGATAATGAAAACACAATGGTTCAAAATCTGTGGGACACAGCAAAGGCAGTCCTGAGAGGAAAGTATATAGCAGTACAAGCCTTTCTCAAGAAAGAAGACAGGTCTCAAATACTCAACCTAACCCTACACCTAAAGAAGCTGGAGAAAGAACAACAAAGAAAGCCAAAACCCAGCAGAAGAGAAATAATAAAGATCAGAGCAGAAATCAATGAAATAGAAACAAACAAACAAAATAGAACAATGGTCCTTTGAAAGAATTAATAAGATTGACAAACCCCTGGCCAGACTTATCAAAAAGAAAAGAGAAAGGACCCAAATAAATAAAATCATGAATGAAAGAGGAGAGATCACAACCAACACCAAAGAAATACAATTTTAAGAATATATTATGAGCAAATACATGACAGCAAATTTGACAATCTGGAATAAATGGATGCATTCCTAGAGACATATAAACTACCACAACTGAACCAGGAAGAAATAGAAAACATAAACAGACACATAACAAGTAAGGAGATTGAAGCAGTCATCAAAATTCTCCCAACAAACAAGAGCCCAGGGCCAGACGGCTTCCCAGGGGAATTCTACCAAACATTTAAAGAAGAATTAATTCCTATTTTCCTGAAACTATTCCAAAAAATAGAAATGGAAGGAAAACGTCCAAACTCATTTTGAGGCCAGCATCACCTTGATCCCAAAAACAGACAAGGATCCCATCAAAAAAGAGAATTACAAACCAATATTCTTGATGAACACAGATGCGAAAATTCTCACCAAAATACTAGCCTCCTACACTGTTGGTGGGAATGCAAGCTGGTGTAACCACTCTGGAAAACAGCATGGAGGTTCCTCAAAAAGTTGAAAATAGAGCTACCCTATGACCCAGCAATGGCACTACTGGGTATCTACCCAAAAGATACAAATGTAGTGATCAGAAGGGGCACATGCACCCGAATGTGTATAGCAACAATGTCTACAATAGCCAAACTATGGAAAGAACCTAGACGTCCATCAACAGATGAATGGATAAAGAAGAGGTGGTATATATATACAATGGAATACTATGCAGCCATCAAAATAAATGAAATCTTGCCATTTGTGATGACGAGGATGGAACTAGAGGATATTATGCTTAGCAAAATAAGTCAATCAGAGAAAGACAACTGTCATATGACCTCCCTGATATGAGGAAGCTGAGAAGCAATGTGGGGAGTTTGGGGAAAGGAAAAGAATAAATGAAACAAGATGGGATCAGGAGGGAGACAAACCATAAGAGTTTCTTAATCTCACAAAACAAACTGAAAGTTGCCAGGGGGAGGTGGGTAAGGAGAGAGTGGTTGAGTTATGGAAATTGGGGAGGGTATGTGCTATGGTGAGTTCTGTGAAGTGTGTAAACCTGGCGATTCACAGACCTGTACTCCTGGGGCTAATAACACATTATATGTTAATAAAAAATTTTCATGTCATAATACATATCTTATGTATCATTTCCTTGTGAATAGTTTCGGATTAATATGGATGCAATTAATAACATATAATGTCTTTCATTAGAATAAATTACACACAATCACTTCTCGGCCTTTTGGCTAAGATCAAGTGTAGAATAAATTACACAGTGCAAAGTACTAACCATTATAGGATCATGGCAAGCTACCGGGGATTCTTGAATAAGCAACAAAAAAGAGTAACTCACTATTATTTTCCAGCTAGTAGAAAAATTATTTTAGAAAGAAGAAATTCAAGAGTTCTTTACATGAAGGAAGTTTCATGACCGAAAATACACTTTAAAAATGGTTTCAGAATTTCGCTATCATGAAATAAAAAAAATAATATCTCTAGTTTGAGTGGAATACTTATTTCTCAAAATCATAAGTACTGCTCGATCTTTCCAATTAGGGTATAAAATATGCATTATTCCCATTGATATAAAGGTCCTGTCAGCAAGTGTGTAGGATGTAGTAATGGACTGAATTGTTTCTCCTGAAAAGATATGTTGAAGTCTTAGTCCCCAGTACCGGTGAATGTGACCTTATTTGGAAATAAGATCTTTACAGATATAGTCAAATTAAGATGAGGTCATACTTGCTAGGGTGGGCTCTGATCCAAGATGGCTTGTGTCCTTCCAAGAAGAGGAGGAGAGACACAGACAGGGAGAATGCCATGTGAACACGGATGCAGAGATTGGACTGATTCACTTGCAAGTCTAGAATGTCAAGGGTGACCAAAGCACCAGGAGCTAAGAGAAAGGCATGGAACAGATTCTCTCCTCTGGAGCCTTCAGAGAGAGAGCACCACCCTGCTGATATTTTAATTTCAAATTTCTGTTCTCCAGAAATAAGAATAAGCTTTTATTTTTTAAGTCACCAAGTTTGAAGTACTTTGCCACAGCAGCCTAGGAAAATGATACAGATGTTTATTGTTCCACATACTTCATTTAAGCCAGTGGTTCTGAGACTGATCCCAGGTTCCATTTCTCTAGCATTTAATTTTGTAGATCCGGGGTAAAGTCCAGAAATGTGTGTGGTTAATAAGTTCCCCTGATAATTCCGATAATGATGGATCACACAAAAATGTTTACAAAACACTCATTCAAATGGCCAAGGTGTTTTTCTTTTTCTCTGGCTTTTATCAAAAGCCAGGCACTTTCTCCTGTACTTTCCCACAAGTGTTCTGGAGAACAAAAAGCAAACCCGTGAGTTTGATTCAACACTAACTCAAAATGGCCAACAGTAATTTTAATAAGAAAGCAATGCTAGCTGAGCTGAAATACCATGTCCCAAATTGTAGGCCAGAAGGAAAAGAGTTAGCCAAAAAAAAAAAAAAAAAGAAACAACAACAAAAACCCCTCCCATTATCTGGATTATATAGGGGGAATAATAGAAATTCTGACAGATTCTTATTTTGCACCAAAACAAGCAGGCATTGCAACAATGTGAATGATATGTGTTGCCAAAAGAATTTCCCTTTTGTTAAGGTGGCTCATTTTGAAAGTTTGAGTGCATCCCCTTCGGCTTACAGAACATCTGCAGCACAGCTCCCAGGAAAGTGGAGGGCACTGAAGGCTCATCAGTTATTCTGCCTTGACCAATCTCTGACTTAGAAGCCCAAACCCTGACTTAGCAGCCCAGCTTAGACCTTGGCCTGCATCAAGTTCTCTGCCTGAAACTAGTCCAACTGATCAAATTCTTACCAATATAAGAACCATGTTTAGCCGAAGCTGATTAAAAGCTCAGTGTCAGTGCTCAGGGTACCCGGATCTCAGGTCTGATTGGATCAGTTGACATTACCCTCTGAACCAACAGGTAAATGAGTCTTGATGAATAAATCATAGGATTTGGAGTCTAGGACCCATCTTAGCCATCTCTACTTCGTATGGGACTAGGTCCAAGTTACGTAACTTCTCTGAACCTCAGCAGTCCCACTGACAAAACAGTGATGACAATTACTAATCTTCCTGGGGCTATTTGGAGATTGAACAAAATTGTATATGAGTAATTATCCATATAGTATTTAGTTAATATAGGTAGGTAGCCATGCATATTTTCTTGGGCCATAGGCTGTATCTTTAGCCCTAGATACCTGCTTCACACTGTGAGCCAAACACCAGTTAGGAGACTGACTCTACCTGCACAACCCACCACCATTATTTTTCCCAAAAGAGCCTGTGCTGTTGCTAGCGGATGCATCATGTATCAAAGTGGTTACCTTGGACAGTAGAAATCCTCTGTAATCATCCACTGCAACAAAATGGGTAGTTTAGCAGTTAATAAAAAATATTGATGAAATGGAAAATTCTTAAAAATTATGCATACATACCTAAATTTTATTTTAACTTAAAATGTATAAATTGGATCCATTCCTAAACTTTTGATGTAGGCCAAGTTTTGTTGCTGTGATTGACTTTAAATTGATCTAACGATCAGAGTTCACATTCTCTCTCTTGCATAAACCACTCAGATAATACATTGTCTACTAGGATTTCCAGGTCTGCCTTTTATAAAGCAGAGTGAGAATGTACATACTTTTGTGAAACAATCTGAATGCAGACTCTTTCTAGTTTTATGAGCCCCTCCACCTCCAAGACTTTCAGAGTTGTTGTGCCCACATGTGATTCAACAGCACTTTCAGCAACTCAAACTTACTCTTTCCAAAATATTTATGGAACCAAAAACTCTCTTTTTGTACTTCTATTAAATCAGTCATGAAACATTTAATTGAAATATGTGATTACATAACAAACGGAACTGGCACCAACAGATATGGGCAGCGACACAGCTGACTCTGGCAAGTAGGCAACTGCAGTAGTGGGAACAGAAGAACCAGGAGGAAACAGAAAGCAGCCCACCAGTTGGGAGCTATCCACATTCTCTAGTCGTTAGGCAATATGTTTTTGCATACGGTATAGAAAGCACTGATTAATCAAATAATGGATAGGAGGAGACTGGTTAACAGTTTCTGACGCAGCAATTTGTCTAACAGAGAAGCTCCGATCTACTAAAAAAGAAAGACTCTGGAGCCAGGAAAACTAGTATGAACCAAAAGAAGTCTTGTTGCAGGTCTGGGAACTGGTCTCATAGGGTAGGCAGCTCTATGGTTCTTGAGCTCTAGAGCTCTTTGTAAGTTCTACTTTAAGAAAGTGCTTGTTTCATCAGTTCCTTGAATATTCAGAAGCTCAGCCCCTGGTGAAGCTTGAGCCAGGAAGGAAGAAAGTCCTTAAGCATCCTTTAAAAAAAGAAGTCTCAGAGTGTCAGACTATCAGCACTGGCAGACAGCTGAACCTCTCTTCCTTGATTGAAGACCCTGCTGGAGGCCCCTGGAGGAAACGCCCTTGCTTTAGGTCAGAGCACTCACTCTAAGTCAGAGCTGACTAGGGCTCTCAGGACAGCTCCTTCAATAAACAAACATCACCAGAATCAATGACGAGAGCAGTGGCAACTAACAGCTATAAAGTTCTTTCCCATGATCAGATATGACACTGAATGCTGTACAGATATTTCTTATCTATGCTTTACAGTATCTCTATGAAAATATCCTATTAGCTGCATCTCACAGACAAGAGCAGTGAGTATCAGGAGGTTGAAATCTTAGAAACATACAGCTTGGAAAAAGAGCTTGAATTTAAATAAAGTTTGTCTTACAGTAGGGTAAAGGTCTTTAATCACACAGCAGAACAAAGACTGAAGGAGGGGATTTTCATGGATGTGCTGATTTACAGGAGCATGTTGAGATTTTAAGAATAACAGTTGTGAATATTTAAATGACATTCCTCAAGGTAGAGAGAAGCTTAAATTTCCAGATTGCCAATGCAGGTGATACAAAAAGGCTTTAGAGAGGGTATCTTGGGGAGACAGTGGTCCGTATCAGTGTCCGGGTGAGGAAATGTGGGCTAATCTATTTGGAATGATGATGGCATAATGGGGAGATGAACATGTAAGAAAAGAAAGAAGTGGGGGAGTCATTCTTCCATATTAGGCAGACAACGAGCCTTTCCAATTTTTTTTTTCTAGTTCTGCCTGAGATAACCTCATTATAAAATATTGTCCTAAGATATCACCTACATGGCAGGCCAAACCTTGGCCACTAAGCATTTATTAGCATACAGTACATCTCTCTCTCTATGATCAACAGGGTGAACATTATCCCTGGCCCACACCAATGGTTAAGTTAGAATACTTTAGAACATGCTGGGTCCTATTTAAAGAAAACTCATACATATATCATATCACTCCCTTTCTCCAACATCCCAGTGGGTGTTAAATTAGCAGCTCAACTTCAGCAAAAACAAGATTCATTCAAATTCACAAAGACTTATAGATATTAGAACCAGTTATTTTCTGTAAGTTCTCTCTTGGTTGGGAATAATACAAGAGGGCATAGCAGAAGTTTTTTTTAAAAAAAAAAAAACTGACCCAAATTGAATATTTCCTGCTAATATTCTTCAAAACCAAAAAACTAGACCTGAATAATCAAGAGATGATCATGTTAATACTTAGAGATATTGGTTCAAAGGTATTGTTTAGGAATTTAGTCTCATTATCATTCATTCATTCAATACATGTCTATTAAACACTTATCGTGTACCATCCAAAGTGTGAGACATTGGGCACAAAGTGGTGAAGGAAAGTACAAGATCCCTACCCACAATCTCTTAGCTATCTACTCTGTACTATTATGCTCGTACTAAGAGGTCAATTCTCTAAGGCAAGTCCATGGCCAACCTATAAGGCATCCATTAACCTCTTGAAAATTCAGACAGAGCTTTGTTTTTTGAGTGTTTATTTTTCTAAGGAATGGGTCCATAGCTTTTAATCATTTCTCCAGTTCTTAACTTTAAAAGTTAACAACCAATAGTGAAAGAAGCTTGATTGAAATCAAGTAATAAAGAGTCACTACCAGTAAAGGCCCACACTCCTCCCCTCCATGCCTCTCCATTCCACCTCAATTTCTGGTTATATTTTGACAACTCCCAGTAGCCACTAGGATGTAATGGTATGATATTTACCTCGTAATCTCTAAAGTACTATGTATAAATAATAGTTAATGTTATGGTCATTATTACTCAATTTGTAGGTTTCTTCTTCTAACAGTTTCAAAGAAAGACAAATATTTAATGACCAGCCATTGTATTCCAAGGACACTACCTTACAACACAGGTCATTTATGAAAGGAGGAAAGAGTGACGCAGCACTCAAGCTATCACACTGGTCAATTAGTTTGATCTGCTTTCCATTTTCTATCTTTCTTTTCTTTCATCCTGTCTGCATATCCTTTTTAAAAATAAAAAAAGTCCTGGAAAACTTGGGGTTCCTGAGGGATTTCTTTAAATGACTATTAATTCTGGATGTTTCAAAATGGTATTATATGTGCATCCTGAGGCTAAATGGGATCAAGTAGAGTTTATGAATATAATAAATAAAATAAAATAAAATAAAATGCATTTCCACAGAGCTAGAAATAGACACAGAGGTTCCAAAACCTTTTTAGGAATTAAGAGAAAATAATGTTTTTCATCATAAGCACCCTGGTCACAGTGTACAGACTGCCTCCTGAATTGTACAATGGATGCTTGGATTTTATTCTCCTTCTCCTTCATTTGATATATACTACAGTTAAAAACCTGAAGAATTTAAGCAAGCACTGTCAAGTAATTGTAGCCTTTGAAGCCTGACACCCAATAGATTCCTTCTTCCCTCCCTCTCCCACTCTCCCTCTCTCTCTCTCTGCTTTCCCCAGCTTACATTTCCAGACTGCTTCTCCTATAAAGATGACTTATTTTTTTTTAATTGCACTTACTTTGACTAGTCTGGCTTTTTTAAGACAGTTTAGTTATATTCATTGCAAAAGCATTTGGAAATCGTCTATTTTTTTCCTCTACCCCAGCACACGCTCTATCAATTCATCTTCTGGTTAAGAAAGAAACAAACATCCCACAGGAATCCTCCATTTTCAAAGTCAGGTAGTGTGTAATATCTCTAGGTTTTTCAGGATTTGAAGCAAAGTATATCTAGAGAAAGTGTTCCTGTCTTCTGTTGCTGTTTAACTCAAAGGAAACACGATGATTTGGCTTTGCCGAACATGAGGCTCTCCCTTCCCCTGACAGCTCTAGTAATAGTGCCTGGGTTAGAAGTAAGATCCTCAGAACGTGAAAATCAAATTCCATATAATCCGCTTACAGGGGAAGCAAATTAAAAGCTATTTTTGATATTTTTTGAGCCCAGCACATGGTCTCTTCCACAAATGAAACTTGACACTCAATCCATCCCAACCACTGACCTGAGGAATGTAAGTCTGCCAAGAAGCTTAAAATTTGCTAACAAGTCCACATGAGCAATGGGCTGTCGAGTCCAAATATAAGATTTGTAAACAGCTTACGCTTTCTAAACAAAATCTGTTTTCTACTTTCCGATGGTAAGTAATTTCCCTGCAAATCACTTAAGCATGGGAGTTTACTGCATTATCTCAAAATGGCATTAACTTTCAGCGCCTCTCTTTCTCTCTCTCTCTCTGTCTCTCTCTCAGTCATAAAATATTACAAAGTCAAGTCTAAGCCAAAAAGCTTAAGTCTATCTGGAAGCAACTCTGTCAAGATGCCATTTGTTGTTGTTGTTATACCCTCTCTTGGACGAGGAAGCAGGTGATGCTCTAGTCTCCCTCACCTTGACTATCTGCAAGAACACTGGGCAAGTTGTATTGCTACAAACCATACTAGCCACTAGAAATATGAAAGGAGAGTTGAATTATTTGAGCCAAGTGGAAAATTACCTGGCAACATTAAAGACTTATTCTCTCTTACACATTACATATTTACTCATAGGCAAATGTTTCTAACTGATATAGCCTAGTGGTTAAAAGTGCAGATTTTGCCATCAAACAACATGCATTCAAACTTCGTTAGGTGGCTGTGTGGCCTTGGGCAGGTTACTAAACCTTGCTGTGCACAGTCTTCTCTTTGATGATGTGAAGTTAAGAATAGTATCTCTCCCACAGTCACTGTGAGGATTAAGTTATATAATGTTATAACCCCCTCCTTCTTGGACTGTCTTTGGAAACTGGATATTCTCCAGCTTTTTTACACCGAGCTTGAGATCCTTCCAAATCTGGCTTCTGCCCATAAAAAGTGAGGTGCAGGAAGAATTCTTACACACCCAGAAAAGCTGTCAGCCCAAGCATTTCCCTAAATGGAAATGATTTCCTTCTCAAAAGGAATTCTACTTTCAGCTTTAAAATGGAATAAGTAAAAGCATCAAGGGCATTGCATAGCCTGTGCTAAGTTCTGAACAAATGTGAACTGAATCCGAGACTGTGGCTGACCCGCTTTTGTTTCTTCAAATTCTTGGTACAAAATCTTCTTGCCATTATTCAAAGAATCAGTCATCTGGCTGTCTACTATCTCCTGCCTTTCTGTAGGGAGATGCTCTTTACTCTGCCTCAGAACTTTTACTGGTCGTGGTATCTCTGTCATATGTTGGATTTTCTGTTTCCTGCAGATTCTACTGGCAGAAATCATAGAAACTGAAAGGAAGGAAGGAAAGAAGGAAGGAAGGGAGGGAAGGAGGGAGGAAGGAGAGAACAGGAAAGGAAAGAAAAGAAAAGAAGAGAAAAGTGGAGCAGAGGGTATGAGTAGGAACCCAGGAATCTACTGTTGATGGACAGCAGACATCAAAGAGGTGCTTGATCTTTCCAGTATTCAGACCATATACAAACCTCTGGAAGGGTCAACAGCATGGCCAATATTTTTGCCTTCTTTCTTTATCCATGAATTAATATGATAATACCTGGATCCTGAAGGGACTCTGAGTCTCTTCCCTGCAATGAAAAGAACCTACCTCTTGTGTTTCCCATTGGACTGAGCATTTTGTCCTCGTTACATACACAGCTGACTCTCAGGGAGCAGCAGCAGGCTGCATCTGCACTTACTCCTTAAAAGGCAGGAGGCACGGAACCATGCAGTTGTCTTCGGTTGTGAGCACACACCGGGCTCCTATCAGAGGTCCAGCAGAGAATGTCAGCTAGCATACATCTTTCCTTAAAACCCATTATTTCCCTATCATGTCTCCAAATGAAAACAAGAACTAAGTGGGAAAAAGTCAGGAGCAAAGATAATTGATAGGATCCTTGGGGAAATCTCCTGCTTGTGGGAATGTGCTGCCTCTAAATCCCAAGGAACAGTCCCCAGACCAAATTAGCAGGGACTGTCCTGAGCTGCCTCAGACCACAGAGATCCCTGCACCTTGATGACAGAGCTCCCATGCCCTATTCTCAGTGAATTCTTGGGCACCTGGAAGGGTGAGCTTAGCTTTCACTCATCAACTCTTTGACTTCTTTAGCCATTAACCATAGCTTTCTGACCCCTAAACCAACTGCTACTATGTTAGCCTTAGCATATGCCGTAAACCCTACAACCCAGCTGCATACCCCGATTCAGAGTTCATAACTGTGTTTGGCATATGCTACTTACTCGGGTCCCTCAATGCTTCTCATCTCAACCCTAGAAGAGGGTGATATTCCACTTAGCTGCTGCCCTTGATACTCCTTAGCTACAGATAAGGTACATATCCCTAAACAACTCGGCCACCTATAACCAAGAGAATCTGAAATTTTTACATCACTGTACAAACAATCAGAAAATCCAGGTTTTGGTCCTGGATCCATTTTTATATGATCTTGGCAAGAGTTCCTTGATGTATTCATTTGCTAGGACCACCATAACAATGTGCCACGCCCTGGAAGGCTTCAAGAGTGCCAATTTATTGTCTTACAGTTCTGTAGGCTAGAAATCCAAGATCAAGGTGCCAGCAGGTTGGCTCTTTCTGAGAGCTCTAGAGAAAGAGAGAGATGCTCCAGGTCTCTCCTCTGGCTTCAAGATGCTTCAGGAGTTCCTTAGCTTTTAGATGGTCATCTTCTCCCTGCATCTCCTTACAGTACTTCCTTCTATGTGTGTTCATGTTCAGTTTTTCCCTTTTTATAAGGACACCAGTCATATTGAATGAGGGGCCCACTTTTCTCCAGTGCAACCTCATCTTAAACAATTATATCTGCAATGACTCTATTTCTAAATAAGATCACATTCTGAAGTACTGGGGGTTAGGACTTAAGTATGTGAACTTGGCTGGGGGCAGAAACCTCATGCAACCCACAGCAACTGGTAATCCCTGCTTATCTACTTGCCAAGTTGATGTAAGAGATAATGAATGCAAAAACATTTTGCAAACTGTAAAGTACTACACAAACAAGGAATTATTAGAACTTCAAATATCTGTTGGAATTTTCAAATATCTGTTGGAATTTGTCTTTTGAGACTTACAGAACGTGACCATCCTAATGATTATCCTGTACATAAGAACTGACTAAAAGTGGCCTTGCTACTTCTATAAAACTGAAGTTATTTTTCTGCAAGTGCTGTCTCCTTCTCATTTATTGATTTGCATAAAATGCCACTTAATGACTTAAATATTTATATTATGTGAACTCAGTAGTACCTTAATATCCATTAAATAAAAAGGTGCATTATCTCTTACTGCAGACAGAGTCCTTTTCTTTCCAAGCCATTTACATTTCCATCTCCGCAAGACAGAACTTATGTAAACGGATTAGTACCACGGAAACAAAATATAGTCCTTGGAGGGGAAAATTTGACTGGAAAAAGGGCCTGTACTCTGAAACTTCCTCCAAAGACTAATGAGAGAGAAACACTTGAAAATCAAACTAGCTGAAATGATAGATATTCACTATGCCCCTAAGGAAGAAAGAGACAGGAAGTTTTCTGATTGCATTTCAGTGCCTATGCAAAATGTTAGTATTGGGCCCATCTTCTGCCGGGGGAGGGGATGGCAATAATCAACAATTGTTTTCACAGAAAATAGCTATAGAAATTTTTAACACCTTTGGAAATTATTTTTTAATTAATGGCATATTAGTTTCCTGTGGCTGCTGTAACAGGTTACAACTAGCTCGCTGACTTAAAACAGCCTCACAGTTCTGGAGGCTACCAGTCCCCAAATCTGGCAAGGCCATGCTCTCTCCAGGGGCTCTAGGGAAAAAGCCATTTCTTGCCTCTTTCAGTGCCTGATGGCCGCCCTAGCATTCCTTGGTCTGTGGTGGCATCTTTCCAATACTGGCCTCTATCTTCACATTGCTGCATGCTCTATGGGACTGTGTCTGCTCCCCGGCCTGAAATCTCCCTCTCCTTCCTCTTATAAGGACACTTATGATGGCATTCAGAGCCAACAGGAGTAATCCAGGGTAATGCCCTCCTCTCAAACTCTTTAACTTAATCACATCTACAAAAACCCTTTTTTCCAAATAAGGTGACATGCATGGGTTCCAGGGACTTTGTGCAGATATCTTGGGCGGGACCGAGAGGTATTTTTCAACTATCATACATGGGTAGAAAAAAGAAGCTTCCAATACATATTTTTAGATCATTAGTTTTCAAGCTGTTTCCAAAAGTCTTGCAACTCTGAAGTGGAATAGCAGGGATTACAGAGGAAGGTGAAATGTGACCAAATCTTAAGGCTCCTTTCTGCCATCATCTGAACAGCCCTGCTTTTTTCTGTTTGAGACAATGGGGTCCTATGGGAAATGTCATTTCTAGGAAGAATTCAGTGCCTTTAAAACAAGGCTGCAAAGTACTGTTCAAGATTGGTGATTGTGAAAATGTTTTTGTGGCTATACAAAATTCACATGGAAAAAAATTTTTTTACACAGAACATGGACTCTCAGCACAGGAGATTCTGAATTAGAAGTCTGGAAAAGAACCTCGGAATCTGTATTTTAGGAGGTATCAGGGTGACTTGATCTCAGAGCCAGGATCAGGTGTCTTACAGCTCCAGGTAAGTTAGGATCCTCCGCGGCCCATTCTTGACCTATTATCTGAAATTTCTGGCAGGAACAAGAGGGGTATCCTAGTACCCATTAAGAATAAGAGAAGCCTGGAGAGCCCATTCCTGTGACGTAAACAGTTCGAGGCACTATTTTTAAAGGATTATTGGCATTTGTTTAAAAGCATTACAGTTCCCCCAAAGGAAAAATATTGTATGATTCCACTCAGATACGGTACCTAGAGTAGTCCAAATTCATAGAGATAGAAAGAATGTAGCTTGCCAAGAGTTGAGGAAAGGGAAGAATAGGGAGCTATAATTTTTTAGGTCAAAATTTCAATTTTGCAAGAATGGGATGAGTTCTGTGGACAGATGGTGATGATGGTAGCATGATGTGAATGCTAATGCCAGTGAACCACACTGGCAAATGGTTAAGATGGTCAGTTTTATGTTGTATATATATTTTATCAAAATTTTTGAAAACTTTTTAGGAAGCAACACTGTTGTCATAGGCAATGTTGGTGCTCCACTTAGATCCCGTAAGATTTCCATTTAACATTTATATACACTCTTTTCCAGTATGATTTTTGCTTCTAATGATCATCACTGTGTCATATCTCTGGCTCCTCAAGCTATTTGAACCACTCTGCACTGACAAATGCCTGGAACACGCCTGATTGACCCCAACCCAACAACTCACCGGTGCTCCCTGCTCAGGACAGCTCTGAGGCACCGTTTGTGTTCCATAGTTCCCTGTGGGATCAGGTTGAAAGTGACTGCTAAAATATCTTGTTGAACTCTCACTGTGGCTGGCTTCCTCTCATTTTCTGGTTCCTGTTATGCTCCTTAGGCTCTCCTCTGGGAGCCCTTCCTTTATAAATTACTTGTGTACATGGACACACACACATGTACATGCACCATTACTGTTCCACTTTGACTGAGTCAATGCGAACAAATCCAGGTAGAGAACAGACCATACAATTCTTCCATCAAAAGAATATAAAGAGGGGTGCCTGGGTGGCTCAGTGGGTTAAAACCTCTGCCTTTGGCTCGGGTCATGATCCCAGGGTCCTGGGATCGAGCCCTATGTCAGGCTCTCTGCTCGGCAGGGAGCCTGCTTCCCTCTCTCTCTGTCTCTGCCTGCCTCTCTGCCTACTTGTGGCCTCTGTCTGTCAAATAATTAAATAATCTTTAAAAAAAAAAAAAAAGAATATAGAGAATAATCTCTCCTTAATGGAATTTGTTGATTTTTTTTTTAAATGTACATAAACAGCATGAGGAAGTTAAGAAGAAGGCCATAGGGGTGATAAAAATATGTTAAGGCACTTCAGTGGAGGAAGAAAAAAATTCAGGCTAGACTCACTCACGACAGCTGCATAGAAAGATACGAAGGATTTGGGTAAGTTAAGATTGCAAGATAACCGCTCAAGAAAAGTAGAAAATGATGCCAGAAGTGGTGATGGGAAAATAAAATATATATATATATATATATATATATTCTTGGAAGGGCCAGTAGAGAAATCATGTTTGAGGCTATGCATCCTGAGGCTAACTAGCTAGCAGGCATTGCAGAAGGAAGAGTCTCAAGTCCTGAAAGTAGTCAGTTACTTTCAGTAGGGCAAGATTCAGAGTTAAAGGTGCTCAGCTGGAAGACAACAAGAAGCTAGGGGCCAGAACTGGTCGACCACAGCAGCTAGATGCATAGGTATGTTAAGAGAAAAAATTCACAACAGATTAGAAACAAAATAAGTTTCAGGTATTGAATACATAATTTTTAGAAACAAGAAAACTTGTGCTCCTATAAATATAAAATCAAAATGTGTCAAAGATCTTATTTAGCTCATTAAATAATGAGGGAACAAGATTTAAAAAAAAAAAAAAAAAAGTGCAAAGGAGCATCCGGAGAGCAGACACATATATACAGTCAGAAATGCTGAAATAAATTTGTTAGCAGATGAATCCTTGCAACTCCACTGGGGGAAGAATGCATTTGCTCTCTTAAGAACAAGCATTGTTTGCATTACCATCAGCTGTCTAGGACTTATGGATCTGTAAAATAGCTTGGTCAAAGACAGTAAATGGCCAAGGCCCTATAAAATCAAATCAGCCAATAGAACGAGGCAGCTAATGTCTCATATTCAATTAAAAGAACACCCAGAAACCTCTTGTGGTCATTTCAGTGTCTCAACTTTTTCTGATAGTGATCAAATAATTTGGGGACATGTTGAGTTAAAGAAAATGATCAGTTAACCTCTTCTCAGAGCCTTTAATAGGTAACATATATTTAGGATCAATAGGAAGAGAATATAGTATGGACCACTTTCCAAATGTATTGGGTCATGGGACCAACCTTTTTTCATGGAATTTTTTTTAATACCTGATTGATTGATTGATTGATTGATTGAAGAGAGGGAGAGAAAGGGGAAAGGGACAGAGAGAGAGGGAGAGAGAGAATCTTAAGCAAGCTTAGGCATGGTGCCAGACACAAGGCTCAATCTCCTGATCCTGAGATCATGACCTGACCCAAATCAAGAGTCAGACACTTAACGGGCTGAGCCACTCAGGCACCCCTAAGATATTAAATATCAATATTCTATAAAGGTATTGGGGAACCCTGCACATGAGCATTCTAACCTGTTAGAGATAAAAAGAAGAAGAAAAGGGTAAAAGGACATCACTGTCTTTGCCTGAAGATCTTGGGTGGCTGTTAAGGGTTTTGTCTCACTGCTAAGTAAGCAAATATCTTCTACTGGTTTGCTGTAATTTTTTTTTAAAGATTTTATTTATTTATTTGACAGACAGAGATCACAAGTAGGCAGAGAGGCAGGCAGAGAGAGAGGGGGAAGCAGGCTCCCTGCTGAGCAGAGAGCGCGATGCAGGGCTCGATCCCAGGACCCTGAGATCATGACCTGAGCCGAAGGCAGCAGCTTAATCCACTGAGCCACCCAGGCGCCCCTGGTTTGCTGTAATTTGTCCTTACTTTTTCTCACATCCCTACCTTCCCAGGGTACTTCATGTACACAAGGCCCTTTCAAAGTAACACAAGAAAGGTTGAAAGGATTAGATCTGGAATGCTAGAGAAACTATTCTTGTCCCTTTCTCCACTTCCTCCCAAACTTTTTCACTAACCCAAGTTATTTGTGTCTGGCATGACTTTGGCTCAATTACAGACCAAGACATGCTTCAAAAGAAAAGAACCATGGCTAAGAGACAGCTGTCATGTACATGTCTGTCAAGCTAGCTGGCTGTCTAGAGCCTTCAGGAGCACTCACGGAGGAACAAACAGCTGTTCTCATCAGCAGTAAGCTGTTTGGAGACAAAGATCGCTTCCTCCACACTGGCTAGGACCGTAAAACAAAGGCATCAAACCACTGGAAGTATCTTCTTTCTGGGATAAATAGAACTTCCGGTCATTTTGTGGCCCAGTGAGCAAAACATGGTATTTGAAACCAGAAGGCATGAATTCAAGTCCTAACTTTTTCATTCACTAACCATCCAATTTTAAGCAATATTTCCCTCTCTCCAAGCTGCTTCTTTTTTTTCTAATCTATAAAATGTGTACAAAAAATAACAGTGAGCTCAGAAGATTCTTGTAAGCACTAAACTACCCCACATCGGGCTCTCTGCTCCACAGTGAAGCCTGCTTCCCTTCCTCTCTCTCTGCCTGCTTCTCTGCCTACTTGTGACCTCTGTCTGTCAAATAAATAATAAAATCTTAAAAAAAATAAAATAAAATAAACACAATAAAGCATTTTAGAATACAGAAGTATAGAGTGCCACCCTTGACCGTTGTACCTGATACATGTATTTATTCTTATATGTGTTATAAAAAAAAAAAAACCAATACCCTTCAAACTAGAGATCACAGATTATTTTGCTTAGGACAAACTTAATTAAGTTTAAAAAAAGTCAATTAAAAGGAAAATATTAAGTTGTTAACATTACAGGTAATACACCAATATGGAACAATTGTAAAGTGTTGCATGAATAACTGAATTTTAAGAAACATGGAGATACATGTGCTGAATGGCCCCAAGAGGTTCTAGAAGCAAAATCTTCTGGAAGAATATTTCATTGTGCAAGAACTTTCTAAGATAGTTTAATAAGGATGGACTGGGCCAGGTAAGTATTCTGCTACTGGAGATATTCCAGCAGAGATTAGGAGACCTGTGTGCAGAAATGCCAGAGTAGGGATTCAAACACCAAATGGATGGTTAGACCATGTATCCATTAAGATCTCTTTGAGTCACATGAAACTGTTCCTATGATTAGAAAGATTTTTGTTGGGGAAGCTGGCAGAACACACACAGAAATATTTAGTAAGTGGTTCCTGGGAAAAGGTAGTGCATTCAGTAGTTGAAGGCTTGGAGGCTCTCTGCTGGGTTCTGAGAATCACCCGACCAAGTTTCCAGGGCTTCCCCCCATCTCTGTCTGCATGCCAATTTCCATCTCATTTCACAGGTTTTGCACTTTCTATTCACTGAATGTTTCCTTTGAGAATGAAGTCCAGATCCTCTGCCACTGCAATGATTTCCTTTGGGTGAGAACAGTCGGAAGGCACAGGGTAATTAAAGACTATACGTGCTAGCTTGTCTGACTGATGTGCACTCCCTTCTGATTGGTGTCTGATTTGAATAAGAATGCCAAGCCAGCAGAGTCAGGAGAAAGCAAAAACATAGGGAAGGCTTTCTAAATTATAAAAAGACAACGTCAGACCAGGACTGGTTTTATCTTCAGCCACACTCCTCTACCTGCCTCCTCCAATACAACATGCTCTCAAAATGAAGACGAGGGTATGCAGTTCCTGGGAATCCACAGAGAGCTTCTGCTCAGGAAAAAAAAAAAAAAAAAATCTGACCTGCCGGCCTAACTACTTAATTCTCTACACAAAATATCTTTCATAGGTTATCAGAGCAGCTGCCCAAGTGGCGCACTTTCCAGGGAACATGGAAAGCCCCTCAAAAACTTCCTTTTGACTGAAATCCCCTTATAGCTAATCATGACTTTATAACGCAATTGCCCCCCACCCCCGAGAAAGGAAACATCATGGCTGCAATTCAAGTTGAGGTAGAAATGACCGACTTGACCTTAGATTGGAGAATTTACATTAGGAATATTACCCGCCAGGTCCTGTCCTAAGAAATGCTCCACTCACGTGACACTTCCTCTCCCCTACGATAAAGGGATTGGTTCATTATTCCCATTTTACACATGAATAACTTCAGACCTGGGGAAGGCAAGGGCTTCCCCAAGTTCACACACCTAAGAGATTCTAAACCTAAGCAGTTGGCACTGAACCTATTATTTTAAACCAAGAAAAATTAAAAGATCATCTAGACTGGCCTCTTCTTTTTTATTTTATTTATTTATTTATTTATTTATTTATTTATTTATTTTTACTATCACAACCAACAGATTTATGAACCTGCACTGAGACCTATTTTTTAAGAGAGAAAGAGAACATGTGAGCATTGGGGTTTGGGAGGGGGGACGCAGGGAGGGAGAGAAGCAGAGGGAGAGAGAGAGAGAGAATACCAAGCAGGCTCCATGCCCAGCACTAGTCTGATGAGGAGCTTGATCTCACTACCCAGAGCTCATGACCTGATCCGAAATCAAGAGTCAGATGCCTAGTCAACTGCACCACCCAGAAGCCCTAGCCTCTCCCTTTTAAACATGAGAAATAGAAACGCAGAAAGTATGCAGCCAGTAAGTCACAGAGCTGGCACCCAAGTCCAAGGATTTCAGGAGAATCCAAACTGCAGGCTTTTTCTTAGAAGCAGATGTAAAAGGGCAAAGTGCAGTCATGCCTGATACCCAGGAGTCTCAGTACCCGAAATTTAGGGAGCCAGAAAAGGGTGACACTGAGAACAGTAAGCACATACTATTGCCCCTTCACAATTTCACTTTGGTGGCATTCAGTCCTAGAGCTGAATTTCTGAGGCTTTACTATGTGTCAGTCCCTCTCAGAGGCAGCAAAATGGGTTTTGATGCCGAAAAAGGCATGGGATAGAGTCTCAGCTGTGCCACATTAGCCATGTGGCCTTAGATAAATGCTTACCCTGCTTAACTGCAGGAAAGCCAGAAGTTGGGGAAAGGGAGACCACTTGCCCCAAATCACACAGTCAGGGTCCGGTAGAACAGAAATTCAGACCTAGGTTTTCTATAACAGGAAACAGTAGAACAGAACGGAACAAATAACCATGCTTGTGTTATGGTTGTTGCTGTTGTTGTTGTTGTTTGAGGGTTTTGATCTTTTTCTTTTTAATCCAAGAAGAAAGAGAGGAAAAGTGAAATAGGTTGCTGGCCTTCTGGATGCTAGATTCTAGCTGTGACGTCCCTGCTACATGGACCAGCCCCGTAGCCCCTGGGCCCTGAGAATGCTGCCCCGGCTCTCCCTAGGGGCCCAGTGCTGCTCTCCCCCCGCCAGCCCTTGCTAAGGAGCAGCCTCTCCCGCTCCCCATGGGAAAAGGTGCCCTGGGGACTTGCAACAGATAAAAGGGTCACATGGAGAATGAAGCAATTAGCTGCCCGAGATGAACTGCCCAGTGACCTGGTGAAGGCCAAAGAGCCCTGCTCCCATCCTGATACTGCAGCACTCAGGAGGAGAGGCTGAGAAGGAAAGAGGTCTTTACCATTTGGAAGCTGACAGCCTAGCCGCTGTTGTTACCCAAGATGCCAGGTCCACTGGCTTTGCTACAAGAAGCAAACCATGTGTTTCCAGGTCTGGCTGGTGTTTGCAGGGATGGGATTTGCTGTAAGTAACCAGCTGGCTTGTAGGGATGAGTGTATCTCAGGGCCTCGGGCAGCTCTGGGCCCCAGTGCCTCATGACTCCATGCCAGGGCTCCACGTGATGGATTGTAACCATTAATTAGACACCTGGGTGATGTTTATGGCCTATAACTTCAACCCCTGCTACACTTTTTATTTTTATTTTTTTAAATCAAACTCTTCTGAAGCCATCTGTCAATGGAGGAGGAAGAAGCAAGTGAAAAGAAGATAACTAAATGGCAGAGTTCTGGCTCTGAAATCTTATAGACCTGGGCCTAGATCTCCAGTAGCCACCAGACTTTGTTGCCCCTGGGCCACTTTACAACCTCTCTAAGACTTTGTTTCCCTATATGTAAAATGGAAATAATATTTATTTTTATAAGAATTGCTTTCAGACTATACAATGAATGTTAGCTATTATACTGTATTGTAATTCTCCATTCTCATATCTGTATCCCCCACTAATGAAGAACTTATGGAAAAATAGAAACTATGCCTTCTACCGACACCTCTTGACTTGACTTCTAGGGCTGAATTGCCCTAGAAGTAGTGCCCTAGACAAGGATGTGAGAGCAAGTAGTTCATTTGGAGTTGATGTCAGGAGGCATGGGTAGGGGAACAGGAAAATAAGGCAAGAATGGACAAGGGAGCCAGTAACAAGAGTCTGACTTATTCAGTGGGTTAGTGCTGAGGCTCCATCCCATTAGGAAACTCTAGGAGATCATGCCTCTGAGTTGTTCCACTGAAAGGGTGAGGAGATTGTGCTCCTCATCCGCCAACTCTCATCTACCTTTGGAGG
Source organism: Neogale vison (assembly GCF_020171115.1). Taxonomy (NCBI): domain Eukaryota; kingdom Metazoa; phylum Chordata; class Mammalia; order Carnivora; family Mustelidae; genus Neogale; species Neogale vison. Next base: position 178,597,676 of record NC_058096.1, on the reverse strand, counting down.
AAGGTAAGAGCTGTGGGGGTGAGGAAGCCAAGCTGTTTATCCACTGATTCCCATCTGCCGCTGGCTGAAGGTTGTTCCCAGAGGCATTAACACTCTGGGTCTCCCACCAGCACTGCCCACCTGGTAGAAAGCTCTGGAGCAGAAAACGTGAAGCTCAGACAGCATGCATCAGCATACTGCAGCAGTGAGTGCCCACAGGAAAACGGGCAGGGCACCAGCAGTGTCTGCTGCTCCTCTGTTACTCAGCTTGGAGCACAATGCCTGATGCCTGGCTGGTGCCTGATACATAATGAATGAATGGGAGTAATAGACACAGGTATTGATAACTGTAACATCAGATAGTAAATGCTCAGAACCATAAAAGGCACAATTAAATTGGCAAGGGAGGTTAAGAGGGGATAAAAGTTGCTTTTATCTAGGATGTATTATAAAAGCTTAAAAGAAGAGGTGGTTGGGGTGCCTGGGTGGCTCAGTCAGTTAGGCATCTGCCTTCAGCTCAGGTCATGATCTCAAAGTCCTGGGATTGAAGCCCGCATTGGGCTCCCTGCTCACAGGGAAACTGCTTCTCCCTCTTCCCCCTGTTTGTGCTGTCTCTTTCTCTCTCAAGTAAATAAATAAAATCTTTTTAAAACTGTAAAAAATAAAGAAGAGTTGGAAATTAAGTGGGATATTCAAGGATATGTTATGAGTTGAATCACATCCCCCAAGAAATTTGTGTGGTGAAATCCTAATACCAGAGTATTAAATCCTAACACCAGAGTATGAAATCCCAGTACCAGAGAATGTGATTTTTTCTGGGTAATAGGATTGTTCAAGAGCTGATTAAGTTAAAATGAGGCCAAAAGGATGGACTCTAATCTATTGTGACTGATGTTGTCCTTAGAAGAGAAAACTTGGATGCAGACATTTACAGAAGGAAGAATACATGAAGACACAGGGGGAAGGCAGCATCTCCAAGCCAAGAAGAGCAGCCTCAAACAGATCCTTGCTCCTCAAAAGGAACCAATCCTGCTGACACTTTGATCTCAGACTTCTAACTTCTAGAACATGAGAAAATACATTTCTGTTGCCTTTGCTGCCCAGTCCCTGCCCGATTATTACAGTAACCCTAGCAAAATTAATACAGGACAGGTAGCTCTAAGCTGATGCAAAATTCTTTCTCCAGCACCTAGCATACTGTTTAGCACATTGCGGAGACTTCAAAGTTTTTTATTCTGTGATGAATTTGGCCAAGTGGCAAGTGGAGCAAAGGCATTCCAACAGAGACAGACACATGACCAATGGCATGGAGACCAGAAAGTATGGCAGCTATAAGATACAGCAAGTTCAGTGTGGCTGGAACACAAGGGCTAGTAATATAGTGGGACACTAGTGTTAGGATGGTACATTGTATTCAGAATGAATCCATGTTAAGAGGTTGGGATCTTATTAAATGGTGTAGTGATGGCCCCCTGTAATAATCACAGCCTTGATCCATTTTGATTCTAAGGTTTGTTCAATGACATGTTAGCACGTGTGATGCAAGTCAAGCTTTGAGAATCATTAGGACACTGGTGCTTTCCCTCTCTTCCTGCTCTTAGGAGCCCTGACAGCACATGTGAGAAAGCCATAGATAGCTTACTGGAGGAGAAGAGAATGTGTGCACTTCCGACATGTCATCCCAGATAAGACTCCCACACCAACCAGTCAGCTCACCTTCAGACATAACAATGAGGCTATCCTAGACCTTACAGAACAACAGAACCAACCCAGACCAGAAAAAAAACCCACAGAATTATAAGAAGTAAATAAATGTTCATTGTTTCAGTCCACTAAGTTTTGGGTTGGGCTCACAGTGGAAGCTAACTGATAGAATTGACAGGTTATTGGAGGTTTTTGGAGGTCTGAAGAGGGCAAAACTAAGGCTATAAGGTTAATCTGGAAACAGTTTGCAGGATTTAGAAACCAGTAACTCTAACTCTTCCCTAACAGGAATAGGTAAACCAATCCTTTGCTCTCCCTTCTCTGAATTTCTCTAGCACTGAGTCCAAGACAGGCTACATACTGGGCCACACACTGGAACCCTTGACTGTGTTGAGAATTTGCCATCCATAGGTACTGTTCACAGCTACTGTGACATCTGCTCTTTGGATCTAAATTTCTCAAGCAAGGGGCTAATGCCAGAGGTGGGATTCCAAGGTAAGAGAGCAACTGAACCATTATCAAATGCCAAAGCAAGAGGGATCAAAACAAAATGAAATTCATTGCAGCTGACCTATATGAGAAAATAGTTCAGAGCTGGAGTTCATATCAGGATAAAGAAATGGCCCTCACAACTCTAAGAGTCACAGACCATATCTGAGTTGATTGTTGCTATTTGCCTGTAACTGCTTTCTTGGCCCTGACTCTTTCACCCTTGGAGACAGCCAGAGTCACACAGTATAACTGGAATGTAATTTAGATATGTGGAATTATTTTGACTCCATGGCTATGATAAAAGGCTAGGTGAGGAAGGAGGTAAAAGTATTTGCCTAATATTAACTATACACTGTTCTCTCCAGCAAGTCTAAGAATCGGATGCATTGTGTCATGCTAGCAATTTCAACAAAGAAATAGAGTTCCATAAGAGTGCCCTTTGTTTTTGAAGACCACCGTATTTACAAATCCACCATAGGAACCCTCCCAACCACTTCATAATGCAGCATAGGTTGCATGCTTCTGGTATTTCACAAGTAACTCAATCAGGGTCATGGTAACCATGTGACTTTCCAGAGAGTCAAAGCAAGCCAGCAAAAGGACCTAAATTAGAAACCACATCTCCAAATGTCCTGCCTATGGCTTTGTCCACAAGGCCAGCTCTGCCTTCATAATTCCTCCAAATTAGCTCTTTATAATTCCTCCAAAGATGAAGATGGGGATAATTTGAGGAAAGAGGAAAAATTGTTTGCTTTGTTTTCCACTAAATTCCAGTGTAATCTTCAGCATGGCAAACCACATGAGACTTCAGCTGAGGCACAGAGCAAGGAGATGATGAAGAATTTGCATCTGGTGCTGCTAAGTTTGCTTTACCTTTAAAAAAACCATAATCTGCTGTAATTATAAAGAACCCAGAAATAATACTCTGCCCACTTCCACAAGCCCCACCACATGCACACACACATTTTTATAACTTCAAAGGGAACTGATCCTCTAATTACTGGTAAGCTGTGTCTCTGGCGTATGTGTTGAGAGCATTAAATCTTTGTGTCTCTATGGAACCAATTATGCACAGGTCTGGAAAATTAAGAAGTTGAATTACGTTTCCGTGGATGCATGATCAGATGCAAGACATTAGCACAGAGTTGGGAGCTACAATGATCCTCTCCAGATAAATCCACATACAAACACAAGACTTCAACAATTTGCTCTCTTCACTCGCTCAGGATGTAGGGCTTCGAGTTTGGGGGTATCAAAAAGAAGGCCTATATTTAGTGATCATTCACTAAATATTCTCTCACACAGTTTCAGGGAGATGTCACACAGACTTTTAAGGACACATTTCCTTTAAGTGGGTATGATCTGGTGTCTGAAATTGGCAAGCTGCTCAAGTGTAGATAACTGATTCCATGTTCCATTTTGAGTGAGACTGTGATTTTTGACTCTAAGATTTTTGACTCTAAGACAAACAAGCTCTAATTGTAGTATAGTGAATGAATAGTAGCACAGGCTGAGGAGAAAGGAAACAGTAGCACTAAATTTTATCATTAATAATAGCAGTATTAAATATTATTGCTAATAGTGTTCTACATAATGATAACCAGATAACATCTATTGAGCTCTTACTGGTACCCATGTTGAAATATCAGCTCCATCACTTATTGTCAGTTTGACTCTTGGAAGTTACAGTATTAGCTTCCTAGGGCTGCCGTAACAAAGTTCCAAAAACTGGATGGCTAAAACAACAGAAATTTATTGTCTGGCAGTCCTGGAAGCTGTAAGTCTGAAATCATAGTGTTGGCAGGGCATGTTCTCTCTGCTGGCCCAAGGGGAGAATCCTTCCTGGCCTTGATTTTTGATTATTTGCTGCCAACCCTTGGCATACTCTGCCTTCTAGATGCATCGCTTCAGTCACACGGTCATTTTCTCTCTGCATGTCTCCATCTCTGTGTCCAAATTTCCCCTTTTTATAAAGACACAGTCAGACTGGATTAGAGCCCACCCTAATGACCTTATTTTAATTGGTTTAACTCTGTAAAGACCCTATATCCTAATGAAATCACATTGTGTGATACTAATAAGACTTCAACATGTCTTTATGGGGAGGATACATTTCACCCCTAACAGTTACCTAACCTCTCTCTCAACATCACTTGTCCTTTATAGAATGAGGACACGGGGAGTACTGACCTCAAATGGCCACTGAGAGGATGTAATGATAATGTACATAAAGTGTTTAGTGTAATGCCTGGCACATAGCTGTAAGGCAGTAAATGTTAGCTATTATCATCATGAAAGTGGGGATATAGATCCTTAAAGCTCAGTTTATTTTGTTTGGCTTCACAGAAGAGAAGCCCATGCTGGTAATATTTTCCTCCAACTCTAAAGGGCATAATGATTTTTCTTAGCAGTGTAAGTTGATTTTTATATGTTGTATTTTACCAAGGAACTATGTGTTGAAAAAAAATCCACTTTTTATTTGAATATTGCCATGTATTCATACTATGATAAAAATCACTTAGAATAAATACCTTATTCCCAGCAAGTAAATAAACCTTAAAGGTTAAAAACCGGATCGATTTTTTAAAAGGTTAGTGAATGTTCCTTCTAGATTACCTCTAAAGTAAAAGAAATAAAGCATCTGAAATGTAATATTAAGGACTTCCATCCCCTTAACCATGCTAATGTAGGTAAAATATGTTACAGATATTGGGAGAAAGCCTCAGATGCTGAAAAGAACATAGCTTTTAAATTCATGTGAATGAGGGCTTGGCTTGTAACTCCCCTGCTTATAGCTCTGTGACCAGTGGGAAGTTACTGAACATTCTTTGTTCTTCGTTTCATTATCCATGAAAAGAGGATAATAATGCCCCCTCAAAAGTGAGACAGCCTAATCACTGGCAGATGAATGGATAAACAAAATATGGCATATACATATATGGAATATTATTCAGTCTGAAAAAGAAGGCCATTCAGATACATCCATGCCATAGTATGGATGAAACTTAAGGATAAAAAAAGTGAAGTAAGCCAGTCACCAAAAGACAAATATTGTATGATTCTATTTATATGAGGTATCTAGATTAATAAAATCCACAAAGACCGAAAGTAGAGGGTGGGTGCCAGGGGCTGGGGGAAGGGAAAAGGGGAGTTAGTATTGTATGGCTACAGAATTTCAGTTTTACAAGATAAAAAGAGTTAAGGAGATGGATGGTGGTGAATGTTGTATAATAATGTGAATGTATTTAATACACTTAGCTGCACTCTAAAAATGGTAAAGATAGTGATTTGATCTTGTGAATATTTTACTATAATTTTTTAAATTATAAAAAGTTTAGCCTATGTGAAATCCATAATTAGTGTCTGGCCTGTAGCAGGTAACAATTAGACATATACCATCATTAGTATTCTCCTTCCTCCCATTACCAGTACTTACAAAAAGAATTGGAATGTGAACGTAGCAAAGAATTCAATGTAAAAGATTTCAGATAATCCACCCACCCTTGATTTTGAAATAAAGCTAATAAAGTAGGGGAATTATTTGATCAGGAGGTAAGAAAACTTGTCCATATGCTGTTACTTAATCTACTTCTGCAACTGAGCAAGTCACCGAGCTTCCTTGGATATACTTTTTTCATGTGTCGAATAAGGGGGTTGAACTAGATGGTCCATATTAAATCCTACCCCAGAAAGTCTTTCATTACATAAAGAAAGCCAAGATATGGTATTTAAGAATAGAAGGTCATAGCTTAGCATGCCAATATGTCCTCTTCACCCAAAAAATACAAGAGGGAATAAATAGGAAATAAATAAGTAATAAAGAAGTAAATATCCTTTATCTTGTTAGGATGATAAATTGACCAAAGGAAGGCAAATAGACTTACAATCAGACTGAAATGAGCAATTAATAGCAAAATCATCCTGCTCGAATATTACTGTATTTAAAAGAATATGGTTTTGCAAGATAAAAAAGTTCTAGAAATCTGTTGCACAACAATGTACATAGAGTTAACACTACTGTGCTATGCACTTAAAAATAGTTAAGATGATCAATTTTTTGTTATGTGTTTTTTTTACCACAATAATAAATACACACACACACACACACACACACACACTTTTATTTTCTTTAACCTCACTTGTCAGAAATAACACCAATGGTTTGTGAATTATTTTATTTTTTTTTAAGATTTTATTTATTTATTTGACAGAGAGAGAGAGATCACAAGTAGGCAGAGAGAGAGAGGAGGGAGCAGGCTCCCTGCTGAGCAGAGAGCCTGATGTGGGACTTGATCCCAGGACCCTGAGATCACAACCTGAGCCGAAGGCAGAGGCTTAACCCACTGAGTCACCCAGGCACCCCTGAATTATTTTAGACAGCAAATCTATTCTTCAAAGAAGAGTTTTATGGGACATGGCTGTAAAAAAACAAAAACAAAAACAAAACAAAAAAAACCCCACAGAGTTGAAAACTAAGTCGTAGATGGGGGGGGGTGGTACTAAAACCTCTGGTCAGAGTCCCCCCTACCTACCTTGTTCTCTGGGCCTGCCCCCTGTGTCCTCTGAGGACTCCTCATACTCTAGTGGGTGAGTTTGAAAATCAATGCTATGTACTCTATAAAGAAATGTAAATGCCCTCTCAGTACATCCTATTGGGAATTAATCAATAATGGTAGAGCTTTACTAGTCTGAGCCCTACAATCCATCTAGCCATTTATTGTAAGTAATGTTTAAGTGGACCTTAGAGGAGGTATTTCCATCATTTTCAGGAAGAGAGTTTATGGATATAATGGGGGGAAAAAAGCATCAGGTCCTGAGGCCTTCTACCAAACCCAGTTTATCACATGCTGAATAAATATATGTATAAACGATTGCATTCTTGAAGGGACTCAACCTCCAGGAAAGGCATAGCAAGAAAAGAAGTATTTCATTCATTCATTCATTCATTCATTCAAAAACACTTTCCTTATCATCAACTATATACCAGGCAATTGCTAAGCCCTGCAGATGAAACATGAATCAAACACAGTGTCTATACCCAGGAAGCTCACTGTCTGGTACAACAGGCCTGTTTCAACAGGTCATTGTAAGTAACTTCAGACAACACAAGCATAATTAAACACAGAATATACAGCAGCACCAAACCACCCGTGAGGGGGCCAGGTAAGGTTTCTTGCAGAATCAAAGAGAGTTAGGAGGCCATGATAGGGGAAAGCCACATCAGGCAAACCAAAAGCATGAGACCATGTGAGAAACAGCTTGGTGGGCTGGTAGCACAGAACATAGAGAAGAGGAATGGGAGAGAAGGAGCTAAAAAGCAAGGTTGTGGAGAGTTATGTGCACAGTAGGGCCTGCCCACATTTTCCTGCCTTGGCTTTGCCTATCCCCTCTTGTCACATTCTAGGGAACCTTCAAATGATCCTTCCATTGAACCTTAGAATTCTATAATCACTACTAGTTCACACTACTAGTTCTATAATCACTACTAGTTCACTACTCCATGGAGTAAGCAGGGAAAGAAGAAAGAGGAAAGACGAGGGCTAAGAGGAAAAAGCAAGAATCATTTTATCTCTCAATGGAAGCCATCATAAAAAAAAAAAAATCCCAACATGACTTTTACCCATAGAAGAAAGTAATGAGGTTGCTTGTGGAGAAAAATGAGTCTTCGATAGCCTTCTGAGAGGCACAGGCTTTTGACTGAACAAAAGGCACTGTGCAGAAAGGGTCCAGTAGGAATACCTATTCCTCCAACCTCTCAGGACCAAGCTACACACAGATGTTGAGGGTCCTGGGCTGATTGACCCAGCATCAGGTAGGCCTGACCCCCAAGTCTACTCTCAGCTCTAAACTCTTCCTTCTTGGGAGATTCCACTTCCCAGCTCTATTTAATGAAAATGTTCGTTTCTGGGACATCTGGGTGGCTCAATCAGTTAAGTGTCTGATTTCAGTTTAGGTCATGATCTCCGAGTCCTGGGATGGAGCCCCGAGTTGGGCTTCCTGCTCAGCAAGGAGTCTGCTTGTCCCTTCTCCCCCTGCTCGTTCTCTCTCTCTGTGTCTCTAATAAATAAATAAAATCTTTAAAAAGAGAACATTCACTTCTGATCCTATTTTCTTACCGAATATTAGAAAACTCAGACATCATTTCTCGGTAGGCCAGCATGAACTCCTGACTAATTCTCCTATGGGGGAGAATTTGAGTTAGAATGCTGACTGTACAAAAGGGGCTTCCAGATATCACTTTCTTTTCCTATATGAACAGCCACTAGATAAACATCAGACAAGCAAAGAAAATGAAAATGCTGACCTAGGGCAGACTTGTATGAAAATCTGACAGTAAAGACCTCAGAACTCTTACTGTTTCCAAGAATATTTTCAGTTTTTAAATCTTTTAGTTGATAAAAATCAAAACAGTGCCTTATTCCATGTGTTCCAGACTAGATGCGTTGTCATGTCAAGGCACACACATACCTCAGAAACTCAGTCGTCCCATTTGCTAGATGCAGACCACAGGTTACTAGGAGAAGATGAATTTCAAAAACAATGAAAATCAAAAGCAACTATCCTTTGGAATTTCCAAATCAATGCTCTAGAAACTGAATTATATAGGCAACCAGGGGAAAACCAAGCATTCTTCTTCATTGCCCAAAGTACTAACACTTCCCTTGGGGACTGGATTCTTACTTTCCATTTATTAAAGGAAGAAAATCATATTGCAATCTTACAATCTATTTTTCCCCTTTTTTATTGTCCTGAATAGCAAAGCACCATATTATTCAGGTCAAGATTTTTTATATCTTATAAGATAAGTCAAAAACATTTTCATGACCAAATTTAGATTTTTATGTAATGGATACAAAAGGGGAAAGGCTTGAGTAATTTTGGTACCAAGACTCAAGAAAGATGTTTCTACATTTTTTATAAAACTGCAAATAAACTTGTTTGGGTAAAAAAAGACATGGTCAAAGTTTGAAAGTGAAAGTTTTAAGCCTTAGATTAAAAAGCACAAGATGACAGATCCACAATTCTATGAATTGGTGTAACAACTCATTAAAAAAAAAAAAAAAAGAAAAGAAAGGACCTTATTTTTTAGAGCAGTTTGAGGCTCCCAGCAAAACTGAGCAGGAGGTACAGAGTTCTTAAATACTCCCTGTTCCTCTACATGCATAGCTTTCCAACTATTATGATCCCTCATGAGAGAGCTATATTTGTTACAATCAATGAATCTACATTGACACATCATTATCACCCAAAGTTTACATTAGAATTCCCTCTTGGTATTATACATTCTATAGGGTTTGGCAAATGTATCCACCAGTATAATATCATACAGAATAGTTTCATTGCACTAAAAATCTTTCCTTCTCTGCCTATTCATCCCTCCCTCCCCTCACCACTGATCTTTTTACTGTCTCATAGTTTTGTCTTTTCCAGAATGCCACATAGTTTTCCTTTTATCACTTAATAATACGCATCTAAGTTTCCTCTATGTCTTTTCATTATTTGGTCATTTTTCATCATTTTTAGTACAGAATAATATTCCATTGCCTGGGTGTATCACACTCTATTTATTCATTCACCTAAGGAAGGACATCTTGATGGACTCCAAATTCAACAGTTCATTTTTTTTTAAGATTTTTATTTATTTATTGGACAGAGAGAGAGATCACAAGCAGGCAGAGAGGCAGGCAGAGAGAGAGGAGGAAGCAGGCTCCTCGCTGAGCAGAGGGCCCGATGTGGGGCTCAATCCCAGCACCCTGGGATCATGACCTGAGCCGAAGGCAGAGGCTTAACCCACTGAGCCACCCAGGCGCCCCTCAACAGTTCATTTTTAAACTCCATTTTTAAAGAGCAGCCATCTGAGATCAATTACTGTCTTTATTTCCCCATTGAACTTCAGAGGCAATTCAGCCAAACTCTTAACCGATACATGAATCTCCCTCAACAGCAAACCCAACAGGCTTCAGACTGACTTTGCTTGCATCCTCCTCTAACAGGTAACTCACCATTTTCATAAGGTAGCCCACTTTATTACAGGATATCTATAATTATTATTAGACACTTCTTCCTAATGGTGGGCTTTTCCTATACACCTCAAAATCTGCCTTTCCATGTATATTTCCAAATGCATTTTTTTTTAAATTAAAACCTCAGCATTTTTTCTATTGTTTAAAGGGGAAAAGGTAACAGAATTGTTGGTTTTATTCTTTCTGCATCTACTTTTGCAACTTATTTATTTATTTTTTACCTTTGCGATTTGGTCTCAAAATATTTACAATAAGACTTTCAGACAATCAACATGATCCCTCAGACTTTATTTTCCTCTGGAACGAGCATTGCTAATTCCTTCAAGTTCATGCTCACAGCACCATTTTTTGAGTCTCCCACATCATTCTGGCTATTCTCCTTTGGACATGCTTCTTTTTATCTAAATTTTTTTCTTCAGAATTGGGCACAGTCTTCCATGAGTAATCGGATGAATGCAGAGGAGAGGGAAACAATTATCTCTCATGTGGAGTGTATACATTCCAATTACTGCAGTTGGAGGCTGCATCAGCTTTTCTGCCACACTACTCTGAGACCACATTAAACCTACAGTTAATTAAAACTCGCTCCTTCCCCATCTGCTCTACTCTGCCTCCTCATTTCTTCATCATATTTTCCCTCTTAAATTTCAGCCTGTTACATTTGGCTGTCAAGATAATTTTAGAAACTGTATCTACTCTGCAAAGCTTTCACCCTGTTTGATGGTATTTGGGATTTTGATCAATTGCATTTAATTCACTCACTCACTCATTCATTCATTCATTCCAAAAACATGTATTAAGTAAATGTCAATTATGGTGTCATGCTTGGGCTATGCCTGGGTATACAGAGCAAACACTAGTGCCCATTCTTAGGAAATATATAGTTTAGTGAGAAAGACAGATTATAACTGATCAGACTAATGAGTGTGTAATTACAAACTAATCTAACTGCTCTCAATTTTATAAGTGATTACAACCAAGTAATCTAATGTGGGTATAGGGAGGGAAGTGGTAAGAAAAGCCTTGCCTAGAGAAGTGACAGTTGAATTGAGACCTATAGGACAAGTAGAAGTTAACTAGATAAAGAGGTAAATGTGTGGAAGAACATTCTATCCATACGAAAGGTCCTGGAGGAAAAGGAAGCATATCATGAATTTGAGATCTGAACAGAGGCCAGGCTGTCTAGAATAAATAGTAGTAGTCATGGAAGAACCATGTAAGGTGATGCTACAGATGTAGGGAGGGCCAGACCATGTAAGGTTTTTGCAGCCTGGACTAATGGTCTGGGTCTACTCTAATAGCCTACAAAGAGTCTCTCTGGAGTAGACTCCACTACTTGAATTTTAGCTTCATTTCCTCAAATTTTCACCAAGTCCAAACCAAGACTTAACCAAGTCCAAACACTTTAGCTTGCCTACAAGGTCCTCAAAATTTGATTTCCCCTCTCCAATGTGTCTGGTGAGTTCTTAATGGGAGCCCTTGCTCCTGTAGAAACAACCAATCAAGCAGTACATTTTCCCACCCCTCTGCCTTCACCTGAAACACAGTACCTTTCTGCTCCAGCCTAACTTGGGGTCCATAAGATAAATACGTGGCCAAATGCGCAACTACTTAGCATTTCCTCAGACGATGGCTCTGTTTTTTCACTGAGACTATAATTTCCCAGTAGGCAAGAAATATTTTTGTTACTTCTTTTGAATGCTACAAAGCTCCTATACAATTTCAACACACAATAAAGAGCTAACTCATGTTTATAGATTATGTAAGTAGCCTCCCCTAATAGCTCCCTACTGAATAAGGTTACTTGGTTTACCGAGCACTGCTTTGTGTGTAGTAGGGACAGCAGTAATGCCTCACAGTTATGAGATTCGGCTTCCTTACATGCTGTGGAATCTTCTGTGTTAGGAGTCTTTATAGAACAGAGAAGCCATATTAGGGCATGTATATTTCCTCTTCCTTAATGTTTTAGGGCAACATTTCCCAAAATGTGCTCCACACTACTGAGTGACATTCAAAAGAGTTAGTTGCAATGTTCCTTGGCCATATAGTTTGGGAATATCAGATTACATATGAAATTGATTTAAAGAGCTTCTTAGAACATTAACCTATTAGTAGGCATTATTATTGTCCAACAGACAATCATTACTTGGTTCATTTAACAAATATTAAGAATTTACTATATGCCAGGTAAGATGGTAACAGAGGTGTGCTGGCAAATGTTTAAAAACCAGCTCTCTAGAGAAAAAAGAAACACCAAACACCCCAACTTGTAGTGTTTGTTAATTTCGATAATGTATACACTCAAACACGGTGAATTTCAAGCCATCAGGGTAACATCACTGAATCTGAAATAGTAACGAAATGCATATACTCAGCTCTTTCCAGCCAGTACAAACTGGCTCCAGCACACTAGGTGTTAACCAATGATGAATAAAATAGCCATGGTGTCTACACTTGTAGAGCTTACAGTCTAGTGGAGGCAAAAGAAAATAAGCAAGTTCATAAGCCAATATATAAGGCTGAATTGTGAAAGGGATGGCCAAGGGAAGAAAAACAGAGCCCTGTCAGATTGAGCTTCACTGGGATCTGGGGAGATGATCACATGAGTCCTCCCCAAAGAAGAGATGTTCTAGCTGAGTACTAAGTTATGCAAAGAAGCTTGTTGGAGGAGAAAGGAGGGGGAATAACGTTCCAGGTAAGAGGAACAACATGTGCAAAAATTTAAGCCTGCAAAGAATATGGTCATTTTAAAGACTTTAAAAGGCCACTGTGTCTGGACAGAGTGAGTAGGAGAGAATGGCAAGAAATGAAGTTGCAAAGGTTAAGTGGGATCTAGATGCATGGCCTTGGACCTCCTAGTAGGGAGTGTGGATTTTAAAAGGCAGATGGAAGGGGGTGCCTACCTGGCTCAGTCAGAAGAGCGTGTGACTCCTGACCTCGGGCCCATGAGTTTGAGCCCATGACGGGCACAGAGATTTAAAAAACAGCTACAAAAAGAAAAATTAAATAAAACTTAAAAAAAATAAGAGGCAGAAGGAAGCATTTGAAGATAATTTTTGTTTTGTTTAAGGATGAAGTGGAATATTCTTACAAGCTGTAAGAAGAATGCAGTATGAAGAATGGCCCAGAGCATTTCCCATACTTACTTGACATGGAACCCTGCTTTGCCTAAGGAGCTTTCTCTGGAATGGCCTTCACAGCATAGCTGGGAAAATTTTATATAATATAATATAATATAATATAATATAATATAATATGTATTAAAGAAGCATCTATTTAGCTAACATTATTATTCAACCTCTTACATAGCAAGAAATAAATAGTTAAGTGTGTTTAATAGAAGCTTCTATATTGCTGCTTCCTACAAAACCATTCTAGCCCTTTCCAGCAGGCTCAGGACAATCTTGCCAGTTGATTCATATGATGAAAATGAAAACAGCTAAAAAATAATAATAATAATCTTAAGTGAAAGACCTAGAGATACTGTGAGTCCAGGTCAGATAATATTGGCTATTGACAGTTACGCCGAAAGCCTGGTTGTTTTTAAGAAAATAGATACAGCTGATTCTAAAGCAGCACTGTCCAATAGAATATTCTGCAATGGTGGAAACTTCTGTATGCTTACTGTCCAGTATCGTCATCCCTAGCCACTTGTGTCTATTAAGCACTTGAGATATTGGTAATGTGACTGAGCACTGAATTTTAAATTTTATGTAATTTCAATTCATTTAAATTAAATTTAAATAGCCACATATGGCTTTGGCTGCCATAATGGAAGCCATAATTCTAGAAGATATTAATGGTAAAATAAAAAGTGGTGATTTCCCTCTCTTTATAGCTAAATGAAACCCCTGCTTCCAAATAAACTTAGTCCCACAGGAGAGCAGCAATACGATAAAGGCATTTCAAAGGTCATTCTGCAACTTAGTCTTCCATTGTGATTTTCTGCCTTTTTTTTTCTTTTCAAAGCCATATATACACAGGAGAACTTGTTAATGTCTCTAAATAATAGATTAGAGTTATTTATGACTGTGCTCACATACTCATTTTCTCCTAAAAATATCACCACATTTTAGACATAAAGGCTTCCTCTCTGATGGAAGAAAAAAGTTGGAAGGCGGTAGAGAACAAAATAGTCTTGTGACTTTGTTTTGTCGATATGTAGCTGCAACCAACCGACACAGCAACTATTACCCACTGCTCCTATTTTTCATGTCAGCACTCAGAGTTCCTTTAAATCTCCTTTAAGCTCCCAAGCACTTTAAAATTACATCATACCAAGTCAATGGATGGGAAAAATGGCCAGGAATATATGGCCCATTAAAAATTCCCTACTGGCCCTTCTGTGACAAGGCGTTTCTCAAAACATTCTGTTATTTTGCAAGATAAATCTTTCTTATTGATTTTACTCTTTAACACCCCATCATGAAGAATTGGGTTTGTAAATGGTCCAACACAAGGGGTTGCAACTTGTTTAAATGATGCTGCCCGTCATTTTCTAGGTAGGCTTGCTTCCTGTCTTCATTCCTTCATTTTTATCCTTCCCAGCTTCCTTCCTTCATCTGTTCAACAAATTTCTCCTAAGGACTTACTGTGTGCCTGGTACTATAGCAGGGGCTGGAGATAGGGCAGGTAAGACAGAAAGGGTCTTTGTACTCACGGAGTGTCTGGAATGCTACCAGACACAGAACAGCATGCTGGATAGCATGAGGAGGTCTAAAAACAGGTTTGGGAAACAGTTCAAAATATTTGTCTGCAAGAAGAAAGAGGATGTGAAGAGATGGGCTTAGAGAATCAACACACTGGGCTTCAGTTTCACCCAGAAATTTTGCCTTTGCAAAAGAAAAAAAATATATTTCCCAGAATCATCTTCAAGGGCTACTCAAAAAAAATTAGTTGAAAATTATGGAAAACAGTATCAAGGCAAATCTTACCCTATCATTAAATAAAACGATTACCTATGTGTACATGGAAAAATAGTCAAAATCTCATTAAGGCCTTATAGATTAAACTCAATTTACCACTTAAGTTTCCCTATTGCATAGTCTGAAATCCTTAGCCAGATATTCAAGAGCCTCCAAAATTTAGCTCCATTTGACTTCTCCAAATTTGTACTTTCTGCTTCTCTCAGGAAGCCTCAGTTAGAGGCAGCAGGATCTATGCTCTCTGGCCTGACATGTTTGTAGGTTGCTTATTTCTGTTCCTTCGCTTTCCGCCCAAATCCTTAGCAATTCTTTGCAGCCTAATTTGAGTCTTATCTCCTACATAAGCAGTGCCTGACCACCCCACCTTCTAACGTATGCTCTCTTTCTCCTCAGAACTAGTAAAACACCTCATGAATATGATCGTTTTTAGGCAATGACAGTTTAAAACATTGCGGTTAACAAATTCATTAGGTATTTCTAAATCTTAAGATCAATGTACCTTATATTCTGCTTTTCACTAGTAAAACATTTACGTATATATTCAGTGTATAAAGCATTTTTTCAAACCTCATCTTGTTAAATTTATTCCTCCCTACAACCTAATTAGGTAAGCATTTTCTTCACTGGTGAACAGAGGAGAAAACAAGGCCCAGAAAGGAACTCACTTCACCAAAGACTGCAGCTAGTAAGATAGAGCTGAGTTTAAAATAAGGACTTTTGGGTCTAAAACTAGTGATCTTTCTCCATAACAGTTAAGGGTGGTTTTTTTTTTTTTTTTTTTTTTTTAAATACTGGGTATTAAGAAATGATGCTATGTGCACTAAACAGCTTTCATCACATAGTAGGGTATTTAGTGGGTGTGTATGAAAAGACTGATGGATTTCTGATTAATGAATAAAATGAAGTATCTTTCAAAATCAGCTTCATCAGTGATTCAAGAGAAGCCGGGATAGGGATTCATTTTTTATAGTGCCATCCACAGTAATGTTGGGATTTAAAAAACAGCTACAAAAAGAATTGCCCATGATTATGACCATGGTTGCTCCAAATACATCCGAGTCACCTAACCGTTGGATCTGCTTTTTCCTAATGGTTTCAGGCCAAACCACCCGATCCTTTATGGTGTAACAGCTCTTCCATAAATGGAGACAGATCAGAACAAATCATTAATACTTAGGCGGATGCAGAAACCACCCAGATGGATAATTTCACTGTTAATACAAAAATATTTAAAAGCGCTACAGAATGTTGCATAGAGGATTAAAAATACAAAAGAGATAGAAGGCATTTATTTTTGAAAAATAAAGTGTATTTTTGAAAAAGTAATGTGTATCACTTGTACATTTTAAATAGAGCTTCTACAGTTTACATGTGAATGCTACTTTCTAAGTAAGAGGTAGCTTGCATTGTAGGTAAGTATGTTTCTTAAGGTTATGTGTGCTTAATCGTATTAGATTGCATATTTCAAATATGTCCTCTGCACTGTGAGGCAACTTCTTTACTCTTCACAACAACTTTGTAAGGTACATGTTGTTAGTCATTCCACTGAGAAATTATGTGGATTTTCCATATAAAGCAATTCTGGCACTAACTGCCTGGCATTAATACATACTCCAGAGGTCAAGAACTTTGTCCCTTTTCAGATGCCAATCATAAGTAGTGTACCTCTAGGTAACACACACTTCTTCCAGCTTGGCTACAAATGGGAGGTTCCCATAACCCACTCCTTTAGTTTTTGATTATTTGCTAAAGCAGCTCACAGAACCCAGGAAAACAGCTTACAAACTACTGCTCATTTGCTACAAAGAATATTTTAAAGGATACAAATGAATGGCCAAAGAGGTACAAAAAGTGTGATTTGGAAGGGTCCTGAGCACAGAAGCTTCAGACGCCATGGAGTTGGGAGTGGGCCACCGTCCTACTACCTGGATGTTTCCCAACCTTAATGCTCTCTGAGCCTTGTATTTTGAGGATTTTTACAGAGGCTTCATCATGCAGGCATGATCAATTGTTAACTCCATTTCCAGCCTCTCTTACCACTCCATAGAATGGGGAAGGGGGGGGCTGAAAAATCTAAACTTCTAATCATAGCTTAGTCTTTCTGATAACCAGCCCCCATCTAGAAGCCCACCAAGAATCACATTAGAACAAAAGATCTCCAGTCAATCACCCAGGAAATCTCAAGGAATTTTAGGAGCTCTGAGTCAGGAACAAGGGGCAGATAAGTATGTGAATGCGCACACACACACACACACACTCTCTCTCTCTCTCTCTCTCTCTCTTTCACTTCTTATTATTCAAAAGTGGAAGAATTCCCCAAACTGACTATGGATCAGTTAAATATAGGACTATATAAGGACTGTAACAAAGGTTATACAATTTCTGTATGATTGGGGGGGGGTATTTTTTTTTTTTTAAATAGGCTCCACATGCAGCATGTAGCCTAACAGAGGGCTTGAGCTCATAACCCTGAGATTAAGACCTGAGCTGAGATCAAGAGTCTGACAACTTAAGCAACTGAGTCATGCCCCTATCCAATTATTTTTTAATATGGAGAAAATTACTTAGAAAATCATATTTAAGGAAAGATCCAGTGACAGAATAGCTAAATTGGAAAATTTAACATAAAATCCATTTCCTAAAAGGAAATACTTTTTTTTTCATCTTTTTTCTCTAAAGAGCATCAGCAGCACTTTGACCCCATCGACCCTGTATATGGATCTCTAGGTTCCAGACATTAGTTTCCAGTATGTTTCTTCTCAAAGGAAACCTGGGATTTTCAGAGGGTAACAGGTTCCCTGCCCTGGAACTGAGTCGTATCAGGAGAGCCAGAACATTTGCTCAAGAACACAGATGCTCTTGAGGACATCGGAACAAAGGGCCAGCTTATATAAACTCATATGGACCAACTTAAGGCAGTTGGAGCACCAAAAAAAGAGAAAGAGGGGCACGTGGGTGGTTCATTCCATAAAGCATCTGCCTTCAGCTCAGTCATGATCCCAGAGTCCTGGGACTGAGCCTCTATTGGATTCCCTATTCAGCAGGGAATCTGCTTGTCCCTCTCCCTCTGCTCCTCCCCCCCTTTCTCATGCTCTCTCTCTCTCTCAAATAAATAAATAACATCTTTAAAAATAATAACAATAATTACAGTTAAATAGAACAAGTTTGAGTCTGTGAAAGGCCATGATTCCATCCTGATAACAGATAGGGAAAGTTCTAACAAATATATGAAATGGTAGTTCTAATGCAAAAAGAAGAGTGACTATGGGGCGCCTGGGTGGCTCAGTGGGTTAAAGCCTCTGCCTTTGGCTCAGGTCATGATCTCACGGTCCTGGGATTGAGCCCCGCATCAGGCTCTCTGCTCAGCAGGGAGCCTGCTTCTCCCTCTCTCTCTGCCTGCCTCTCTGTCTACTTGTGATCTTTCTCTCTGTCAAATAAATAAATAAAATCTTTGAAAAATAAAAAAAGAAGAAGAGTGACTATAAATATATACATTTGCCTTCTGATTGATGATAATAATTAAAAGAGAGATTATATGTAGATGTGTTGCTTCTATATATTCTTCTGTACTTCTGTTCATAAGGTACAGATATGTACTTGATGTCTAAGTACAGAAAATTATAAGTCAGCTAAATAGTTGCAAGCAACTTTGGAACTACACCCTCAAATAGAAAAAAAATGATTATGGTCATAAATAATAACCAGGTGGAATGAGGTTTAATCAGTAGTCACACTCAATGATCAAAAAGAAAGAGGGTTCACCGTAGAATTTTGAGATGATTGGTTAGCCAAATGTTCTCAGAAAGCTAGATGGCCCTACTAATTATATTAAGTACTAATGAGGCATAGATAAGTTGTTAATAATACTTACAGGACAGGGTAATATATAATCATTGACAGGATAATTGATGATACAGTGCTGGCCATGCAAAATTTAAAGAATGCTTCATTCTGGGGGAAAAACACAAACTGCAAATGTCTAAATCTTTGGGATAGAGACAGAATTCAAATCATGCCACTAATGTAACAAATACAGTATAGTTTTGTAGGAGACCTAGCCAAATGATCATTGGCTGGTGCAAATCAATTTGGGACAAGCAGTCAGTCTCATTCACGCATCAGAAATTAACTTGTTGATAATCCAGATACTAGAATCAAAGTGGTGTAAGAAGATACTGGGGTCTTTTTGGTTTAGGGGATTTTTTTTTTTGGAACCAGCTAAGACACTGTAATCCTGGAAGATGACAATATAAACTCTACTATAGTTTTAAGTTAAATTAAAACAAGTACTGTTGTACTCCTACAAAAGTATTTAAGAATACATATATCAAATTAATAAAGAAATCAAAGCTTCAATAATTTTGAATAGTTTTAGTGTAATTACAGTAACAAATTAAGTAAACACTGTAATATAGTCATTTTGTCACTCTTAAAGGTATTTACTTATAGTTTTCAAAAGTTTTAGTCACATTAAAATTTAAATTTTAATCTACTTTTTATGAGAGTTTAATTAATTTGTAATAAATTGCAAATTTTCAATTTGATGTCTCCTAGTTTTGTTTATTAGGTATGTACATTTAGTAAAATTAAGCATATTACAAAATACAGATAGAAGTCTATATTCCTTTCTGTCAAGTAAGCCCCTAGAGAATCAAAGAATCTTATCAGTAGAAATAATCTCAGAGAGGTTAAGTAATTCGTCCAGCATCACATTGCAAACCTAGATTTATATGAATCCAAAGCCAATATTTATATCTATGCGTCCAATTCTTTGTACACTTTTTTAAAAATAGCTTTTCTCACAGTTAGGACACTATTTTTTTTTCACTTGACAGTGAATGATTTGGGGTTATACAGATGCAATTGTCCGGACAGTTTCCCCCTGGGTTGGATTCAACCATAAGAACTATCAGTTTGGAGCACACAATTTTTTAATTAAAAAAAAAAAAAGAATTCATTGATAATGTTTTTAAAAAGAAAACTTCCCATAGAAATATAGATGTCAAGCTTCTCTTGAAAATTTGGCAGATCTGGCAATATTGGACTTTTGTGTGTCAAAAAGCTATAGAAATTTGAGTTATGGCTGTCCCTGGAACGGGGCTCTCATGTCGTTTGCCACTGTCCTCACCTAGCCAGCTTACCACTTCACATTACCTGTTTGGTCCTCATGTACATGTAAGTGTGCTGTTTGTATTGAAACCAACTGCACCAAGACCCTTACGTCATGCACGCTTGTAGAAGCCATTGTCAAAGGGAATTTGAATAGTACCTGCACAATAGAAAGATAGAACCTATTTCAAGACCTCAAGGACCATGTTTCTCCAGTTCTAAACTGCAGAGTCTCGAGTGGTGATGTAATAAAGCAATGAGACAGTTTTGACATGGAATTGGATTTGTGGAATAATCTACCTTAGTCCTCCTATATCTGGTACCTATCGTGTTATATCTCTATATATCACTCTAAATACAATTCAACATTGAGCAAAGGAGAAAGAGCCAGCAAAGGACCTTAAAAAAGAGCAGCCTAAGAAGTCTGATGAAACCACAAGTGTTCATCCATTCATCCATTTACAAAGGTGCTCTGCCAGGGATGTAAGTACCTCATAAATCTTTCCTGAATTTGTCATCTATTCGTCCAGTGATTTTTGAGAACCCACTCTGTTCCAGATACTATGGAATATGCCAGGGTATAAAGCAGTTAACAAAATACCCAGGATCCTTTCCATCGCCTGTCACACCCTAAATCATAATCCTACAAATAAATAAAACTGTGGTAAACTTTAGGGGCACCTGGGTGGCTCAGTCCATTAAGCATCTGCCTTCAGTTCAGGTCATGATCTCAGGATCCTGGGGTGGAGCCTCACATCAAGCTCCTTGCTCAGCGAGGAGTCTGCTTCTCCTTCTCTTTCTACTCCTCCCCCTGCTTATGCTCTCAATAAATAAAATCTTAAAAAAAAAAAAAAGAACTGTGGTAAATTGTATGAAGAAAAAAGTAAAGGATGCTATGAAAATATATACCAGGGGTTGCGTATCCTAATTTAGGCATTCAAAGCAGGTTTCTCTGAGGACATGACATTAATTAATGAGGACCCATTGGCTACAGATCATCTCTGTCCAAACCTTATTGTGCTTCACCATTTGCCAGCTGAATTATTTAATAACAATAATGGTAGTAGTCAACATAAAGTAATGACTTATCATACACTCAGCTTTGTGGTGAGTGCTTTATACAGATCAACTATTGTACCCTCATACTAACTCTATTTCAAGACTGATGTTCTTACTATACCCACTGTGTAAATGAGGAAGCCAGCAAATGCCAGAGGTATTG
This sequence comes from Neogale vison, assembly GCF_020171115.1. Taxonomy (NCBI): domain Eukaryota; kingdom Metazoa; phylum Chordata; class Mammalia; order Carnivora; family Mustelidae; genus Neogale; species Neogale vison. The sequence continues at coordinate 178,576,221 of NC_058096.1, read as the reverse complement.
AGTATTTGTCCAGAAGCTGGAAAACTGAAGTCAAAACTCAAATTCAAACCTGCCTTCCTAGAGTTGCCACACTTTTAACCCTTAACTTCCTTATAGAAGATCCATGCCGTTCTTGATGAAGTCAGTCTACCTGGTAAATAGCTGTATATTAAACTCTCTGTCAATCTCTGTCTCTTTCTCTTTTTCCAGAGCACCTCTTCTCAAAACAATAAATATCAATGTATCTTAACCTACTTTATTCTAAAGAGTTGATCCAGCAAGTACAAGCATATTCCTCCTGTAATACCTTTTTATTAAGGATAAATATGAGTTAGGAGACACGGTGCAGCATCCAATCTCAGAAAGCAATTTTCAAGGATTGAGTATCTTCACTTTATGTTGCAAAATAACGAACACATGGACACCCCAGAATGCTTATCCAACACAGTTTGCCGTGTTAGCATTTAAAATAGGCGAGCATGTGCTGAGAGATATAAAGAAATGTAACTATACAGATGATTTCTTCCCTATTTAGCTCAACATTGATCATTTGCTGTTAAGTAAACACTCTAAAGTAAAAGGAGTCAATGGAAATTTGGATCTTTCAGAAAAAATTACACAGCAAAAGCTCACTGTGGGGAGGTGAGAAAAGAGAAAGCAAAGGAGCCTTTAGTAGTACTGAAGGAAAAATGAAAAGCTGATAACCTTGGCTGAGAAAACCCTTTCAGAATGAGTCATTTCCATATGCAAGAAAGATCACATTTTATGCAGTCGCATTATGAAATAAGAAGAAAGCCTTTTTCCCCCTTATTCAAGCAGGAAAGATCATTCTCTAGATTAACATTAGAAGCATAAAAATATTTTCTTCCCAGCTTTCCCTCCAGCATCAAGCAACCATGGCCTTTCTTAACCCTTCAACACTCACAGCTTTGTAAGTACTAATGCCTCAGAAAATTTGTGTTATAGCCTGAATCTCAATCCTTCAATACCCTGCAAGGCATGGGGAACAATGGAGGCAGAAAACTGCTGCAGAACACCCTGGGCATTCCTTCTACCACCCCCACAACCCCCGTCAAAACAAGGAAATCTCATTGAAGTTTAAGTCTCCCTACATCCTTCTGAGTTGGAACATCTGAACCTTTTAACGTGAGATATCATGTGCACACTCTGCCTAAATTTAATGAACTTCTGAAAAAAGTTTTACCAAAAGTTAAAGCAATGTAATAGAAGGGGGGTGGGGGGGTTATTCGGTTTTGTTATGTTTTGCATGTTGTAGAGCAAAAAGAAATGTCAAATCATTTAGCAGTATGATGTTGCATGATAAATTAGAGCATTTTTCTAAAGTATATTTAATTTCAAATTGGTCTGAGCTTTCAAAAGGACAGAGCTTGTAGACAGATGTGTCCTGAATATGAAACATTACTATATTAATGATGTATTAAATCATTTTTATAAAACAAAACCCACTGCTTCTAGAGTACATAACCAAGTATCCACAGCTCTTCATATATAGTATGTGAAAGAGAGGAGTTTTTGTTAAATTTCAAACACCAACACGTTCAAGGGAACGGAAGCATCTAACTAAGTCTTATAAAGATCTATGTCTTCATTCATTTATCCCATAAATATTTATTGAGGGCCTACTAGGTCCTGAGGATACAGCAGTGAATGAAACAAAGTCTCTCCTCTCCTAGGGCAGACATTCTATTATGAAGAAACATGATAAACAAAAAGCAAATATATATGCAATAAAATGTTGAGGGATAAAGTCTCTGAAAATGAGAAAAGAAGAGTAGCTGTGGAGTGGAGAGAAGAGGTAAAGTAAATGGGGAAAGGACTTATGAAAATGGTTTGCTGTTTTCTTACCTCCAGCCATTAGCCTCCAGAGAGAGAGCATTGAAACTGAGAAAGAGCTCTGGGTTAGGAGGCAGGAAACATGGGCTCTAGGCACAGCCTTCTCAGCAAGGGCTCATCTTTGTTAGGTACAGTTATATTCAAGATCTCAGGGAAGTCTGGAAAAATGACAAGGCCTCAGAAATTAAGAAACTGGAAAGAGATCCTTTGGTACTGTTCCTCTGAAGGCCAAGTCTATTGCCTTATTGGAAGGCAGAAAAGAACATGGGCATTGGAAGCAGAAAGACCTAGCTCAATCTCTTCTTAGCTGTGAGACCTCAGGCAAGTTGCTCATCACTTGGGGTTGGTATCCTCATCCACCAGAGAGAGAGAGAGATACCCACTCAGGAACTTTCCATAAGAATGAAATGGGATCACATGTGCAACATTACTCAGAGCTTGGCTCATGGTAAGCACTCAATAAAAGGGATATGGTATTATTAGAGTAGATAACAACACAGAGACTAACGCCCTCAAAACAGAACCAACAAGATTTTTTTTTTTTTTCCTCAAGAGGCCCCTTCTTTTTTCTAGGTGAAATAACCCGATTATGGCAAGTTGTGTTCCGTAGGCTGGTGAATGGTACCTATCGTGTTATAGATTCGTCTACTAAATATTTGTGTTTTTAAAATAACAGAACCCATTTGCAACTATTCAGAGAAGCAAAAGGAAAAAAATCCACTGAAAAGGAATGCTAGTCATTTAGTTACTAAGTACAAAGAATCGTTTACAATTGCAGGGGCCACATTTCCCTAGATTTAGACTCACATGTGGAGAGCAGCCATGGAGAGAGGGCAACCCTGGGTACTGAGTGGTTGTGTTTATATAGGATGACTATATCCTATAAATATTAATATAAAAATAAACTTTAATTTTTACTCCTTTGTGGATTATTATTACCCAGAGCTCTCTGGTAATGCTGACAGAAATAGTTAATCGTTGACTTGAAATATATTTGTCATTTACATATCTTGCTCAGAAACAAAGAAGAAAGAAAGAATAGAGAAACATTTTTAAAGCTTTGCAAGCAAACAACATGGGGAAGAGAGAAGATTAGCCATTTGGCAACAAGAGGCATGGCCAGAGGAAAGTTTATGCCAAGAATGTAGACAGAATATGACCTAGGGACATGGTGTATTGGGATAGAAGGAGTTCCCAAGAAGTATCTCTTACATTTGATCCACGAAGCGACAGGTGTTCTTGGAAATTGGATCCTGTGTTTGGCTCGGGCCATGTCCTCTGTCAAAACAGAAACAAAGGATTGGAAAAATCACCACCACACTGACAATTCCCATTAACCTCTGGCATGGAATAACACGCTCTTATCTACCAGCAACTGCTGCCTCGTCTGCAACCCGCCTCTTATCTTCATTTGCAGGCCATGGAATTACCCTGGCCTCTGAAAATGCACCAAGAGCAAATATTGCAACCTGAACCTCTGATGTGATTAAGAGCCCCCTGAGGCCCAGAGAGGAGGGTTGCAGATAAATGTTTATCTTGATGAGCACATATCACCCTCCCTAGGCTTTTTAATCGAGGCCAGCAATGGTTCTTCTTTCTTCAGAAAACTCACAGGGATTAAATATCAGTCAAGCTAAGAGCAGAGGGGAAAAGGGGGTTGGGGAGGGGCAGTTAGGTAGAAGTGTGTTGTCACATGCCTGTAGCGACCCTGCTGTCTCAGCCAGATATGTAAATGTGATTGAAACAGAGGTGAGAGCCTTCTCTTGCCCATAAGAAGTCTGAAGTAAGAACAGCCAACAGAGAACACTGGTAAATCCCTCACCAATGACAGACATCCCAAATTGGTAAGGACTATTTTATCTGGGCATCTGTAAGTCACTAATCTCAACCCAGTAATATGAGCAGTTACTTGCAACTGATCAGAGTGGTCACACAAGGAGAAAAGTGCTCATATATTTTAAATAAGAGCCCAGAATAATCACCGTGCACCCTTTTGCCTACAGGGGATGAAATCCTAAAACAACCCTAAGCTTAGAAATCATAAACACCATTCTTGGCTAGATTTTTCTACTCATGTGACACCATTTTAGAAACCACATGGTCTATGAAGGAAAATGTTATCACAAAGTAGCAGATGTGAAGCCTTGAAATGTCAAGTGGATTTAGAGAAAAACCATATTCTTAAATGGCAACAGGTGGCCTTTACTTTTCATACTCATTTTAGGAGAGAAGATCACAAATGAGAACACACTTGCCCTGTCAAGGTGATGAAGAATAATCAGGCAGAAGGTGAAAACATAAAGGTAACAAGTCAAAACATTTGAAAAGGTTAAAAAAAAATTGTTTTCCATGATACTCAATGGTTTTTAGTTCTTCGTAGGAGATAGTACACATGGATGCATTGTGTTATTTCAAATATGATTCCTTTTATAAAGTAGAAAATACAGGTTTTGCAGAGAAGGGTCAACATGTATTTCATGAGCAAATAAAATGGAGGTGGTAGAAAATGAACAACAAAGAAATGCTTAGGTGACAAATATAGCAGGTATCTTCTCTACAGCGTAATCCAACTCATGGAGGAAAGTTGAGTTTGTCCACATTTCAGTGGATTTACAGATGACCCATCTGGAAGAAAATCAAGACTTGCCTTCAGCGAAGGGCACATTGTGAAACTACATCATTTGGTTTTATGCACAAGTCTTGTCTTGCAGCTCTTTACTGACCTTGTTTTCATTTGATCAAATCTAGCCATTTTACATCAGCAAACAATTCTCTCAGCACTCAGTATGATGAACTAATAATGTCTTGTTCTACCAAAATAGAGAACTTCAAGATGAAACTCTTGAAGCATCTAAGCCCATCTTCCTGACAAGCCACAGTCTTGCTTGATAGGCATTTTCCACTGCTTTACTTAGCCTCATTTTAAATAGATCAAACAGAGTCTTTCACTGCCTAAGACCTCTTGTTGTTCAAGAAGTGTCCTTTCTTACCTTTAAGTGTACATTGGACAATGTTCATACCATTGTTTTTATTCACTGCTTCCCATTGTTTTTATTCACTGTTTTTTCCCCCAATTTATTTATTTTCAGAAAAACAGTATTCATTATTTTTTCACCACACCCAGTGCTCCATGCAAGCTGTGCCCTCTATAATACCCACCACCTGGTACCCCAACCTCCCACACCCCCCCCCCGCCACTTCAAACCCCTCAGACTGTTTTTCAGAGTCCATAGTCTCTCATGGTTCACCTCCCCTTCCAATTTACCCAAATTCCCTACTCCTCTCTAACGCCCCTTGTCCTCCATGCTATTGGTTATGCTCCACAAATGAGTGAAACCATATGATAATTGACTCTCTCTGCTTGACTGATTTCACTCAGCATAATCTCTTCCAGTCCCGTCCATGTTGCTACAAAAGTTGGATATTCGTCCTTTCTGATGGAGGCATAATACTCCATAGTGTATATGGACCACATCTTCCTTATCCATTCATCCGTTGAAGGGCATCTTGGTTCTTTCCATAGTTTGGCGACTGTGGCCATTGCTGCTATAAACATTGGGGTACAGATGGCCCTTCTTTTCACGACATCTGTATCTTTGGGGTAAATACCCAGGAGTGCAATTGCAGGGTCGTAGGGAAGCTCTATTTTTAATTTCTTGAGGAATCTCCACACTGTTCTCCAAAGAGGCTGCACCAACTTGCATTCCCACCAACAGTGTAAGAGGGTTCCCTTATTCACTGTTTTTATTCATTTTTGTCCCCAACAAAAGTAGGCAGGCAGAGAGGGAGGAAAAAGGAGAGAGAATTGTCTGAAGGCCTTGAAAAGAAAAGATACACAGAGTTGAAGAAATAGGTCCTAGCTCTGCTACAGAATTACGAATGCATAAAGTGCTTTATAATCATCAGCTACTTGATCCTCTATAGGAATGGATGAATTTCCTACATAGTACCCCCAAGGTTTTTGTTTTTCTTTTTTAAGATTTTATTTATTTATTTGACAGACAGAGATCACAAGTAGGCAGAGAGGCAAGCAGAGAGAGAGAGGAAGGGGAGCAGGCTCCCCACTGAACAGAGAGCCCAATGCGGGGCTTGATCCTAGGACCCTGAGATCGTGACCTGAGCCAAAGCCAGAGGCTTTAACCCACTGAGAGATCCAGGTGCCCCTGCCACCAAGTTTTAAAGCCCTTTTATGCTTTCTTCACTCCCACATGTAATGTCTCACCCCACTACATTCTCCAGGTGTTGATTCCCACAACTGAGTTGACTCAAGACAAAATAATCACAGACATTTTGAAAGAGTATTGATTATACCCATTTGATAGTTAGGAATAGTTGTTTTTTTCTTTTTTCTATCAAAAATTCCTAAAAAGATTGTATATCTTGGGTTATTCATTTTAATGACTTTCAATAGATTTTCTAATTATTTTATTGTATAACTAAATTCTCAACATGCTTAATCATTGCAATGAATTCACAGGTTAGGCAAAACAATGCTTATGTTTTGCTATTGTTGCATTCTTGTCATGTTTAATTAGTTATAGTTCAATGATAATAAGTAAATTCATCTTAAATAATAAAATCACAGGTTAGAGTCCCATGACACAAAGATTTCTAAGGTCCAGAGAGATCCCTCAAAATTCCAAGATCTTTGGCTTTAATTTTCCACAATTTTGGAGTAAAGGCATGAAGAGACCAACAGTTGGAGAGACTATTTCATAAAGAGAATTTATAGTAGATGAGGCTCCATCTACCATATTTATGCTTGAGAATTAATAACTCAGAATTCTTCTAATTTCTCCTTTCCATTTCACATCATTTCCATCCTGTATTCCTTTTAGTCATACATATGCTTTTACGGGAGAATACAAAAACATGAAGAATGGTAATAATAATAATCAGCAGCAGCATTTAGTGGGTGTTTTCTTCAATCCAGCTACTAGTTTAAATTCTTTATGGGATAATGCATCTCAACCTAACAAAATCTCCATAAGTTTTATTATTATGCCCATTTGTTGAAGAAATTAAAATACAAAAGGTTAAGTAACATCTACAACTTCATCCAACCACAAAAGATGGATCCAGAGTCTGACTCCAGAGCCTATATTCCTAACCACCACATTTTACTTCATCTTTCAAACAGCAAGCTAAATTGATGCCATCTATTATTCCCTTGGTTTTTTTTTTTTTTCTCTCAACCTTTATTCAACATTAAAAAGCAAACACTAGTAGCAATTATCTGAGTTGTTTGCCTTCAAGTGCTGCTAAGGCCAGAAGATAATTTCTAAATTGTCCTGCCTAGTTTTACAAGTTTTTATGTGTTGAATGTTATTTCCCTCCAAATAAAATGATTATCACTTCAAAACGCCGTGCTTGGAAATAATTGGCACTACCTTGTCCATTTCTGAAATAAAAATAGAAGTTAGGACTCCTGATTAACTGTCAAGGCAGTATTCCAAAGAATCGTGGGGAGGTATCTTACACTGACATTGACCTTGGAGAGGATTAAAACATCAACAAAATAAAACACAAATAAAAAGTATTTCAGACATCAACTCTTTCCTCCTTCTATTCTCTTCTTGGTTTGGCTACCTCCATGAAATCTACTGCCAACTATCTAACCCCCACAGCTCTCTCCCCTCCCCAGATTCCTGCAGAGTTTACATGCCACCCTTACCTTCACTGTCATTTCTTGAAATTGTTTAGTTGCTGAATGGTACCATTCATCTCCCCTCCCTATAAACTCCTCTGAAGCTTTCTTCTTTATTCTCAATAGGTTGATTGTGATTATTGTTTCTACAACAAGAAGGAACTCATGGAAATTATCTAGAAGAACCCATTATTTACAGAGGAATTAACTAATGCTATGAGAGGCTAGAGGGCATATCATAGGTTATACAGCTAGTTAAGGAACAGATTAAGTATCAGCATCTAGATATTTTTATTCCTGATCCTGCCCTCTTAACCCCAGATCAAGGTTTTCAGCTAAAGAGAAGTCTTGCAAAAGAGAGATGGTACAGAAGTACCTGGCTGCTTCCACATATTCATATCCACATATTTAAGCAAATTACATAATAGGGGTCTGAAAATGAAAAGACCATCAATAATATTTAAGAACTGAAATACGAGATTTAAACATTTTTAATCAAAAAATTTGATGCCAAGGAATTAGAGTCAAATATATAGGATGATGAATTTACTCCCAGATAACCTGATGGGAACCTCTAAGCTACTGAGTGGGGGTAAGGGCTTAAATACAATTCATGTCTATTTTAGCAAATCACTTCACACAGTCTTCCATAATTACCTGTTGTTACAAGGATTAGCAATGATTTCAACCATTCCCAAAGAGTGTTGCTTAAAAGATCAATATTGAGTTGGAGAGAAGTCCCTAGAATAGTGCCACAAAGCTCTGTTTGGGGTCCAATTTGCCTGAATATTTTAATCAATACATCCGATTAAAATGTAAAACATGTGTCTGTAAAAAACTTTTTAGACTAAAACAATTCTGGGAAAGATAGTAGTATAATGGCCAATAAAATGAAGTTTCAAAACCAACTCTGCAGGCAGCTATGCTGGGCTGAAATGAGTCAGAAGAAATACAACAAGTATGAAAGAAGATTCTTATATTTAAGCTTTGAAAAAAATGGAAAAGAAACAACTAAACAAATGCAAAATGAGAGGCCCAGCTTGAGAGCTATTTCTTTTTAAAAAATTCATGACTTTTATCTCTTCACTGTCTAAACTCTCCTTTTCATCAAGAGAGTATTGGGGATGCTGCTAGGAACTAAATATATGCCCCCTCAACAATCACGTGTTGAAATCCTAACTCCCAAAGTGATAGTAAGTGGAGACTTTGGGAGGTACGTAGGTCATGTGAATAGAGCCTCATGAATGGGATTAGTACCCTTATAAAAGAGACCCCAGGGGCGCCTGGGTGGCTCGGTCAGTTGAGCATCACTTTCGGCTCGGTTCACGATCCCAGGGTCCTGGGATTGAGCCCCATGTCTGGCTCCCTGCTCAGCAGGGACCCCTTCAGGCTCGCTCTCTCTCGTTCTCTCTCAAATAAATAAAATATTAAAAACAAAACCAAACCCAGGGTTCATCACAAACGCCTTCCCCTCAGTTTATTCTCTATAGTTAAGAGTCTATTGAAGGGAGAGAGAGAAAGAGAGACCCCAGTGAGCTTTCTCTTACTCTTCCATCATGTGAGGACATACTGAAAATATGGTTGATTGTGAACCAGGAAGTGGTTCATTCCATTGACATGATCATCCTTTTGACACGATCATTCCACTGACATGTCATTCCATTGACATAAACCCGCCAGTGCCTTGATCTTACACTTTGCAGCCCCTAGAACTGTGAGAAGAAAATGTTTGTTGTTTGAGCCACCCAGACTTTGGTATTCTGTTATAGCAGCCCAAGCTGACTAAACAGATGTCACACAAACAGATAAGCTAGAATCAGAAGTGGGTGGTGCTAGATCATGGCCTGCAGAGCTACTTTGAAAAGAACAAATTTGGAATCCAGCCATGCAGAACTCTACTTTTATGTCACACAAAAGGCACTAGAGAGAACAGATTAAAATAGATGCAGGACCATAGGCCATGACAACAAGAAGTCAGAGTGGCGCTGTTGTATATGAAACTTTGAGAAGGTGGCAGAACTCCTGAGGTATTAGACTGGCTATGGGCCTTTGAAAGGCCATGACCTCCTATAGAAAGTATGCCAACAGATGACTGTAGCTGTGTTCTAGGAAAACTCTATCTGGACACTAAAATTTGAATTTTATATAATTTTCACAAGTCACAAAATATTCTTCTTTCATTGCCCCCGACCCACCCACCCCCAACCATCTGTGAAAATGTGAATAGTAGAAATACAGCCATGGGCTTTAGTTTGGCAACTCTAGTGACAGGCCAGAGTTGAATGAGTGAATGAAAATGATTTATTAGGTGTTTTAGGGAACAGAGATAGATAACACCAGGAACAATGGAAGATGGACTTTAAGAGGAAAGCAAATTCTATGGTAACCCAGCTATTTTAGGAAAATTCTAGGGAAAAATATTAATCTGTTAAAAAAATAAGAAAAGAAAAAGAAGAGAAAACACTACAAAAAATCACAAATATGCAGCATGAACCTTAGCCAAAAATTCACACCAAGAAATATGGAACTGCTTCCTTCAAAAGAGAGGAATTTCATCATTCCATAACTTTAAATTCCATAAATTCCATAACATAAGTGGAAGCTCAGATCAGGAGGTACACATGAGAGTTGAACATAAGCAAAGATCAGAGGATGGCATCTTTTCCAGAACAGGACTGGATTCTCAGTTATATTATTTCAGACTTGCAACAATTTTTTTTTTCTGCAGAAGAAAGACTTTTTAGAAATAAATAAAATGAAATTCTTTCTAGAACACATTGGATTACCATATGGTTAGTTTTTAGTTTTTACACCAACTCATTTGACTATTTGATCTCATTCTTTCTGTTCTTAAAAGTTGAATGAAACTTAGTAGCAAAAATGGCAGCTGTCCCCTTGATAAAAGAGAAATACAAGAGCACAGACAATGGGTTTCCCTACTAGATATGTGCTTTACATGGAAAAGTTTTAGTACCATGGAGTTGCCCAGAATTAAAGATTTTCCCATGAATGATGTATTTCAATTAAATACTTGAATGCTATTTCCAACAAATATTTTGTTTATGTCAAATATGATGTTTTAAGTATGGCATATAGTTTACTAGTTTCTAAAGGGAACATTGTTAATACAAATTCTAGGGCAAGAGAGACAGTCTGGTTTATATTACTCTGCAGAGTTTGCCATCATCCTCTTTACATTAAAAAATAATGAATCTGATCTCATTTGCAGGTTCTTAAAAGCAAGCATCATGTGACCACATGACAATATGAAGCCACGGCTCATAAATAGTAAATGCAAACAGGATTTTCTTACCTTTTCAAACAAGTACAACTGAAAGCTTTCTGGTTCTCCAGAGACTCAAACTTCTTTACAAAAGCTTTGGAAATTCAGGGACACAGTAAAAAAACAAAAGCCTCTGTGGACTGTGGTAGATCAAGGATTTGTTCCCCCACACCATTCCCAGAAGGCTACCAGTTGTTCTACAGTTATAATAATTTTTAGGATGGAAAAATCTGGCAACTGTGAAAAACCTCAGTTCACCCTTTTTCTTTCTTTCTTTCTTTCTTTTTTTTTTTTTTGGTTTTACAGTGTTCCTTTTTCTGGAATAACTTTGGAAAGTTATTAGTTAACTTTATTAGTTATTAGTTCCAAAGTTATTAACTTTGGAAAGTTAAGTTTAGCGTAGTACTTGTGTTAATTTCCTAGGGCTGCCATGACAAAGTACTGCAAAATGGGTGGCTTAAAACAATTTAAAATATATTCTCTCACAATTCTGGAAGCCAGAAGTCCAAAGTCAAGGTATCAACAAAGCCATGGTCCCTCTGAGGCTCTGGGTAGAATCCTTTCTTGCCTCTTCCTAGCTTGCGGTGGCAGCCATCAACCATTGGTGCTACTTGGCTTGTGGCTGTGTCACTTGGATATCTCTGTCATCACACAGCATTCTTCTCCCTGTGTCTCTTTCTCCTCTGCTTATGAACCATCAGTTATATTGAATAAGGGTTCACTTGACTCCAGTAGGATCTCATCTTAACTAATTCCATCTGCAATTACCTTATTTCCAAAAAAGTCACATTCTGAGGTTCTAGGAATTAGAGTTTCAACGTATCTTTTTCAGGGACAATTCAACCAAGCCAGTACTTAAAGAAATCTGATCCCAAAAGATTTCAGGCCACATGAATGAACTCTGAACAGAGGCCAAGACCAAATCAACAAACATTCCTACTGAACCCTTTCATGCAATAATAAGTCTACCTGATTCTCCCTAAGCATCTTTTCCATCATAGACACTGTCTACCATGTCTCTCTTGCTAATCCTACTACTATACTGCAAGGTAGTGGTTTCATTTCAGGTTTACAGATGAAGAAAATAAGGATCTAAGAGATGCAATGACTTGCCCAGTGCCAAGCCAAGAAAGCAAGAGATGCAGCAAGATTCAAATACAGGGTGTCTGATCAGCAAAGCAGTGCGTACATTTATAGAGTCACATGGTTAAATAATTGCAACATAAATTATTATTCACTGACAGGGGAGTGGTATCAGTAGGAAGGGTTGTAAATGTTCAGAGTGTGGGACGGAGGTCTTTATGATATTTTATTCTGAACCCACCTCCAGATTAGAATTACATTATTGAACACTTAAAATCTGGAAGGATTTATAGCCAACACTGGGATACAATATTAAACAAGATGTCCTCTCTTCCTACAAGATGTTCAAAGCCTAGCAGATTAAAAAGAAAAGTATATGGACAATCAAAATTTGGTGTAATAAGATAATAAGTATGTAGCTTTTATCAGACAGTTAGTCCATTCCTGGGCTTATTCTATATTTAACAAAGTACTCCTTCTTGAGGTTGAGTTTATGGACAAACTAAATTATGCAAAAAGAAATTAAAATGTTGTATATATATGCTATCTGATGGAAAAAGTGAGTCTCACAGATTAGCCGAAACACTGGGAATATTTTTTTAGGTGGTACCTAACAATATTTTTTAAACCTACAACTTATTACCTTTAACACTGCTTCAATGTTTTTTGGTGAATTGGTCTCTTGTAACATGAAAGGGAGTAATAAAAATTGAAATTGTTTTTCTTAGTTCATTTCCAATTATCATAGTAAACAGTGAATTCCATTCTTCTGTGCATTTTAGATCAAATACCAAACTAGCTTATTGCAAAAAGAAAGTGAGTAGGAAGCGTTAAATCTTTTATATAATTTTTAAATATGTTTTCTGTCTGTAACTCAGTTTAGTACAGTGGTGGTTTCTGATGTTCAGTGAAACATAAAATTCATAGGGATATCTTTGTATTTGGATTTGCTTTTAATGTTGTTATAGCTTTTGATTACTGTACTTGCACTTATGAATACAACTACAGACACATAATTTCATTTTAAAAAACATCTATTAATAATTTACATAAATAATTGTTATTCAATTATATGTTTTATAATTTATATTATATATGTAATCTGACACACAGTGAAGGGTAAAAGTGTTTCTCCAAATCACATTTTTTTTTTTAAAGATTTTCTTTATTTATTTGACAGACAGAGATCACAAGTAGTCAGAGAGGCAGGCACAGAGAGAGAGAGGAAGCAGGCTCCCTGCTGAGCAGAGAACCCGATGTAGGGCTCGATCCCAGAACCCTGGCATCATGACCTGAGCCGAAAGCAGAGGCTTTAACCCACTGAGCCACCCAGGCGCCCTCCAAATCCCATTTTTAAAGTTTAATTTTTTTTAACTAAAACAAAAAAAAACCAAAAAAACAACAACAAAAAGAACAAGTTCACGCATTTCTCCCAGCCCCTACCCCACACCTCGGGCAACCATCAGTGTGTTCTCGGTATCTAAGAACTTGGTGTTTTTTGGTTTTGTTGTTTGTTTGTTCGTTTTAATTGGTTTCCCTACAATTCAAAGTATAGCCTTCCTTTTGAAACCTGTCCTAAGCCAAAATGAATTAAAGCAAAAAAAGGCAAATTGCCTTTAATTTATATGGGAAAAAATTTTTTTGGCATGCCCAAACCACAAAAATAAACTCTCCCAGGCTTTTCCGACACTTTGGGACACATCTTGCTAACAAGTACACAAAATATATCGAGATAAAGCACAGATGCTCCCAGACACAGTTCAAAGCCAGGCAGCTTGAGGCTGAAAAGCTGAGGACAGCTTCCAGGGAAGCAGTTTGGTGGTGCCCTTCCTGCTGCTGGAGTGTGCGCTCCCCTAAAAGAGCTCATTGCGATACAAATGCAGAGTGCTGTTTTTGCTTTTCTCTTTTCTTCACAAAAGCATAAATCCTTTCTGGATTTCTTTCAGCTAGTGAAAACTACTAATGGAAGTCTCTCAGAGAAGCAAAGTGGTGTAGTTCAAACTTTTGGTAGTGGGGGATACCTGTGTTTATTTTTAGATTTCACATATAAAAGAGATCCTCCAGGAGGTCTTCTTCTGACTTACCTCACGGAAGATAATATCCTCGAAGTCCATCTATGTTGTCTCAAACACCAAGATTTTATTCTTTTTACGGCTATATAATATTCCATTGTACATATACACACCACAGTCTCTTTATCCATTCATCCATGGATGGACGCAAGTTGTTTCCAGAGCTTGGCTGTTGTAAACAATGCTGCAGTGAACATGGGGGTGCATGTGTCTTACACAAACTTGCTATAAACCCCAGCCTTGATGCTGCGAACCACAACAGAGAGAGAACTCACAAGCCAGAGCTTCTCCTCGATAGTAAAGGGTTTGAACCCTACACCAAGCATTTCAGCTTTTCAGACATACCCTTGAGAGACAAGCCCCCAAAACATCTAACACTGAAAACCAGTGGCTCATATCTGGAGGCCCACAAGACTGAAGGAACCTCAGGAACAACTCTGAAAGGCCTTCTGTGCTTGGACTGATCTACCCCAGGGCCCCGCTCAGAAGCAGCTGATTGCACTAGACTAAAATGAAGTTTCACCTGCTTACAATAAAGTGTTGGCCCGAGGGGCAGGCATGTAATTAAACACACACACCTAGGAACTTGTTAGAACATGCTTTAGAATGGATGCTAGCAGGTGCTATCTTCCTACTTTCCCATTACTATGGTCCCAAGCACCAGTATTTCCCAAAAGGGGGCTTTTACATGCATCTGGTGCCCAGTTTTTGCAGCCACCCCCTAGGAGACACCTCTACATCACCTGGCTAAATCTAGCACCCTATGGGGCTTACCTTTGTGGACCCCTCAGGACTGTAACCAATGAAGAAAGAGTTCTTCTTCAACAGCTACCACTGAAGGACACAGCAAGAGACAACAAACCCTGGAGCTTGGTGTTTGTGTGAAGGAGGCCTGTTAGCTCCTGGCTGTGGCCTGAGCGGCAGGCTTCTAATTAAGCAGGCATAGAGGGGCCTGACTATAATCCCTCCCAGAGACCAAGGAGGGTGGAAGCTGTCTTCGAACTCATCCTACACCATGCTCTAGAGTGCCGATATCTCCTGGAGGGAAGATTTACCTGTGCCTGGTGTCCTGCTTTTTATGACCGGTGCCTCACTTTTTGTGACTGCTGACTTGGGGACATCCTTAAGCACCTGGCTGTGGTGGCTGGGGAGGTTTATATTCTTGGGTCCCATGAGACTGTGGCCATCAGAGAGATGGCTTTGGGCAGGGCTACACCCTGGGAAACTGCACAGGCAGCAAACTAAGGCACATCACTCAGTCTTTCTGTGAAAGAGGCTTCTTTGCTTGTCCTGGAGCTTTGGTCTAAGAGAGAGCCTTCAGGTTTGGCACACATTTCATGGCTTATTAGCTGCTCTCAAAGAATGGGCTGTGGATGCCATCTTGGTGCTCTGCCTCTGCCTTGCTCCAGCTCACTGGTATCATCCCGGAAGGATCTTACAAGCTCATTTGGAGCCCTGGTTTTTGTGGACTGCCACCCAGACAATATGTCCAGATTGCCTGGCTCTGCTGGCCAACAGGGTTTATGCTTATGATCCCAAAGGACTGTATTTATTTTCATAGTTTTAAAAGCTGTTGCTTAAGGGTATGGCTTGCCTGATTCTAGGTGCTGGGATCCTCCCTTTGGGAACACTGACAGGTCTTGACAGGTCTTGGCACATCCTTTTTTTTTTTTTTTTTTTTTTTAATTCTGTTATGTTAGTCACCATAGAGAAAATCATTGGTTTTCGATGCAGTGTTCCATGATTCATTCTTTGCGTGTAACACTCTATGCTCCATCTTTAACTCTTAGAAAACTATTAAAAATATATTGGGCTACTTAACAAGCACAAAAGTTTGAGAGACAACCAAGAACTGATGCAGGGTTGAATGATAAATTTCATCTCATAAGAAGCCACTCCTTCAAGACTGGATGAGGAGGCACTATTTTAAATCTCCATTTTATAGAACAGGAAACAGCATAACAATGTTAGCTTTCCCATAGTAACATTGCCAGAGAGTAGCAAAGCTGGTTTTAAACCCACAGAGTGGCTACAGAATTCACACCCTCAGCTTTAAACTCTACTGTTTCCTCAATAAAATATGGAAGAATAGAAGTAGCATACATGCTAGGGAAGCTCAAAGGAAAGGTGTGCAACCAAGGCTTCCGGTTAGGCAGGGGGTACCTTGTAGGGCAAGTAAGACCTAAACAAAAACCTAGAAGAGAGTGATTCATGGCAAATTCAAAGACTAGAGAGTAAATGCAAATGATCTTGTCTTTCTCTTGAGATTGTTAAATGTATTAAATGGGACAAATTAGGTAAAGCCTTAGTTCAATGTCTAACAGTTAGTCAACACTTGATACATTTGAGCTTCCTTCACTACCACCATCATTATCCCTGGGCTGATCACCAGCAAGATGTGCTATTGGAGGAAAGCATCAGGTGGGATGGAAGGAGATGAATTAGATCAGAATTTCCCAAGCAGAATGGTTAATGAAAACACTTGGGAAGATTAAAAATAATAATAATAATAAAAATAAAACAAAACAAACAACAACAAAGAAACAGATTCTGGAGCCCTACTGTAAATTAATGAATGGACACCTTTGAGGGGTGGAATATAAGAATGTGCATTTTTAAAAACAGCTCAGGTTTGCTCTGGAATATAAGAATGTGCATTTTTAAAAACAGCTCAGGTTTGCTCTTTGGGGACCACTGAACTCCATGACTCTCATCTTTCCAAGCTTGATGTGCTATGACTCCAACCTAAACAGTTGATCTGGAATGTAGAAATTTGGAAAAATTGATGCAAGAGGAAAAGAGAAAGGCAAGAACATTAATGTGTACCAAAGACAGTGAAGAACTCTCTGGAGCAGTTATTGTGGCACAGGATTATTTTGATGCCACTCAAAGTGGAAGTCATCAAATGTTATTTTAAAAACCACACACAAAAAAATCACCCTCATATTCACGCGATGCTGAGTTTCAACCCAGGCCTGATACTCAGTCCACCTATGAACCTGACCTCACCTCTCACCACATAGTTGAATCTTCTGAAACTTGTCTTTCCTTGTCTGTCTCATGTTGTTCTTCAGTTTTGTCCACAGTGAGGGTACAAAGGGCACTCAGGGATTAAGTACATCCAAGCGTATTTGATATATATGATCCTTAGTAATTGCATTTTTAAATGTGTGATAGAAAAATAATTACATTGTGAATATTTCCTGTCTTACCTTCCTTAGTTTCTCTCTAATGAGAATTCCATCCGGGATTTTTGTGATGGAAAATCTGGGCAACAGCAGTATTCTTAAAAAGTCACAATTTGCTTATGGAAGAAAAGAAACAAGTTGTAGAAGGAAAAGGGATAAGATATTGAAAACAAGCTCTTGCTTAAGGTATAAAAGAAAAACTTGGAATGTTGACAGTGAGAAGAGAAAAATCTTAAGATCAGCTATTTATCTGAGAGATACTGTATTTGAGAAAACTAGGGGAAGATGATTTTAATGAAAAAAGGGAAACTGATGAGACTTGCAGATCCTATCTGCCTAGACATTATTTAGGAGATTCAGTAAAACTACAATGGACTAAATTACTTTTGATGGGTGGGTTGTATTTTTCTTCTAAGGCAACACTGACAAGGACTGGACTATGGAAAGTAGCAGCTTTTACGTGGGTTATGTACATTTCAACACAGCCATGCTGATTAAATCAGATCTAAAAGACTTGCCTGAAAGTTCTAGCACAGATCCAACTACCATATCTCAAGGAAAACAGTAATTTCTATTTATTTATATTAGTTAATTTGTCTGAACACAACTGTATTCCTGTTCAATTTTAAATTTGAGTTTGTGCCATCTCTTTGCCACTCAAGTGTTAAGCAACTTATCGGTTTAATAATATTTGCTAAAAATATGTGGACTCAAATTAATTATGTTCTAGGTAAAAGTAAATATAAAAGTAATTTTTTCCTGAGACTTAAGCAGGCTACATGGATATTTCATAACTGACAAGGAGTTGCTATGAGAATAAAACAGAGCTGGGTTCAAATATTGTCTATTTAAGTTACTAACCACAAGATTTCAAGGAAGTTGCTAATTATTCTAAGCCTCAGATCCTGAGTGTATAGCAGGATAACAATATCTACCTCATGAAACCATTGGGATGAATAATGGGTTGAGTTTTATAAAGTGCTTAGTGCTTAGAAAAAGCCAACACATAAAAAAGAACTTTGAAAAACAGACTTTGCATAAGCATAGGTTTAAAAGGGCACAAAATTTTCAACTTCCCATTGGAAGAACATTATAAATGCTTAATATGTGATAGACTTACCAAAGTATATCACCATCACCACAAATAATTGTAAGACATAACTTACACTTCTCTTCATTATGTAAGAAATGTAAAAATCACAATTTTTATTAAGAAAATAAAAGATGATAAATTCAACAGCTGCTAATGCTTCAATTGCTCATCTCATGACCAAATATAAAATGTGCTCCTCTCTCCTTCAGCCCTGTCTCAAAGCATATTAATCATGTTCTACCTACGCTAATGTGGGGCACCGTAATCCAGGTGAGTCATGGGTAAAGTAGTTATCCAGTCTCTGTGTGAGTGACAGGTTCTGTCTGAATTCTAGCTTTCCTACTCCAAGAAAGACAAATCTGAATAAATGTATAAGCCAAATCTTCATGTCTTTTCCACAAACGAGTGATAACCCCTCACTAATAATGGTAACCATTAGTCCATTTATTTTACTAACAACAACAACAAAAAGGCAACTGAAGTGTGTACCATCTACCTTCTCTATTCCACCCAAATAAAATGGTAACCATTATCAGATTTGGTATTGCAAATGTATTTTACGGAATTGATAACTGAGATGAAAATGGCCCATTGTTTCTCTTTTTAATGGGGCTGGTTCATCATGTTTAGTTGCGGCATTTCTCTTTGGCACGATACTGGCAGCAGGGAAAGAGAGGAAACTTAGCTGCTCCCTAGGGAATAGAGGTTCCATCCAGACAGTTCCAGTAATTACTCAAGAGCACCTACCTAGTAACTGAGCACATGCATTTCTTTCATGAGGGCACAAAGAAGACAAAGCTCCTCTGTAATGGATAGGATGCCCTGGACAGAAGTTCAAAGCATCAACAGAAAATTTAGCCTGAGGTCACCATAAATCCATCTTAGGAAACCTCCAGACAAATAGTGTTGTTCAGTCTCAAATTAACAATTGGAGTCCAGGAGTTTTTATTCCACTTAACCTGTCTCAATGGGAGTGTGAAATGCTTCCAGAACCCAGGCAGCTGAATATGCTAAAACCTGCCACTCTGAGTAGGGAACCAACTCTCTCCACCAAAAACCATATAAAATACACGTATGTTACTCATTTATCTTCACCTACTGGTTATATTAAGTAAACTGAGTCATTATCATTACAAACCCCTGGCAATCTATACCAGTTGGTTATTTATGTCAAGTCCCAAGTTATAGAGCCCCTCTAAATATTGGATTAGATTAGGAGAAATCTACTGAGTGGAGTATAAGTTATAAATTGAAAGCCCATGAGCAAGATGTAGTTCAAAAACATGTAAGATTCTACTGAGCTCTTAAACACTTGAATTAGCTACCACCTTAACAATATTTTTAAATGAAATAGTTCACATGCAATTCTGAATCTCCAGTTTCTCTTAGCAAAACCAGATCTATAGTCTCACAAGATGACAATCTAATACTACTGACTAGTAGCTGCCCACTTTACATAGGGCATGTTTCATTGAATTTGGCACAGTTGCCACTGGGCTATTTTACTCACTTTTATCAGCCAGCCTTGTTTAAATATCTCTGTGATTGCTCTAGTAAAGATTCTGGCAGACCCATGAGCCAAACCAGAAAAGCAACACGAAACTATTAATAAGATTTATGTCTGTCTTAGTGTGCTACTTGTTATATTTGTATCTTTCATAGCCCAGTGCCTTTTATAGAGTAGATATCACACATTTTCATTGAATAAATGAATAATTTAATTTGAAAAACTGCTGCTCATGTATTGCGAAAACTTATCCTCCCTTGTTTTAAACACAATACTTCTTTTAATACAGCCCTGAGGTCTCATTATCACTTTTAGCAATTATAAACATTCTAAAGAACCTTTGCACCCTTCTTCCACCCTGAAAATAAAATATTAGGAATGACCTCTTATAATCTATGGACACAAGTTCAGGACTATCTTTCAAGCACCAGAGGGAATGGTTCTAATAATGCGATTTGAGTAGATCTCTCCAATCTGGTTTAGGGTTTGATCCCAATGACCTGGTGATGAGCCGTCTCTCAGAATCTGTGGTGCCTTTAGTCACAAGAGCATCTGGCCCGGCTGATTCAATTATCACAAGAGACCTAATGTGAAGACCATTACAGCCATTGTGCAACAATGTATGCCAAAGATGAATGAATATTTGATAAGAAATCAGTGGTATAAATTGCCTGATTTGGAAGATATGGAGAGAAGCTGGAAAAAGAGAGATAGGGAATTAATACAGGAAGAGTCAAACTAGCTAATAACTGGTGACATTTTCTCTTTTAAATGGTACGTTTAAAGAAATCTCTTTAGGATTTCCTAAAGGAGCAGACCCACTAACCTATTATGTTAATAGAAAATTCAAAATTACACAGAAGCTTATCTCCATTTGGCTATATGGGTTTATGTGCTGGCTTGTTGCTGCTTATAAACTCTAGGACTCAGAGTGTTAGTTTTGACATTTAAACTGAGTTTTCTCAGGCTCACGGGCACAGAGGGATTTCTGCCTACTTAGCATGGCAAGGTATACATCTGTCCTCTCTTGCCATCTTTGCCTTACATTAAATTTGCACATTGCAAGCAAATAACACAGGTAAAGGTAAATGCAATAATTTAGGTAAGGGGGAGGCTTCAAAAAGATTGGATTTGAGTGAGATCCTTTTATTTATATAAGAATAACTTTCATGGTGGTAGACTTGCAGTTTAAAATACAGGTAGAGGGAGGCTGGGAGACTCACTTGGTTAAGCGTCTGCCTTCAGTTCAGGTCATGATCCCAGAGTCCTAGAGTTGAGCCCCATGTCAGGCTCCCTGCTCAGTGAGAGTCTGCCTCTCCCTCTTCCTCTACCCCTTTCCCCCTGCTCATGCTCTCAATCTCTCTCTCTCTTTCAAATAAATAAAATCTTTAAAAAAAAAAAAGATAAAATGCAAGTAAAAATAAGCATAATATTTGGTGTTTATTTTGTCCCCAGAGCCTTACAGACCAACCTCAGCACTTTGTGTTCCCAAGGTCTGACCGTGCTATGAAGCTTTTAGGAGACATCCAAAATGTAAAAGGATCATGCTTGCACTCAGGGAGTTTTACAATTTTGTTAGTAACTTGGAACACACCCAATGGAAACATTTAAAGAGCATTTCCAGGACAATAAATGAAGCACAAATGATGCAAAGCTAATGTAGACAACCATGTATATAAGCTACTTCTTATTTTTAAGCCAGTGCCATATGTTTTCTTATGCAAAAATAGAATTTTTTAAAAAAATGTTTGTGCTATCTCTCTGTGCCAGGCCTTTTTACCCATATTATCTCATTTAATCTGTTCAAACACCCAGGGCATAGGTATCCTTGCTTCTCTAGAGGAATGAGCTATGGCTCAGAGAGGTAATTTGTTGATGGTTATCATAATAGGGAGAGCTGGGGCCGTTTTTAGTTGCTCTCCGAAAATCCACTCCAGATCTCTTTGCACATCACAGCTGCATCCCAGGGCAGAGTTCCCCATTTTGAATGAAGGGAATTAAATTCTTCAGAGGTAGAGAGACTGTCCAATAGGGGCTATAAAACCTGTTAATAGCAAGTCATCCAAGTTTAGTTAGAACCTTCCTGATTTTAACACCAAAATACCACAATCTGAGAAATAACTCAGTCCTGGTTTAAAACAGAAAATTGTGTGCACCCACAAGCCTTCAGTCCCAGGCAAACTAAGATGCTTGTTTACTCTCCCTGTGGTGTCCCCATACACATAAGGACACAGTGAATCCTGCTATCTGCTTATTTAACATCATTTCTCCATGTCACCACAACAGCTCATATCAGGTGCTCTAGTGAACCCTCATTGGCAAAAATGGCCCCTAGAGTATAGTAGAAACCTAACGAATATTTGCTAAATCAGTGTCCATGTTTGTCTAGTCTCCCAATTCATAGGCCACAGTGCTTTGCATGTATGCAGTCAATGCACAAACAGATTTGAACCAAATACCGGTAAAATCAGTCCCTAATGAATTGCAAGAGTGATCTTAAAGAGTTAAAGGAGAAGACTTGGGGGGAAGAGAGATGATCCATCTTGGTGGTGATGGTGGAAAATGGTGGATTTGATTGCACGTTTATGAATATCACATCTCTCTCCCCTGGAGAATCAACTGGTGGAGCCACTTTTTCTCTCCTGGGCAGCAGCCTCCCCGAATCCCTTCTTGGCTGCCAACACCAGTTGAGCTTGCACAGGACCAAAGGCCAGTGTAGGTGTCCTAATGACTAGACTAAACAACATTTCTTAAATCCCAATGAGCATGCCAGTAATTGAACATATATTATCCCAATTTAATACTTGCAACGTGGTGCAGTTACTATCATTATTTCCATCTTCTAGGTAAGTTAGTTAAAGCTCCACAGGGGCTAAATCCAGAGCCCAAGCTCTTAGGCACAACGACATAGTATATCCCAAGTTATCAGACAGTTGCCGGACATACCATGTGTAATAATGTGGTATCTCACTGATTTATGATGTTTTCAGAGTGCTTTGGTGATAACAAGAATGTTATTATTTTCTGGTCATTGCAGCATGTTATATTCCAAAAGAATATGTAAACAGGTATGTGTACAATTTAAGGTAGCTTAAGTTCGCTTGTTCTTTCTTCTGATGGTTGAAGCTTTGTGCTTGGATTTTGTAAAGCTGAGCTTATGCCAAACACCACAAGCAGTTTCCCCATAACGGCATCTGCAAACACTCCAACATAAAAATGTTTCCCTTGAAAGTCTCAAAATACACCCTTCTGAAAAGAAATCCTATCCACCTTTGTCAAATGTTCCCCTTTTTTCTCTTACCATTTCCCTTCCTTTTGTGTGAATTGGATGTTCTTGTACTAATATACCTAATTGAGGGATTCAACTAAAATGCAAAAGTACATGAAGCCATAGTCCCTGGGTATAATATTCTTAACTACCGATAATTACAGAGAATATATTGGAATTAGCCAAGCACGACAGGGAAAAAAAAAAAAAAAAAACCCTTTCAACACCTCTACTTTAATTTAATCTTGGAAATGCAGTGAATCAAGGAATTTCAGCCCAAAAGAGAATCCTAGAAAAATCTAGTTTGGTGGTTTTCTAACTTTGGTCTACAGGGGCCTTGGGGCCTATTTAGTAAATGACCAGCCAAGAAGACCCCATCATCATCATCCAGGAACTGTGATTGGTGAAGGTTGAGTAGGGGCTCAGGCCATCCTAAAGGAGCACTGATGGCAGAGACTGTGAGTTGGCCCACCCAGCACCCAGTCCAACCCTCTTCTAAAGATGGCTTCCTGTCCTAAACAAGGCCTGGGTTCAGTCAAGCAATACATAGGTACAAGTGAGCTACATGAAAAGGCAGCCACAGGCTGGGGTTCAAACCTGGAAAGGACCATGGCAGCATCCTAGGGAGGGCTGTGCAGAGTTTCTAGATTCCAAACCACAGTGTAGTAGGGATCGAGTGATGGATAGCAGTGACAATGGTGCTTTCACTAGACTACGTGCCTGATGGTAGGGAATGTTCTCTGGCAGCTTTGTTCTTGGATGTAAGCATCCATGCCCAGCTCTCCAAAGACCCAAAGACTAACTAGTACTTCTTCGTAAATCTCTTCCTACCTAAACTATCTAAAGTAGATTTGATTGACATTACCAAGAACCTGGACAAATTTGTTTTTATGTACTCACGTGGTGCTTCCTTATGATTTAATTTAACTAAAGAATTCCAGGGGGAATTCTGTGGTTTTTCACACATTTTATCAGCAACCTCATTTTTCACATAAAGAAATGGAGGTTCAGAGAAGTGAAACTATTAAGGGTATATCTTAGTCTAGAATCTAATTCTTTCTGAAGGCTCACCAAGTAATATTCCAGGAGTGACCATTACTGGTCCTTGGCAAACTATATTCCACATGATTGTTCAGCCCTTAAGAATCAACTAGGTGGCCCATGGCTGGCCCTTCATGCACACCTGTCCAAAAGCTCTAGTGTTACAAACTGAAGTTTCATTGCATTTTACACTTCAACAATTTTCAAATCCCTAGCTATTTACTTTCAAATCTTATTATTTTGTGAATGTGACTGTTATTCTAATAAAACCTGAACAATGTTACTCATATTCTTCCTTTCTGGAAGTATTAAGATATTTGGGGACAGTTTCTTGGACACTACTTCAGTCTGTTTTATATTTTAATTTTAAAAATGTTTTCCCAACAGGTGTTTCTATGTCAACATAGTAAAATGATATACGCCTTTCATATTATATTATTATAGCATAGATACGATTGGACATTAGATTATACCATAGCTACCATAGCTAAGAGCAAGGGCTCTCATACCTGGGGCAAGTTATCTAAGATCTTTGTTAAAATCTCAATTTTACCTCATCAAAAAAAATAAAAAAGAATGATAATCATACCTATCTATTTCATGATATTGTTGTAAGAATTGCATGGAATTCATGTAAAGATTGCACCATGTAGCTATATTTGTGGTGAGCATAGCATAATTTATACAGAGTTATTGAGCTACTATGTCATACACCTGAAACTAATGTAACATAATGTGTCAACTATACTTCAATAAAAAATATTTGTGCCAGTCTAGCATATAATACATGCTTACTAAGAATTAGCTGCTATGTTTATTATTACTGTCTCCTGACTTTCAATTCTAGACTCTTAAGGGACTTGGAGAGAAACTATGCTATAGGACACTAAACCATTGTCCTAACATCTTCTGTTACCTATTCCACCCAGAAATAAGGGGGAAGAGAGCAGGAGTAGTTGGTCAGGGCACTCTATATTAGACACCACCCACGTCATGAAGGCTGTCACAGTCTGCGGAAACCTACCTCTCCAAGAGCATTCCACTATCATGGCATCATGAAAAAATAGTCTACATATTCCATAGTGGGCAAAGCTTTCTTGAACAGTTGATTTGATCTAAAAAACAACTCTATGAGGAGGCAAGCTGGACAAATGTCTTTACTCTGACTTTCCAGGGAACACACTCAAGCTAAGAGGCAGTTAGGGCACACTGAGAGGAATACGATTGGTCAGTGGCACACTCACATCTTCTGACTTTGGTCCAAGACTCCATAGAGATTTGTACACACATAATGTGTGAATAACATATCTGCATAGCCAATTCTGAATCAATTTATAAATGAGAGATTACACACTTAAAACCATACAGGTGAGTAACATAAGTGTGTGAATCAAGCTGGGTATAAGGCAATAGGCACAGTGTGACTGAATCATCTAAAAGTTCGTACCTCCCTAAAGGGATTTGCCTTCAAGAGATTTTTATGTAAATGTGCAGACCAAGTGGGACACTCATACGCTACTTGTAGGAATGAAAAATGGTACCACCACCTTGGAAAGCAGTTTGGCAGTTTCTCAAGAAGTAAAAAATATATATATAATTATTTATATAAATACGTACCGTATGATCCAGTCATTTCATGCTTGCATATCTACCTAAGAGAAACAAAAGCATATATCAAGCCAAAGACTTGAACACAAATACCCAAAGCAGGCTTATATGTAACAGGCAAAAACTGGAGCAAATCTAATGCCCATCAATGGTGAATTTATAAATATACAGTGGTATATCTATACAATGGAATTCTATTCAGCAATAAAAACAGGGTGAATCTCAAAATAATTCTTCTGAGTGAAAGAAATTCTAGAAAATATTTTTTCATTTTTAGTGACAAAAAGCACATGAGTTTACTGAATCGAGGGATGGGCAGCAAAGAAAAGGGCATGGCGGGTAGGACGGAATTAAGTACAAAAAGGCAC
The DNA here is from genome assembly GCF_020171115.1 of Neogale vison. Taxonomy (NCBI): domain Eukaryota; kingdom Metazoa; phylum Chordata; class Mammalia; order Carnivora; family Mustelidae; genus Neogale; species Neogale vison. The sequence continues at coordinate 178,550,230 of NC_058096.1, read as the reverse complement.
AAAGAACCCTTTGAGGCTGAGGGATGTGTTCGTTATCTTGATTGAGATGATGTATGGTCAAAACTGTATGATATGTGTAGTTTATTCCATGGCAATTGTGAAAGTTTGTAGGGCAACTAGTATAAGTACTACAAACTGAGAAGCTTCAACAACAGAGATTTATTCTCTTATTGCTGTGAACACTAAGTTGGAGATCAAGGTGTCAGCAGGTTGGTTCCTTTTGAGGGCTATGAGGAAGAATCTGTTCCGTGCCTTGCTGCTAGCTTCTGGCAGTTTTCCAGCAGTCTTTTGTTTATTTCTTGGTTTGGACAGTGTCACCCTGATCTCACATGGTGTTCTTTCTGCGTGTGTCTGTGTCCAAATTTCCCCTCTTTAATATAGATACCAGTCATAATAGATAGGGGCCCACCCAACTCCAGTAGGGCTGATCTTAACAATTACAGCTGCAATGACCTTATTTCCAAATAAAGTCACATTCTGAAGTAGAGAGGTTAGGACTTCAGCCTATGAATTTGCGGGAGACACAATTTGACACATACCAGCAATTACATTTAAATAAAGCGATTTATGAAAAAAACTGCCAAACCAATTAAACCCAAATGCAACTGTCAATTTTATGTAATAAAAAATTAATTAATTAAAAAATAAGTCATCTCTCAAAGTGTGAATATGGTACTGATGCCCAATCTCTCTTTCTCTCTCTTTCATTTTTTTTACATTTTTACATGCTTAGACTACTCTATATTATAGGGTGACCCAATTTTCTATCCTTCGTTTCCCCCATCACTTTTAACTTGTGAAATTTCTGTGGACCTTTCTTTCTTAAAATGTGCTGAGACATCATCTGGCCTTCACTGGTGAGAAGACATCATTTATACATCAAATCCACTCTGTTTTTTCTCATCAACTCCAAGTATTTTAAGTGGCACTGCTCGGCATCCACATGTTCATAAACACAAATGTAGAACGCTAGCACTAGATATCATTTCTCTGCATTCAATTATAAGAAAGTCACTCAGATATTCATTTTTATTTATATTTATTTTTCATATTATTATTGTAATTAGAACAAATTCAGATTTCTGATAGCATCCTAGCAGACTCTTGAGAGTATATCCACACACTTCTGGAAGATCTGAGGATCCCAGAGATGGTAATATATTAGAGAAAGATTCCTGATGTGAAAATCTAGAGAACTAGATTTTAGGCTTGGTGCTCCTATTAACCAGCACTATGACCTTGGGTAAGGGTTTAAATCTACCCAGATTTCCCAGATGCTCTCAAGTACATTAGTGTTGTTGAGACTTGGATTTGCTCACCTGTAAAATGAAAGGGCTGAGCCAGATTATCTCTAAGTTCTTTTCAGTCATCAACTCCGATAGTACTTGCTAAATTGAACTGCAGTATGGACTTGCTTCTCGTGACTAGCATAAGTTTATACATCACATGTCTTTCTGTACATTTTCTTTCTCCCAAAGTCATGGAACTCAAAAACAAAGTCCCTTTTCCAAAAGACAGCATGCGTTCAGTGCAAGGTTTTGGGCAAGGATAAAATGTCAAGGGCACAATGTGAATCAGATTTAAGAGAATAAGGTATTCCAACAGATGATTAGTCTGGTAGGTGGGTACTTAGTTATCCATGAAAATGGAATTTGGGCAATGCCTCACTCAGAAGAGACTGTTAGCATGCTCAAAGATAAAAAGTGTGAGCATCTCTATAATAAAAATAAAATAAAATGAAGGCAAAATGCAGACGAACCTGACAGAGAAAGGTGTTCGATGAAATGTAAGGAAAATTCTGTGAACTTCCGTGTTTCTGCAGAATGTATATAAACCCGCTGTACTTACTCTACCTGCCAATCTCTCTTTTATAGCCTGGTAGGCCCCCTAGGGCCAAAAGTAAATGTGGATATTAAATTTATGATAATAGGGGCACTGAATTCCAGTGCAGTCGTCTCTAAGCATTTTCTTAAGAGGAACGATTGTGAAGTCCCTTAAAGTTTTATGATTGCTGAAAGAAAAAGGGTGTTACTGAAAGAAAAAGGAGCATAAGCCGCTGATGAGGCAGCTGGATGGTCTTCCTCTCCCTGCTGGAGGTCTCTAGGAACTTCAGAAAAGTAATGTGTGATGATATTCAAACTGGCAATCACCCAAGACCAGTTTTAAAAGGAAAACGATCATTGGAAAGCCCTGCCTAGGAGTTGTTTCAAGTATATTTTGTTTCCTCTAATGATTGCCTCTTACTTGCCATATGATGCTGATAGAGTCATTTCCTCCCTCCCACTTTATCAGACTTGTGATTCGGACAAAGTAAGAGAAGAGTCCTCAGTAGGAGAGAATGCTATATTGCTAACATATGTAGCTATATTTTAATATGGATCTACAGATATAAATCTATATAGGTTTTTAATACAGATGATATGTTGCAAGATTTCTTCCATGCCCTTTCGGGCACATACCTGGTCTACACTCCCCATGTTCCCTGGCTTCTCTGTGCAGTCTTTCCTCGGGAGTTCTTGCTGAAAGTGGGTGGAGGTGATGTAAGCCATTTCCTAGCCTGTTCCGTAAAATTTGTCCATGCGGTCCTTTCTTCTTTCTCTCTTTCCCCAGCCTCTATGTGAAGGGGAAGAAGTCTGTGGAAATAGAAGAGGAAGAACCGACTGATGGAAGCAGCCTAGGCCCTGAATGACCCTGAGGAGTCCACTCGGCCAGGAACATGCTCCCCTACATGAGTACAAAAAGATTTGCCTTATTTAAACCTCCAGAGTTCTTTGGTTGATTTGTTCTAGCAGCCAGCATTCTATTACCTAATTTGTTAATATTTGGTGAACGCTTGCTATATGCTAGGCACATACACACCTCTTTAATTCTCACAAACCCCATGATATAGGTATGGTTATAAACGCAGCGCTTAACTTGTTCAAATTCACACAGCTGTGTCAAGCTGGCGTATAAACCTCAGACACACAAACCAGGAGCCCTAGCTCGTAACCATTGTACGATACCACCTAATTCAATAGAGGAAACATTACTAAGTGTAGTACCTGGCACAAAGTACTTAATTTATGTTAGCTCTTATTATACAGGGGAAAAGAGAAATCAAAATGGAGAGCGAGTAGCTGAAAACAAAGAAACTTGATTCTAAAATCCTGTTATCAATAAAACATTTACAATATAAAAGCAAAAAACTTATACGACCTTTTATTTTTCAGTAAGGTCTGGCTGCCTAAAGGTAACTAGTAATAAAAATAGAAAAAAAAAGTCAATGTTAAATTGCTTATCCAAACTATTGTATACGTTTCTATAACTCAATAACCAAAATGGGCATTTGTAACATGTATTTTATTATAAAATGTCATAGCAAATAACTGATAAAGCCCTTATTTCTCATCAACAGAAGACTGGAATTATACAGTCATTAAGCATTATAGTTTCAAAGACTTTTTTTTAACGATATGAATAAAATGCTTATGATATAATGTGTGCTCCAGTTACATAAAGACATTCATTTATTTAATTTACTCAATTCAGTGATACAAAAATGTTTAATGAGTACTTAATACATGCTGAATGCTAGATTAGGAGTTAGGGCTCTGGGCTCTGCCTTCAAACAGTATATACAGTCCAGTTTTTTAGTGTAGGCTTTATCTAGGGCTTAGTTGTCTTATCTATAAAATAAGGAAGTTAAATTAGATGCTCTGCAACAATTAAGTTCTGCAAGTGAAAATAGGATACTTGATCCCATCAGGCGCCCTAGTTCTTGTATCTGCAAGGTTATAATTCAACTAAAACTATAACAGTGCCATACACTTACTAATGTGAGTTTCATTTAGGACAAAGAACCATCTTGGTCTGCCTGGACTGAGGGGTTTCCTGAGATGTGAGACTTTTGGGACTAAATCCTGGACAGTCCTAGCCAAACTGAGACAGTCGGTCCCCTTAGTTCCATGCCAAACTATAAGACTTAACATACATTACAGAAACCTCAATTTTGTGTTTTGTTGGAACGATTTTGTGTTGGAATGACTTGGTATGCGGAACAAAACTGGAAGAATAGGAATTACATATAAGTTGTAAACCCACTCAATTGTCAAAAATTTTTAGAGAAACAGGAGCACCTGGGTGACTCAGTCAAGCGTCCAGCTCCTGATTTCAGCTCAGGTCATGATCTCACGGTCCTGGGATCAAGCCCCAAGTCAGGTTCTGAGCTCAGTGAGGAGTCTCCTTGGGATTCTGTCTCTCCCTCTGCCCCTCCCCCTGCTCACTCATGCCCTCTCTCTCTCTCTCTCTCAAATTAAAAAAAAAAAAAAATCTTAAAAAATTTTTTTAGAGAAACAACACTTTTGGTATGAAATTTAACAATAATCACATTAGTCACATAATTATGAGCTGTAAAGTCATTATCCTCTAAGAGCTTGGTGGTGTTTGTTTTAAAACTACAATATTAATTCAGAGGCTGTAAAGAACACTGACTACCAGCACTCTATTAATATTTCAATTAGAGAGAGACATATTTTCAACTTTTAAAAACCTGTCGTTTTAAATGGCATATTATAATTTCATTCTCAAAATACAGATGTTCTTTTAAAGATTATTCTAATATGATCAACCATCTACAGTTTCATTTTTCTTTTTTTCCCCCTCAGTTACCACAGAGATCAGTACAGTTAGGCTAATACCAATTATAATGTTTCTTCAAACCAAAGCTAAAGAACCTCAAGTGGATGTTGGGGGAACCCAGAGGAATCTGTAGTGTCTCAACAGGGCCAGCTCCAGGGGCAAGAACTCCTCCTTACATCAGTAGTAAGATCCGGCTCTCTTGGGAATTCATAAGTCCTGCTGTCTATTTCCACTGTCCTCCCAAACTTCCAAGATCTTCTACATTGCCCCAAATAAATATTAGGATAAAGTCTTTTTCCACTAATAGATTTAGGACCCCAGGACTGGGTGAGTTCATTAAGAGTAATTCAGATAGACTTCTTTTTTTATTGTTTTTAAAGATTTTATTTATTTACTTGACAGAGATCATAAATAGGCAGAGAGACAGGTGGGGTGGGGGGGGAGTAGTTCTCCCTGCTAAGCGGAAAGCCCAATTCGGGGCTTGATCCCAGGACCCCGGGACCACCACCTGAGCCGAAGGCAGAGGCTTTAACCCACTGAGCCACCTAGGCGCCCCTCAGATAGTCTTCTAAAAGAGAAACAAGTGAGTTTGGTTTAGTTATCCTGGTCCATTGACTGGGCATTTCCTCTTCATTTCCCCAATGATGAAGGGCTTCTAAGTGTCTATAGGTAAAATAATCCTGAAACCCTTTTACAGATTCACTAAACAGCAGTTTCTAAAACTTGGACCAGTTACCATTCAGGCAATTTATTAAATTTCCAACCACTAGACTAAATTTCAGATTCCTTTGTAACTGCTTGGCGTACATTTGTTCTCTTCTGTCCCACAGCAATCTTTCCAACACAAAACATTCCCCATCCTTCTGCCCAAGACCCCTCTTCATCTCTGACACATGCATTTCTTCATAATGATAATACTCTGGAGCCAAATAAATGCACTGGTCGAGTAGAAATAGGCAGAGCTTCCATTCTTACTCTTGCCTTGGGGAAGAAGGAAATAAGTCTAAGTAAATGAGATGCTGACTTTAAAAGAAATGAATTGAAGAGTTGTGAGACAAGTCTTTTTTCTCTCATTTGTGGTGCTAATGCCTTTAAAATATTCTGTCACCTGTGTCAGTTTTGTGCATTAATTATTCCATCTGTCTGACCTGATGTTTGGCTTTAGTCTTCACTATCTGGCTAATAATACCTACTGCTTATATTTGTTTATTACTTACTATATACCAAGAACTGCAGGAAGCATATTACTCCATCAGCATAACCCTTTGGGATAGGTACTGTTATTAACCCCACTTTACAGCCAAGGAACCTAACCCTCCCCCAGAGGGACACCTTTCATAAATAGCGGTGCTGAGATTTAAAGCAGTGCTGACCTCATCCGCTGGTGCCTGATTTGGTTTCTCCTTAGCTGGGCTTCATACCATTCTCATGAAGTCGCTTCCAAAACCTGGAGGCTATCTATTATCAATCTTGCCTCCTAGAAAGATAATTCCCTCCCACCATTAATTGCTTCAACTGCCCCTGATGGCATACCTCTGTAAAACCCCACTATGCAGTGTCTAGCATCAACTCCCCTCCATTCCCAGAAACACAGGCTGGAAAACCTAAAGGAGACTCCCTCAGAAGACTGTGTTCTATCATTCCCTGATCATCCAAGTTGTGTATTTTCACCAGAGGCTTGCCTTCTTTCAAATAAACTCTAACTTACATATAATCAGTATGAGAAAGCAGAAAAGAGACAAAAATATGAATCTTGGGATTTTCTAGACTTCACTCCCTTAGAAAGTTCTTAAATCTTATTCATTTATAGGCAGTACCCTCCCACCCCAGTTGCAAGGGGCCTTTTTACATAGCTGTTCTACTCTTCCCCAACCTTCTACTCTAAACCCTAACATCTCCTTTCCCTGGAGCTGTGACCCACTGGTATCTCCACAATAGTTCCACGATAACATAAAGGAGATGAACATTAGTAGCATCAGTATTTATCAGACATCTATGAAGGACATCAAGAAACACTATAGAGACCAAGATAGAAGATTATTGTTATTAAATTTACACTATGTCTTCAAGGAATTCCAAAGATGATTCTGCAATAATATATCCTTCCAAATTCTCCAAAAATTCTAAGCTTGGACATCATGAGGAAATGTCACCACACTCTTGCCTGAAGCTGTTCAGTAATGAGGGGTTAATAATTGTCTAGCAGATTCCCCAGTGAAAAGTACCAAAGGCTTCTCTCCAGCCTGCTTCTAAACTGGTCACTGGAAGTTGAGATTCAGGTTCATGGGCGGTTTCCAAAAACCCATTTCCACCTTTTGCTCTCAGACACCCCCCACTTTGCATTCCCAGTCTTCCGGTTGTCTGAACACACTTTCACACCTAACAAACGGGAAAGCTGTAATTACAAAGTTTCGCAATCGTTTTTTCTGAAGCCTCCCTAAATCAGAAGTGGCTTCACCATTCATTTAAATGTCCGCAAATACTACTTCCCACAAGGGCACGAGCCAGCTCCACAGCCACCTAGATATGCAAACACACAACCCAAGTGATCGCCATGAGTGCTGCGTTGGTGGTATAGTGGTGAGCAGAGCTGCTTTCCAAGTAATCGCCATGCATTTTAAGACAAAGGTCAGACTTCATACTGAAACTTGGCTCTCTCTTGGGTTGATTTTTGCGTGATTTTTAGCCTCTGAGCCCAAGTTCTACGTAATGCAGAGATTGGGCCCCTTTGTACCTGGGTAGGTCCTTTTTTTTTTTTTTTTTTTGGTATGTCTTTTACTAGGAAACGGCGGTATGCTTTGCCTCTATAACCCAGCCGCAGCCTGTCGTCCCCTAAACAAAAAGCGGCAGCCCACTGCTCCCTGCGGCGGTCGCGGCGGCGCGGGGCGGCCAGGCCACCCGAGACCCGTGGTGCTGCGCCTTTGTTGGGCCGGCTACAGATGGTGCCCCAGCACGGGGCTGAGCCGGGGGCGGGAGGCCGGGAGGGGGAGGCCGGGAAAGGGGTCGGGCGGGAGGGGAGGAGACCGCCGAGCAGCCAATCGCCGCGCAGCCCATCAGCTGACCGCTTTTGCTTACACCAGGTGCACGCCGGCTGCGGGGAGCACAAAGCGGGGCGCACGGAGGGCGCCGGCAGCGAGCCGGGGAGCTAGGCGAGGCCCGTGCGCCAGCGCCCGCAGCGCCCTCCGGTTGGAGAGAGGGGCTGGTGGCGTTAACCCAGGCGACGGAATCCGCGCGGTGGCATCCCTACTTGCCCCGGGTGCCTTCCTCGGGACCTGGCGGCTCTCTGCCTCGCCCTCTGCACCCTACTTCTCCAACCCTCCGTCCCAATCCTGACTGCCTCTGCCCGACCCCCGAGAGTCGGATTGAGCCCAGGCCCGCGCAGCAGCTGTTGCTCGTGTCGTTGCCTCTCCTCCTGTCTTGGTGATCTGCTGGGAACCCCCCAAGGAGCCAGTGCGCGCTGCGGGCTGGGAGGGAGGCGCCGCTCAGCCCGTCGTCCTCCTCCGGCTGCTGCCGCCGCGGGTCCGTGCGCACCCCACACCCCCGCCAGCCGGGCCTCGGGGTAAGTGCGCTCCCGTAGCCGGGCGGTGGCGTGAGGTCTGGGTTGCAGCTAGGGGAAGTCGAGGCAAACTTGGCAGCGTGGCGGGCCCGAGACGGTCTGGGGAACGTTGGGATAAGATCGCGGGCCTACGGGGGACGAGGGGGCGCGGCTCATGGAGCTGGGGGAAATGACCAAGTCGGGGAAACCGGAATCTAGTAACCCTCTCCCTACCCCCTCACCACCCTCCCAAAAAACCCCACAGTGGTGGGGTACAGCGATAGTTAGGAATGAAGGCCAGACAGAAATGGGCAAAAGGCAGTGACAGGAGACAAGCCCCTGAATTTCAGGGACCGAGGCGAGGGAGGGTGATGCCCGGGGATCCAAAGGAAGGAGGGGTTGGCTGCTGGGATGTGAACCCGTGAGGCAGCCGGGGCCGGAGAGGAGCGCGTAAAGGGGGCCTGGGGAGTTGGAAAGAGAGCCAAGAGATGGGAAGGGAAGGTGGCAGGTAGTGGAAAGAGGTTAGAGGAGGGATTTCTTGGCGGTGGTCTCGGCGATAAAGAAAGGGTCAAGGAATGCAATTCACAAAGCGTTAAGAGTAATGAAAGAGCATTAAGAAGAATTAACTCAGTTGCCGGGCAGTGTAAATGGGGGAAAAGACCTCACCCTACACGTTTTGAGTCCAGGAGTAGCAGCCTCAGGAGGCTTGCCAGGGATGCCGAAATGTCAGGGAAGCCTCCGTCTGCTCCGGGAACCGAGCCGGTGCTGAGTTCCCCGCTCGGCCGGGGTCGGAACAAGGAAAGTTTGCCAGCGAGTGTCCTTTGTGCTGTGTGGAGAGGGGTGTGGGCAGCCCCTGACTCGGCGTTCCCCGGGACCCATCGCGACCGCCTCCCGCGGCAGCTTCCCTGCCTTGGCAGGCTGGGGTGGTGTACAAAGATCTCATCACGGGAGCGGAGCCACGCACCCAGGACTGGTGGAAAACCCGTCCCGGGACCCTTCTGAAGGAGTCGAGGTACCTACGCGGAGTGGGACACTCGGCGGCGGTAGCTGAGCTGGGAGAGGGGATTCTTGTCTGTTGGGTTCACCGCTGTAGACCCAGGGCCAAGTACAGTGCCTGGGAATGAGTGAATGAATGAACGAATGAACGAATGAATGGCAGGATGTGAATAGTTTAGCGGCTTTTGAGCTACACAGGTAAAGACCAAGAGTCCAAGAAAATGGATCCTTCCCTAAATCTTATATCACCGTTAGCATTTTCATTTCCAGACCTACATAATAAAGGAAAAGCCGGGTTAAGTGAGGGAACAGGTATTGCTGATTTGGGCTTTTGCTTGTAGAATTTTCTGAAAGACAACATGTTGTTCTGTTTTGCAGTATGCTTTGCTGCCACGGTCTAAATAATATAATACGTGCTCATTACTTCCTTTTTTTAAGAGCTGGTACTAGAGATGTTGAAAGTTCAGGAAGGCACTTTGATCAGTTTAAGTCTAGAGTAAAAGTGGTGTTGTTGATTCCTTGGCCAAGTGTGTCCCAAAGTCTCTGATTTGCATGCAAATGTGAGCGAATCCTGGCAGATGTCTGGCCTCATCCATTCACATTGAAGGAATTTGAAAAGACAAGGAGTCTTTAGTTAACAATAGACCTTAAGAAAATGGAATAAAGGCGCAGTGTGAGTTTTTCTGTTTAGGAATTCCATGGCTTGCTGACACCTTTATTCAAGAGCCAAATTCTCTGAGTGCTATTGTGTTGAAAGCTCAAAGTACTACTTGCTCTTTACCTGGCTGAGTATTTTTGTGCAACATTCAAGCTGGATGTTCTGAGCTGGATAGTGAGGAAAATGTTTATATGAAACAGGCAGTAACTTTAATCCATTTCTGGTGGTTTGAGGTGATTACTGAATTGACCTTTTAACTTTAAGAGTTTTTCTTTTTCTTTTTGTAATTTTACCCCCTGCTCACATTTGCTCTCCATCCTCAGAGATAGACAAATGGGAAAAAGAGCTGCAGTGGACTGATGTGAAGAATATTTACTGTTCAATCAAAATGATTTTAGTTGTTAAGGCATCAAACTTGCAGAACTGAAGGTAATGAAACCATCATGTTCCTAGTCACCTGAGAGGTTTTCGGGTCAGAGGACCAAACAATGAATGGGAGGCAGTCATGCACTGGACCCCAAACTAGGGAAATTTTGCTTTGTCTAACATTAGCTAATAGACCACTGCACAGCTTACCTCCTGGAGAAGTGTGACCACCAAACAAAAGGCCTGTGGTGTGGGCTGCACGTGAGCCCTGGGATTATACCTACTGACAAGCCAGCCCCTTTAGCCTCTTCTTTTGTCAGTCTGAAATACTGCTGAAGGGAAAAAGAACCTATTCACTAAACAGTGCTTGCCCCTGTCTTCTATATATACACTGAAAGGGACATTAAAATACGCTCCCCCCCCTTAAAAGACAACATTGTTTTGTGGACTTCTATATATACACTGAAAGGGACATTAAAATACGCTCCCCCCCTTAAAAGACAACATTGTTTTGTGGGCTTAGTGTTTGCAGGGGAGGGGTGCACAACAGATGTTAGTCTGCTATTTCCTTTAAGTTATTTTTGCGGTTCAGTGACTTTTACACATAAGGCAGTATTTTCCCAGGAGGAGAGACATGAATTGAGTCAAGTTTAAGTAAGAAAATGTGATAGCCAAAATTACATTTTGTATCTTAAAGCTATCAAGAAGTCAGAAAGTAACAAATCATTATAATAAACACTAACATGATGGAAACCTGAGATTCTGTCCTCATTACGGACTTGAGGGTTAACTATAAAATAATTGACGTTTCTAAACCAGGCTATAAACCATTTTACTGCCCTGTATCTAGGTATTGTTGAAACAAACCAGCTAACTTTAAAATGACCACAGCCTCACATATGTGAAAACTCTGGTTATTATCCTGCCTATGTGAAATCTTTATTCTGCAATTCTCATAACGGAAGATTAGAGCGCATTCCTTGGTAAATAAAAGTAATAAAGTACTTATTGTTTTGAGAAATCACTGTGCTAAATAAAATCATAGACCAGATCTAACTGCAGACTGTGGCCGTGAACGATAATACATGTAGCTCTGCATAGTATCTAGGATTCAAAAAGAGCAAGGGAAAACTCAGCCATTGATCTCTCTCCAGTTAGGTCCTGTTAAAGGCTAGTTTCTTGACCTGAACTGCTGAAGCAATTACCACATATCCTAAAGCAGTGACACTCATGGGAAAAAAACTGGTAGGTACGTAAAGAAAATCTGTCTCTGTAGAGTTCTGTTGCTACTTTCCAAGTTAGTTGGGTATGACTATAAATACATAGAATGGTGGGCTTTTGATGCCACCATAAATAAGCCATGTACCATAAATAAATATAGTAAATTATAGGATCTGCATGTCACTTTTTACTAAACTTTCATAATGCTTTCTTAAAATGTATTTTCAGCTACAAAATAATAGTTCTTTGAATGATTCACTTGAACACTAATGTAAGGTTACTTAAATATTATATTTAATTTCTCAAAATTATTATGCTGAATATCTATTTGGGGTTAAGCCAGTCAGGAGATAAAGCAAATTCCATTTTAGAATCATATTTTGGCTTCTGGGAACAATGGAAGTTTCTTTGACTCATGAATAGAGCTTTGATTAATATTTTATTCAGGGTGAGAATATAATTATATAGATGAAGTCAGGAAAACATGTATCCTCTCTTATTTTTGCCTTAAACTATAGAATGGAGACAAAAATTAAATCCTATCTATACAATTCAAAAGTTACTATCCAAGGGAATCATTCGCTCTAGAAATCTTAACCGTTTGCTTTCTTTTAAATTTTTTATTTCAGCATATTACCATCTGCCTACTTTATAGATATATTACAGGGTATGACCTCTAAGTCTTAAAACATAGACAAATGCATAATAAATAGTTGACATTGCATTTACAATATGTAAGAAAAAATATAGTATGTATTTCTGGACCAATGGCACCTATAGAACTGTTATGCGTATTATTCAATAATTAAAATATATGCTATTTTATGTTACACTTTTTAAAGAGAAACATGTGGGTCACATATTATTTTATTTTTTACTTTTTGGATATTTTTAAAAAGTCTAGCAAAGGTAGGATATTATTAGCAATTTTACTCATTATTTGGTTTTGATAAGGAAGCTACTGTCTAGTGCTAGCTGGCTTATCTTAGATGTTTCATAACCCCGCCAGCCCGAAGTTTTCTCTTTTGTAACAGGAGATAGTGTTGTGTGGATAGAGCTGAGAGGACTAACTCTCCCAGCAAAACTGCTAAAGGGTTTGTGGCAGCTGTGCTTCCGTAACATAACGAACAAACCTTTAACCTGGATGGAACTATTATACTTATTGGACTGAAAATCATACCTGACATGCAAAGAAACTAAGCTTCAGCTTTCAGTGCTACACAACCAAGTTCTGTCAACTCGGACTTGAGACGCTGCTGCATCGACTTAACCACACTTAGATTTGAAAGTTGTGGAATGAAACTGCTTTTACAGTGGCTTATTGCCTTCCATTTATGCTCCTTATGGCCAAGGGTTTGGAATGCTATTTGAAGCTCTGATTAATATAAATGAGTTGTAATTTCTGAGCCAGGCCATCCTACCTCACATCTATTATACCCCTGGCAGACATGTGGACTCCACAGCTGTCCCCTCATTTGTGTATGAAACAGACACACTGGTGGCATTTTTTGGTTCCCATAGTTACAATAACAATATACATGTGACATGACATCCTTCTGCGCAAAAGGTTTTTTGTATTTTGTAGAACTGAGAGTGAAGGCCAACTGTAAAGTTTGGGGGATACGTAAATTAATCTGCCATTGTTTTCTGGAGCCACGCTTTCAATCAAGAGAGCTGTCCCTCACTGGAATCCAGGACAGGGCAATTGCAAGACTTTGGCTCACAAAGATTTCCAAGGGAGGCATTTCCAACAATGCATCACCTCTATAGGAGAATGCCCATTAAATATTCATTTCAAAATATTTGCTCTTCCTATTTATGACTGCCCTTTGTAGAGATAATGTATTAGCATAGCCATTTTCAATTCATACAGGAAAAAAAGACAGTACCAGTATTAGCATCCATCTCAGTAAGACTTAGGAGACAAAAAAATCAGTTTGCACTATGAAGCAGTAAGCACAAAGAGAGAATCTTCATTTAGGAACACTAAAAACCTTTGCAAAGAAAGAAAGGTTGCTTAATTGGTTTCATGCCTATAATTTTCCCCTCTAGAAAAAATGTTAGCATGGCAATAAAGAATATCATTAACCTGCATTGTTATTTCACAATAGTAATAAGTCTTAATTTGCATCCATAATAATCACTGTAATCAAGTACTGTACAGGGAGTCAGGAAGGCATAGGCTCATTTCCCAGCTCTGACACTAATGACTGAATGTGTGACCTTCTAGATGTCCTGCAACCCTCCTGATGCTTCATGTCCCTGAGTTGTTGTAAAGGATGCAGGAATGCTAGATGTTTCTAGCAATACCACTGCAAGGAATTTTATTTCTGCCCTAAATGCCATGATTAGATGGAGAGCCAAAGGTCTGGGGGAACATAGCCATGATGCTTTTTTCTGCAAGGTATTTTTTTCTGGCTCCTAATCCCACAGCTAAGAAAATTTTTTGTTCCTTTAAAAATTTTCTCCCCCTAATGTGACAGTTCCCTATCACTTCACCTCGGTTTTCTTGAGGGAGATAATTTTACCTGGGATACAGGAAGCGGTTTATGATCTTGGAACACTTGTTCACCCAATGAATATATACTGAGCTCCAGCTGTGTGCCAGGCATTATAGGAGGTACTAAAACCAAAAGAAATTAGCTTGATTTTTCTGCAGCTTGTACATTAAATCCATCAGAAGCATTTTGTTTCCATCAGTCATGTATTCTTCTACAAATATTTATGTAGTGTAAAAGGCAGTCTGCTGGATCAAGAACAGGGATTTTTCAACTGGGGGGGTAATTTTGTCCCCCCCGTGCCACCCCCCAGAAGAAACTTGGCAATATTTGGAGACATTGCTGGTAGTCATCACAACTGAAGGTGGAGGATGCTACCGGCATCCAGTGGCTATAAACCAGAGATGCTGATAAACATCCTAAAATGCATAGGACAGTTCGCCCACAACAGTTACTTGGTCCAATGTTAATAGTATCAAGGTTTTGAGACACCCTGCTCTAAAAGACACTGGCTCTGCCCTCAACTGACTTAAAGTCCGTTAGGGGTTACAGAAAGGGGTGATGAGTGCAATAAAGTGTGCTGTGGTGTTGAAAGTGTGAGCTACAAAAGAACAGAAAAGCAGGAGCCTTAATTCAGATTTTGGACATCAGCAAAGGCTTTTAAAAACCTTAGGGTTAATTCACAGAACAGGCTTTCACCAGGAGCACAAGTGGTTGGCAGGAAACAAATTTAAATCTAGTCCTATTGAACACAAATGAGTGAGATGGTTGCATATGAGAGGGTAGACCCCTCTAAACTGGTTAAAATTCAGTGTCTCCAGCAAGCCGTAGAGGAAGCTAGAAAGAGAATGAAGGATAAGGAGAAGATGGGCTTCATTGACAAAGAAAGGGAACAGTGCCTCATGTTTTAGAACTTCACTTTTTGCAGAGTTCTTAAATATGTATTTCATTTGACGTGTAACATTCTGAGATACCAAGGATCATTCTTTCTCTCTTTTTTCAATAACTAAGGGACCAGAGCCTCGGACAGGTTCGGTGTGACCTTGGGCAAGTCACTTAATACCTTTCTAAGGTTCCACTGTAAAAGAAGAAGGGTTGCAACTCTCCCTTTTCTAGTGTAAGTTGAATTTATGTAAGGTCATACATCTAGCATAAGACTGGATCTGGGATGAGACCTGAGTCTCCCGGTGTGCGCCAAGCCTGCTTCCTGGACTGTGGTGACAGAACAGGTAATATGATAGTGACTCAGCACTCTAGCATTTGGGTTACTAAGGAGAGTGAGGATCTGGGATGTATCAATTAAAATGTATGATGCAGGGAAATTTAAGCTGGGTTTCCCAGACACCAAAGGACCAATCAGACTCTCTTTCTTTAATATCTTACCTTAACCTGACCTTAGAAGTTAAAAAAAAATACTTGTAACAAGCTGGGAAGGGTTCATAGGAGAGTGTTGGCGAGGATAAGAAAATGATTTATCCCAGAACACTGGCAAGAACTTGAGGGTCTTCTGCTTATAAAAGAGAAGCAATAGTGGCATGGTTTTTTGGTTCTGTTTGGCAGGGATATTTTAACTTTGTATGATGTACACACATACGTGCACACACATATATACAAACGGGAGGCAGATTCCATACTGACAAGTTCATGTTTTTGTTTTCAGTAATAAGACTTTTTTATCAAAATGAGCTTTGTAAAGAGCCTTCTCTCAAGGTCTTAAAGATCTGACTTCTCACTTCTCTGGGATAGCGTAAAGTTTCCCTGTGAGAAGCAAAACCGAGAAGCTCCGGTTCTCAGAGAACCAAATAAGGTTCTTTTCATCTTCACAATTCTCTGATTTCCAAGTTCATGAGTGATAGTTACGTAGGACTTCGGTATACATCCTGAGAGTTTCCCGAACACCGATGGAATCCACAGTAACTCATCCAACCATGATAGATGCACCAAAGACACTGGGGTGGCAATTAACTGGATTTCTCTGCTTGTTCTTCCAGCTCATTATGGTTCTGTGCAGTGAGCACTACATGTAAGGTTTAAAACCCCCAAAGGACTAGTTAGTTCTGCTATGTCCTTGGGGAACAATCTATCTCTGGAACCCCAGCCAACCTCCTCACATACTCACAAAGTTATCATTTCTCACCTGGGAGACCAGGTTAAAAAAAACAAAAAACAAAAACCTGAGTGTCTTCAAAGTCATCTCAGAGAAAAACATGAAGTATGTAGGCAGATGCTGGTGATTTTTTCTCTTCATGCATGAAGAATAGCACTGTCAAAGTAGAACCCTAGTAAAGAAGCTTACAAATGGGTATACCTTCAGAAGAGACAATGGAGTGAGAGATTACTAAAGCAATTAGTAATTGGGAGGAAAATATTACATAGGGCTCCTGAATTATATCCCCACTATATTACTGAATATAGTAGCAGTAGGGGAAAGGTAATGATACCCAAAATTATGTGCCTTTCTACTGTGTCAGGAACCATACCATCCATCTTATATGCATCAACTCAGTTAATCCTTGCAAAAACTCTAATATGGATACCCACTTTACAGTGCAGGAAACTAAGGCACAAAATAAGTAACCTGCCCAAGGTTATACAGCTAGTAGTGTGTACTCAATATTTGTCAAAGAAATGAATGAGTATACGTCTGTTTTAGAGGAAAGAGTCTTATTTGAATTCCCAGTTTAGAATAGTCCTGCTTTCTAGGCAGGGCACTTGTAAAAACTAGCTCTGGAAGTGTAGATTACAGTTTCCGAGCTGGTGACTTGTAATGCAAGGATGTGAACTTGGGTCTGTCTGACTCTGAACTTGCGCTGTTAACATACCGGTCTTTGTTTCTTCATCTTTAATTGCAGCTATAAAACAAAAGAATTGGACTAGACTAGCTCTCCTAGCCCATCTGGCCCTAAAAATTCTGTTATTCATTATTAAAGTGAGGTTTATATAGAATAAAACATGATGTATTTTATTATTTGAATTTTGAAATCTACCTGGGATTTTTATTTAACCAATCGTCATTGAATTGTTCTTTAAATTTATATTGGCATTATTAGCAGGATATTTTTTAAAGATCTATTTATTTTAGAGGGAGTGAGTGTGCACACAGAGGGAGGGGCAGAGGGAGAGGGATAGAGTTGCAAGTGGACTCCTGGCTGAGTATAGAGCGCGATGCGGGGGCTCGATACCACTACCCCCAAGATCATGATCTGAGCCCATATCAAGAGTCAGATGCTCAGTGAACTAGGCCACCCAGGTGCCACATTAACAGCGTAGTTTTAAATCCTATTTAAGATTTTTAAAAACTTAATGAAAAAAATTTTAGTGAATAGAAATGCATAAAGATGGCATTCTTCTAACCATTACCATCACACTGCATATTGTTACATCATCATTGTCTAAATTTAGAAGGTTTCTAAAAACTGAAAAGCATCTTTCTGTTACACAGAAAAAAAGACAGGAGTAAAATGATTAATTTTGAGAAAAGTTAGTATCTTTGATATTTGCAGAATTTACTTTGCTGACTCACAATGAAAAGTATTGAGTGATTTTTTACAAGAGCTTAAAACTGCTAGCAATATTAAAAATTACTTGAGTTTGCTTCTAAAGATTGTTTTGCTGTAAGGGATCTTTCTGACATGCAAGTCATACATCGGAACGATGTGAGTCATTACCATGGTGCTACTCGATGCATAGCCCAGGGCAGGGCAGAAAGTGAATAACTAGATAGGATTCAGAGTTGGGAGGAATTGGTTCCAAAACTACATCTTTGCTGTGTGGTTGAGAGTGATTTCATTAAACCTCAGTATCCTCATCTGTAAAAGAGAGTTAATGGTAGAACTTGCCTTATAGAATCATTAGACTCGTTCAATGAGATCATGCATTTACAGTCCTTTGCACAGTTCCTGGACCAAGGGAAGTACTTTGTAAATAGGAGCATTTAGGAGATTTTGAAATCTGACCTTTCTGAATGTACAGTGTTTGATTCCAAGGATGCTCACCCAAAGGAGAGTGGAGAGATTTTAAGAGACAACAAGATTCAGACTAGATATTTGTGAAGTCAGTAGTTCACATGGTTTTCACCTTTGTGGTGGACCCCAAGAGAGATTTCTTTTTTTTTTTTTTTAAAGATTTTATTTATTTATTTGTCAGAGAAAGAGGGAGAGAGAGCGAGCACAGGCAGACAGAGAGGCAGGCAGAGGCAGAGGGAGAAGCAGGCTCCCTGCCGAGCAAGGAGCCCGATGTGGGACTCGATCCCAGGACGCTGAGATCATGACCTGAGCCGAAGGCAGCTGCTTAACCAACTGAGCCACCCAGGCGTCCCCCCAAGAGAGATTTCTGTTGACTCATTCAAGAAATCTTAAGTCAGCTGGTGTGTTTTAAAAGGCAGACAGATAAATACATTACAGCCATTTTTGTTTGTTTCTACATTATGTTCTGTATCTACTCTCTTTTCTCACTCTGGAAGTATTATAATGCCCCGAAGTTGTAATTCATATAATTACATATGTAATTATATGTGTATATATATCATATATATATAATGTATATATCATATATAATGCCACATATAGCATATATATATCATATATATCTAAAACTCTGAACCAAATCAGAGGAAATGTGATTAAATGAATTATATATGATATATGTATCATATATATGATTATGATATATATGATATATATGTTATATATAATTCATATAATCACATTTTCTCTGATTTGGTTCAGAGCTACCATTCCTCAAACAGGAACTGAATTCAAGACACTGTCAAAACTAGCAGACCCAAAAGCTTCAACTCTGAGGGATCCAGGGTCATGTAATAAAGTTGTTGGGGCCTGTAAGCGCCTAGAACAATGGTAATGTTCTACAATGGCTCAGTAAATCATGCTGCTAAGATTGTTATTGGTTTTTCGTATCGTCATTTTCATAACATCATTATTTTGCTTCTGGACCAAATTGCGAGGCTCCCATTTGGGACCAGATTAGAACCCAGTGCGGTGTAACCAAAAGTCCTTTTGGCAGCAGGGTCAATTACAAAACGAGAATGTCACCAGGCAAGCTAAATCGGGTAAGCTTAAGGAGTCTTAGCCTCTACCCTGTTATAGCTAGCAGATTTTCATGTACACATGAAGGAGAACATTGAGATAAAGCATTAACTGCCTCATTATTCTATGAATTTTTTTGGAGCTGGAAATGATAGTTATTTGCAAAGCACTTCATTTGCATTGTCTTGTTTAATCTTCCTAGTCAAAGTTCCCCCATTGATAGGTGACTGCATTTATAGGTAACTGGAGATACCTATACTCTTAGCTCTTGGGGACAGCTGGTACCACCACCAAGCTAGTCACCTCTGGCAACTCGAGTAGGGCAGTAAATAGCATTTTCTAAGTATGCTGAGAGAAGTACACAACTCTGGGAGGTATTATCACCACTTTAAAGATGAAAAACACCTGAGATAAGGAATTGGTCTAATATTTAGAGTTAATAAATATATAGGACGAGGTACTTTGGTTTCCTTCAGGCTGAGTTAGTCACAATGTCTTTGATTTTCCCACATGTCCTTGTTCTCATTTCAAGTATAGAGTGTGTCATTTTAATTTAGAATTATTTATTTTCATGTCCTTAATACCACCAACAGCGGTTCTGTGAGGGAAGACTATGACTTACTTAGACTTGGGCCCTGGCACCTTAGAAGAACACTTGGCACATAGAGAGTGCACTTAATAAATAGTCAGTGAATGAAAGAGGAAGGAATTTTCATATCCTATCTATTTCATTTTGTCATACTACTTTTTCTAAAAAAAATTTTACAAAATTATTTCCTATATAGTTTGGTAGAAATGAGTTGATTATAAACCTGTATTATATCAGAGATGTACTGTATTACTGTTTTAGAAAGGTTATTACAGAAAGTTGAACTCATTTGGGGATGCTTTTATGATATTAATGCCAAGGAAGTGTTATTAATCAAAAAGTATTCATTAAATGCATGTAGAATATCAAGTGCTATTAGAAGGGTGATGTGGGCATGAAAAAAAAATGTACATGGTGTTACTTCTCTCCCCAATGAGTTTTGAGACTCACTGGGGAGAGAGAATGAATAGAAACAAGACAGAAAATAATTAAGTGATCATCTATGGAAATTCCACAACAAAAAAGAAAGAAAACAGAGCTCAGACGAGATGGGTCTGGGTATGAATCTCACCTCTATTACATACCAGCTGTGTGATCTTGGCTAAAAGCCTCAATTTATTTGATCCCCCCAAGCTCTCTCATCTATAGAATGGAGGAATAATATGAATGGGCTGCTGTGTGAATATGTGCGAAAGCACTTGAGACAGTGCTTATTAGAACATGACAGTTGTTCACTGCAGCCATTTGGCAAATAGCAAGAGATATTTTTCTGTGTAGATCTTTTTCTGTGAGCTGGTGATACGTGGCGAGCAAAACAGATGAAATGTGGTCCATTCCCATGTGGGGGGTACCATCTGTTGGGGGTAAGAGCATTAATCCAATTACCACACAAGTAAATGTTGAAGTACGGTCATGTTAAGTCCAGTGAAAGAAAAGTACATAAGGCCAGAAGAGAAGAGAATATTACATGGAGTATACTAAGAGAAATCCTTCCTACGGAAATGACATTTCAGTCAAAATCTCAAGAATGAGTGAGTTACTTAAGCACAGGGAGTGCAGAAGAGCTTTGCAACCCAAGCCCTGGACGCTGGAAGGAGCTTGATGGGTTTGAGGAACAGAGAGACCAGTGTGGCTTAGAATAGAAAAAAAAGGGAGATCTGTTCATCTCAAACCTTCCTTTGCCCCTTCCTCCGAAGTATACTTGGAGTTCAGAGAAAACAGAATTGCTAATTAGTATGAAGTTCCACAAAAGGTGAGTGTGCATTATGCATGGAAGTGAGGAGATGTGCTGAATCTAGTCATGGAAGGGGGAAGATGACAGAAGGCTTGAATGTCTGGAGAAACGAATCACATACGCAAGGTTTCAGGGGCCTTGGCTGGGTGAGTATCATGCTAGTGCCTGGTATGTTTGGACTGGCAGATGCCAGGCTCCTAGAGCTAAAGGGCACACTAGGAAGAAAAGCTCTCCTTCATTTTCTCTGTGACCCTTAGTTAAAGATATAATGTATGTGAAAGTGACACATAATGTCTACTAATTTAGTTTACCTTCTTTTGTTATTTGCTCTCTATTGCTTACTAACCCCCTTGTAGTACATTTTTCCTTTATTGTAGATGAACCACTGATTAAGGTCCTGGCTACACGATATAGAATATCACCTGTGTTGCCCACAGATGTAGTTTTTTAAAATACTAGTTTGGGGATCTCTTTAAAAATCCCACTTGTTTGGCATGCAAATGCTTCATGTAGGATATATTATTTTTGTTCATGATCTCTGTTATGTAAATTGCACTTAGCCACATCTGGCTGGTGTTAACATGAAAGAGGTAATG
Organism: Neogale vison; assembly: GCF_020171115.1. Classification (NCBI taxonomy): domain Eukaryota; kingdom Metazoa; phylum Chordata; class Mammalia; order Carnivora; family Mustelidae; genus Neogale; species Neogale vison. Next base: position 178,528,872 of record NC_058096.1, on the reverse strand, counting down.
GATGTTGAATGTTCAAGATCCTCCAAGAGATTTAGATGGTAAGTAATTTTATTGGGGCACTAATGACCATAAAACCTAGTTGTTATTGATTTGTCCTCTATGGAGAGATCTACTTTTCTACCTCATCTCAATTATCTGGGTTCATAATGCAGAGATCATTTCAACACCGAGTTGCTAATGCATGTCCCTGTAACAGTTTGTTTTAGCTCCATCTTTGTATTGACATATAACTAAATTCAGACACTATCACCAAGTAGTTAGCAAAGGAAATGGTGGAGATTATCACTTACTTTTCAGTAAGGTGCAGAGTTAACCTTCACCTTGTACTGTGTTTTATGGTAGTACGTCTCTGGTTCACCTGAGCCCTTTCATTTTCTCTCTATGCCTCTTGAGATCTTAAGTCTTCTATACTAGCCCTTCATGAGAAGGACATCCAACTTCTGTAAATTCACTCCCAAACTCCAAATGCCTGCTGGTTATTTTCACCCTAAAATCACATCACCAAAGGGTCAAATGGATGCAGTGGTTTCTAGGATCCAGAATGAGCTATGGGTACGTAAGAGTATACCATAGCCTTCTGCAGAGGAACAAAGCCACCATAAACTGGCCCAGCAGGGAGAAGACTGGAGGAAAGCATACTCTAACCTTTCTCTTCCAACCCCCTAATCACAGAAATGGAAACTCGCCCACTTTCAAAGTAAACTCTTGCTCTTGCATGCCCCTGACTTGTTTTGACAATCACTATCCTCAAAGTCAAACAGGCTGAATACCTTGATATTATTTTTAACTCTTCCCTCCCCACTACTACATGTAGTCAAGTGTAATATCTGACAGTTACCTCTCTACTTGGAAGCCTCCACTGTTTCCTGAATATGGCCCTTCTCTTTTCTTGTCACCACAATCCCAGTTCCATTACCTCTTACTTAGCTTATTGGGAGTGCTTAATGGGTTTCCCTGTATCCATCATGTTCCCTTTCCAGTCTGTCTTAAACATAGCTGATGGATAAATTTTTGTAAATTATACAAATGAGCCCTTAATTACCACTACAAGACATTTAGTGGTCCCCACTTGCTATGGGATTCCTTTCCAGACCCATCCTGCCCTTCTCCACTCTTCTTTGTACTTGGGCATCAGAGGGCATCAGATTCAAATGGACTTCATCAATGGGTCCTTTGCCACCTGGCTTCTTGTTGGCTTTTGCTTCTTGCAGCAGCTAGCTCAGGGCCATCCTTTGTGAGCCTTCCTTAACCTTGTCCATGCCTCATAAATGGTCCCTTTTAAAAACTTGCTTTAGTCACTCCTTTTTAAATGTAGCATCTGTTTTATGCTAGGTCTTAAACAAGGATAATAAATAAACAAAAACTCCTCAGTGAAGCCTTGAAGTCCCTCCATATCTAAGTACCATCCAACCTTTCTTTTTCTTTTTATTTATTTTTGTTTTGTTTTAAGATTTTATTTATTTTTCAGGGAGAAAAGAGAGAACACAAGCAGGGGGAGCGGCAGACAGAGGGAGAAGCTGGTTCCCTGCTGAGCAAGGATCCTGATGTGGGACTCGATCCCAGTACCCTGGGATCATGACCCAAGCTGAAGGCAGGCATGGCAGACATCCGCCATCCAACCTTTCTGTCTTGATTTCCATTCCTAGCTTGGCAGATCTTAACTTCCATTCAAAATGAAATAGTTCCTGCTCCATGTACCTATTCAAGCTCTGCTGCTTTGGTAACTTTACATCTGTGCTATGCTGGTAAATGTTTACCAGCCAGCTCTCCAAAAACATGAAGCCCTCATTTGTAATGTTCACCAATTTCCGGGGCATAAATGCACCCACCAGGACCAATTTTAAGCTATTGACATGATGTATCTGAACTTGGATTTGGAAAGAAATACTGACAGTAGACTCAGGACACTGCTTTGCATAAACCTTTCCCTTCACCAAGAATGCCCTGTTTCCTGCCCCATGACTCCCAGGACCTTACACAGAATTCCTGCTCAGTAAGCCATTCTGATTGATTTCTATTACTCCTGTGTGCATTTGGAATGATACTGAATTACCAGCCACATGTTGATGGTAATACTGCTTAACCTAGAATTTTCTCTTGAGTGCTAACATGGGTGCTAGTTAGATTTTTGAGACTTCAAAGCCCTGAAGCAAATAAAAGCTACGCATTTTATGCTAAGTTGCCGAAGCTTACTACTTCAAGTTGCTTAATTCTCCAAGAAAATGAATCTCATTTGCTGGGCTTGTTTTCAAATATGGTCTTCATTATCCTCATTTAGATATCATTTGAAGTAATAAGCCACCAGTAAAATATATTTCCTGTCCATTATAACAATTTGAAGATTATACAGTTTAAATTATGCCCCCTTAAACCTAAAACTCTACAGAAAACTTTTAAGGTGCATGTTATTAGTCTTACATAGGTAAGATTCCACTTCAATTTATCTAAATTTTATTTAGAAACAGCCTTTTTACTTAGTCTACCTTTCTAAGAGATAACTTCAGTTTTGTTTCACTCACAAAAATGATTCCTATACTTAAAGTTTAAAGATAACTGCAATTTCTGTTAGACAACTAAGAGGTAAATAAAAAAGGTGATTTAATAGTGTTGCATTATATTATGTTTTTAAGGGCTATAAATGACATACGGATATTCAACTAAAAATATTCTTTTTACTTTCAATTTAACAAAACACATGAGTTAAAGAAAGACTAAAGAAAGCACTATGATTTATAACGCCTGCTGGCATTTTAATGTTCTCAGCTGTTCCTTTGCACCATTTGATTACACAAAGCCTAAACTGTGTAATTAAGGACCATCCCACTAATGTGCTCTGTTGGATTTATGGTGTCCAGGTCATCAAGGATCTGAGCACTTTGAGTATTGGACCATTAGTTTCAAATGCATACTAACATAGGGGAATGCACTGGCATCAAAAAGAACCTATAATAAGAAACAATTTCGAATTCAAGGAGGTAGCTTTCACCTGATCTTCATTTACCAAAACAGCTTTAAAACCCGATTACCAGAAATTCTAATTAACTAGAATTTTTTTCCTCTGGAGTGCACTTTTAGGAGAAAAGGGAAAATTGGAAGAAAAAAAGTTAATAACCAAGACTTTACATTTGGGAAAAAAAGATTTCCCATATGCATTCATTATCCGGGCTTGAAGAAAAATGTCCTTAAAGAAAAAAAACATAAAGCATAACTCTACCCTTACCAAAAGCAAGAAAGTGGGTATTAAAGATTGAAACAAAAGCTTTCTACGAAACCTTCCAGCTATCCAGAAAATTAAATTTGCAAATTTCCTTAATCTTCTGGCTAACCCCGGTTTTAATCTAAAAGTTAGTTTTCTTGTGTGTACATAAGAGAATGCTGTATGCACTCAGAATCTTTCTGGAGTTCCAATAGGACGATTGAAGCATGTGGTATCGCAGAAAAGGCTTTGACTTCAGAACACAACAAACTTGAACTTAATCTCTGCTCTTTGACCAATTAGCTGTGGGAATTCTGATAGGTCACTTAATCTCTGAGCCCTGAAGTCATTTATAAAACGAGAATAAACCCATCTGCCTCCACTGGGTGCTGTGAGAACGGAAAGCACTTTCCATGGTGCTTACCCCTTTTGTTCTATATCCTCTCTATTCCTGTCCTTTGGCCATGTGACACTTCCTTAGAAAGCCAAAGTGGCCCCAAGACTTCAGAGGGCCTTCATTATATTTATTCTCCCAGTGTTGAAGCAAATCAAGTTCTTGAACTCCTTTATTAGAACAGTCACCAAAAAAAAAATTTGGGAAAAAGAACTGGAAGCCAAGTTTATTTTAAGAGGTGAGGGGCAGATGGCTTTATTTTAAAAAAGAGATGGCAGTCTTTAGAAATACAATGTGCTTGAGGTCTATTAGTTGAAGGGCAAGTACTGTCATTTACCCGAACAGGGCTGTCTTTAACCTTGAGCAGCAGGAGCTTTAATGCTAAATATATGTACACTTCCAGATATCAGTCTCCTCATGTTAAAGGAACATTTTAATGTGAAAGGGATATGTTTTTGACATTTTCTCTGTCTAAAGTTTAAACAGCCACTTAGGCCCCTAATTGGCAAATTCTAAGCAATCAGACTCTTGAGAGAAATATCATCAGATCTGAGCTAGAAGTATATAGGCTCTCATCTTAAGGACACTGGATGTTTAATGTTTTTAAGAAAAATGTTTGAATGTCAGTTAATAAAGATTATTAGCAGATTAAAAAATAACAAAAGATGGTATAGAACTATTTTTGAGCAAAGAAAGATGCAAAAAATAAATGAATGGATGTGAAGGATGTGAAAATGTTTGCCATTTTCTGGATGAGAAGTTATTTTCACTATTAGGAACTAAACTTTAATTTGGTCTGGGAGCAAAAGCAAGTCTGATACTAGTCTCATGGAACTTCTTTACTTGGTTAGCATCCAAAAATCTACTGTATTGGTATTAGCAGCCTACATTTGGGCACTTTCAGTACGAACTATGATAAGTCTGCTATTTCATTGGTCTATCTGTAGTTTTGAATGTATAATCAGGAGCCATTGTAGCAACTGGCTCCTTATGCAACATTTATTAATGTGGTATGGTAAAATCTATGTCTGCAGTGAAAATACCAAGCAATATAATGTGAAGTACTTAAAAAGAAGTAATGAAACTGAGCCTTCTAGGCATCTAAGGCTGCCAAACTGAAGATTTTACATTTATTTAACGTTTAATCATGTCTGTAATTGCAAAGCAATTATTTCATATAGACATATTATGGGAGGAAAATTAAAATAATTTGTAAAAAGAATAAAAGTAATTGATTTCATGGTAGTTTTTATATCACTATACTTGCTGGTACTAAAAGGGAGCAATAAAAGTAGCCCAGTTTTGGTTCATGCTTTGTTCTGTTTAGCCTTCTGTCAGTTTCTCAGTTCAGTAATGTTAAATTGCTACTTTATGATTCCAGCAATGCAAATAGCTAATTTCTTATAAAGAAAAAAAAAAAAGTTTTCTTGATCCTACAAGTGATTTAAACAGAAAAAAAAAAAAAAAGGATTGTCTTTCTTGGTCCTACTTTCCTGTCACAGAATCTAAGGGTTTTAAAAAGGATTTGAAAGACCACAAGTTCAAGAATTCTTCAAAGTATATCTGGTATATGTGTGTGTGTATATATATATATATATATATATATATATATATATATATATATTTGGGTACCTGAAGGAAAAATTATTTTGGCTGGCTCTGAGATAGTTCATAAAAAGTATTAGTGTTGCTTTTTAGGTCCTAGAAGAAGAAGCTGCAAAGATCATTAAGTTTACCATTGCTTTTAAAATTAAGAAATGGGGGCGCCTGGGTGGCTCAGTCATTAAGTGTCTGCCTTCAGCTCAGGTCATGATCCCAGGACCCTGGGATCGGAGCCCTGCGTCTGGCTGAGCAAGCCTGCTTCTCACTCTCCCACTCCCCCTGCTGTGTGTTCTTGCTCTCTCTCACTCTCTCGCTCTCTTTCTCTCTGTCAAATAAATAAATAATAATTAATAAATAAATAATTAAAAAATGGGTGTCCAACCCTCCATAAGATTACAGGCAACAATAGGAAACATCTCCTTTCATGATCAGTTCTCATGTGTAGTTGGTATGCAGTGGGGAGAAGGAGGGCGAGGGGAGTCAGCCCATTAAGTATTTAATAAGTATTCATATAAAAATAATTAGGAGAGTAGCTGATGCATGTGGAGCACTGTATTGATTTCCTAGAACTGCTGCAACAAAATACCAAAAATTGGTTGGCTTAGCAGATAGTTATCATCTCCCAGTTCAGAAATTTTAAATTCCATGTCTCATTCACACCAGCCACGTTTCAAGTGCTCAGTCCTTAGGAGCTACCCAATCAGGGAGTGTCAACACAGAACATTGCTGTCACTGCAGAGAGTTGCACTGGCGAGTGCCAGTGGAGCCAGCACAGGTTGGCAACTCTGCTCTCCTTCCCAAGGACCCATATACCTACTCATTCATTCCTCCCTTTTGACATGTTATTTTCTTTTACAGAGTCACTTGTTTATTTCTCTTTTCTCCCCAAAGGATTATAAACTCTTTAAGGGTAGGGTCTGTTCTTTCTGGTCCTGTTCTTTCTGGTAACACAGTAAACACCCAATCAGCATTCAGTTACTCTAATTAAATTAGACAGCAGTTTATTGGACCTCTTTTGCATTTAGTCTGAGTCTAGATTTCACTGGAGTCTGGAGAAAAGAATGAACCAGAGACCAGGTTTTTCCTAAACCACAAGGATTAGGATGTATGGGGAGCAGATAGGTTTAAGCAGATACGCTTAAATGGCAAGGGTTTTTATTTGTGCTTAAAATTATTGTTCTATTTGGGTACCTGGAAAGCACATTTTAACTGATTCAGTTATTTATTTCTTGAGTGCCCACGAGGTAGATGGCAGGCTAGTGCCTGGCCCTGGATGACTCAGTGTGAACAAAACAGAAACAGGGTCCCTGCCCTGTGATACTCATTCTAGTTCTGGCAGATGAAAGTATTGGCAAGGATTCCCTCTGCCCGGACAGGCTGGGATGGGAGGAGCATGATTTGGACTCTGGCCCTAGATGCCTGCATTCACATAGAACCTCCACCACTCTCCTGGCTCCAAGACCCTAACCAGATTGTTTCATTATATCTGAGTCTGCATTTCATCTTCCCTAAAAGGAATGGGGGATAATATTTCCCACCTCATGTGGTTGTAAGCATTAAGTAAAATAATTTGTATGAAGTGCTCAGTGCTGTGTGTGCTACACAGTAAGAACTAAGTACTATTAGTCAGTACTACCTGCTATTCTTAAGACTACTGCTCAGCCAGGACGACCCTGCAGTGAGCATTAGATGTTAATAATGGGAAGTGTTTATATGGCTAGAAAATTCCTCATTATTTGAAAAGGATGTTTCCTATCTTTTTTGGCCGAACAATGTAATTCCCTTTGCTTACTGTTTTTATATCTTCCACCCAGAGTAACTAAGATCGAAAAGTGTTACAAGATGTCCATCCCGTGTTTTACTTTTTGTTTCTTTGGTGTAGGATTTTATTCATTCGGGTCACTTCTTTCCAAGACAATTAGAAACAGAAATGCTTTGGGTGTCATCCAACCTTTCTTAGAGAACTATGTGCTTTTTAACATAGTTGCAAAGGAGAATCCTTTAAAGAGGCTTACCATCAGCCTGCAAAATTGAAATCCTAAGTAACTAGCATGCAAAGATTTAATTAACATCATCTCATTCATATAAATGTGTGACTTTTTTCTTGCAAAAATGACATTGCCTTTGAAAAAATATCTTGGAAATGAGTTGGAAAAGAGGGGGATTGAACTTTGAAGGCAGTCATGTGATACTTGAGTTTGCAGTATGAGATTTTTTTGAGCCCTGAGCATTGTTTGTCTAATGGAGGACACCTGCTTATGTACCTGACTATCATATTAAAATAAAAATCTTGGACCTACCAGATTCTCCTATAAAGTTCATGGCAAACCAAACTACAGAAATATTCCTGTGTCTTTGCTTTAAAACCTTTCTCATATTCTAGAAATCTCATATTCTAGAAATCTATTCTATCATTACCTGAGGGACAGAGGATTTCTCGCTGGTAACCAAGCTATTTGGCAGTGATGAACCATCCCTAGGCCTTCATCGTGATTTGTTGAACTCCAGTCAAAGACTCTGCATTGAGTCTTTCAAGAGTTAAAAAAGCTCCCAGCCACTTGATCTATACTTCTGATAGTTCGTTCACAGTCCCATTCATCCATTTCAAAATTGAGAGTTCTTTGGGATGACCATATGACATTTGGGAGATAGTGTTTAGGGCACGGGCTTTGGAGCCAGGCTATCTCTGAATCCTGCTCTATCACTGTCTAGCTACGTGTCTTGAGCAGGTTACTTATTATCTCTATGCATGGTTTCCTTAATGTGAAAAGGGACAGTTATATTGCTTTCCTACCAAGGATGTTATGAGGAAAAAAAGCACCAGGGTGCCTGGATGGCTCAGTGGGTTAAGCCTCTGCCTTCGAACTAGGTCACAATCTCAGGGTCCTGGGATCAAGCCCCGCATTGGGCTCCCTGCTTGGCAGGGAATGTTCTTCCTTCTCTCTCTCTCTGCCTCTCTGCCTACTTGTGATCTCTCTCTCTCTCAAATAAATAAATAAAATCTTAAAAAAAAAAAATTGGCACCAGATGCGTGTTGGGTTTAAAAGGAAGGAAGAAGGTAGGATGAGAGGGAGGGAGGGATAGATAGGAGGGGGAGAAAGAACAGAAGGAAGGAAGGAAGGGAAGGATATTTGTTACAGATAATTTTCAAGAAAACCATTAATTTCCTTGTTGGAAAGACACAAAATAACTTGGGTTTTTAGCAGGACCCTAATTTTCTAAGTTGAGAACTCCAAAGGAAATTTATGATTGCTGAGATTCTACTCTGTACCAGCACTGCTCAAGCCTTGTTATCTCATGAAGAAAATCTAGAGCTATCTCCTAACAGATAAGGCAACCAAGACCTAGGGAGGTAAACAATTAATCCAAAGCACCATTGGTAGTGCCAGGATATGGACTTATTTAGCTCTGTCTGCTTCTTGAGATCATGCTTTTTCTTTAAAACAACAACAACTAAACAGTGTTTTTAGTCTTTTTAAAAGCCAGGAGCAAGTGTTTTGCTCCCAGCCATAAGAACTGCTGCTTACATGGGTGCCTTTAAAAGTAGAAACCCAGAAAAGAATAATCAAATGCCTAAAATCCTGGAGCTGGAGAAGCACTAAGACATCATCTGGTTTTAGCCTAACAGGGCAGATAGCCTTCAATAGGGCAGATAGCCTGTAAGATCTGAGTTGGAGGCAAAACTAGAGAGGTAAGGATCCCCCCACTGTTGGTCCAGTGCTTCGGTCTCTGTACTGCTCTACCTCTCAAACTACCTCAAAAGCAGATAGGGATTCTGAGTTAGACCACTTTAGGGAATGGGCCATATGCTCTTGACTTGCTATCTTATTTGAGATCTTGAACAAGTGACAACTTCTCTGTGAAAAATAGGGATGCTATACTTTGCACGATACACTTGTAGTCATTAACCGTAGCAGTTAATACATAGTAAGTCTTTTATTAAATTAAAGCTGTTATTAAAATTAGCTATATTCCTAGTAGTATATTATTCATAAGTCCTCTTCTATCTTGAATGCCCATTCCCAACTCCTACTAATTATTCAAATCCACTTTACATTTCCTACATTTGAATTTCTATGCCCTCATAGAGTTTGCGACACATTATCCATTGTCAAATTAAGAGAAGTTTAATTTATACATTCTAAAAATTAAATTTGTGATTTGGCCATGCTTAAGTAGAATAGATCAACTATGATCAATTCACTGCCACATTAAAAAAAAAAATCAATGAACATGGTTAAGCTCACCTGACTTAATTCTTTGGAATAAGTTGGCCATCAGGATGATCAATTGAGCTGTCTACCCTATCCCTGACTTAACATAATCAAAGGTCAAGATGGTGGTTATTAAACAAGCCATTTCACTCCCTAAATTGAATGATGTTTTCTTATGCTTCTAATAAAGGTAACTGATTAATAGAGCATTAGAGGCTAACATTCTTCAAAGAGTTTTAGTTCCTGCCCAGTGATCAAGAATATAAATTTCAACTAACCCTACACTAAGTGAAGCATTGTGGGGTTCATGTGTTTGGAGAGTAGGATGGAGTCAAGTTTGGCTTTCAAATATGTAACATCACCTCTCTGAGGTATCCTCTATAAAATGAGAAGTTGTTTAAGATGTGCTAGGTGATCTCTGAGGCCTTTTCCAACTTTCACAATTTGTGTTTCTCATAATTCGCAGGGAAATCCGCTTTCTTTGCCTTTGATCCATTGAAGCCAAATGAGAGACTGAAGTAGAAGTTCTTCCCAAGGGCTCTTCCATAAGCACCCTTCCCCACCATGCCAAGCCACCTCTTGAATTTGGATTGATGCCAGCTGGTTGTGTCTGGGCTTTTTTGCTCTTCATTTTTCTTTTTCTTTTTCTTTCTTTCTTTCTTTCTTTTTTTTTTAAATGGTTTCTTTTGTAATTCTTAGTCCATCTGGGCTGGCCTTGCCGTTTACCATGCCTGGCCAACCCTCCTGCAAGAACTAATGTGCTGTCCATGCCCCATTCCTCTTAGAAGCTGAATGAATTGTGACCCCCAGCTTCTATGCTCAGTTTGGAGACCAGCTGCACCTTTGGGTTCTTCCCAGAAATGCTGGCCGACACTGCACCTGCAGTGTGATGGATTTGCCCTGGACTGAAAGGGGAAGGAAAATGAGGGGGAATCAAAAGATCACTTGTGTTTACCCTTTTCTTTGCACAGTGGTGCATTTATACCACCCAAGTATACCAGAGAATTTTTGAGACTTTATTAATTAATAATAATAATAAATACAAGAAGAAACTAAAATAAAACTAGAGAATGCACAAATTTTTCTCTGGGATCCAGGAAAACCATAAACATTTAAAGTGATCAGATTAGGAAATGCTGAATTAGGGATCAAGGCATTTGGGTTTTATTTCGTTTCTCTGCTAATTAACTGGGTCATCTTGGATCACCTAGGGGATCTATAAGGTTCTGCCTGCCTTTAAAAATAGGTCTTCCAAAAGAAAAGAGTGTAAGATGAATTTTTTGTAAATGCAAAACTTCTTTTTAAACTACTAAAGTCTTCTTCAGAGCAAAGATTCACACTGTAATATACTGAGCCTCTAATTATAGGCTTTCACATATGGAGTATTTGCCAATAATAGTTTAAAATTGATATTTAATCATCTACTTATCAAACATTAACTCAGCATTATAGGTGATAGGATTATTATTAAATTTATGTATCATTCAGAGGTTACAAACTGGCCACAGGCCATAAAAGGCCTTGGAAAGTATATGGTTTTTTTGTCTGGCCTACACAGTTAACACTTTTGGACACTTCTGGAGTCCATGCACATTCCACCTTTTTACATGACTGTGTTAGATGCAGCTGACTTCACCTATCTAGCCCCTGAAAGCCTGTGGAATTTGAGCCTTGGAATTTGAGATCAAGCTTGTTGCCTCCATAGCAATTTAATTTTAAAAAGGAAGGGTAGAAGAGAAGGACTGTCTCTCAGAAAATGGCTAGAAGTAGTTTTGCATGACACCAGGAGAATGGGTTGATAGATGACTTCCTGAGGTTCCTCTTAGCCTGGAAAGCTGTGACTACGTTTCCCCTCAACCTACTTACTATAAGATAGATAAAATAGGACACAAAGTTACTAGACATGCTCAAGGTCACTTAGGAAGTTTTTGGTGAAGCCAAAATTAAGAATCCCTTCCCTGGTGTCCTCATTCTGTTGCTCAGCCCACTCAGACATGCTGCTACACGGCTTGCTGATGAATAATGTGGGCTCTCAGGAACAGTTCCTTATGCAAAAGAGCCTCGGCAAGCTCTATTATGTCCTTGCAAGGGGATAGACTTTATTGTTTCCTTAATGCGTTATGGAGACAATTATAGCTCTTCCTCCCATACCAACCCTCCATCTGTGATCACTAACACACACTACAGGGTGTTTTGCTTTAGATAATGTGTGAACAAGGAACATAATTTGGGGAAATTGTTGAAGAAAGGAATCTAAGATTCAGAAAGGGCCGGGGACCAGACGAAAGTCCAAGAAACTAATGTCCTTAAAAATAATCCCTGCAGGGGCGCCTGGCTGGCTCAGTCAGTAGAGCATGTGACTCTTGATCTCGGGGTCAAGAGTTTGAGCCGCATGCTGGGTGAAGATTATTTTTAAAAAATAATAATAATAAAAAAATAGAAAAAGCCCATGCAAATTCAGTTTTCGCAATGTACTTGCAAGATCTTATTTCCTTCCCAAGGAAAATAAAATATACCCTCCAGAAAGACTTTGCTGTGATCTCTCTTTTTCTGGTTCTACCTACACTAGCCATCTGCATTGTTAGAAGGCCTCTGGCCAGGCTTTTTTCAGAATTTATAGTTGTTAATACCACAGAAGGTACCCTCTAGCTGATTTCAAACTCCTACTTCTTCCTTTCATAATCAATACCCATTGAAAAGACTAGATCCAATGAGACAACAAACTTATAAATAATAATACCTAACATCTACTGGGGACTTGCTATGTGCCAGGCCCTCTGCGAAAACCTTTACATTTAACATCTTATCCTAATTCTCTCACCACCTTTGCAAAGTAGGTTTTATGATCTCCATTTTCTTTCTTTCTTTCTTTCTTTCTTTGACAGACAGAGTTCACAAATAGGCAGAGAGAAAGAGAAATGAGCAGGCTCCCCGCTGAGCAGAGAGCCCGATGTAGGGCTCGATCCCAGGACCATGAGATCATGACCTGAACTGAAGGCAGAGGCTTAACCCACTGAACCACCCAGGCGCTCCTGATCTCCATTTTCTAAAGAAAAAATTTTTAACTGAAACTCCGAAAGAAAGCTTCAGTAACTTGGCCAAGGTCACAGAACTGAATTTGAAACCAGGTTTGTCTTTCTAGAAGTCACACACTAAACTCCTATTTACAAAAGCTTACAGCCAGGTGCCTGGGTGGATCAGTCGGTTGAGCACTGACTCTTGCTTTTGGCTCAGGTCACGATCTCACCAACTCTTAGTTTTGGCTAGGTTCATGGTCTCAGGGTCATGAGAACAAGCTCTGCATCGAGCCCGGCACTGAAGCCGGCCGTGGGCTTTGTGCTCAGAGGGGAATCTGCTTGAGATTCTGTCTCCCTCTGCCCTTTTCTGTCCTCCACCCCTGCTCTTGTGTTCCCTCTCTCTCAAATACATTAAATCTTTAATTTAAACAAGGAGTGCCTGGGTGGCTCAGTTGGTTAAGCAACTGCCTTCAGTTCACCTGGGATGGAGTCCTGCTCCATGGCAGTCTGCTTCTCCCTCTGAACTTCTCCCCACTCGTGTTCTCTCTCACTCTGTCTCTCAAATAAAGATGTAAAATATTTTTTAAAAATTTAAAAAAATAATAGCAATGAAACGTATAGCCGTTTGAGCCTAACAATCAGCCACTTGTTCCTGCAGCAGAAGTCAAGGTGGCCTTCAGCCCAGGAAATTCCATCTGTGAGGTCAATCCAATGAAGGTAGCCTGGCCCCACCATGCTCCCATCCCCCACAACAGAGCAGCTACAGGGAAAATTTGCATTGAGACATTGCATGTTTTAACCAGAAGGAAAGCTTCACTGAACAAAAATCCCATTGTCCCCATTACTAAGCCCCCTAAAAGAAGATAAGCAAATTTGAATGCTGCATTAGCTCTGGATCTATCTGGGGACCAGTAAAGCTAAAAAACTGAGTTTCCTAAACATGTACATAGTGTGAATTTGGCCACCAAAGACAGTATGCATAAAAGCACATGTCCTAAGAAGGCATTTTGCTTCATTTAGTTCTTCACTGCTATAACTACTAGGTTTATGAAAGGATGCTAATTCCAGGTTAGGAGATTTTTCCTATATTCCTTTAACTATTAACTGTATTCCATAGTTTGCTTGCCTGCATAGGGTTTTAATTTAGCACAGTGCCATATTTGGTCTCTGGATTTCTAACACTTAATTCCAATAGTACTGGTTGAAAATAAAATGGAAATGGTAAAAAAAATAACCATGATTTTTTTCCAAACACGTCATGCCCAAAGGTCTTAAAGAGATTTGCTTATTCATTACCTCCCAATACTCCTGCAGGGTGAAAATGAAATTTAATAGCAAACTTGATGAGGTTCCAGAGATTCAAATAAGTATCTGAGGGCTCACTCTGTGCTGGACTCTTTCCCAGGCTCTTTAGTTATCATAATTTTCATATATGAAGTATATATAATTAGACTTAATTTAGACACAGAAACTGAGACATAATTTCCATAGTTTATATAAGGTAATAAGTGAAGAAGTCAGAATCTGAATACAGATCCTTTGATTCCCCTCATAGAAAGACAGAATTCTTTCTACAAACTGAGAGCTATCTGGGTTTTAATGTAACTAGAATTAACTTAATCATCCTGTTATTGTGATTGCTTATTTCTTTCGCCCAACTTCTTAAGAAGTTAATGTGGAAGGATCCAACTCCAAGTCATACTGAATACTGTGATGTTGTTAAAATAACATCCCATCTCCTATGATTCTATGGGGAAAATGGGGATCAGTGCCAAATTCACTGATGGTGATGACCATGCAGTCTATTTCCTTTGGGATTTTATATTCAGAGCAGAGTGTCCTAAACATATCTTATTGGAAAAAGCAGCATCAAATGTAATTATATAATTGTTTGTAGGCCTCTTTGAAATGCATCCCTTGCCAACCCTGGGCCTTTAAAGCTATGGGTTTTTATTTAAGGGATTGTTTCTTTACCCGTTTATGGAACATCATTCTCATAGTTAGGACATTTTCTTCTCACATTTGACCAACTTAGTCAAGTAAGTCCTAGAACAAAGCAATTCCACTTTTCAGAAAAAAATCTGCTAGCCATTTTTTATTAGTTGCAGAATTTAAGTTAATCAGTTGGTATGAAGGTGATAAAAGTTGGACTGAATTATAATGGATTCGTGTTTTTTTAATGATAAAAAATAACATTAAACTTACCAGCTCCCATTTTTAAGTGTAAAATTCAGTAGTGTTGTACAACAGAGTTCCCAGGTTTTTTCATCTTGTAAAACTTAAATACCCATTAAACACAAATTCCCTCTCCCCTTCCTACAACCCTCGGCAACCACCGTTCTTTCTGTTGCTGTAATTTTGACTACTTGAGATACTTCGTGTAAGTGGAATCATACAGTATTTGTCCTTTCGTGACAGGCTTATTTCATCTAGGATGATGTCCTGGAAGTTCATCCACATTGTAGATATAACAAGTTTTTCCTTTTTTAAAGTTGCATGATATTCCGTTTTGTGTATATGCCGTGTTTTCTTTTTCCATTCATCCGCCTACACACATATAGGTTGTTCCCACCTCTTGGCTATTGTGAATAGTGCTGCATTGCACACTGGTTTGCAAACATCTCTTCAAGATCTTGCTTTGAATTTTTCTGGATGTACACCCAGAAGTGGGACTGCTGGATCATACAGTAATTCTATTTTTAAATTTGTTTCAGAACTCCCATACTCTATACCAGGCATCATTTTTATATTCCCACTACTTGTTACTTTCTTTTCTTTCGATGGTAGTCATCCTTATGGATGTGAGGTCAGATTCTGTTCTGGTTTCGATTTGTATTTCCTTGTGATTGGTGATGTTAAGCATCTTTTCATATGTTTATTGTCCTCTCACATATCTTTGGAGAATTGTCTATCTAAATCCTTTGCATAATTTTTAATCATACTATTTGGTTTTTTGTTGTTGTAGCTGTTATATAGAGTTATGGGAGTTCCTTATGCATTTTGGACATTAGTCCCTTATCAGATAATAAAGATTTGCAGATATTTTCTCCTATTTTATAGATTGTCTTTTCAGTCTGTTGATTGTTTCCTTCGATGTGCAGAAGTTTATAAGTTTGCTTTAATCACATTTGCTATTTTTGCTTTATTCCTGTGCTTGTGGTGTTATATTCCAAGAAATCATTGTCAAATCCAATGTTCTGAAGCGTTTTCCCTATGTTTTCTCCTAGTTTTCCAGTTTTAGGTCTTATATTTAGGTCTTTAATTCTTCTTGAGTTAAATTTTGTATATGTTATAGGGTAAAGGGTCCAACTTCATTCCCTTGCATGTGGATATCCAACACTATTTGTTGAATAGACTGTTCTTTCCTCATCGTTTTGTCTTGGCACTTTCATCAAAGATCCCTTTATCATATATGGGAGAGTTTATTTCTGTGTTCTCTCTTCCATTCGTCTATATTCCTGTCTTTATGCCAGTAACCCACCATCTTAATTACTGTTGCTTTATTGTATGTTTTGAACTCCTGAAGTGTGAGGCCTCCAACTTTGTTCTGTTTCAGGACTGTTTTGGCTATTTGGGGTCTGTTGAGATTCCATATGAATTTCAATACATTTTTTAAGATTTTATTTATTTATTTGACAGAAAGAGCAGCAGAGGGAGAGGGAGAAGCAGACTCCCCACTGAGCAGGGAGCCCGATGAGGAACTCCATCCCTAGACTCTATGATCATGACCCGAGCCAAAGGCAGACACTTAACCCACTGAACCACCCAGGGATCCAAGATTTTTTTTTTTTTTTCTATTTTTGCAAAAACTGTGATTGAGCTTTCGATAAAGATGGCAATGAATCTTTAAATCACTTCGGATAGTATGGGCATTTTAACAATACAATTCATGAGCATGGGATACATTTCTATATATTTGTATGTTTTATTTCTTTTAGCAGTGTTTTGTAGTTTTCAGTGCACAAGTCTTTTACCTGCTTGGTTAAATTTATTCTCAAGTACTTTAGTCTTTCGATGCTATTGTAAATTGGGATTATTAATTGCCTTTTTGGATTAGTCACTATTAGTGTACAAAAACACAATTGATTTTATGTATTTATTTTGTGTCTCACAATTCTGTTGAAATTGTTTATTAGTTTTAACAGTTAAGGGTTTTTTTGTGACATTTTAAGGTTTTCTACATGTGAGATCATACCATCTGCAAACAGAATTTTGCTTCTTCATTTCCAGTTTGGATGCTTTATTTCTTATCTAATTGTTCTGTCTAGGACTTCTAGTTCTAAGTTGACTAGAAGTAACTAGAGTGGGGATCCTTACATTGGTCCTGATCATCAAGGAAAAGCTTTTACTCTTTCATCGCTGATTATGATTTTAGCTGTGGGCTGTGTGTGTGTGTGTTTATGTGTTTTTTTCTTTTATGCCTAGTCAGTTGAGTGTTTTTATCATGAAAGTGTGTTGAATTTTGTCAAGTTTATTTTCTTTATCAACTGAGATGATGATGTGGGTTTTTTCATTCGTTCTATTAATATGGTGTATTACTTTGAATTATTTTCATATATTGAACCATGCTTGCATTCTAGGTATAAATCCATTGTTAGTCATGGTGTATAAACCTTTTAATAAACTGTTGAATTCAATCTGCTAGTATTTTGTGGAGGAGTTTTGCATCAGTATTCATCAGGGACATTGGATTTACTTTTAAAACTGTTAGTGAATAACTTCAGAGGCATGCCTTATGTTTTAAACATACAAAATGGTTTAAGCACTCTGAAGCTTTGTTCTGTGTATAATGTCATATTCAAAAAGTAGGCTGGAAAATATGCTAATGAGAATTCAGAATGGCATACAACTAGAAACATCTTAAAACATCTCCTTTTGTGTCAAGAAAGGTTCATTCTCCACTCCCAAAGAAGCCAAATGCAGGTTTGGGAAAGGAAAATGTCTTCTCTCTGAGTAACATTCTCAGTTTGTGTGGTTTGTTTGTTTGTTAAAAGAGGAGTGTGTATGTCAAACCGAAATTTGAGTATTGCAATCTAATTACCTCATCATATATTTTAAACCAAAATGGAAGCATTACTCATGAAAATATCCGAAGTATAGCCCCACAAAAGATATTTTTCAATGGCAACATATGGTTTTAGGAGTCTCACACAACTTCAATGCATACTTACTTTTTGCTGTTTCCTTAATTCAGTCAAAACATAAATATTAGTTGAAATTCCATCTCAGAGTTATGAGAAGTAGATTTATTTTTTTAGTGTTCTATTTTTAATTAAAATTAAGCAATAACATGTGGCAGATATCTTCTTAATGGGAAATTTACTGTGGCCATTGTATGTGTTTTAGGATTATAAATGGAAACAAAAAGAGTGGAATAAATTTGTGGAGGCAGTAATAGTTGGAAAATTATTATTATGTACTTATTTTATGGAATTTCCTGATAAAAGTCAGTCGAGTAGTTTTATAATTTTGAAAAGTTTTATGCATATATGGTGTGGTAAAGTATGGTAAAGTAACCAGATTAAGTATATTTACCTTATATTTTTATATTTATTATATATTTATATTTTATATATTTATTATATATATTAGGTATTTTTACCTATATATATGTTTACCTATAATTAGGTATATTTACCATATACAGTAAAGTAACCAGATTAAGTGGAGGAGAATGCCAGTGTGTTTCCTCCCCACAAAGAATAGCAAGTATCCAGCATCAGCATGCAACATATTCATTTCCTTCTTCCTCCAACTGCCAAATCTAGATGGGTGATTTTTTTTTTAAATACCATCTTGTTTGACCAGTAAACAGTAAACAAACAGGTTTGCATGTTTTATATAACAACAACAGAAATGTAGGACTTTTCTTTCTTTCTACTAAAATATAATAAATATAGAACTTTTAGGTCTGGCTAGTTGTCTTAGCTTGCTTCTTGGTCAGTCACAAGGATGACTATGTTTTGCATAGTACAAAGTAATAGCAGCAAATATGAATTGAAAGCTTGCTATGTGTTGGATACTAGATTTCAGGTGCATTATATGCTCTGTTTTATCGAACCCTTACAGTAGTTTTATGAGGGTGAAGAAAACACTAGTTACTGAAGATCCTTTAGTACTCAAAGCTAAAGTTCATTCCAGAAAGAGAAATGAAAAGAAACATATAGCTCTACTTTTCATAGTTTAGCAAGCGACAGGCCTAGTTTTGAGAAAGCAAGATAGACCATGAATCCACGGTGGCTTCTCTGCGCAGACCCCCCAACAGTGGCTTTTTAAACATGATTGGAATCCAGGGAACTAGAACCGTTAACTGCTAATACTGTCTTTATAAACAGATGAGCAATACATATTTGACCTCAAAAGACCTTATTAAAACCAACAGACAATGACTATAAATGCCCCAGTTTTCCTTCATTTACTTGTTCTCTAATAACCACTATTCAGCTAAAACTAATATGTATGAGAGATATAATAAGAGGAGAATAGAGATGCCTGGGTGGTTTAGTCAGCTGAGTGAGTGTCTGACTCTTGATTTCAGCTCAGGTCATGAGCCTCACGTCAGGTTCTCACACTGGGCATGGAGCCTGCTTAAGATTTTCTCTCTGTCCCTCTCCCTCTGCCCCTCAGTCGGGAGTTGGGGGGAGGGAGGGGAGGATGACAATACATATTTAACTTTAACACTATTTAACTTTTGTGAGCCTTATATAGATTCCTTTAATTCTCTTAAGGATCAACTCTATCTTATATAGTTGAAGAAGCTGAGGCTTTAAGATAATAAAGAACCCAAAAGAACATATCCCCAAAAAAGAACATATCCAATATATCCATGCTTTATAGCTACTAAGTGGCCATTGAGACTCCCATAAGATTGTTGAAATTAAACATGTGTAAGTATGTTTGTGTTTTTCATTAAAATCAAAATCAGTGATAATTGGAGGATAAAATCCTTTGACTGTTTTATTCAGTCAAGATTAGCTATGATTGCTGGAATATAAGAAAAACTGATATTTTCTCTCTGTAGTTGTATTAAACTAATTTTTTGCATAAGAATAACTGAGCTAGAAAAGCACTGGCTGAATATGTCTACAGAATTTATAATCCTGTATATTGGAATCTGGAAAAAGAACTGCTGAAAAGAAATAAAAAGTTATTCTTTAAATATAAATAACTAGGGGTGCCTGTGTGGCTCAGTTGGTTAAGCATCTGCCTTCAGCTCAGATCATGATCCCCGACTCCTGGGATTGAGTCCTGCCTCGGGCTCCCTTCTCCATGGGTAGCCTGCTTCTCCCTTTTCACTGCTTGTGCTCTCTTGTGCTCTCTCCCCCTTTCTCTCTCTCTCTCTCAAATAAATAAATAATATCTTTTTAAAAAATAATAAAAATATAAAGAACTAAGAATTAACTTTGAGTCTCTTATAAACTGTTTCATGTTTTGCTTTTGATCTTTTGACTCCTTGGAGCCTTCCATTTTTTTTTTTTTTTAAAGATTTCATTTATTTATTTGACAGAGAGATCACAAGCAGATGGAGAGGCAGGCAGAGAGGGAGATAGAGGGAAGCAGGCTCCCCGCTGAGCAGAGAGCCCGATTCGGGACTCGATCCCAGGACCCCAAGATCATGACCTGAGCCGAAGGCAGCGGCCCAACCCACTGAGCCACACAGGCGCCCCAGCCTTCCATTTTTTTAAAGTCAACCTTGTTTTTAAAGAAATGACATCTGTTTTTCTGAGCGTCCCTATTATGTGTGTGCATTTGATGATTTTACCCAATTAAATTGCAAGAGTGGTAACTATTTTTAAGTGTAGTAAGTGGAATATAGAAAATATACTGTAATTTAAAAGTTTGTGTAGTTACTTTGAACATTCTGTTAATAGATTTGTGATTATGCCTTTTTTAGTAGACAAAAGGAAGTCTATAATATAGAAAGCATAAGAAAAAAACATAACATCTGTCCTATTCTAATTTTCAGGCACATCTCCAGTCTTTGATTTGGCTGAAGTAACATACCGCAGAGCTGTGGGCATGCCTGGAATTGAGAGAAGCAGTTAAAAGACTCCCAATTGCTTCCTGCCTTTTGAAAACTCCTGAAAATCATCTCTTCGGACTCCGGAATTTTACACATCTCTACTAGGACTTTGCTTGAATGTTTACATTTTCTGCTTGCTGTCCTACATACCACACTATCTAGCGTTCACCTTTTGTTAAAACATAGGGGTGTCGGGAGCTTACTTGGCAAGCCAGCATGGCTAGGATGAGCTTTGTTTTAGTAGCTTGCCAGTGGGTGCTGGGCTTGCTAATGACTTCATTAACTGGGTCCTCCCTACAAAATAATGAGTGTCCACAACTTTGCGTATGTGAAATTAGGCCCTGGTTCACCCCGCAGTCAACATATAGAGAAGCTACAACTGTTGATTGCAATGATCTCCGCTTAACAAGGATTCCCAGCAACCTTTCTAGTGATACCCAAGTGCTTCTCTTACAGAGCAATAACATCGCAAAGACCGTGGATGAGCTCCAGCAGCTTTTCAACTTGACTGAGCTAGATTTCTCCCAAAACAACTTTACAAATATTAAGGAGGTAGGGCTGACAAACCTAACCCAGCTCACTACTCTACATCTGGAGGAAAATCAGATTACAGAAATGACTGATTACTGTCTGCAAGACCTCAGCAACCTTCAAGAACTCTATATCAACCATAACCAGATTAGCACTATTTCTGCTAATGCTTTTTCAGGCTTAAAAAATCTTTTAAGGCTTCACTTGAATTCTAACAAATTGAAAATTATCGATAGCCGCTGGTTTGATTCAACACCCAACCTGGAAATACTCATGATTGGGGAAAACCCCGTGATTGGAATTCTAGATATGAACTTTAAACCCCTCTCAAATTTGAGAAGCCTGGTTTTGGCAGGAATGTATCTCACTGATATTCCTGGAAATGCCTTGGTGGGCTTGGATAGCCTTGAAAGCCTGTCTTTTTATGATAACAAACTGGTCAAGGTTCCTCAGCTTGCTCTGCAAAAAGTTCCAAATTTAAAATTCTTAGACCTCAACAAAAACCCCATTCACAAAATCCAAGAAGGGGATTTCAAAAATATGCTTCGACTGAAAGAACTGGGAATCAACAACATGGGGGAACTTGTTTCTGTGGATCGCTATGCCCTTGATAACTTGCCTGAACTCACCAAGTTAGAAGCTACCAATAACCCCAAATTATCTTATATCCACCGCTTGGCTTTTCGAAGTGTTCCTGCCCTAGAAAGCTTGATGTTGAACAACAATGCCTTGAATGCTGTTTACCAAAAGACAGTAGAATCCCTTCCCAATCTTCGTGAGATTAGTATCCACAGCAATCCTCTGAGGTGTGATTGTGTCATCCACTGGATTAATTCCAACAAGACCAATATCCGATTCATGGAGCCGTTGTCCATGTTCTGTGCCATGCCACCTGAATACAGAGGGCAGCAGGTAAAGGAAGTTTTAATCCAGGATTCAAGTGAACAGTGCCTCCCAATGATATCTCATGACACATTCCCAAATCATTTAAACATGGATATTGGCACAACAGTTTTCCTAGACTGTCGGGCCATGGCTGAGCCAGAACCTGAAATTTACTGGGTCACTCCTCTTGGAAATAAGATAACTGTGGATACACTTTCAGATAAATACAAGCTAAGTAGTGAAGGTACTTTAGAAATATCTAACATACAAATTGAAGACTCAGGAAGATACACTTGTGTTGCCCAGAATGTGGAAGGGGCCGACACACGTGTGGTAACAATTAAGGTTAATGGAACCCTTCTGGATGGTACCCAGGTGCTGAAAATATATGTCAAGCAGACAGAATCTCATTCCATTTTAGTGTCCTGGAAAGTTAATTCCAATGTCATGACATCAAACTTAAAATGGTCTTCTGCCACCATGAAGATTGACAATCCTCACATAACATACACCGCCAGAGTCCCAGTAGATGTTCATGAGTACAACCTAACACATCTGCAGCCTTCCACAGATTATGAAGTATGTCTCACAGTGTCCAATATTCATCAGCAGACTCAAAAGTCGTGTGTTAATGTCACAACTAAAAATGCCGCCTTTGCACTGGACATTTCTGACCAAGAAACCAGTACGGCCCTTGCTGCAGTAATGGGGTCCATGTTTGCCGTCATTAGCCTTGCATCAATTGCTGTGTACATTGCCAAAAGGTTTAAGAGGAAAAACTACCACCATTCATTAAAAAAGTATATGCAAAAAACTTCTTCAATCCCACTAAATGAGCTGTACCCACCACTCATTAACCTCTGGGAAGGTGACAGTGAGAAAGACAAAGATGGTTCTGCAGACACCAAGCCAACCCAGGTTGACACATCCAGAAGCTATTACATGTGGTAATTCAGTGGACATTTTGCTTCTGGTAGTAAGGAGCACAAAGACGTTTTTGCTTTATTCTGCAAAAGTAACAAGTTGAAGACTTTTGTATTTTGACTTTGCTAGTTTGTGGCAGAGTGGAGAGGACGGGTGGATATTTCAAATTTTTTTAGTATAGCGTATCGCAAGGGTTTGACACGGCTGGCGGCATCTCTAGGCTTCCAGTTTGTGTTTGGTTTTTATTCTTATCATTATTATGATTATGATTATTATTATAATATTATTATTATTATTATTTTGTTTTAATTGTTGTGCTAAACTCAATAATGCTGTTCTAACTACAATGCTCAATAAAATGATTAATGACAGGTTGGGGTTCCCCTGTGCTTTTACCAATAGCATGACCCCTTCTTCTGAAGCCATCAGTAGAAAGTACCATGTCCTCCAAAAAGCTAACACACAGTGTGAAGCAGCATTGAACCTTTTGTAGCAATCTGGTCTACAGACTTTTAACTCAAGAAGCCAAGGCTAGACTTGTTACCTTCGTTGAATGATGTTAGTTGACTGTACTGTAATGTTGTATCAACTGAATTGAATGTTTGCCTTTGAACAATGATTTCTTTTTTTGTAATAGTTAAAGAGGCTTAGAATAAGCTAACAGGCAATAGAAATATGTATATCAGATTTTTTAATGTAACAAACTACATGTTAATTGTTACCTTATTCTTTTTATCTTTAGTAGACACTTTTAAAAGAAAAGACAATTTTGTTGTGTTTAACTCACCAACATGTGGTGTATAATGAAGACAGAACTATAATAAATTAGTTTTGTTCTGATTTTTTAGAACACTTGCAATAATGTATCATTTATAGTTCTTGCTAGTTGCAGTGGTGATATATTTCACATCCCTTAAACAACCACCAAAATAAATCAAGTATAGCTTGATGCTTTTAAAACTAGGCCCCCAAAACTTTTGAATTCTTTTCTAAGGGAAGAAATATCTATTTTTGTGAACATATTTTAAAGGATTTCTATATTTTAAATATTACTGATGCGACCTAATGGAGGGAAACATCCTTATGAACAAAAAGGCCTATTACTGTATCCCAAGCATCACTAAATGTGGTTAAAAAATAGAAACAGACACATTGATAAAGAGATAGATATGTCACATTCCTTTTCTGTAAGGGTTTTGTTAAAATTCTGATTTTTTTTATTGTATCCCCACTCTCCATCAAACTCTAAAACATACAGTTAGGCAGTAGTATTCCACAATATATTACGTTATTCCTTTTTAAATGGCATTCTATTTGCTTAGACTCTTATTAGCCCATATATCCATGTGAAGATATCTGCTGAGACAAGTAAATGGTTAATAGAAAACAGAACAACTTCTGTACATTTGGCATTTTTCAGCCAAAAAATATAAAGACCCAGTTTGGCAGAACTAAGTGCTTACTGGAAAATGCATGTGTGAAATTTTGGACAGAAAAAAAAAAAAAAAGATTTGGGTAGAAGGTCAGTTCCACAAAGTATGTGTATTGGGGGAGGTGGAGAGAGATGAAGATATACTTAGAGGAAAAAGGAAGCATTTGAAAATGCATATTAATAATACAGAGAAATAAAGAAAAGCTGTTCCAGATGGCACCTGCCACCAGGGATGCGCAGGCATACCAGGAACGATAAGATTGTAAAAAGGGACTGCGCTAGCAGGTGGCAGCTGAGCAAAAGGAAGAAGGGAGCAGAAAGAACACGCAGGTGAGGCAAGCAGAAAGGATTTCTTTCTTTGTAAAATTCCTTGTTTCATGAATCATTTAGAGAAAAATACCGTTTTTCCCATTTGTAAAGGGGATTTTTTTTTCATATGCTGAAGCAAATGAGCCTCAGCAAAAAAACAAGTATTTGAGCTAGAAGCATCTCTTCCCACATCCCTCATTTCTTGAGAAAAACCTGCACCCAGAGAAGAATGGTAACTTGCCCTGGTTAGACTCTTCTGCCCATTGAGAACTCTGCACTCCCATCTATAGCTCTGGGTCCTGCAGTCTTCTGGACTCCCATACAGAGCTCATCGATCACAGTCCTCAGCAACCGCTAGCATTCTTGCTTCAAAAACGCTCTGTCTCCTCAAGTTCTCATTTACTCAGGACAAAATTCAGCACCAGGGCAGAACCGGAGGGTCAGAAAAGCTTCTACATTGTTATTACCAAGTACATGTAGGAAACAGAATTGATGTTGCTTTGGATACAACCTTGGAGAAGTTTCCTGTTGGGTGATTCTTGTCTTCAAATATCTCCAGAGTAGGACACCATCTAGCAAACTCTTGGTAATTATGCAAACAATGAAAGGGGAGAGACACTGAAACATCAGGCTTAGAGCAGGGAGGAAAGAGGAGGCATTGTTTATCCTATAAAGCAATGATCTGGACCTGGCACATTATCATCACTCAAATATTAGTGGAATAAGTGAAGGAAAACAACCACTTCTCAATTCTGGATATAGATTCCAGTCAGGAACTCTGTCAGTGTCTTTGTCAATGAACTTTTGCTAGGCCAGTTCGGGAGAAACAATCCCTTTAAACTTTTACTCCTCCAATAAAATATTTTGAGCTTATTTTTCCTTGTCTGTGCTAATTGGGTTGGTTTTCAGTTGACAGAAAGCAAAATGGCATGGTACTTTTTTCCCTAGACAAGTATTTCTTCATGTGTGCTTAATTCAATTTGATAAGTTAGACAGTCAGTGAAATTAGGCATCAAAGTAGTTCCTGACTGATAATGGAGGTTATATCCCCTTTACCAGTGAAGTGACAATTACAGGACATTTTCTAATTTCATATTTTCCCTTTTGCTTCCTGCTGCCCTCAGGACATAAAATGTATCTCAACCTGATTTTACACGGTCATTTTTTGAGATAATACTTAAAACAGGCATTCTCAAATTGGCCTCTTTAATTAATGATAAATTGAACTGATGCCATGAATATAAAAACATGCAATGTTTGAATATCAATTTTTCTAATTTGGCTGTGGGTTTAGTTTAGCAAAAAGGAATCATCTCCATTCTTTAGCAAACAAACACTACCAAAGTCCATTATTTTCTAGCATGTGGTTTTCTACTCATTCATTCATGTATTCATTCATTCGTTTGCTGAAAACACAATCAACTCTACCTGTTGTTTGCTTTTCACCTCTGCTTTCATCTTCCAAAGCATTTTCTTTTCTTCATTCCTGTTTTTATAATGGTGGAAGAAAAATACTTTGTATCTCTAGCACTTTGCCAGCAAAACTTTCTGCCTCACTAGTCACTGAAAAGGGGAATTTTAACTACTTCTGATGCATTCTAACTACAACTGGAAGTGCTTTCTTCACCTCCATCCTTTCACTTTTATCCTGGTTGCAGGTAGACTTCATTATTATTATTATTATTATTTATTCATAAGGGGTTACTGGAGGGAAAATATTTCTTTAAAGATGAGTTTTAGGGGTGCCTGGGTGGCTCAGTGGGTTAAAGCCTCTGCCTTCGGCTCAGATCATGATCCCAGGGTCCTGGAATCGAGCCCCGCATCGGGCTCTCTGCTCAGCAGGGAGCCTGCTTCCTCCTCTCTCTGCCTGCCTCTCCACGTGTGATCTCTGTCTGTCAAATAAATAAATAAAACGTTAAAAAAAAAAAAAAAAAAGATGAGTTTTAGAATCACCTTCTAGAGCTGTAGAATTATCTTGACCTAAAACCTCTGTAGGACTCAGTGGGCATGCTTTCTCTGCCTTCCCCACCTGCCCCCACATGCACTGAGATCGGCTCCTTTCTGAACTCTTAAGTCAGAAACTGGGGGCCTAGGATAAAAATAAGGAGATGACAATGGAACTCGTTGTTTCTGTACTTGGTTTGGCATTGTCCAGCACATGTTAACAGAACGAAATGGTTGTTTTGTTTTGTTTTGTTTGTATTGTAGGATTCCTCAGAGACTTGATGGTACTAACATAAAGTCAACAGCATTGCCCACAGCCATTCACCATTGGTGTGTCTCAGTACTATTCCATCCTACAGATCCTGAGAAGTTGAGGATTTGATTTGATCCCCAAAACAATTCTGGTGAACTGGGTATTATTCTTTACAATTTACAGATAAGATAACTAAAGTCCCTAGGAAGAGTCATTTGCCTGACACCATAAAGCTCTGTAAGTGGGTGACCATTAAGGGGCCTTCACTTTGAGCTTCCTCTTCCTCTGTCCAGGTCCCTCCTAAAGTGGAGAAACCTGTGAGAGCATCTGTGAGAGGGCAGAGGCTGGAGGTCACAGGGCATGTGGATAAGGCAGAAAAAATAACGCCAAGGAGAGCTAAGGGGCGATGACATTGGAAGCTTTCTTTATGTCTTAAAATGCACTTCTCTTCTCCCTGTTAAGAAGCTTTCTTTGCTGGAGATCTGTGGGCTACACATCAAAACTGTTTACATCAGGCTAAACTTTAATTCTAATCTTCAATTCCCTCTGTATTTTCCTCTCTGTTACCTGCTCAGAAAATGGAAGTTTTAAAGATTCTGTGGAAGAGATTCCAATCTCATTCTTTCCTCAGCAGTAAAACAGAGAAGGCGAATGTAAAATCACTAACAAACTCGGTGTTTAGCTCAAAAGCTAATGTGAGGACGCTGAAAAACAATCTGAGGGGTTTGAAGTGGCGGGGGGGTGGGAGGTTGGGGTACCAGGTGGTGGGTATTATAGAGGGCACAGCTTGCATGGAGCACTGGGTGTGGTGAAAAAATAATGAATAATGTTTTTCTGAAAATAAATAAATTGGAAAAAAAAAAGAAAAAAAAAAGCTAATGTGAGGAAATGTGAAGTTCATGTAATAGGGTGGTTGTAAGGGTGCTATCTGACATACCTGGAAACAAAAGGCTTTGGTACAGTCACCAAGTTTGTGGAGTTTGTGGAACATTTATACTCAGGAAAATGTTACCTCAAATAAGTCCATCTGGAAGCCATAGGACATTAAAAAGTTGTCTTTTTTTCTTTCCTAATAAATGCAATAGCTTCCCCAACATATCCCATTGTCAGTTACATTCTACTTTTTATGAAGCAAAACCAGTCTCCCGCACCTCACCGAAGTAGCTCCAGGCACAATGTGGCTCAGACATCACCACTGTTCTCCTTTCCTCCTTGGCCTCCCTCTTTGTCCATGGGATTAAATGACAAGTAAATTTTAGCCTGGGCCCTGACAGAATGGTTGTGAATTCCTAATAAGGGGGCTGTCCTGAATTAAGTGGTATTTTAATGCATCAGTCTTCTTATTAGCCTGTCTCACTAATATAATAAACAGAAAACGGGGTAGTCATGGGGGAAGGAAAACAAACCATTTACCATAATGACTTCTGAAGGAATACGGAGGGAAAAGCACTGTATATAGCTCTCCCCTAGGAGCCTCACATAGATCATTTACATTTAATCCTCTTGATTGCCCCCAGGAGGTGAATCTTATTGTCCCTACATTAGAGAATGATAAAAACGGGTACTCAGCCTCAGAGATGGAAGTAACTTACCTGAAACCAGCTAGTATGTGGCAGAATTTTAACCTGATGTCTACATGACTAAAACTTAGAGTTGTTCACTTATAAAATGGTCTGCAAGCTAAATGTGGATCAGGCGTGTAGAACACATACCCCAAAAGTCAGTTTGTCCCTTGAGACAGAAGGGAGAAAAAGAAGCACAGAGAGGGATGCCTGCAGTGAGGCATCTGAGTTACAAGGGTCTAATGTAAGGCCTAAACCTGAGATTAATACATGGAAATAACAGCAAGCCAAAAAGAGGGAAAAACAGAGGACAATTTTTCAAAGTTTG
Source organism: Neogale vison (assembly GCF_020171115.1). NCBI lineage: Eukaryota > Metazoa > Chordata > Mammalia > Carnivora > Mustelidae > Neogale > Neogale vison. Next base: position 178,500,258 of record NC_058096.1, on the reverse strand, counting down.
TGACGACATCTGCATACAAACCAATGGAAGAGAGTGAAGCTGCAGAAGAAAAAAATGTTTAAAAATGGTGGGGTGGGGGGGGTGGAGTCTGAGTAGATCATGTATTGCTCCACATGAAACACGAGGCATATTCCAGATGTCCTAAGCACTTGACCTGTATTATTTCATGTAAACCTTAATAACTTTATGAGTAGGTAGTGTGGAGGCCAAGAAAAACAAGGCTGTACCCACCTTGAGTCTAGCCCTAACAGAAGTACAGCCATCTTGACAAAGCAAAAGCTGGCGCCTTGCACCCCTTCTCCACCCACTCCCCTCCGCTTGGTAGTAGATGTGAACAAATAGTTACCTTGTAAAAAATCACAACCCTGCAAGACAGGAGTCTCTCTCGGTTTACAAATGTCCCAGTGCTAAATCTCACTGACACTGATGCTTGATAGGAGGAATGTGATATTCCACCAGGAAACTCCAAACTGTCTTCATGCTAGTGCCTCATTAGAGGGAAAAATGGCCTTGGCTTGATAGTAACCAGGACTTCAATATCCTGACAGTCTTCTTTACCCTGATATTCCTTGTGAATATCCCCTTTGTTCTCACCCACCGCAGAGCCCACCCCTACTCTGCCTTTAAAAGCTCTGACTGCAGTCTGGTTCAGGGTCCAGGTCCCAACTCCGCTGCATCAGGTACACTTGGGCCCAAGCTTAAGCTTGTCAAATAAACCCTCGTGTGATTGCATCAGTGCTTGGCTCCTGGGTGGTCTCTCAGGCCGGAAAACTTGGGCACAACAGGTAGATCTTCGTTTTTCACATGGAGAAGCTGAGTTTCAGTTCACCAGTCATTACGGATGAAACCTTGGCTGTCGGATTCTAAGACCAAGATTAATCAACCCCTAAACTCTTTTTTAGCGGAAGAGGCTCTCAGAGGGCCGGGCTGGCCTTCTCATTTGCTTGATCCGTTTAGTTCTTTCCCGAGAGTGGGAAGCAAGGACAAGAGTAGGTTTCCTGACCTGTCTAGGATCTTTCATGGGCCTTTCCACAAAACGTTTGTTAACATGGAATTAATGCAATAGGCGTAAGTAAGAGGTAAAATGCTGCCTTGTTGTTTTTCTTTTGTAATCCTTAGTCACACGTTTTAATAACATCTCTGATCTATATTTTAAAGCTATTCCACATTATTCACGGCAAAGATTTGTTCTGATTTCTTATCTAATCTAATCTTAATTTTCCTGCCAATCATTCCAGAGTATGGGGTGCAGGGAGGATACAATTCCCAGAGAACTGTTAAAGCAGAAAGTTTTATACCTAATCTCGTATCTTTGTGATCTCAATAGCCCTTAATTAAAAAAATATATTATTCTCTATCTTCTAAGAAGCAAACTGGTTTAAGTATCTTCCATTCTGCTGAAGAAACTGAAAAGAAGGAGACTATGACTTTTAACTAAAGTGTATGATTCCATATAATTTTCTTTCTTGTTACACACTTAAAAGAATGCTTGATGTCACCTAATGTTATTCTAACTGGTGTAGGTGTGGCTCCCCCCCCAACATCAGAAGACAGTTCCTATCTGCCATTCATTTTGAAATGCTATTTTTTTTTCTTCTGATTATAACAGCAATACATATTTACTATAGAGAATCTGGAGAAAAATATGTATTAAGAAAAATAGCACATAATTCCACAATTCCAAAAAAAAACAAGTGAGATTTTGGTATATCTTCTTCTAGTCTTTTATCTCTCTGTGCATATAGTTATTATATATGTATATATACATGTAGTTATAAAAATATATGTCTTTATGTATACAGAATTAGAATCGTGATATATATAGTTTTATATAGAGGTTTTTTTTCTGTCACGCACAAAAAATAACCATTTTTCCATATTATTAAAAATTCTTGGAAAGCACAATGTTAAAGTCTGTATAATCATCTACTTACATAGATATCCAGTATTGAATAATTCTTTCTTTTCAGGGACATTTTACCTTTTCTATGTCAAGGACTAGGGGCATGAAAATGAGCCTACTGTGCTTATGCTCTCAGAGCACAGAGGAAGACAGACAACTACGTAAACGACCACCCAGGATGTGAAGCATCACCAAAAGGATGAAATGGTGGCGCGAAACCACAAGGAAGAAGAATCGGGGTCAGGCTGAGAACTCAAACTTCAAATCTCACAATTTAAGCTCAGGATTAAAAGATGAAGTGAGTGTTGACCAAGTGAACATCCAGAGGGAGGGCATCTTGGGCAGAGGGGGCAAATACCCCTGATCACAGAGCTTTGGAGGACATGGAAGAAATCTTCCCAGAGAAACTGGAGATTCTGGAGACATTTCTGTGACAGGGAAGAGGCTACCAAAAATACAGAGTAACTACATAGGAAGCTGACACAGAAGAGAAGATAGAGCATGGTTTTGTGCAAAGACAGGAGGGAGAGGCTGAGTCATTCAAGGAGGCTAGGGGTCCCAGAACACTTGGCTCCCAATTTTTATTTATTTATTTATTTATTTATTTATTTGCCTTTCAATGTAATCTCTGGGGAAGTACCACCCTGGTGAGAAAAACGAAGCTTGTGAGCTTATGAGAGCCATTTGATAAACCTCCCAAGCCCTGGGGCCTCTGTGTGGAATCTCAGCTGTGGTAATATGTAAAACTTGAGTTGTAAACAGAAGAGAGATTGCCCAAATTGCTTACATCTACCCCAGGCAGGGAGCTGCAGTCAGTATAGGTTTCCTTTGGTATCTGTAGTGTCCAAAAAATAAGAAGTGCATGGTTAGAAAATGGAAACTGGTGATAATGTGGGGTTTTAAAGCACAAATTAATCCTCTGTTTCACTTGCTCCTTGCTTACTAAAAACAAATATTTCTGGTTCACTTACTTGGAAAAAAAAAAATCTGACTTTTTTAGTAGTATAACAAGATCTTGCATTGGGAACAGCAATAAAGGAAGAGCCATACTTTGATGCATCTACTCCCAAACTCACACACTGTGCCCTCTTTGTCCCCAAAAGTAAAATAGGTCAAAGACATGGTAGTATAACCTAATACAAAGTGCTTCTTAGAGTAGAATCTATTCCTACAGGATTTCTTTTGGATTCTCAATTTGATTAATTCCTGAGAATAGAAATCCATGGTAGCAAGAAGAAACTAGTACAAAAGTGTCTTTCCCCTAATTCTGCTTTTAACATACAAGAATATATTGGTGCCATTTTTATCTTTGGGAGATTTGTCCAAGCCTGTTTTCAGAATCCATCAGTCCACCCTGTGAAGTATTGGTCTCTCTCTGTACAAAGATTCAAATAACCACTCTACAGATATCTGCATTCTATTCCATTTCCCCAGATAGACAATGTAAATTACAGTTAGCTTCCCACTAGGAACATAAATTGAGACAAGTCGTTTTGTAGACAATGAAAAACACTGGACCATCCAAAAGTCAATAGAGCTTTATTGAATGAATGAAGTCATTCATAACTTTGACTTTGGAGTGAATAACAAGTTTTTGCTAGAAGCAGATTCATCTTTCTAGTTAGATTTTGTTTTGTCTAGTAATAGATTTTTAGACTGCTGCAGAAAGCAAGCTGGCATCGGGTTGATTTGGGAAACAGATAGCATCTCTTTCCTTTTTTTTTTTTTTTCCTTCTGTATTGAGACCTGGGAAATTTTCCCCTAACTTCAGTCCAAGTTTATGGAAATTGTGTAACCCAGGACATCTGGTGGGGCTGAGCCACTCCTGATGATCCACAAGTGTTGTGTTGGGATTTGTGTTTGGCACCCAAGGTGCTATTCTGAACACACGACACAACAGTTCACATTTTCTGGACATCTAACAATTTTCAGTAGGTATGGTAGCCTCAAATACTCCCTATGCAGATGAATGCATATTCTTTATAATTTAGTGAAATACACTTTCTCAATCCCCAAACTCTGACAGCTTTATTCACAACAGCACAACCACCCTTTTCATTTTGTTTTCCCCCAGAAAAACTTTGCACTTTAAAGACTAGCAGGGATTCATAAACAATCTCCCACACATTCCATAACTGCCAATGACGCCATTGGGGAGGAGTTTTGGGAAGAGTAATGATACTAAGGGAGGAATTGGGGGAAAGGCCCTGTAGCCACTGCAGAAATGATAGACACTAGGAACAGAAAACTTTGTAGAGGCAGAGTGCGGACAGACACCTCCCTCTCTCCCTCCCTCCCTCCCTAAAAGCTTGCAACCATGGCAGGAATGGAGAAAGGACAAATTAAAGTTGCCTGAAAGAAGAGCCTTTTAAACTGATCTTTCCCCTCTCCATTTCTCATTTTCTCAAAACAAAACTGTCTAATGCTCCTGCAATAACTTCTAACCCCTCTCTCATTTGGATACCATCCTTCACAGGCAAAGTGTACTCTGGGGAGTGGGGAGAACTTCCAGTCAGACCTGGAAGAGTGGAGGAAGTTTCCTAATTTTTACATTTCATTTAAGTTGCACCAGCCAGTTCCCCAGGAAATATGAAAAGGAAAATCCAGAGCAAAAGTTCTCCCCATGAATTCTATAAAAATGCACATGGTTGGCTTGAGCATCCCTTGGCTATTCCTCTCAGAGATTAGAGAATGAATGATAGGGTCTAGAAGAGCCCGCAGTCTTGGATTCTTCCTCTTATAAAAAGCATTAAGCTGCTGATCTTTCTAACTCACTAGCTTCAATTTTCACATTCCTGCTTCTTGCTATCAGCACTGCGCCACACTATACTGCTTTTCAGATCCTTGGTCAAACCTTCCCACCTTCACATAGGATAGCCTCTCCCTGCCTTAAATACCTCCTCCTCTTTCCTTACTTATTCTTCCCTCTCTCCTTGCAGCTTCTTTAGACAAGCCTTCCCCAAACCCTCAGGATAAATTAGTTCAGCCTGTTATGCCTTCTCTCATTGGCCTGTTTTCCCTTCTCAGCAATCATGAAGGCTGTTGGCCTCACGTACCACCAGAAAATAAATACAGGGGGAGCAATCACATTGCCCTTATTCACTAGTGAACCTCCAGCATCTTCGTGGCTGTTTTCTCCTCTCCTCCCCAACCAAATAATGAGTAAATATATGTCCAACTTCTGTGTCAAGAACTGAGCACTTAGGCACGTGGTCTTCTTTCTCTGTGTGTCTGTGTCCCAATTTTGTCTTTTTATATGGATAGCAGTCATAATTGATTAGGGCTTACCCAAAGGACCTCACTTGAACTTAATTACCTCTTTAGAGACCCCGTCTCCAAATCCAGACTCATTCTAAAGTATACTGGGGGGTTAGGTTCCACTATATGATTTTGGGAGGTATACAATTCAGCCCCCAACAGTCCTGCATGGATGGGAGGCTTGCTTAGATGGGTACATACAATTAGCCAGCTGTCACTATGAACTCTTTCTTCCCAATGACATATAAAGGGAGTTTTGCTTTCCTCTTTCATCAAATGGGTGCCTCTGACCTGGTGGCATCTCATGGAGGCTTAGTGAGAAATGAATGTTCGAGGAACAGAGACGATTTAGCTTTAACACCTTTCTCTTATAGTTGGAGAAACTGAAAAAGATATCAACCTGGCCAAGATCTCCCAACCAGTAAGTGGAAAAACTGAAACTGAATTTCAGAAATAGGAAAACCAAGATGTGCCCCCAAATCTTCCTACCTTGCATTATCAGGATAATTGCTTCAGGTTTATTTCATTTAGTCTGTCAAGGATGAATAATCTGCAGTGATATATAGTCCTGGTTATGAAAATCTTACTTTTGGCTCCTATAATATATGTGGAAAGTTCCTTTCTGTTTTTACCTCAACATCTTGTGCAAATCAGTGTGCTAAGCATAACCATAGGCAGCACCTCCCTAAGGCCATTTCTATTCTTCTTAAAAAGAGACATTTATTCAAAATACAGGGGGTATTTTAATTTTGTTCTGCCATCTTGGGAAGGAAAAAGATGGCAAGACAGAAATAATCCATCATAATCTTTTCAAATACCAAAGCCCTCTGCTTCCCATGCAGTGGTTTTTACCCTGGGCCATGACTGTAAATGATAGCTGTCACAGAGAAAATAACTATTAATCCAAAAAGATTCAGCTCTCTCATACTGAATCCCCAAAACCAACTTAAATTCATGAATCATAAATTGTATCTGACGTGTCACCAAATCCTCCCAGGCTCAAAGCTCAAAGGCTCTCAGAATCTCACTATACACACTTCCTGAGGAATTTCAATTTAGGCTGAAGTGAGATCTTTGTTGGAGTGATACAGGTAATAGCCACAAAAAGTTCCTTTCATTCCATAAGATCCTTTCCCTGAATACATATTGAGCATGTACTATATGCTGGACATGATCACAGGAAGGGTGTGTTTATTAGTTAGGGTCAAGTAGCATGCTAGGAAGGACTGACATTACTTCACCCTTGAGATGCATGAGAAAGAAAGAAATTTGCTCCAGATTTCAACTACCTAAGTGAGAATCCAGAAGAGCATCCTTGATTCAAGTGGCTACCCACTTTCAAACTCAGAAAAAAATGTCAAGGGAATTTAGAGAAAGGAGAGATCACTTAAAACTGTGGAGAGCAAAAAGTAGGAATTACATGCGTGGATGCATTTAGAGAGAAGGCAGCACTGTGACAGGGCATCAGAGAATGAAGAACACTTGAACTGGGAAAATGGGGAAGGAGAAAAGAAAAGCATGAGGCAAAGACATTTAAAGAAAATGTAAATTATGGGGTACTTGCAATAGTGCTTGCCATAGTAATTAGTTCAGTTGCTGGATCAGGAGAGAGAGGTGGTAAAAATGAGCTTTTATTGAGCCTCTGTAGTGTTCTAGGCACAATAGTGAGCATTCTATATGCATAATTTAATTTAATCTTCAAAACAACCCCATGAGCTGGGTTCCATTATTTTCTCCATGAGAAAATGGGAAGGCTTAGATAGGTTAAGCAATGTACCCAAGATCGCCCAAGAGGCAGAAACAGATATTTAATTCCAGAATCTATGCTCATAACCACAGCACTATCCTAAAATTTGATTAGGAGAAAAACTGAGTGCCAGAGTTAAAGCCTGAGACTTTATTCTGCAAGTGTGGGAGAGCTGTGAAAGGTTCTGAACAATGAAAATGACATAATTAACATCATTCTTCAGGAAGGCAAAGGGATCTGTGACCATAGATCGTGTGTCCAAAATAAATACAAAAAGATCTCCCTAGAATTTATACAGAGGGTACAGCTTTCGAGAACAACGGCTATTTCCCAGTCTCAACTACCATTAAGGAATTGATGCAGTCACTAAAAGAGTCCCCCATCTTTCCTCACCCCCATTTCATGCATGGCTTCAGGTCATCAGTTTGGGCACCACAACAATGAAAGCAATAGGAACAGATGACTCAGATCCTCACAGGTGGTTGTTAAAAGGTTAAACACACAGACTGCCTCATCTTTTAAAGCTGTATAGAAGCAAAAGTCAATCACCCATAGAAGAAGCGTACCAGTTGGGAATTATCCAAGGCAAGTGATTAATCCCAAGTTGTATCCCTACTGCTCCCTCACCACCTTTCTGCCTTCTGTAGTGTTAATTATTTAACTTATCAAAGCTTACATAAAATTGATGCACTTTTTACAGTAACTTAACAAAATAAAATGTGAGAGCCTCTTCACCGAAAAATAAAGAGATAATACAAATTACGTTCCAAACCAAAAAGAACCCACGTTCTGTATTATCCATTTTACTGCTACCAACTATACATGCCAAAGCTCTTCAAGAGGTTCCCACAGCTGTATGAGAGGCCCACTTATTAGGTATCATGTGTCAACTATTTCTTGTTCATAACTGGTATATTTAAAACCACAGAAATGGGAAATTGCCTAGTTGGTTATTGGAATGTGAAAGCTCAAATCCTGTCGTAAAGGAATAGCAAGATTGTATCATGTATTACATAATTCTTTCACTGACCACTAAATAAGTCTTTATGGAACACTTACTATTTGGCAGGCACCCTGCTGGGCACTGGGGACACAAGAACAAAGCTGAGTTGAATAACTAAGTTAAAGAATACGTTAATTAATTACACATATGATATGTGCTATGAAGAAAAAAAAGACCGAGATAAGAATAACTGGTGTAGCAGAGAGCAGTTCATTCCTGTCTTCCTGCATGGCTAGCTACAGTACAATCTAGATCACGCTAATATGAAAAATCCCTTGGTGTTGGCTTTGTAGTGAGAGCTAACTGTACTCTGATGAGGATGCTTTGTTACTTAAATATCTCCCTAGCAAAGGACTCACAGCAGTTTGCAGATGGCATGCTCATTCATCACTGCAGCACTCCTGAGAGGCAAGAGAGAGGTTCAAGCCTCATTACATCTATTTAAGAAAGAGGAAGGGCAATGACCAGCCAAATATCAAGGAACAAAGCAGCTCCAGGGCTGATGCTGTAGCTGAGCTCAGGGCCCCTGTTCCTAGCTTTTTCCGCTAGAATATTCATTCTATCCTTCAGCATAAATTGGCAACTCACGCATGCCTGGAGGTTCTGGAAGCAAACCAGCTTAATCCCAACTCAGCAAAAGGGCTTATCTGTTACACCAAGAAAATTGTTCCCAATAGTCATTAATATGAAGTTTGTTTACCTAAACTTATAAAATTTCCTATGTGAGAAATCTAGTAAATGGAATCACAAACTGAATAATTTTGTTGAATGTTTCAGCTTGCTTTATCCTCCTTACAACAACAGACAAACAAATAACCCTACACTGGAAATTCCTGTGATGGAAATTCATAGTAGCCACATTGAGTGGAATTTATTATAAGGCAGATTCATCATGAACCACATCCCAAAGAATAGATTCAGCTATTTAAATATTCAAAGGACAGGGACGCCTGGGTGGCTCAGTCGGTTGGACGACTGCCTTCGGCTCAGGGCGTGATCCTGGAGTCCCGGGATCGAGTCCCACATCAGGCTCCCAGCTCCATGGGGAGTCTGCTTCGCTCTCTGACCTTCTCCTCGCTCATGCTCTCTCTCACTGTCTCTCTCTCTCAAATAAATAAATAAAATCTTTAAAAAAAAAAATATTCAAAGGACATGAGAGAATCATAGAGTGCTCTGGAAGGGATGAAGAAGAATCACATAATTCAAACCTTTAAAATTCCAGACATGGTTTGAAGCCAAGGAAATTAAAATGACTTTTCTAAGGTCTCACAACTATTGAGCCAGAATTCAAATTACAGGTTTTTTATTCTAAATCTAGTGCTCTGTTAAAGGTATCAGAAACTCTACTCAACAGTGAACATATCCTTGGGACACAGGGAAGAAAGAAACATTGTGACTTAAGAATGCTGAGGACATTTTAGGGGTACCTGGGTGGCTCAGTCAACTGAGCATCCACCTCTTGATTTCAGCTCAAGTCATGATCTCAGGATCATAATCTCCAAGTCATGGGACAGGGCCTGCCCTGCATTAGGCTCCATGCTTAGTGGGGAGTCTGCTGGAGATTTACTTTCTCTTCTCCCTCCCTCTCTGGTCTTTCCCCTGCTCAAACTCTCTCTTTCTCTCTTTCTCTAAAATAAATAAATACATCTTTAAAAACTAAACTAAACTAAAGTATTTTTTAAAAAAAAGAATGCTGAGGACATTTTACTTATAATGACAAGATAGCAGCCTGCAGGTAAGCAGGGCAATGACTCAATGATTTAAAGCCCTTATACTTTTGTTCCATCTTAAAATTTTCTCATAACTAAGTCATATATGAAAGTTTCAAGAATAATACAAAGAATTACCAGATACTTTTATCCAGATTCTCCAAATGAGAACGTTTTATTATATATGTTTTATATCCCAACCCTCCTTTACTGAACTGTTTTAGTGGCTAAGTTTCAGATGTGATGTCCTTCTATCCTTAAATAATTCAGTATGCATGTCCTAAAAATCAGAGTATTCTTTTAGGTAGTCTAAACATAGAAGAATAGGAATATTCTAGTACATGACCTTAGTCCAATTTACAAAATCAAGACAATTTAATGTTGATAAAATACTATAAATCTATAGCCCTTACTCAGATTTTTCCAATTGCCCTAATAATGTTATTTAGAGCGAAACAAAAAATCCAAGATCACATGCTTCATTTAGTTTTTCACATCTTTAATCTGGAATAGTTCTTTAATCTTTCCTTACATTTCATGACACACACAATTTTGAATAGAATGTTTTATAAAGCATCCCTCTCTTCATGATTAGATCCAAGCTACACACTTTGGGCTGGAATACCATAGAAGAGATGTTGAGTTCTTCTCACTATATCAGAAGGCACATGCTATGAATACACCCCCTTAAACAATCAGATCGTTTGGTTAAGGTAATTTCTAACAGGTTCTTTCACCATATAGTTACTCATTTACCCTTTATAGTGATCTTGTAGGAAAATACTGTGAATTTATGTTAACTTCTGTTATTCTCACTTTCACTCCCTGGTTTTAGCATCTATTGAATAATCTTGCTTGAATCAGTCATTACTGCGTTTGCCAGATAATGATTTATAATTCTATACTCCCTTCACATTTATTACATTTGACCATAATGAAGAGTTTCCACTTTTTGTTTGTTGTTGTTACTTTTATTTGTCAATGGATTCATGGATTCATATTTTATCAATAGGTTGCAATCCTTTATGATCAATATTTATTTTAATGCTCCATTTGTCCCCAATTTGATCAGTGGGAGTTCCTTCAAGCTTCTTCTTATATCCTTTTAATTTGTTCCCATCATTCTTGGAGAATTCAAAGATACTCATTCTCCTAAGGTTTTACAGAAGCTAAAGAACTGAGCTACAGGAAGGAGACTTGAATGCAAGTATCTGAATCTGAGAGAATATTCCAGGAAATAGGGGAGCAGTGAAACACGAAATGTAAGAAAACTAGAAAAGAGTTTATCATTGAACTAGTAACCAACGTGGATAGCTAGAGTTCAGTCCCACTGGGAAACTCTGGGCACTGTGTAGAACATATGCTTAGAGTTCTCCGACTCAATGAGTGAGGAAACTGGGATGTTTATACACTGAGGTAAATAATGACGCCCAAAGATATCCACATCCAAATTCCCATAGCCTGTATACCTTAAAAGGCAAATGGGATTTCACTGATGGGATTAGGTTAAGGATCGTGGTGTAGGGAGATTATCCTGGATTATCCAGGCAGACCCAAAGTAATTAGAAGGGTCATGATAAAAGGAAAGCAGGAGGATCAGAGTTAGAGAAGAAAATATGGCCATGGGAGCAGAGGTCAAAATGAAATGGTGCTGCAAGGCAAATAATTCCAGAAGATGGAAAAAGCAAGGACATAGATTTTTCCCTTAGATCCTCTAGAAAAAACACTGCCTTGACTTAAACCCCATGGGACCAGTGTTGGATTTCTGATGTCCAAAACTATAAGATAATAAATCTGTATTGTTTTAAGCCACTGAGTTTGTAGTAATTGGTTATAGCAGGAAGAGGAAACTAACACGTAATACCAACTCACTGGTTAGGGACTATTCCTGGAGTGTTAATTCTCCAGTATTTCTGGCCTGCTGGCGGGTAAGTGAACTAAGGTGCGAAAAGCCTTCAGACAAAGAGATATAGGTATAGACATCTATACCTCAGGCTGGTGTGCATCCAACACAGAAGGAGGAACACTAATGGCCTCTACTATATCACCAAACTGCAGCTTATTTCCTAATTTCCTCCCAGAGCAGCAAACACCCTCTTCTTTGCCACAGCAATTCAATCATTAAGTAAGCAACGAGGACTATTATTGGAAGAGGCAAAATCACACTTTGATGTCTCTCTGTGAACCTCATCTTAGACTGTTACTTTCTTGCTATGGATTCTTGGCAATTTGAGATAAATGGCCTTATCTGTTATCTCAAAAGGCCCCAGATAAGGACAGGGGCTTATAATACATTGATGTTGTTTATAAAACCTAGCTTTGGAACATCCCCTGTGATGTTTAATATCCAAGTATCACAGATAAGATGAAAGGTCAATTTTTAAAACATCTACAGAACAAGCCCCAGAAAAATAAAGGATCTTAATTTATCCTATAATCACAAAAGAACTCTAGAAAAATATTCTAAAAAAATTGGAGAATAAAAAAAATTGGAGAATATTACTATACAGCACTATCTATAAAAGGAAATGTAGGATATAAGCAGTACATAAGGAAATAACACAAAGGGAAATGAAGGCCAAGGTGAGTTTGAAATATCCACTGTCATCCTCTGATTATTAAGTGCTCAGTATATATCCCTGAAGTTCCTTTTGAGCATTTTCCACTAATCAATCCCTGCTGTCTCTTTCTACTTCATCTATGTGCATGCACGTAGGGCAGTATTATAGTAAGATTCTGTTGTTTGTGCCATGTGGAGACCACTGCATATGAAGGAAGGAAAAATAATAAAAAGTGTTAGCCAGGAAACAGGGAAGTCAAAGTTTTGTATATCGCTGGTGGAAATGTAAGATGATACAGATGTTGGGGAATATTGTTGGGCATTTCCTCAGAAAGTTAAACACAGAGTTAGCATATGATCTAGCAGTTCTCTCCTAGGCACACATTCAAGGAAATTGAAAACATAAGTCCACACAAAAACTTATATAGAGATGTGATGTTATTCATAACAGACAAAAAGTAGAAACAACCCAAATGTCCATTAATTGATGAGTGGATAAAACAAATATGGCGTGTGTGTGTGTGTGTGTGTGTGTGTGTACATACATACACACACAGATGGCCTTTGAACAATGCAGGGTTAGGGTGCTGACCCCCAACACAATAAGAAATTCATGTATAACTTTTGACAACCCCAAAACTGAACTATTAATTGCTTAATGTTGACTGGAAGTGTTACCAACAAGATAAGCAATTAACACATATTTTGTAGGTAACATGTATTACATACTGTATTCTTCCCAAAAAAGTAAGATAGAGAAAAGAAAATGTTATTAAGAAGATCTTTGGGCAGTCGGTTAATAGCCCAACTCTTGATCTCAGTTCAGATCTTGATCTCAGGGTCATGAGTTCAAGCCCTGCATTGGGCTCCGTGCTAGATGTGGAGCCTACTTAAAAAAAATTTTTTTTTAATTTTAAAAAAACTTAAGAAAAATTATACTTACAATACTGTATTATGAAAAATCCATGTATAAGTGCACTCACACAGTTCAAACCTGTGTTAAGGACCAACTGTATACACAAACATACACACACATGCACCATGGAATAATATTCTGCCATAAAAAGGAATGAAGTACTGACACAGGCTCCTGCATGGCTGGACCCAAGTGAAAGAAGCCATTCACCAAGACTACATATTGTATGAATCTATTTATATGAAGGTCCAGAATAGGCTAATTTCTAGGGAAAAAATCTGCAAAAAGTAGATTAGTGGTTGTTAGGAGCTAGAAGAGGGAGCAGAGAATAGGGTGTGACTGCTCATGGAATAGGGTTTCTTTTGGGTTGATGAAAATATTCTACAATTAGTGGTGATGGAGGCACAGCTTTATGGATATACCCAAATAAAAACCAATGAAGTAGACAGTTTAAAAGGGTCAGTTTTATGGTACATGAATTATATCTCAATAAAAACATAAAAAAATGAGAGACAGAATAAGTGGACTATGCCTTTACTTTAAAGTCTGTGGCTTTTATACACCACATGTGTAATGCATTATAGTTGTCTAAAAACAATGCTAATTTTAATAAAGTATCTGATTTTCCAGAAGTTCCTGAAACAAACTATACATACATCATTGGAAACTTATCACTGGATCTAGTTTCTGTTTTTAAGTCAATTAGCTTCATGTTTTTATATTCACAGCACCAACCTGAGTCTATGTGAGGGTTTTAAAAACAGTAAAGGGAACATTATCTGATCATATTATTTTCCTGCTTAAAACCCTGCAGTAATTAAGGATAAAGTCTGTCCTTCTAGGTATACCATATTACACCCTTCACATTCTGACCCTTGTCCACAGTCTTTAGCCTCTTTGTCTACCACTCCCCAAGCAGCTGCCCCCCTCTAGATGGTCCACCACATCCTCACACCAACCTCTCATGCAGCACACCACTGCCAGCCCATCCCTCTGCCAGAGTGCTCTTTACCTCCCAGTGTGTCTGGGAAACTGCTGCTCAGGTCATTGTCTGGGCACACAGAGAGGCCCTGGGAGAATTCTGTATACATCTCTGTTAATGCTCACCACCTGTGAGGATGCACTTGAACTCTTTGAGGGGGCACCACTGTTTATTCTTTGTACCTCAGTATCTACTGCATTCATGGCACATAGGAGACATTCTATAAATGTTAGCTAAATGCAAGAACAAATATTTTAAGAGGTTTTTAAAAATCAAATTGAGGAAGCAAGACGTAGTTTGATCTAGTGGTCCAATCCTCATCTAACAACAAGCAGACTTGTCTTCCAATTCTAGCTCTGTCACTTGCCTGCTACATGAACTTAGGCAAGTCACTTATAGTCTCCCTCTTGAAAATTTTAGAATTTTAGAAAATTTTACAGATAATAAATATCTAGAAAATACAAAGTCAAACACTACATTGTGTAATCTAGATTCCGACATCATAATTCAAAGACAGAGAGAATGGATGGGAAAATTCCTCAAAACAGCAAAGAAAACATCAAGCAAGTTTCTTCTATGACCGTCTAGAATCTGCTTCATACTAAACTGTACACATAGAAACAGGCTCAGCTACATGATATGCTAATTACCCTATTCTTCTAATTCTTCCTTCATGCTTTGCTCTTTTTCCCCTGACTCTTCAAAAACACAGTACTTCTGGGAGTTGAAAATTAACTTTTCGAGAAGAGATTAAAAGAAGTGACTCAATTTTGCCTATAGAAATAAAGTTGAGAGACAGCAGTAACTGTGCCATGTAAGAGAAGACAGCAGACTTCTGCACTGCACAGTTTCAGCAAATCCTATTTTTCACAAAAGTGATCTGCAAAGTTGGCAGTTGAAACATGAACTTGAGACACTCAAGACAAGAGTGCTGTATTTAAAACGCTCATTTTAATTGCAAAGTTCTCAGAAGTAGAGGCTCCAGAGTCAAACTGTCTAGGGTCGAATATAGGCTCTGCCACTTACTAACTGAGACCTTGGACAAGAACTTAACTTCTTTGCGTCTTTTCATTCATTTTAAAAATGAAGATAATAATAGTAATTACCCCCATAGGATACTACTGTAAAAATGTGAAATATAGTACATATAAAATAATCCACACAGAGCCTACTTGCAACCTGTATACCTAGCCAATATTTCTCAGGCGTGTACTGCTTTTGAGGTATTTTTTAGACTGGACTAACCACTGAGAATACAGTCATAATGAGACTCATCTTGCTCATAAAGTACAATGAAAATGCTTATTCCCTCACTCCCCCACTATAATATGACATATGGTTAATACAAGCATGACTGCATGTTTAGAATACCTTGGAGAGAGAAAGCAGGGAGTGAACAACTTTTAATAAAGACAATGGAGAATATTTCAAAAAGGAGATTAATCCTATGGCTACCATTTCTTGTTCTAAATGTCATAGTCCCCACCTCCATCCCACTGGTTAATCACGAAATTCTTTAATTTTTTCATTGCTTAGGGACTGTACAATTTCAACACAAATTCTTCAACTATGATGGTCGCAATAAAAATAACAAGCCAATCTCTTAAAAATTCTGAGAAATGATCAGGCCCCGCAATTTGGATCTGATCATATTTGTCTTTTTTTCTTCCTGCCCCTGTTACTTTCCTCTCCAGGAGCAGCGTGTATTTGTCTGTAAATTTGATGAGCGGAATGTACCAAGTTTCAGAATCCCATTTTTCCTTCAAAGAAATGCTGAAGAATAGGTGTTTTAATGTTTTTGTTTTATGAAATTTCAAATAAGCATCTGTTTGTATCTATTCTTAGGTTTTCATTTTAATTACCCACTTAGTGGAACAATCAATAATCCTGAAAGGCTGAACTGCTAACCACATAGAGATATTATTTTACACCCCATTTCCCTCTGTAGCTCGTGGGTACAATGGAAACTATACTTAGCTTTTGTTTTTGTTGTCATTGTTAAGTCTTAAAGTGTCTGAATAAATCCATCTAGTCACATAATACATTAAAAAGGTTATTTTATGATTGGTCCTTAAAGCAAAGTAGAATTTTGCCATTTGGAAAAGCTGGGGTAAAATTCCAGTTGATAGAGCAATGGAAGCAAAGTACAAAAGGATTAAAGTAAATGGTATGTTCTTAGAAATGCAAATAGTCCGGGTATGACAAGAGCATGGATTTCCAGATGGGGAGCAGTGCGAAAGGAGGCAAGCTGAAAAGGTAGGTTTCCTCCAAGTACTGAGCAACTGACTGATCAGTTTAGTGACTGATTGATTTAACAAGTATTTATGAAGTCCCTACTATGTGTTAGATATTATGCCAAGCACTAAAAATAAAATGAGGAACAAGACAGACATTGTCTCTGTCCTTATGGCACTTGTCTTCTAGTGAACTGTTAGCTACAAGGTTGCCATCAGAGTTTTTGTCTCTGAGATCTACATCATGATTTCACATGAGGACAAGGGCAAAATTTGATCAACCCAAGTTATAAAAACATTAGTTTTGTTAGATATTTGAGGGAAAACTCATTAAAAATGAGTGAAGGACTAGTGTTATAATAACAGTATAAAGCTCATATCTACATGAACAATATGGTTTACCTTGTAATAAACACTTGTTATTTGATTCTTCGTATAATTCTGTATTTGGTAAAAGAAGTGTCATTACCTCAATTTACAGACATAGAAACTAAAGTGCAGTAGATTAAATGGTTTGCTCAAAGTCAGAAGTGAATTCTTGAATCTTCAACAGAGGACATATAATTAGCTAGGCCAGCCTGGGGAGGTGTATCTGGAAAATCTAATAGGCCCTCACTTCCTCTGATGGCACCTACCTGAATTACAAGTACAGTTTTTGAAAGGAGTGAACCAATTCCCAATTTAGGAATGCATTTTATAAAATAAATCTTGCTGAGTAAAAATAAACATTATAATCTGAATATTAATAATAGTAAAACTCATCCAATACAAAGTACATTCAAAGCCCTTAACTTAGATTTAATACTTGATCCTCTAATCCTCATCACAATCTGATAAAGCAGATACTACTATTAACTCTTGTTACACAGATGAGAACATGGAGGACAAAAATAGGTTAAGTGATTTGCCCAAAGTCAAATAGTTAATAAGTAGAGAAAGAGGAATTTGAATATAGGATTCTCTAGTTCTGGAAATGAAACCTTTCGCCAATGGGCTGTGTTCCCTCCAACGTCTCCTACAATCATGTGTTTATTTAACCTTGGGACCCAAGAATGTATAACACACAGTTATTGTTCTCAACTGACAAAAATCATGAACAATGCCAACTCTGTCTGGTGGGGAGCAGAACCTAGCCTTTTTCCTTCACCTAGAAGGAACTTCTTATTTATGGGAACTAGGTGAAGACACAAGCATTCAGAAAAGAATAGGGCTCTGATGTGGTAGATGCTTCATTCTACTTAAAGACCATTCTCCTTCCTGCCTGCCTTTATAAAATACCCCAACATCTGGCTATACCACTTACCACTTCTTCTTGTTACTGGCTTCTATAGACCCTCAGGTCACTCTCTATTATTCTTGGAGATTTTAAGTCCTGACTCACATCACTTTCTCCAATACAACTCCTATCATAATTCCTGATGACTTTAATATCCATATGTGTTAACCCTTCCAATCACACAACATCTTAATTCCTTGGTTTCCTTCCTCTCTTTTTTGTCAGTCTTATGGCCCTAGAGGTCTTTAGAAATTGTTTTGCATATTAAACCTTCCTTTCAAAGAACAGGCCCTTAAAAGGATCTTGGTGGTCACCTGTAATCCTACTGTATTTTGTATTTTCTCTTCGTCCATTCCCACACTCCTCTACTCCCTCACTCTTAGCTAATGCCCTTCCTCCCTATTTTGTAGGGAAATCAGACCCAATCAGAAGAGAAACTCCATTATATTCTCACCACCACATCTATACACCCATCTGCATCTGTGTCCATATGCTCTGTTTTTCCTCATGTTACTCCCATTTGGTTCCTGGAATTACTCTCCTTGCTCCTACCTCAATTTATTCCCTCTAATCATATAGTATAGATCCCCTCTTGCCTACTTTTGGATAATAGTCCTTGTAATTATTCCATCTTTCATGCATTATGAAAATTTCCTTCTCTACTATATTATCCTTGCTATAAGCTCTTTCCTCTCAACAAAACAAAGCAATCTTGACCCACTCATCCCCCTGAAAACTACCACTTCATTTCTCACTCAGCTGCACTTTACAGCAAAACTCCTCTCTACTTTCTCCCATTCTCTTCTGCATCTGCCTCCCTGAAATTAGTCTTGACAAAAGACAACAATGGCCTCCATGTTCCTAAATCAAATGGTTGATTTTAACATCTCCTCTTACCTAAAAGGTGAGCAACTTTTGACATAGTTGACCACTGTAGGAATGCTGACAATAGAAACTCCATCTTTGACCTGCTGCCCTGTCCATGTCCACACAATGACCTCCTTCAGGGCTACATGTTCCAGCCCCCTTGGAGATTAGTGTAAGCCCTGACTGAAATGCAGGGAGGCTTACTCTTAGGTCTTCTCTAAATTTGTTCAGATAACTATTAGAGATAATATAGTTTCTGCTCCCTGCCCTCCTCCTGACACACAGATGCACCATGAGGTCCATTAAATGTGAGCTCTCAATTAAATGTATGCAGACCCTTTGACCTTACCACAACATCCTCCTGTATATCCTCTTGCTAGATAAAATCTGCAGACCATGGTCCAGATTTTACAAAGAACAACTGTACAGCTTTCTGACCCTCTCTGTCAGTAAATTGCTCTGAAGAGAACTGTGTAAACCGTATGGAGTTAGTTGCCTGTTTCGTTTTTCAGTCTCAAAATACCCTATCAGTTTGAAGGATACTTTATGGTCCCTCCCCCACCCCCCTTCTAACAATCACCTCCCACTCCTGGAAACTATTTCCTCCTTGGTTTCCACAGCACCATACCTTCTTGGTTTTCCATAACAAGTCCTTCTCTGTCTCTGCTGATGATTTCTCCTTATCTCCCTGACCTCTTCAAAATGTAGTACAAAATGTAGTACAGAAAGCAAGCTGGTGCAGCCACTCTGGAAAACAGTATGGAGGTTCCTCAAAAAGTTGAAAATAGAGCTAACCTACAACTCAGCAAATGCACTACTGGGTATTTACCCTAAAGATACAAATGTAGTGATCCAAAGGGGCACCTGAATGTTTATAGCAGCAATGTCCACAATAGCCAAACTATGGAAAGAACCTAGTTTTCCATCAACAATGAGTGGATAAAGAAGTTGTGGTATGTACATACAATGGAATACTATGCAGCCATCAAAAGAAACAAAAGCTTGTCATTTGCAACGATGTGGATGGAACTATAGGGTATCATGCTAAGCAAAATAAATCAATCAGGGAAAGACAATTACCATACGATCTCTCTGATATGAGGAATTTGAGAGGCAGGGTCAGGGGTCGTGAGGGGTAGGGAGGGAAAAAATGAAACAAGATGGGATCAGGAGGGAGACAAACCATAAGAGAATCAATCTCACAAAACAAACTGAGGGTTGGTGGGGGGTGGGGGAGTGGGGATAGGGTGGCTGAATGATGGACATTGGGGAGGGTATATGCTATGGTTAGCACTATGAAATGTGTAGGCCTGATGATTCACAAACCTGTATCCCTGGGGTAAATAATACCTTATATGTTAATTTTAAAAATGGAGTACCCCCAGGGCTCAGTTCTCATACTCCTTCCCATCCACACTCCAGTCTCAGGGCTTAAACTGTCACTTGCACATTCATCGCTCTGAAATTTCATCTCCAGTTCAGACTAAATTCCAGTCTTCAACATAAAACTGCTTACTTGACATCTCTGTACTGATGCCTAACAGGCATTTTAAAGTTAAGAATGTTCAAAATTGAACTCTGGATCTTCCTCCAAGACATGCTGTACCCCAAATGCTTTCCATATCAGTTAAGAGCAACTCCATCCTCCATTCATTCAAACCTCAATACTCTAATTATCCCAGACTCCTCTTTTCCTCTCATTTCATTTACATGTTCTACTGGCAAGTCCCATTGGCTTCACCTTCAATATAAATTAGAATGCAACTACATTTGCTTCCTCCAGTAATACAAACCCAATCCACACCACCATCACCTCTTACTTGTATTATTGGAGAATCCTATAGGGTCTGTCTCAAAAATATTTGAAGCTTGACTGTTTCTCACCTGAGTCAAATAACTATCATCACTTCCTTGGTTGAGTGCAAGAGTCTGCTCATTGGCCTCCCTGCTCCTGGCCTTGCCTCTTACACGCTATTCTTTTTTTTTTTTTTTTTAAGATTTTATTTATTTGTCAGAGAGAGAGACGGAGAGAGAGCAAGCATAGGCAGACAGAATGGCAGGCAGAGGCAGAGGGAGAAGCAGGCTCCCTGCCGAGCAAGGAGCCCGATGTGGGACTCAATCCCAGGATGCCGGGATCATGACCTGAGCCGAAGGCAGTTTCTTAACCAACTGAGCCACCCAGGCGTCCCTTACACTCCGTTCTTGAGAGAATAGCAAGAATGATCTTTTTGAAATACAAAACTGAGCACATAATTTCTTAGCTCAAAATCCTCCAATGGCTTCCTAACTCACTCGGAGTGAAAGGGTGACAATTGCCGGTAAGGCTAAATATGAGCTCTTATCACTCTCCCAACTACCACCATGACCTCCCCCAACTCCAACACCCATACTCAACCTTCTGCTCCTGCTACACCACTCTTTTTGCTTATGTTCAAACACTCCAGGCCCTCTCTTTCTCCTGAAGATCTTCACGTACAGATAAGTCTGTCTATCCAATAAAACTTTCTGTCACAATGGAAATGTTCTAAACCTGTGATGTTCAATATGGTAGCCACTGGAAAACTGTAGCTATTAAGTGCTTGAAATACAGTTGCACAGCTGAGAAACTGAATTTTTAATTGTATTTATTTTAATCAATTTAAATGTAAACTGCTATCTGTAGTTAGTGTCCACTCTTAGAGCTTGTGTAGTGTGCTCTTTTCTGAAAAACTTACATGGCTCCTTTCCTCACCTCTCACCTTACCTGCCCAAATGTCACTTTATTGGTGAGCCCTTCTTTGATCAAGATACTTAGTATAGCAAGTCACTCCCTATCTGGTATTTCCTATTCTCCTTCCCTGCTTTGTTTTTCTAAATTTCTTCATGATAATTAGAAATTTCAAACATACTCTATGTTTTGTTTGCTCATCTATTTATTAGCTATTTCCTCAAATAAAATTTAATGTCCATCAAGTTAGAGATTTCAGTCTGTTTTGTTTTCAGTGCTATATCACTAGTGCCTAAAACAGTACCTGAAACATAGTAAAGGATCAATAATTACTTATGGATTTGATTCAACAAGCAATTCCTTTCAACCATTAACTTCTTGAGTGGCCCAGAACAAGTCATGATCCATTTCGTACCCAGTTTTTTCCTTCTTCCTATTATTATCTTATATTGTACTTGTCAGTTTTCTTCTTTATATTTCTTTATAATTACAATCATTATTTCTTTATAATATTACATATACATATAATAATATAATATTACAATAATATATTTCTTTATAATTACAATAATTTATACATTCTTCATCTGGTTTTGTTTTGTTTTGTTTTTTTGCTTACTGCCTATCTCCTCACTGGACCAAAAACTTCAAAAGTCTAAGACCTATGTTCATCTTCTCAATTTAGCATCATACCTGGAATATAGTTGTTGTTCAATAAATAAATAGCTCTTCTGGGTTCTAAGACAAAGAAGTCTGACACTCAGTAGAGTTTCAATAAGTATCTGCTGAAGAACTCATTCATTATTTATTCTTCAAAACTAATTGGAAGGGTTAGATCTCTTTGAACTTCAGCATTCTCAGTCCTTAGAGAAGGGTTCTGATATGGGTCCACACAACTACCCAGACCTCAGATAAAGGCCAACTCGGCTGTGACTTAGTTTTGAAGGACTACGGATCCTGAAAGGCCCTGGAGGATGTTAGGGTGCTCAAGAAGAGTTGTCTGCCTGTCAGATGTGATTGAGGGCCTATCATCTGGTTCTTCTCCCTTCTTTCGCTGTCTTGGAGGCTGAGGCTGTGATTATTTTGTTATACTGATTTTGTGAAATCAAAGAACCCTAGGCTCTGGAGGGCCTTTTCACATTGTTAGCATAGCCACCTTTATAACACCTGCCAACTTTGTTTTTTTGTTTTTTAAGATTTTATTTATTTGCCAGAGAGAGAGAGAGCACAAGGAGGCAAAGTGGCAGGCAGACACAGAGAGAGAAGCAGGCTCCCCAACGAGCAGGGAGCCTGATGCAGGGTTGGATCCCTGGACTCTGGGAACATGACCTGAGCCAAAGACAGACGCTTAACTGACTGAGCCACCCAGGCGTCCTGCCAGCCAACTTTTGTTAAATGGCCAAATCCTGGCTCATTCTCCATGTCTCCTTCCTTCCTCCACCATGACTCCAAGGGGGTAATTCCTATTAATAGGTCTTCCTTTCCTTACTATGAGCAGCTTTAGAAAATGGCAGAAGCAGGACACTATATTAGCATTAAACTGGTCCATTCACCTTTAACAGTTCAAGTCCATAAAGTATGCTTTACTGCTATCAGAGAGTGGGAAATTTTCCTCTTTGTTTGGCAGAACTGTTTACAGGGATTCAACATTTTTTAAAAGGCATTCACTAAGCTCCCAACGATTTTTACATAAGATAGAACTGGATCCTAAGATGACTGTCTTCATTTAGAAATCCAATTTATAGGGGGGCACCTAGGTGGCACAGTTGGTAAGCATTTGATTCTTGGCTTATGCTCAGGTCATGACCTCAGGGTTGTAAGATCAAGCCTAACATCAGGCTCTACACTCAGAGTGGAGTCTGCTTGAGATTCTCTCTTCTCCTTCTGCTCATGGGTTCTCTTTCTCTCTCTCTCAAATAAATAAATCTTTAAAAAATAATAAGAAGAAATAAATAACTTAAAAAGGAACAAAATCCACCTTATCAGGATCAGTAGTACCATTTTGTTTTGTTTAAGAGAAATGTATGATCACCTTCAAATTATCCATGATAGGAGAGATTATACTGGGTCTTATTTTGATATCTCCCAGTTACTTTTCTTCTTCTGATGACCTTAATGCTACTAACAATAAATATATTTATGATGTGATTTTTATTATAAAGATCAAAGTTTGCTTTATAAATCTCTAATTTTTTTCTAATTCTGAACCAAGGTTTTCACTTTTTAAAAAAATTTTATTTATTTATTTGACAGACAGGATCACAAGTAGACAGAGCAGCAGGCAGAGAGAGAGGGGGAAGCAGGCTCCCTGCTGAGCAGAGAGCCCTATGCAGGGCTCAATCTCAGGATCCTGAGACCATGACTTGAGCTGAAGGTAGAGGCTTAACCCCCTGAGCCACCAGGCACCCCTCACTTTCTATTATTAAGTCAATCTATCAAAAGCTAGAATTTTCAAAGATCCCAAATTGTGTTTTTAGTGTTCTATTGATGAATTGCAATGAAAGTCAGTTTTCAGAAACAACAGAAAATGGCCTTCACTTACACTGTCCATTTTCAAAAGGTAATTTCTGCAGCTGTCCTTCCTCATTCCAAAAGACTGTGACAGCCTATGCCCTGGTTAACCAAACTCAGGGACTTCCAGTTATTTACTGTCCCTAAAGTGAAAACCACCTTTCAAAAGTTGTCCCTATAAATCCAAAGAAGTTTCTAAGCTTCTAAGTCTCCTTTTGGTCTCCCTTGTGATTCTCCCTGTTTTTCTTTTTTCTTTTCTTTTTTATTTCTGACAAATCTCTGATAGCAGTCTATAAATTAACTTTCTATGGGGGAAAAATAAAAAAAAGAAAATCCCTTATGATGGAAACTTAAGATAATATTACCGCATCTCACTAACTTCCAAGTGGCTTTAGTCAGCAGTGAATTCCATGATCCTAAAATAATTCAATATTCTCTCTTGTTGGCAGTAAACCTTACATGGTTAAAATCTTGGTGCATAGAGTGAATATGAAATGGAGAAAGCGGTAAACTTATAGAATATAATGAATAATTGGGATCTTCTTATTTTCAAGGATATTTAATAACACAAATTGAAATTCTAAAAGTATTCCCAAGCAGAGTTATAAATCAAATCTTCTCCAATGAAAACTCAAAATTAATCGGTGTTTATAAGTGGTTTTCTAGAAAATTCTTTTCTTTTCCAAGCACAAAACCTTAATTTCTGGGGAAAAATACATAAGATTGTACCATACTTACATTGACTTCCTGACTGGATTGGGTACCCTAATGGCATTTCTGCTGCCTTTAACCTGTCCCAAAAAAGAATAGAGATGGTTGGAATAGAGAATGCAGAGATTAAATGAGGTGAATTCTTATTGGGCAGACTGTACTTACTTGCCATGTCTTTTGGGCTTTTATAGTTTGTATTCATGTAATATGTGAGGACAGGGAGGAGAAGTGGTGTCATGTGGTGAAAATCATCCTGGCTTGAGGTCAGGAGACCTTGATTCTAGTCTGTGACAACCTCTAACTACTGTGTGACTCTGTGCCAATGTCTGCCTGCCATTTACCTTATCTACTAAATTAGGGGTTGAAAAAGAGGTTCTTTAAAAGTCTGTTCCAACCCTAAAATTCTGTGATTTTTCAATAAAATATGACTTATGTAAAAGTACAGAAATAATTCATTCAATCAAGTCATACGGCCTTAACCTAAATGATTTTTGGTTTCAAAGTTCAAAATTATGAAGAAATGGAGGGGACAGAAATGAGTTGCCAGTTAGAGCTAACAGACATCATAAGCAACAGCTCACTTTCTGAAATGCTTATTGACAATTAGCAATTAACATCTTCTGGAAACAAGCAAATGATCAGGAAGCCTTCTGGCAAAAGAGAGTCATTAAGTTTCATTGTACCACTTAACAGATATTTTATAACATGACAAATTAGGTACCTTTTCATCCACTATAATAATATATTTCCTACAATAATTAAAGATGATTCAAGGCCTGATGCACTCTGGCTGGGCCTGATCCTGAAGAAACTATTTGTTCAATGAGATTGTGTGCATTTGTGCCCAAAAAAAAAAAAAAAAAAAAAAGCCATAATCTCATATTATCTTTTGGTAGTAGTAACAGAAAACTAAATCTTCCAAAGAGAAAACAGTGACTCAATTATCTGCAAAGTACGGGCTTTGGCCTGGCAGGAGAGGCTAGGTTCAGGAAATAACACAATGTCACCTTTGGGCTATGCTCTGCCCTGTCTCTGTTAGTTTTCAGGTTCCACATGATGCAACATGGGTAACTGCCACCAATATGGGTGATGGGTGACCAGGTTCAATTTCAATGCTATCAAGTACTTCTTTTCCCCTAAAAGTCAGAGTTGAAGTCCCAAGCTTAGTTATTACTAGAAGTCAGTCACATGACATCATCTGAACCAAGCACCAGCCCAAGGATTAAATGTGAAACCACCTTAGTCTTGGGTCATAAGCCAGCACCTTCCACCACCAAACCCTGAAAATTTTGTCAGGTAGGAGTGGAAGTGAGTTTCTTCGGGGAAACTACAGTGGTGTTAGCTAGAAACCAGGTTGATCGTGGCTAAATTACAAATTACAGGTGTCAATTTCATGCCTGAAATAACATGTGCTCTTAGGAAAGAGTCATAAAGCTGAAAATCTTCCTAGTGATACCAATCTCATCTCTTCATTAAGGATGAGACTTAAAGAAACCAAAGTAAAGCGAATGGTTAAGCTCATCAGCTTTGCAATCAGGCAATCCTGGTTTGGAGTTCTGATTACGTACTTAGTGAAGTACTTTGCTCAGGGTTACAGAACTAATAAATGATATTTATTAGTTCTGTAATGATATTTATTAGTTCTGTAACCCTGAGCAAAGTACTTCTGAGTCTCATGTGAAAATAGAAATAGTCATTGTCCCATCTCACAGGGTCAATGGACCCATAGGTGGCTCAGTTGGTTAAGCGTCTGCCTTCGGCTCAGGTCACGATCCCAGGGTCCTGGGATGGAGTCCCATGTCAGGCTCCTTGCTCAGCTGGAAGCCTGCTTCTTCCTCTACTTCTGCCTGCCTGTGCTCTCTCGCTCTCTCTCTGACAAATAAATAAATAAAATCTAAATAAATAAATAAAGTTTAAATGAAATAATGGACATACAGTACCTTGCAAAGTACCTGGCCCTTAGTGTCTAATAAACAATACTTGTTATTAATAGGGAGAAAAAAAGACTTGCCCAAAGTCACACAGCTAATTAATGGTAAAGCTAGAAATAAAATTGAATCCCTTGACTTCTAGCTCAGAGATATAAGTAAATCAAAGTGAAATTTAATAGCACACAAGTCAATAATACCTGAAACATCATAGAATAACTTCCTTACCTGGAACCTCACAGTTACTATTTCACAGAGTAGCCATGTAATGTCAACATCATAAGACATTCCTGAGAAGGGGTTGTGACAGGCCTGTCATATTTTGTTCTACCAACCATGACTAGGTGTGTTAGAGAAAGACATCATTGATGTGATGGACACAAGTTGAGACCCTTGGGTATCTTACAGCTACTTGTCTCATCTGCCGACTATTTGTTGAACATTTTCTGTACATTTAGCAATGTGTGGAATATTAAAATAGAAAGCACACTTCTGCATTCCAAGGCCTTACTCTTATTGAGAGATGGGTCAGTGAGGTGGTAGAGACAAAAAATGTTAATGGTGCTAAGGCAGAAGGGATCACTATGGGCGGGTTGATAAACACATGACAGTTGGGGACAGATTTGATTAAGGAGAAAGGAATAGGACAAGGGGACTCCAACGATGAGCTCAGTGTAACCAAAGATGCAAGAAGAGATGAGCATGATGTGGGAGAGTGGGAAGAAGAGCTTGAGCACAGAGTAAGACGCGGGAAATTAATGCTGAGCAAGATAATCCCAGCTCTGAATTCAGGACTGAAGAGGCAGTACGGAAGCAGATGAAGGTCCAGGAGTACAAACCAGCAGACAAAGATTCCGAGTCACTCATCTATTCAAAACAGTCATCGGGGCTCCAACTCTTTGGCTTGCCCCTTCAGGTGTTACATGCTCTGATTCCATCCCCCACTTAGCTCTTCCTCCTCTTCTGAATATGTCCCATGCTTTTACCCAAACAGACTGCCCACTCTGCAAAACCTGCCCATCACACCCTTGTCTGTACTCATTTCCACATGCTATTTCTTATACTTAGAGTGGCTTTCTGCTCTCATCTCTGCCTGGTGTAATTCTACCCACTGTAATGTCAAAGTCATAACCTTATTCATAAATAATCATTCCTTAAAGTTGATGATAGAAAGAAGAATTTACTAAGTGCCTTCCTGTCCACCGTCTCTTTTAATAGCACTCTTCCTGGAGCCCATAACATTTCAAATTAGTTGTGATCTCTCCCTCCTCAGAATCCCATGCAGAAATAGTAGCAAAAATAACAATAATGATGGTAGTGATGATAATACCACTGTTTAGTAAGTATTAAGCACCTTACAAGCATACTCTAATTTAATATTTATAAAAACTCCATGAACAATTTTGTCATTCCCATATCATAGATAAGAAAAGTGAGGCTCAGAGAAGGTATGTAAATTTCATAAGGTCACACAGCTAATAAACGGCAAAGCCAAGACTGAAATACCTATGTTTTTAGCTCATTGTGGTACCAGAGAAGACTATTCTTCTCTAATGGCATTGATCATGAACTGCTTTTGATATTTATCTATGCATGCGGTTTCACTTCTTCATAAGGTTTAATAGTCCTTAGGGCAATGAAACATGCATTTATCTATATTAATAACTATAATCTGTTATCTATAAAATAATATTTGTTTAGTAACTTTGTAACTCAGAAAGCACTCTAATATACTAGTGTATGGAAGTCCTACCACAATCTTATGACACAAGATTCATTTCCAACTTGCACATGAGACAATGAAGTTCAGATGATTTAAATGGCATCATCAAGGGCTTACTGCTAGTAAATTGCACACTCAACCAAAATCTGGTGGCAATTGTCGGAGTTGTTATATAACTACTTAGTCCTCTCATCCTCCCCTGAGATAGCTTGGAGCCATGTGTTCTATACTATCTGCAAGAGGTGCCCAGTGGGAATAAGCTCTAGTTTATACATACATACTTGATCACATATCCTTTGTTGGTGCCTTCCTGGTCTTACTTTCTCACACCTGGACTGGTATTTCCTGGGATTACCTCCAAATAAACTACTTGCACTCAAATTATTTTCTCAGGGTTGGCTTCTCAGGAAACCAAAATTGAGACATTCTTCCTGAAGCACTGTTGCTCCCAATGGGTTAGAGGGGTGAGGTTAGGAAGGTAAAATAATCGGGAATTTTAGGCTATGTGATTTCCATTTTCAATTCTTTAAACAAAGGAGAGAGGGAGTTGTTATAAAAAGAGTCAGTCATTTAATAGCCTGCAGCCTGTTAAATTCATTGTAAGTCAAAACTTCTGCTTAAAGGGGCCCTGATATTAAATTGACAGTTGCCTTGGAATCTAAAATAAAATTGGTTAAAACAGAGTAGAGAAAGGTTTTCTGCATTTCTCTGGTTATTTCCATTACAGACAGAAATATTCTGACACTTGCTCCTTTGCTCTGATTACAGCTTAAGGCAATTTCTGAGAGTCTTAGATTGAACTGGAACCCCCATATATACCAAGTAGCACAGCTCATTCTCAAAGTCTCAAAGCCTAGCATGAAATCAAGGATCTTCATGTGCTCAAGGAATATTAAAAGAAAAATAAACCAACAAATATGAAAACAAGTTAATTTAATGAAGGAGTGCCCAGGGAATGGTCTTGTGTAAATACATGCACACCAACACACAAAACTGACAGAATAACTAATGTTATTTTGAGTTCACAGGGCATTTTTGGTCCAGGGGATTATCTGAATCCAGTGGTGCTTTTGTTATTCTTATGAAATCTCTGGCCCTCACCCCAGAGGGGAAAAATGAAACAGAAACTTAAAGTGGCAGAGATGGGCTGATGCCCTAACAGCTAGTTTATGAAGAATACTTCAGATTTGGGGAAAGCATATTCTTCTAAATCTTAGCTTAATGTTTTATCATTGAATGAGGAAATATGTTTATATCTAAAAGGATGCTACATAGGTATAAATATTTTTATTTGATAGGACTTTTAAAATCATCTGTCCAGGTAGAGTCCTGTGCTAAACTGTAAGTGGAAAGCTCCTTAGAAGCTCTGGTTAAGATGTCAAAGATGATAATATCTACTTAGTGACAGAAAGGCCTGGTACAGAGCTGAGAAGTGGTGTTCAATTGGCCCAATGGCTAAACAAGGGAGAGAACTCAGGGTAAAACCTCTGTATGTTCAAAATCCTCAGGGGTAGCTTGGCACAGGAGGACAAAGGAAGTTTGGACCCTGTGACTATGTATTAAAACTCTGAATGTTATCTGGATTCTCAGAACATCTTTGTTTAGAGGAGAATCTTGACACATAATGGTTTCATTTATTCTCAGGATATCCTTAACGGGTAAACTATGAAAAGACACTGCTTTCTCCTCCAAGGAGGAAACAGAGGAGGGCAAGAAAACTGTCATGGTCCCAAGTTGGTTTATGAGTTGATGGTGGGCAGAGTTGTGAAGACCTTTTTTCCCACTGATACTCCATGTCACCCAAACCAAAATTCTTAATTCTGGAAAAACAAAATTAGGAAATTAGGATATCTGTAAAAGTGGATGTCTGAGAAAACGGTTAAAAAAAAAAAATTCTCATTGCATCCTTGTAAGAGATAAAGAAAGCTAGAGCAAATGTCACTCCCTCAAAGGAAGAGTTGGATGGGTCCCGTCAATGTTCTGCTATGCTAAGATGGGCTCTGTTAATGATGCCATCATGGGCACAGCAAAGGCTATGTTCTGAAAAGTGCTGAAGGCATACTCTTGTGTACGTCTGATAATTAATCTCACCCAGTTATCCTAATCTGAATCGGTTAAATAAAGCTGACCTGAAGCTTTTTTTTTTCAGATCTCAGGCATCATACTCTTTGTCTTCCTTCATACCCTAGAGAGACCTGGGAGGCTGGAGTCAACACTTCAAAAAAAAAAAAAAAAAAGCCTACAAAATTACAAATAAAAGCTACTCTCATTAAGAGAAAGCCCCAATAGAGCTCAAATACTTGACTCAATACCACAGTGGTTTCTCAGTCTGATCCTTTATTAAACTTATGTTTATCGCTTGAAGTAGGCTGGTTAGGTTATATTACTTCCATTTTAAAGATGATAAGGCTTTGGTTCATAGTAATGAAAAGGTACCAAGTAATTCTTCCAGTTTAATAGCATGTAACTATGTGGAAAATAGCATTTACTATGGTGGAAAAAAGGTACTGTTCATTTGGTTTTGATTATATCTCAACCAGAAAAGTCAATGGAATGGCCTAGATGTTTGATATTGACATTTCTGTTCTTCTCATAGATGGTGATGTTCTTTCAATTACTGATTTCTCCATTTATTTTCAAAGGTAGACTTGTAATTGTAATGGTAATTGCCAAAGTAATTCTTCTATTATTACTCTGCCCTTTGGGTGCCCTTTTCTTCAGCTAAAGGTTATTGCACCCACTAATCAGAAATATGGAAAATGCCCTCAAAGGTCATTTCTGAGGCCTTGTCTTAAAGAGAAACTGCTTGCAACCTAGTCATGGTCTTTTGCTATTTTCTGGGGGGCAGAGGGGGAAGCGTTTCATGGACATTGTTCTCATTTGCAAGAAGTTACCAATATTAACTAGAAGATTTTTGGTGGGGGGATAAGCAGGGTTTAAGCCTAGAGTCAGGAGACCTGGGTTCTAGTTATCTCTGTCATTAATTGGCTATACACTCTTGGATAAAGCATTTAATTGTTCCAGGAACAAAATTTCCCATTTGCAAATATGGGAATTGGAATGAACGATCTCTAAGGTACATTCCAGCCCTAGATCTCTTATAATTCCATGACAAATATATTGAGTTATTAGAAAAATACATTATAATGGTTTCTAATGAAATGTTGGTATTCCATAAAGCAAAAACAAAGAATTACTTTCAGTTCTGTAGAATAAAGTGTGTTTTTATGCTACAGAAACTGAGGATAGGAAAAAGGGAAAGGTTGGGGTTGAATAACACTTT
Organism: Neogale vison; assembly: GCF_020171115.1. Classification (NCBI taxonomy): domain Eukaryota; kingdom Metazoa; phylum Chordata; class Mammalia; order Carnivora; family Mustelidae; genus Neogale; species Neogale vison. The sequence continues at coordinate 178,468,940 of NC_058096.1, read as the reverse complement.
AACTACTTGATAGGGACTTCATTCACCTTTGAGATTTTTTTTTTTTAATAAATTTTTTTATACCTTTGAGATTTTTTACTAAAAGGCAATCATCTAGGACCAAGCATCATTAATCTCTGGCATAAATCATGGGGTACATTGGAAAATGATACCCAATTCTCAAAACAGCAAGATTTCCAGCCCTTTCTTAAAGCTAGATATCACATTTTTTTCCTCAGTAACCAGAAGGAGATTAGAAGGTGGTAGTCCCAAAAAATAGGAGTTTCCAAAACCAATAAACCCAAGTCAGATACCTATGAAGACTTACACGAAAGAACAAAATATATTAAAGAAGCCATCCAGCAAAGAGGAAATGAAGCGAAACAGTGATTGCTGACTTAGAAAATTTATACTTCTACTTGTGTAAACGGGAAACATTTAACCCCTTAGGGATCCTTCTACCTCTACAATTCTATGAATCTCTGGCTTTATGATGTTTCTAGGTTACCTAATAGATGATAGGAATAGAATTATTTGAAAGCAATGTCAATCTAACTATAATTCTTCTGTTCATTCAGACATAGTCCCTTTGCTGAGGATTTCTTTGCTGGCCATATAACACTTGAATAACAAAACAATAGACTCAGCTCAAATAATTAATGTCTTAAATTTTCAGGTCATTTTTATAAAATTAAAGCTATATGGAAGAGTTACCAGCCTAAGTTCAATTTATCATATTTACCAACTCCAATGATCCATTTTACAAACTATTAATATCCATTGCTTTTAAAATCTGTTTGTTTGGATAGTATTTTCCTTAATTAGTTAGAAATGCAGAATTACATCTCAGAGTACATTGTGATAATTTGCCTTTCCAAAATCAACTAGGCAATTGTCCTTCAGACAGTAATCAGCATGAACTCTGACCCAGCTTTTATTTACTTGGCCCTAACGAAGTAAAAAGTTCCATCTTTTTAGCTTTCCTTGTTGTTTCTTTGGTTTGCTAATATCTTTTTAAGTGGGCTTTTAAGAATGTTTTTCAGCAGTGCTTTACATGGTTAAATGCAAAAGATATGTATTAATTTGCATTTGCCAAGTTATGAGGCTAAGATAAAATTGGGTGCTTGAGAAAGCTTATTGTAAATGGTAACGTACTTCACCAATGATAATTATAGTAGTAATAAACATCTGGGGGCAATGTAGGGTGGTAGTTAATAGCACAGGCTTGAAGGCAGAGCAATCAGGATTTGAGTCTTGCCTTACTTTCTACCAACTCTATGACTAAGGCAAGTTTCCTCACCTCTGAATGCCTCTTTGATCTATAAAATGCAAATAATACCAATACCTACTTCCCAGTGTCATCCTATGTACGGACAGTATTTGTAAACATCTTACATAATGCCTGCTCAATAGATGTTAATTATTATTATTAATTTTATTACCTCAATAAATATTTTTAATAGAAAGAAATGTACTGATTAATTTATTAATCAATAGATTATTGTAAGGAGTAAATGAGAAAATGTATGCAACAGACTTAGCACAAAGCTGAGACAATGTTTTATTTCATTGCCTTTAAGATATCATCCATTATAAGGTGCATAATTATTGCATGTGTCTCCAAGAAAAAAAAAAATCTGCCAATTAATTTTAAGACACCATCAACCATGGGACATATCTATATTGCAGAGAGATAAAATTCTGGGGAAAAAAAATGTGCCTTAGAACTGATGGGATATAATAGTTTCAAATGAATAGTACAATGATAAAAGATGAGGTAGAAGAGGAAAAAGAAGAATAGAAAATTCTCATTAATTTCTCAGTGACCTCCGATCTATCTGTGAATTTTTCATTCACTTATATACCCCAAATTATAATTCCTGTTAGTGAGGAAGAAAATAAAGAACTTGCCAGAGAGAGCCAATAAAGGATCATAAAATCTGATCATGGCTAATTAACCATATATGTCCCATAATATTCATGGAGTCCTTGCAGGGAATGAAAATTCTTAGTCACTTGTCTCCCTTCCCATCCACTGCAGGTATCTCTTCTATAGCATCTCTGAAATGCACAGAAGATATTTATATTGCATTTCATTCCGAGCCCCTTTCAAGGGGTCTTAGAGTTGCTGCTATAGAAATGTAAATTCCCTTGCACAGGCTGACACTGGGGTGGGTGGGTAAAGAGTGGCAGCATGTGGGGGTGTACTGATCATTACTGCCAACCTTGATGGGAAGGTGGGTGACACTTACTAGTTCTAAGTGGCAAAGGGGGAAAGCAGCTTTTGAAGTATAATTTAAGCAAGATCTAGAAAATAAATGACAGAGAAGAGCTCTCATTATTTTAGAAAACTTTCCAGCAGCTGCAATAGGTGGAGGGGAAAAAGGAAGAAGAAGACATTTGGGAAAATGCAGGAATGCATTCAAGCAATGGAACTGAGAGAAAACAATATAGTTGCTATTTATGGGAAAACTCAGCAATTATTAGAGAAAAAAAAATTTTTAAACATAATGTTTTAATCATAATGGTCAATCCACCAGTCCTTTTAAAATCTAAACTAACTTTAGAAGAGAAAAAACATTAGAAACAGTCTAACACGGTAGTTCTTGATCTTGGTTGTATCATAGGATCATCTAGAAAGCTTTGTAAGCATACCAATGCTTAAGCCTTACTCCCTAAAGCTCATGATTTCATTAGCCTTGGATGGAGCCCAGGCAATTGGTGTTGTTTTTTTTTTTTAAACTTTCCCTGATGATTCTAATACTGAGCTGAGAATAGCTCATCAAATTCAACCTCTTCACTTCACAAATGAAAAAATGAAGGCCTAGAGAGGTACTGTGACCCACCCATAAATATACGGCCAAAACCTCAAAACAGAACAATGATTCTGTGATAGATCCAGTCATTGATTTAAATTCTTCATTTCTCTGTACTTACACTACACATCCACACTCTTGCTATGGCCTTGTAGCAGCAAAGAGGCGTGTAATGCCTCTGCCCTTGGACTTTGGACTTGGCCATGTCCCCTATTTAACCCAGCAGGACATTTGCAGACCTGAGACAATCAATGGCTTGAAATGCACTTGAATGTTTGGGTTTGTCCTCTTGTTCTCATGTCTTTTGCCATGGGAAAATGAGAAACTCATGGAGCAGATCTGAATGCAGTTGACTCAGACATGCATAAGTAAAAAATAAATGCTAATTATTGTGAGCCACTGACTCTGGGGTGTTTTGTCATGCAGCATTATTATAGCAATAGCTGCCTGAGACACTCAAACCCAAGTTTTCTAGTGTGTGGTTCATCACTGGACCTCTAATGGCTTTTTCCCATATAGAGGATATGGGGTACAATCTAATGATGATCTGCCAGTGTTTCATAGAAGACAATTACATCCGTTACATGTATAACTTATCAAACTCAGACCCAAAAATGCCAAAGATTCTTTGTGATTAGCTATTCAAAGACAGAATTCCCCTCCACTGAGACCAATTCTTACTCACTTCTCTGTTTCATTCATTCCTGAATAATTACAACTAACCATTTTTGACCTCTTACTGTATAGAAGATTTATTTGATCATAAGAAAAGAAAACCCCATTTTACAGATAAGGAAATTAACTCTCTGTGAGATAAATGATGCATCAAGTCATACAGCCAGAATGGGAACAATAGAAGCTATCCCTTAACTACTATACTATACTGTTCCTCCATCTTGACTTCATTTTTGTGACCAATGCACCTAACCCATATTAGCTAATTTGGCAGAAATGCACAGAACTTATTCAAAGAAAATTTCTTTTTTCAGATATTACCTCTATATCTTTATTATTTTTACTCACTCTTCACCTTGTCTAACATTTAACTACAGAGCATCTATAAAGTTTAAAAACATTAATTATTTTATATTAATGATTCTGCACCCCATTCCACTGTGTGGGTTTTCCCCCAAGCCAAACAACTCTCTAATACCAGCTGGGTATCCTACAACTGAACTCAATTCTAACTATCCATCTGTGCTTCTGACCAACTGGCTATAGACTGGGGGTTCCAACAATCCCCTCCTTGTGTTGATTAATTTGTCAGAGTGGCTCACAGAACTCAGAACAACATTTTACTTAATAGACTACCAATTTATCATAAAGGATTTAACTCAGCAGCAGGTATATGAGAGAGACATATAGGACAACATAAAGGAAAAGGGCAAGAAGATTCCCTGCCCTCTCCAGACACACCACTCTCCCTAAAAAACCATGTATTCACAAACTGGGAAGCTCTCTGAACCAAACCCTTTTGGGTTTTTATGGAAGCTTAATTACATAGACATTATTGATCACATCATTGGCCATTGGTGATTGAACTTTAGTTCCTTTAGCCCCTCTTCCCTCCCCAGAGGTCAGAGTGTGGGGAAGGTAAAGTGGTAGGGGTGGGACTGAAAGTTCCATCCCTCTAACCACTTGGTTGGTTTCTTTGACAACTAGCCTCCATTCTAAGATTGAGGGCTTTCTAAAAGTTACCTTATTAACATAACAAAAGATACCTTTGTAGCTGCTGTCCTCACTTAGGAAGTTCCAGAGTTTTAGGGTCTCTGTACCAGAAATGGGGATGGAGATGAAATAAATATTTCTTATTATAAAGCACAATGTCATATATATATATATATATATATATATATATATATATATATATATATGGCACTCATATAAAAAGATTGCCTTTCCAGAAGCTGAAAGTGCTAGCCACTTTTTTCTTAAATTCTCTTCCTACTAGGGCATGGGGATGTGACCTTGACTCTGCCAATCAGATGCTGGTGCCAACAGAGGTCTGTCCCTTTATATAAGGAAAGTGAAAGCTCTCCCGCAGAGGGCCCCAACTTAGTACACTTCTGTTCTTTTCCAGGGACCACTGCTGAGGCATATAGCCATCCCCATAGAGCCATTTCCCCAAAGAAAGCTGGGGATGTGAATATTAAGCTTTACATCCTGTGTCGTGGGATCCAGCAAGAGAGAAGAGGGTTGGAAATGGCTTTTGTGTAACCCTTTCGCAGGAAGGCATTACTATTTCCAATACACACATAAGGAAATAGAGGCTCCGAGAAGACAGATGATGTGCCTAGGGTGACACAGCTAATGAGTAGAAGAAAGAGGATTTGAACCCAATGTATGTCAGCCTTAAAAGTCCACATTATCTCCACTATGTCATTATGGTGGTTTAAAAAACATGTTCACAATTCTTTGTTAGTTTTCATTCCCAAAAAAGTAGAACTCAATTCCCCTCCCCTTGAGTGTAGGCTGGATTTGGTGACTAGTTTCTAACAGATAATGTAAAAAGGAAGCTAGGGTGCCAGATTTAAAAAATAAAAACAGAATGCATCTTAATGAAAAGTGCAGGAATGGTCATCTTAAACTTCAAAAACATGGATCCATCTTCTTAATTTCCCTCATAAACTAAGGTGAAGAATAAGGACAAATCATTCTGAAAGAAACTAAATGAATGGCCCATATATTTAAGTGAAAGTCAAATATGCTTTCATAAATGTTTAATAACTTTCATAATCTTACTAAGAAATAAAAATGTATTTATCAAATATGTATAGTCTTTATCATGCCAAAATCTGAATTACCGTAAAATTTTTGTGTATTGCTAAAACTGTAATTCTGAATTACATTATAAAAGTGATTCTTTCTGAAATTGTTTTTATGTTTCCTATAAGGAAAACTGTAATACACATACATAAACACACACATACACACACAAGCATGAACTATTCTATTTAAATTTTTAGTAGCTTTTTTTCTTTTTGCAGGCCTACAAATGGTAATTTCTGCTGGCTTTTACTCCACTGAACTTTGAAATCTTTCTCAATATTCGGTAAATAAGAAAACTACCCTGGAACATTAGAAGAAACCCAACAAGAGGGTTGGTTTCATTAAGTACTTTATTAGACTTTGAAAAGTTATCAAAGACATGGAAAGAATTCATTGACTTTCAAAATCATCTCTTCTTTCTCAAGAAGAAAACATTGGAAAAAAAAAAATACTCCTTATTCAATGACTCTTCAGTTTGGGGTCTGGGAAGTTTAGAGACCATGTGCAATCAACTTTGGTGCCATGGCACACCTGGGTGGCTCAACTGGTTAAGTATCAGACTCTTGATCTTGACTTAGGTCAAGATCTCAGTGTCTTGAGTTGGAGCCCCACCCCTGGCTCCCCACTCAGCTCAGAGTCTGCTTGAGATTCTCTCCCTCCCCTTGCCACCTCCCCACAGTGTGTGCACTTTCTATCTTTCTCTCTTTAAATTAAATAAACAGTCTTAAAAAAAAAAAAAATCTGGTGCCTGTTTTTCTCCTGGCCCACTCTTTTTGAAGTTTATGGCCTATATGGATAATGAGACATAATCCTAAGAAAAAAATCCTTTCAGGAGCCAAAAACAAAACAAAACAAAACAAAATAAACTAACCAAACTAATATCCAGAGAAAAACCTTTCCTTTTTCCCATTTCGTGACAAGTGAGAAGTACTGAGAACTTTGGGGTGACTGCCCTTCTAACTTCCCCTTCCTCCAATAGAGCAGCATTACCATAAGAATGTTAAATTCAGAGTTTGGATTCAGGCCCAGGCCCAGCCAGCTAGCAGCAGTGAAACAAACTGGTAGGTGGCAGCAGCAGAAAGAATTCCTCAGATTGATGGTTACTGACTTAAAACCTGCATAGGAAAAGAGCTAGAGTTTGACATACCAAGTGGAGCAAGGGGGAGGGGAAAAAAAATGGAAATAGGACCATGATTCCTGGAATTTGACTCTCTAAAGAGTTCTTTGAAGCAATGAGTAATGCTTTTTGCTTATTACCTCACTGACAGAATGGACAAAGATATATTTGACTGTACATTTTTTCAAGGGGAAGGCAGAAATACACACAGTAAGGAAGCAGTAGATCTGATTCAATATGTTTTCTGATGTGGGAAACAGAGGCAGAAGAAAAATTATTAAATTTCCTTACTACCTACCGCCCATTGACAAGTCCTTGAAACAGGTAAAGTGACATTCCTCTAGGACCTCAACTACCTAAATGTTGACACTTGGTTAAGGGCAAAAAGCAATCCTAGCCTGAGTTCCCACACCCCCAAGATCCTATAAGCCTACTTTAACATATAAAAATTCTTTTGGAAACTTCCTTTATCTTTAAACTTCCCAGAATACATGTTGGCAATCATTCTCCAAGAATATGGCCCACCAATATATATCTAGAGGGTCTCATGATTAAGATTTTATTAGACAGTAATAAATGACCCTTCCCCAACAATACCTAACTCTCTCAAGGTCCTGGAAACCTTGCTTCCAAAATTTCTTAGAGACTTATGCTATCCCTAACCTTTAATAAAATAAAATAAAACCACCTTTAATAATAAAGTCACCTTTTTGCACCAAAGACATTTCAAGAATTCTTCATTGGCTGTTGGTTTCCAACCCTAAAGTCTTTCCTACATCATTTTCTAAAATAAAGGTATTGTGAACTAGGGGGGAAAATTAGGGATGCCAAGTTAAAACTGAATTTGAGATAAATAATCAATTTTTTAGTATAAGTATATGACAAATGTTATATGGGATATTACTTATACTAAAACTTTTTATTTGTTATTTATCTGAAATTCAAATTTGAATTTGAATTAATTTGAGTTGTACTGTAGCTGGCAACCCCAATGGAAGTAGCAGTGTGTAGTGTGAGGCACTCGATCATAAAATCCATTGTTACTTTTCCTCTCTCTTTTGTATCAGTCTCTCCAGGGGTGGCCAGTTGCCATTTTGTGAAGACCCTCAAACAACCCTGGTGATGGGCCTATAAGGTGAAACTATGGAGCCTCTAAAAAACAAGCAGCAATGAACTAAGGTTTCCTACCAACAGCCATGTTCAAGCCTTTAGATGACTGTAACCACAACTGATATCTTGACTATGAAGTCATGAGATGCTGAGCCAGAGTCACCCAGCTAAGTGGAATTTCTGACCCAGTGATACTGTAGATGATAAACATTTGTTGTTTTAAGCTGCTATATTTGTACTAATTTGTTATGTATCAAAGATAACTAATACAGCCATTATCACTTAAGCAGATGTACTCCTATTCAGACTTCTGGACAGTCTTTTTGGAATTTAGTGAATCCTTTTGTTTAAAGGAAAAGTTTTGGCTCCTTCCACAGTTTGGCTATTGTGGACTGGGTGTTAAATGCAACTAATGAATCCCTGAACACCAGTCAAAAACTAACGAGGTACTATACAGTTGCTAACTGAACATAATAAAAAACTAATAAAATACAATTAAATAAATAAAAGAAAATGTTCTTGTCTTTTGTTTGGAAGTATCCTATTTCTATTGAAGTATCTTTAATAGCACTTGCCTGTCAAAAGCAGATCAAATATAGCCCTAAGATCTTTAAGAAAAATTAAATCAATAATGTTTTTAGATACAATTTTAAGCAAAACCAACCAACCAACCAGACAAACAAACAAAAAACTAAGTACATTGCCATATAAAGATCTGTAATGCGCCTTACAGATTGCAAAATTCACATTGATCATGCTATTCGATCAGTGAAATGAAGTAAGATTGTGACCTTACTTTTATAGATTAAAAAAAAAAACACAAAACCCAAGGCTTTAAAAGCTTCAATGATATGCCCAAGGTCACACAGCTAGGATTCCAGCACAGATCATTTACCATCCAGTTCCTTCTAAGGTACCACCTCTCAAATTTGAACAGTGTCTCTGACACTGGTCATTGATCTTAAATGGTGTTCTGTCGCAGGTTGTTTTCAATATCAAAGGTGTTAAAACAAAGGGTGGAAAAATGGTCATCAATCACATGAAGTCAAATTACAAAAGTAAGCTTCTCTTGACCTCTGAAAAATGAATTTTAGTTTTCCTCATTAATTCAGCACCATGGTTGACAATGCCACTGGTGGTCAAGAGTTGACTCAGTCATTCAGCAAGTCCTGTCACACTATCTGACTTGATATCTCCCATCCTGAAAAACTATCCTGGATAATAACAACGAATGGACAGATTACTGGGATAAATCTGCCATAGACAGGAAATATAGGACCAAAAAAAAGCAAGGTAAAAAGTGGAATTCTTATATTTCCACTCTTGGGAATCTCATATATGACTCCTCATCTCCCTGCCCAGGAGCACTGGGTATTGCCAATAGCTAAATTGTTTTAGTTGGTTATATAATTCATCACCAGTTGTTTAACTGCACTACTCAATCCCCATATAGAATCCATTTCAGAATCCTATTTTCAAAACTGATTCCAAGAAAAGCTTTGTTTCTTCTATAAAAGTGGTAGGGGAGCTACTTATAAGAAGAGAGGCAAAGCTATGAAAGTTGGTTAGTAAAAACATAAAGAATAAATAAATTCAGGTTATAGTCATGATGACAGAGGAAAATAACATAGTAAGGGAAATCAAGAGAAACTTTAGAAAGCTTTGTATTCTTCTTACTCAAAGAGTAAGCCAGGGCTACCTGGCACTAAAATGAGAAAGTCTACATACAGATCAAGTGTCTTAGTTCAGGCTGCCAAAACAACATACCTTAGACTGTATAGCTTATAAACAAGAAATTTCTTTTTCATGGTTCTGGAGGCTAGAAGTCCAAGATTAGGGTGCCTACATCATTGGGTTCTGGTCAGGGTCCTCTTCCACATTGCTGACCGCCAATTTCTTGTTATATCCTTATGTATTAGAGACCAGAAAGAGCAAGCAAGTTCTCTCGTGACTCTTATAAGGGTACTAATCCCATTCATGAGGGCTCTAGCCTCATGACCTCATCTAATCCTAATGACTTCCCCAAAGCCCTACCTCCTAATATCAGCATATGGGGCAGGGGGTAGGGTCTCAACATTGTATTTTGGGGGAACATAAACATTCAGTCCATAATATGAAGCAAATAGTAATGATAAGTGGAACCACAAGTTATCTATTATCCTCATCTTGAGAAAAGGTCTAAGGAGGACTTTGGGAAATAAAACAGAAGAATTAACCTATGAACAAAAAGGTAACTTGAACATATACCATCAAGAGGATCTCTAGATTCTATAGGCCTATTGTTTCTCTTCCTGGTGCTAGTTAAGTCCTTGTAGCAAAAACAAAACAAAACAACAACAACAAAAAACCAAAATTGCTTATTCAAATTCTCTCACCTGTTCTACTTGACAGCGTGACTATTTGAAACAGTCTCAGGAGCCCAGGACTCACTCTTTTGGCACCCCGAATGAGTTGGATGAAATGGAACAACAGCTCACCCTAGTCTTTCCATATCCCAAGAGTGGAAATTATCTTTACCCCAAACACAGAGTAGAGAGGCAACACAAACTAACTCCTTTCTAACAAGGAGAGTGTATCAAACGGTCTTGAAGCCTCAAAGTTTCTGCCAGTTATTCTACTATCGTCTGAGAAAACTATTACTGGTGGATGTTTACCCAGAGGTTGGCATACTATCTTAATTTTTCCAGGCCAAATTAGCCACAACTGGTAGAAATGGAGTTCTATGTGGTGGGAAGTGATCTCTGGGGTGACTTGGCTTGAGAATTCACCTGATAGGAATTATCTGTATCGCTAATAACCAACTATTCCAATCAGTTTTCTTCTTCTAGGGAAATGGAATGCATAATATATAGAGAAGTGGCAATCCACTTAGTAAGTAAATGGAAATAAACAAGGATAGAAAAAATCCGAGTCATCAAGGCAACTCACTTTAAGTTTGTTCTTAGCAGTTCTAAAAACTGCTATGCTGGATGGTTGGGTTATGGACATTGGGGAGGATGTGTGCTATTGTGAGTGCTGTGAAGTGTGTAAACCTGGTGATTCACAGACCTGTACACCTAATAATACATTATATGTTAATAAAAAAATTAAAAATTAAAAATCAAATAAAAAAACTGCTATGCTATTATAAACATTTGAGTTGTGAGTGAGGCATGACTATACAGTTACTGAGAGGGTTTCTACCCTTTCCTTACCTTCTGGAATATGCTAATAATAAAACCTCTATCATCTAAGATGAGATAAAAAATATATCTTTCTTTTTTTGCCACCTGAGGAAACTGGTTAAAAAAGAGAAGTTTATAACTTTCAGTGTTTCCATTTTTGTCCTATGACCAGGAAGCTCTTAGCCAAATCTTAATATTTGACAGTTATGATAACTCTAACGGTTGAAATTTTGTTCTTCAGTCCTTAATCCTTATTTTTATATGTTCTACATTTAAGTTTCAATAGGTGCCTGAAACTAGTTGCTCAGTCTTGGAAGAGTCAGGCAGCCAAGAAACAAATACATCCAGCTTAGCAGAGTCTCCTAAAATCTGCCTTCTCAAATGTTTTTATGGTGGCCTTAAAATGTCAAGGTTTGTGGGCTTTAGCAATTTCTAATTTATTGCACGAAGAAAGTAATTGAAGTAAAAGTACCAAACAGCTGTCCAAAGTTCAGACACAATCCTACATGAACAATTCTGACCCCAGACACAGATGGAGGACTGAAAAATCCATCAGACTTTGTGTTTGCTTTTCAAAAGCTGAAGTAGAGATGCTACTCCCTCTTAAGTAGGAGAAATAGACATCAATAGGGAAATCTTAGCTAAAAACACCCCAAGTTCCAATATTTCATAAATTTTATCTCCAGATTTTCAAAAGGTAGATGAAATGAAATTGGTGGGAGAAGCCCCCTACTCTTTCTAATTCAATAGATAGCATTAAACTCATTATTCTCTACCATTCTTCTTCTATCACCTGATCAAATTAAGAAATATTTAGAAAAACAAAACTAGCAGCAAACTGATTGGCAGACAGCATTATACAGCATCCTCTCAACCAGCACTTCAAACAGCTTTATTACCTTCCTCTCTCTCCACATCAGTCCCAAACTGCACTCATTCAATAAAATATTCCTTCATTGAGCACTGTTTGTGTCCCATGCATCACACTAGGTACAATGAATCCAATATTGAGCAAAGCATGTATGATGCTTGCCTTCTTGAAATTTACATTCATCCATTGGTTCTCAACTAGGAAAAATATTTGCCCCTATAGGGCCTATGGAAATGAATGGTGGCATCTTGGGTTGTTCAATGACTGGGATAATCTGCTGACATTTACTGAGCAACATACGGAATAATTTAACACATAAAGAATTGTCCTGATCAAAATGCCAAAAGCTCTCTGAGAAATCAACAATTATAATAGAATGTGTTAAGTGCTATTATAAGAGAAGTGCTAAACACCTTTGAGAATACACATCAGGGGCACCAAAAGAGTTTAGAGCCAACCAGAAACAATTAAGCTAAAAGTAGACCAATGGAAGGGGTTAGTTGGGTGGTAGTGGAAAAGGGAACTGAGTTTCAGATAATTTGCTAAGATTACTGAGTGGGTAACTAAGTATATACATAAAAGATGAATGGTTCTTGTTTATCGCCCATTTTTAGTCACTAATTGTTGGGTTAAGGCCAAAAACTCTGTAATGTTGTTTAATCAAAAACACAGTCATTGGGTAAATTTATAAAATTTACATTATGTATTGCTTCAAGAAAGACACTAAAATTTCTAAGAAGTTGAAGGTTTTTACTATTTCTGAGGACTAGACCTGAAGCTTCTCTAGTTCACCATCCCTTTCTCTTTGTTGTATCTTTGCACTTTATTCAATTCCACATATCATTTATAAGAGAGCAGGAAGAGCTTTATCACTCTCCAGTGTTCTGAGCCTCCTCACTAATAATCAACCCAGAAGGGGTGATAGGCTAAATCTGAGTAAAATTATACCACATATTTATTACTGCACATCCCCAAGTACTTCCAAATTCTCAAATCTTTCTATTTGATAGAGGATCTATTGATAGAGCCCATTTGACAGGCTGAAAACAATCTATCCAACAGAACCATTACCTTGCTTTACCCAAGACTTGTCAAATGTCCCCAGAGAGCTGCTCTCAGATATCACTGTAGGCAAGAATGGGTGTCCCTCAAGGGTAGAACCAGACACAGAGCCCAGCAATGTCCAAAATGTGTGGGGGACATATTTGAGTCAGTTTAAACTAAAAACAAAAAGAAAAAGAAAAAGAAAGAAAAGAAAATGCAAGTATACACTACTTCTTTGCAATCCATCTTCAGATAATTTAAGGGAAAGTCAAAGGAGAGAAGAAAGAGGGAAATGAGTTAATGCTTGTGGATGTTGCCAATATTTTATCTGATACAAAGCATCTGAAACATCCAAAGTCAAAGAATGTAAAAACTGGAAGAATGTTAGAGGCCAGTACAATTCAGTTTGCAGATGGGAAGAGTAAGAACAAGAGTGAGGAAAGGACTAGTCCATGCCACCATCCTGGTGCTGGGTAAGCCAAGACCAAAAGCATGGTACACAATGGTTAAAACCATGAGACACAGAGTCAGGAGATCTAGACTGATGTTCCAACTCAGCCACTTATTTCATCCCACTTAGCTCCGACTTCCTCCTAGGTAATTATAAGGATTCTAAAAATGGCTATATTGTAAGGTGAGTGTAACAATTAAATAAGACATGCACATAGAGTACTTAGCACAATGCTTGGCACATAATAAGTACCCAATAACTATTAGCTATTGGAATGATTATCCATAGTAGAGAGCTGCCCTAAAATACATATCCTATCATGTTGCTGAGGAGTTAGCCATACTACCTGGGGAAATTCTTCTGTCATTCAGTTTAGCTCCACGACTGAAATAGGTCCTGAAAGCCCGAGGTAGCAATGGGGAATAGGTTCTGGCTACATTTCCAAATTCCTCCACATATAGCCACAAACCCTAAACCAAAGACTTCATCCTATTAGATTCATCCCAGCATTCCGTAGAGATGTTAAAAGATAAAGATCATCATTTTTGAATGTGAAGAGACTGCCAATCACAGAAGACTTTTATGCTGGCAACGGGCAGTGGGCAACGGGCAACCAGTTAATATTATCTCCTCACAACAACTCTGGGAAGAAAATAAGATTACCATTTCCATTTTATTAATGGGAAAACTGAGGTTTAGAGAGTTTAATTCACTCAAGTTCACACAAGTAGTATGTAATGACACCAGGACTCAGGTCCAGGCAATCTTGGGCTCTTAACATTCAATCTTATGTGTTTTTTTTTTAAATAATTTTTTATTATGTTATGTTAGTCACCATATAGTACATCATTAGTTTTTGATGTAGTGTTCCATGATTCATCGTTTGCATATAACACCCAGTGCTCCATGCAATACAACCCTCCTTAATACTTATCACTAGGTTCATCCATTGCCTTACCCCTCTCCCTTCTAAAACCCTCAGTTTGATTCCCGGAATCCATAGATTCTCATGGTTCATCTCCCCCTCTGATCACCACCCCCTTCATTTCCCCTTCCTTCTCCATGTTATTCCTTATGTTCCACAAAAAAGTGAAACCATCTGATAATTGTCTTTCTCTGTTTGACTTATTTCATTTAGCATAATCTCCTCCAGTTCCATCCATGTTGATGCAAATGTTGGGTATTCATCTTTTCTGATGGCTAGTAATATTCCATTGCATATATGGACCACATCTTCTTTATCCATTCTTCTGTTGAAGGGCATCTCAGCTCCTTTCACAATTTGGCTATTGTGGGCATTGCTGTTATGAGCATTGGGATACATATGACCCTTCTTTTCACTGCATCTGTATCCTTGAGGTAAATACCTAGTAGTGCAATTGCTGGGACATAGGTAGCTCTATTTTTAACTTTTAGAAGAACCTCCACACTATTTTCCAAAGTGGCTGGACCAACTTGCATTCCCACCAACAGTGTGAGAGGGTTCCCCTCTCTCCACAACCTATCCAACATTTGTTTCTTGCCTTGTCAATATTTGCCATTCTAGCTGGTGTAAGGTGGTATCTCAATGTGGTTTTGATTGAATTTCCCTGATGGCTAATGATGTTGAACATTTTTTCATGTGTCTGTTAGCCATTTGTATGTCTTCTTTGGAGAAGTATCTGTTCATGTCTTCTGCCCATTTTTTAACTTGGTTATTTGTTTTTTGGGTATTCAGTTTGAGTTCTTTAAAGATCTTGGATACCAGCCCTTTATCTGTAGTGTCATTTACAAGTATCTTCTCCCATTCCATGGGTTGTCTCTTTGTTTTATTGACTGTTTCCTTCACTGAGCAGAAGCTTTTTATCTTGATGAAGTCCCAAAAGTTCATTATCGTATTTGTTTCCCTTGCTTTTGGAGGCATGTCTTGAAAGAAGATGCTGTGGCCAATGTTGAAAAGCTTATGGCCTATGTTCTCCTCTAGGAGTTTGATGGATTCCTGTCTCACTCTGAGGTCTTTCATACATTCAGAGTTTACCTTTGTGTATGGTATAAGAGAATAGTCCAGTTTCATTCTTCTGTATGTAGCTGCCCAATTTTCCCAGCACCATTTATTGAAATGGTCTTTTTTCCATTGGATATTTTTTTCCTGCTTTGTCAAAGATTAGTTGACAGAGTTGAGGGTCCATAGCTGGGTTCTCTATTCTGCTCCACTGATCTATGTGTCTGTTTTTGTGCCAGTACCATGCTGTCTTGGTGATCACAGCTTTTTAATATAGCTTGAAATCAGACAACATGATGCCCCCAGCTTTGGTTTTCTTTTTCAACATTTCCTTGGCAATTTAGGGTCTTAGCTGGTTCCATAAAAATTTTAGGATTGTTTATTTCAGCACTTTGAAAAATGCCATGGGTGATTGGGACGGCACTGAAAGTATAGATTGCTCTGGGCAGCATAGACATTTTAACATGTTTATTCTTCTGATCCATGAGCATGGAATGTTTTTCCATCTTTTTGTGCCTTCAATTACTTTCATGAGCATTCTGTAGTTTCCAGAGTATAGATCCTTCACCTCTTTGGTTCGGTTTATTCCATGATATCTTATGATCTTTGGTGCTATTGTAAATGGAATTGATTCCCTAATTTCTCTTTCTAAAGTTGTATTGTTAGTGCATAAAAAAGCAACTGATTTCTGTGCATTGATTTTGTATCCTGCCACATTACTGAATTTCTGTATGAGTTCTAATAATTTGGGGGTGGAGTCTCCTGGGTTTTTCACATGACAGTATCATGTCATCTGTGAAGAGAGAGAGTTTGACTTCTTCTTTGCCAATTTGAATACCTTTTATTTCTTTTTGTTGTCTGACTGCTATTGTTAGGACTTCCAGTACTATGCTGAGTAATAGTGGTGAGAATGGGTCTCCTTACCATGTTCTTGACCTTAAGGAAAAGGCTTTCGGCTTTTCCCCATTGAGAATGCTATTCACTGTGGGCTCTTACTGGATGGTTTTTATGAAATTGAAGAATGTTCTATCTATCCCTATGCTCTAAAGAGTTTTAGACAGGAAAGGATGATGCATTTTCTCAAATGTTTTTTCTATAGCAATAGAGAGGACCATGTGATTCTTGTCTCTTCTCTTAATTATGTGTTCTATCACGTTGACTGATTTGCGAATGTTGAATCACCCTTGTATCCCAGGGATAAATCCCACCTGGTCGTAAAGGATAATCCTTTTAATGGTTTTCTGGATCATATGAGCTAGGATCTTGTTGATAATTTTGGCATCCATATTAATCAGGGATATTGATCTGTAATTCTCCTTTTTGATGGGGTCTTTGCTTGGTTTGGGGATCAAGGTAATGCTGACCATGTAGAATGAATTTGGAAGTTTTTCTTCTGTTTCTATTTTTTGAAACAGCTTCAAGAGAATAGGTATTATTTCTTATTTGAATGCTTGATAGAACTCCCCAGGGAATCCATCAGGCCCCGGACTCTTGTTTTTTGGGAGCTTTTTGATCACTGCTTCCATCTCTTTATTGGCTATTGGTCTATTCAGGTTGTCAGTTTCTTCCTGTTTCAGTCTTGGTAGTTTATAGGTTTCCAGAAAGGCACCCATTTTTTCTAAGTTGCTTAATTCATTGGGATGTAGTTGTTGATAATAATTTCTAAGAACTCTTTCTATTTCCTTGGGGTTAGTTGTGATCTCTCCCTTTCATTCATAATTTTCTTAATTTAGGTCCTTTCTCTTTTCTTTTGGATAAGTCTGGCCATGCTTTATCAATCTTATTTATTCTTTCAATGAACTAGCTTCTAGTATCATTGATCTGCTCTACTATATTTCTGGTTTCTAATTCATTGATCTCTGCTCTAATCTTAATTATTTCTCTTCTAATGTGTGGCTTAGGCTTTACTTGTTTTTCTTTCTCCAGTTCTTTAAGGTGTAAAGTTAATTTGTGTATATGGGGTTTTTCTTTCTTTCTTTCTTTTTTTTTTTTTTTTTTGAGTGAGGCTTGGATAGCTATGTATTCCCCCCCAGGACCACCTTTGCAGTATCCCATAGGTTTTGGACCAATGTGTTATCATTCTCATTGGTTTCCATAAATTGTTTAAGTTCTCCTTTGATTTTCTGGTTGACCCAAACATTCTTTTTTTTTTTTTTAAAGATTTTATTTATTTATTTGACAGAGAGAAATCACAAGTATATGGAGAGGCAGGCAGTGAGAGAGAGAGGGAAGCAGGCTCCCTGCTGAGCAGAGAGCCCGATGCAGGACTCGATCCCAGGACCCTGAGATCATGACCTGAGCTGAAGGCAGAGGCTTAACCCACTGAGCCACCCAGGCACCCGACCCAAACATTCTTAAGCAGGATGTTATTTAGCTTCCAAGTGTTTGAATTTCTTCCAAACTTTTTTCTTGTGATTGAGTTCTGGATTCACAGGATTATGGACTGAGAAATGCAGGGAATAATCTCAGTCTTTTGGTATCAGTTGAAACACGATTTGTGACCCAGTACGTGGTCTATTCAGTAGACCACTCTATTCTCAAGAGTATTCTGTTGCTTTAGGATGGAATGTTCTGTATATATCTATGAGATCCATCTGGTCCAGTGTGTCATTCAAAGCTCTTGTTTCTTTGTCGATTTTCCGCTTAGATCATCTGTCTATTGCTGAGAGTGGAGTGTTGAGGTCTCCTACTATTAACATATTATTATCTTTATTTTGGTTAACAGTTGGCATATGTAGTTGGCTGTTCCCATCCTGGGGGCATAGATATTTACAACTGTTAAATCCTCTTGTTAGATAGATCCTTTTAGCATGATATAGTGTCCTTCTGTATCTCTAACTACAGTCTTTAGCTTAAAATCTAATTTGATATGAGAATTGCTACCCCAGCTTTCATTTGAGGTCCATTGGAATGAAAAATGCGTCTCCATCCCTTTACCTTCAGCGTGGATATATCTTTAGGTTCAAAATGAGTCTCTTGTAGACAGTATATGAATGGGTCCTGTGTTTTCATCCAGTCTGCAACCCTGTGCCATTTCATGGAATTATTTAGGCCATTCATGTTGATATTGATTATTGAAAGAATGATTTTATTGTCATCATATTGCCTGTGAAATCCTTGTTTCTATAGATTGTCTCTGTAAATTTCTGATCTCTATCACTCTTGGTATCTTTCTCTTTTTATAGAACCCCCCTTAATATTTCTTGCAGGGCTGGCTTGGTGGCCACATATTCTTTCAGTTTCTGCTGGTCTTGTAATTTCCTTGTCTCTATATCCATTCTGAATGACAGCCTTGCTGGATAAAGTATCCTTGGCTGCATGTTCTTCTCATTTAGTATCCTGAATATGTCTTGCCAGACCTTTCTGTCTTACCAGCTCTCTGTGGATAGGCCTGATATTATTCTGATGCTCCTCCCTCTCTACGTAATCTCCTCCCTCTCACCACTTTCAAGATTGTTTCCTTGGATCTAAGATTTTCACATTGTAGTGTTATATGTTGTGACATTGGTCTGTTCTCATTAATCTTGAAAGGGGTCTGCTCTGCCTCTTGGACATGAATAACTGTTTCCTTCCCCACATTAGGGAAGGTCTCAGCTATGATTTGCTCAAATGCATTTTCTAGACCTTCCTCTGTCTCCACCCCCTCAGGGTCCCAATAATTGTGATATTGGAATGTTTCATCGAGTCACTAATCTCTCTCTGTTTGATTCCTTGGGTTTTAATTTGTTTTTACCATGCTACCTCGATTTCTTTCTTTTCTATGATCTTATCCTCTATCTCACTAATTCATTCTTCTGCCTCATTTACCCAAGCAGATTATCCAGTTTAGACTGCATTTCATTCATTGCATTTTTAAGTTCAGCCTATTGGATATCATTTCTGCCCTTATATATTCCATATTGTCATTAATATTTTTCTCAAGGTGATATCTAGGCTTGAGAAAAATATTAATGAAATTGACATCTTGGTTATATCCATATCCATTAGTTCTGTGGCAGAGGCCACAGTCTCTGAATCTTTCCTTTGTTGGGGATTTCTCCTCTTAGTCATTCTGTTGAGGGGTGGTTGAGAGAATGTACAGAGTCCAAATTATTGAGCACAACCCAAGCAAGATGCAGCTGTTTTACAGGGACCTTAGGGTTATCGGCCTCTTTTCTTCCAGCCTACCTTCTGGGGGAGAGGCCTGCCATGTTGTTACTCAGGCAACCCTATTTGGGCACAGTTGCCCTTCTCCCTGTCAGGAGTGGGGTGGGCTCAGTGAATACTGGTTTTCTGAGGCTTTTGTTCTCTGGCAGCTTTCCCTGGTGGCTTTCCACATCTCTTCTGAGAGTCAGAGCAGAAGTGGCCATATCCAAACCTCTGTCTCACAACAGCAAGTTTGCAGTCTACTCTTCGATGAACTCTCCAGGCCATAGTGTCTCTGCCTCTGTCTGTGATGCTAAAAACCACAGTGTCCTGGGCTGTGCACCCCCCAGCAACACTCCCAGCCTTTGCTTACAGGTCCAGGCATGTCTTTGCCCTTTGTGCTTCTAAAACAGCAAGCCACCCCAAGTTGGCATGCGCACCCCTACATCTCCAAGTTTCAGTTGGGGGGCTGCCCTAAAGTCCTTTCCCTGCCTCTACTGGTCTTTGAGTCTGTGCCCAAGCCCCAGAGTGGGAGGCTTTTGCACTCTGGTGGAGCAGGATTCCAAAGGCTCCCTCCCTCTTCCATTTATCTTCCAGTATCTGCCCGCAGAATCATGGCCCCCCACTCCATACCTTGAGACCAACCCACCATAGATATTCTATTTGTAAAGATCCAGATATATCTTCTTACATCTCAGGATGATTTCATGGGTGTTCAGAATGGTCTGGTAGATATCCAGCTCAATTCAGGGGACTGGTTGAAATAGGGTACCCTATTTCTCTACCATCTTTTCTCACCACCTCAATCTTAGGTTCTTAATGCATTTAAGTCTCTAAATGATAATAAACAAATTTCTAATTTTTCCAATCTACTACTCTGGCAAACTCTCAGAGTTCTGTTCCTTTGACTAGAACCCTTATCCTTAGCCAAGTAGGATATTGCAGGTTTTATTTTTCCATACCCTAGGTTTTCAAACATGTTTTATTTTTCCCATAACCTAGGTTTTCAATGTCACAGTCAAAGGTGGTTACTTGAAAGACCCAATATAAGTCTTAGCATATGGGCCTAATTAGAACAAAGAGGGAATGTACTAACACTATTGACACACTTAAATTGTTTCCTCTACTGAAGGACATGGACTAAGTTGAGAGTATGTATTGCAAAAGCAGAGCAATGCTGTGTATTTACCAATACTTGGGGAAACTGAAGTTCAAACCCAAGACCAGACATTAAATATCATTATGGAAGGCACCAGTGCTGTCAAGTCCTTCCAAGGCCTAACAGCCAAATTAGCAATAAAGTCTGACAGCCCCATCTATCAGATCTGTTCAGCCAATCCGATGGCAACATCATGTTTCCTTACAGGTCCAAAGAATATACACTTGCAGAAGGAAAGAAAAAAAATCAACTTGATTAAATTTGGTTTTGAATAATTGGTTCATTGAAATTCTTGGGCTGAAGAAAAATGGCATTTCTAATTTATAGAAATCACTATTTGAAATATAGTTACGGCTGCTCAGAGAACCCGTGAAACTAAATAAATTTAAGTCAGCACATTTAAGAAAGCCATTAAGAGTTACCTAATGACAGCCCCTCCAATTATCACTCTAATAGAGCTGATGTGGAAACCTGCCAAAAGCTGGGCTCCTCCACCAACTACAGATGTGGCTGGCTTAATATCTGGGAGCCCAGACAGGGTAGATCAAGGCCTCGTGCCCACCCAGCAAGCCAGGAACCTGAAAAGACTTCTGAAAGAAGATACCACATTTTGGATAGCAAACAGGGAGGAGTTTTTAAAAATCCATTGACATCCCCAAAGCTGCTGTGGAAGGATTCTTTCACAGATGCAGACTTCTTATTTGCAAATATTCCCACTAACCTATGTGGGGTTGGCCTCCTGTTAAGTTACCCCAGCCCCTTATAGAGCCAGGGAAGGGCTACTCCAGATTATCTGGTCACTAAGCAAGTTGGAACATTATTTCATATGATATCTGAGTGAGAAGGGAGAGTTCACACCTCTCCTCCAGCCCTGTTCATATTAATGTGGGTTTAGACTTTCTTCTATCTCTTAATTGTGACAAAAAATTCAGGTAGGCAGTATGGGAATGAAAACATCTTTAGGTCACTTGGCTAACCAAGGCCTCTGCAGATGAGTCAGGAAGTCAGCAGAGTCCCCAAATGAAAGGAATAAGTTTTTTTGTTTTTCTGTTTTGCATGGACCAGTAAACCATAGATAACTGGTAGAGAAAGGATATATGATAAGGGAGAAATATTTTCCCTTGTTTTGTAAATAGTATAGAATTTAGCTGAAATAAACATAAACTCCTACTTTTTGGTTAATGCAAGTGTATTTGATAGACAGGAATCAGGGTTGGGCATGGGGAAACCTGACTTATCTGCTGTTTGTGAGAAAAAAGTCTGATCATTGATCATAGAGAACCAAGAATGTGCGTGTTATCAACCATGCTCTTGCAGACCTGTGCCAGGTTCATACACATGTATGGTACAGGACAAGGAGAGCTGAGTCTCACTACAGGCCACTTTGGTCATACTGAGTCTAGCACATTATATTCATGTCTGAACTCCACATTTTAAGAGGCAAGTTCTAGAATGCAGGCAGAAAATAAATGACAAGATTAAACATTTGGAACTCAACATACTAACATCAGCAATAGCAATAGCTAACTCATTCTACAAAGGAAGATGCAGCTTTGGAGAGAAACCTTTCCAAGGTCATACAACCAGTAACTGATAATGTAGAATTCAAATTTGCGCTGATATGATCCATGCTTTACTGCATAATGTGTATTTGTCTCTTAGCCACACCAGGAGTGGCTTTATTACTGGGCTGAAATTTGCCTTTTTTTTACAGAATAAAAACCATGTATTGCATGGAGCACTGGGTGTGGTACATAAATAATGAATTTTGGAATCCTGAAAAAAAAATAAAATAAAATTTTAAAAAAACATGTATATTCATGATCTATAATATGATGATTTGATATAAATACACAGAGTCAAATGATTACTATTATCAATCTAATCAGCATATTACATGACAGCAGCACATTTTGACCTGTACAAGCCTGTGAACATCCTGCTATTATTGCCTTTACCAACTTCAGAAAGCCAATGAATCTGGGGACAGGTATTGCAGTGATGAGAAAACTTTAACTCCTGTCTTGTGATACAATGTAGCCCATTTGTGAGGAGTAACTGGGAGGAGTAATGGTTTGAAAGAAATGAAGCCAAACTGAAAGATGGCCTCCTATAAGCATTTTAGCAAGCATGGAAATAACATCTGTGGTCTTATCAGACAAAGACCCGTAGTCAAACAGGCCTCCAGTTACCACTGTTAGGAATCCTCACTGGACACAAACTGGAATATGGTCAGAATTGGGATACCTAGGCAGTTTTCCCTGGCCATGCTGTGACAGACACAGAAATTCAACCTCTTGCTGCAAGGAGAGAGGTTAGCAGGCAGCCTCCAGCTGTCAGGTTCTCTAGGGCCTGCCTCTGCTCCAGTGAGCTGGCTCACTGAGGACCTGCTTTCCCAGGGTGCCCTGCATCCAGAGGCTAAGCAAAGTGAGGTTATAAAGCCCTTACTCTTCAGCCAGGAGCTGGACACTGTGCAGGACAATGCTTACTCCAGCATTCCCCTCCAGGTCAGCCACAGCTTTGTTGGCCATCACAGTTTGACTTCTTCTTCTGCCCAATTTTGTTTGTTCCTTTCCCCCCAAAGCATTGATTTCCAACAAATATCTTGCACCTCAATCTCCATTTCAGCATCTTCTGAAGAACCCAACCAGCAACAACTACCTCTTTTTGTTCTGTGACTTTTGTCCTCTTAATGATACCATCTTTTAGCCCATCGTCCCAAAATAAGATGGTATAATTGGCTGAACAGTATTACAAGATGGCTTAATTAGTTGGAAGTTTGTGGTCCAACTTTCACTTATTGTCCAAAGCATGAATTAGTAGAGCGAGCATGGGCTTTGGAGACAGAAAGCTCTGGGTTCAAATTCCCTGGCACTAACTAGCTAAGTGGCTTTGAGCATGGTTATTGAATCTGAGCCTCAGTTTTCTCCTTTATCAAGTAGTGATATCACCATCTACCTAATAAGGTTGTTGCAAGAATTAAATGTTATCACATATGCAAAGCACCTAATACAATGCCTGGTACACAGTAGTTATATAGTAGTTGGTTATATATTGGTTTCTTTGACACTTGACATATACTTTCTTTGTACTCTCATTTACTTTGTTCCAGGTATTTACTTCTTATTTCTCCCATGAGAACAGCAAGGACTATGTTTTGTTTACTTCAGCTGAATCTTTTATAAGATAACAAAGTTGGATTGAAATATTTCAAAGGTGCCCACTCTATAGTGGGCGATTGAAACTGGGTTCTTGGTCTCTCATAGTTACAATGTCAGGTGTAACACTTCACTGCGTATAAAGATGTATAAACATGCGAAAGTAGATTTTGCCTTCTCATAAGCACCGCAAGACCAAATACATAATGGTTAATTACATGCAGTAGACATTGTGGTTGGCACCCTAATGTCCATTCTACCCCAGATAACCAGTCCAATCCAATCACCCCACTCAAGTCCCCCAGGACTTAGGAGGTCCACAGATGGACACAGGTCTTTAGTTGGCCCAAACCGATTGCAGAAAAGAAATCATATTGTTGCTTAAAAGGCTTTCTCCTCTCTCCCAATGGATGTAAAAAAGGAAGTATGATGCTTTAACTTACGTGTAGCTGCCAGGAGAACCCGCTCCATGGGAAACCACTGAGCAGAGACTGAAAGTTCCTGGGCTCCTCATGACGTTGTTGAGTTGTTGAATCACTGAAATGCAAAGCCTGTCCTTCATCTTATCTTCCTGTTATATGAGAGAATAAATGTCCTTATTGTTTAAGCCATTTGAGTCTGGGATTTTATTATCTTGAATCTATAGTTAAAAATATCCTAAGTGGGGGGAGGCAAATATTCAATATACAACTGCACCTACCCAGGGTGTCTTTTATGCTTTGGGCTATATTAGAACTACTGTATTTTTAGCAGAAAGAAGTCATCTACTCTGATTGAACTCCTCATTCACGCATTAGAAATTTGGGCCCCACAAAAGCTGAGAGAGTTGCCTGAAAAAACAGAACTCGTAAGTAACACAGCAGGAACTAGACCTTAAACTTTTTGACTCCCAGCATCCAAGCATTAATCCATGCATTCAACTGCATTTATGGAATTTACTATGTGCCAAGCTTTATATTCTTGCTTCAACATCATACTAATTCCCAACACATATCATGGAAATTAACTCTTACAATATTTGCAGTTTGAGGCAAAGGACAACAGTACATGCTTCACAAGGCCCTATTACGGGAGAACCGTTTGTAGAATGCTACAGATACTCTTTATGCTCAGAAAATAAGAGTGACCTAAAGAAGAGATGAAAGAAATGTCCAGCTGATGGGAAAGATTTATTAGATTTAAAAGAAATTCCACTGAACTCAAAGGAGAGAGATATTTAACAGGTTTATGTGTGCGTATTGACTTTTTCTTCCTAAAAAATTATAAAATGTATTCGTATAAAAATCATGTAAAAAATGAAACTGAAGGGAAATAAATGTACTTTTATTCAAGGCATATATACTGGAGCTCAAGTCAGGAGTGCCATGGTATATAAACTGAGCTAAAGAATGTTCATCACCAAAAGGGATTTAGGAGGGGAGAAGAAAACAACTACCTATTTTTCAACAATGACACCAGCAAATGTTCTTACAGAGTGTGTCAGCTTTGTTAACATAAGCACAGCATTTTGAAAGCTGATGTTCCTCAGTGGTATAGGAGCAGCTAACCCCATTGTGACTTCAACTCTACCAGAAATACCTCAGTGACCTTGAGCAGGGCAGTCTCTAAAAAGAGATGAGCATGTGAGAGCCACACTGGATAGCACTGTCCTGAGTGGATCAGTCACAATGCTTGTCACATGCACAGCCCCTTCTGAGAGAAACAGTAGCTCAAGTAGAGATGACCAGCTTCTGTACATAGGACTCTGGCCTCACTCTACCCACAATTTTTTGAACTTGACCCAAGAGCAGCCAACTCCTAGACTAGCCATTGATCCATGGAGGTGGCTGAACATGAAAATCTCTGTCCAACAGAGATGCTGAAGATTGCAACTCTTGGGTTTGTATGGGGAGTAATGAGTTGTAAGCAGCACCATAATGATGACTTCATGAAGACATCAAGGTCTTTTAGCAGATGTCAGTACCTTGGGACTAGTAGAAGGAAAGTTTCTAAGGCAAATAAGGGGCTTACATCTCACCCATGAAACTCCTGCCTTAGAATCACCTCTGGGGCTTGTGAAAAATGCAGACTCCTACTATCCACCCAGAACCTCCAGATCAGCCTCCTGGCAGCAGAGTCCCAGATCCGCGTACACTTCAACAAGGTGATTACCATTCTCAAAACTAAAGTTTTTTTTAAAAAATATTGATCTAATTCAGACCCTTTATCTTATGAAGAAATTGAGGCATAGAAAGGTCACAAAGACAAAACAAGACTCACTTTATTTATTTACTTTTTCTACTGGAGATGTGGCCTCTAACTAATGGCTTCATTCATGGTACTTGAGCATCTACATTCTGCTTGCAAAGTACTTCCTATGTTCACATTTTGCATTCATTATTCAGCAAATACTTAATGAGTGTCCCTTATAGATCAAATCTCTTTTTAGATTCCAGACAAACAGAAAAGAATAGAATTCCAAGGGGAAACTGGGTGGCTTAGTCAGGTGACACCTGACTCTTTTGTTGTTGTTGTTTTTGGTTTTTTGGGCACCTGACTCTTGATTTCAGCTCAGGTATGATCTCAGGGTTCTCAGATTGAGCCTTGGATGAGGCTCTGTGCTCAGTGGGGAGTCTACATGAGATGTTCTCTCTCCCTCTCCCTCTACTCCTCCACCGCCATGCTCTCAGTCTCTCAAATAAATAAACAGGGGCACCTGGGTGGCTTGGTCAGCTAAGCATCTGACTTCAGCTCAGGTCATGATCTCAGGGTCCTTGGGAACAAGCCCTGTGTCAGGCTCCCTGCTCAGCAGGGAATCTGCTTCTCCTTCTCCCTCTGTCCTTTCCCCCACTGTGCTTTCTGTTTCTTTCATATAAATAAACAAAATATTTAAAAATAATTAATTAAATTAAATTAGCAAATAAAACCTTAAAAAAAAGAAAAGAAATAGAATCCCCAAATCTGTAATCAAGGAGCAATGTGTTGTCCACACACATGAAATTATAAACAAGATGTCTTTCCAAACGTTTGAATCTCCCTTCTTTCTAAATATCCAAGTGTTTATTATATGATGAATGATAATTACATGATTAATAACAATCATAAACAAAAAGAACCATAGTTTTCAAGACTCCCACTCCCCAAATAAGGTTTATCCAAGTCAAAAAGTAAATCTTGCTTGGGATCTCATCTAGAAATAGGTAGAAAGAAGCCT
Source organism: Neogale vison (assembly GCF_020171115.1). Lineage (NCBI taxonomy): Eukaryota > Metazoa > Chordata > Mammalia > Carnivora > Mustelidae > Neogale > Neogale vison. Next base: position 178,442,003 of record NC_058096.1, on the reverse strand, counting down.
TCCTACAGTAAGGCCTTAGCTAAGGCAGCCAGATTTCAAACTGCTCACCCAGATCTAAGACCATCTAAAGTTCTAACAGTGATGGTCATTAAACATCTAATAACCACCCATGCAAAAAGAAGACCATTAGCTGTGCAAACTGGCTTGCAGCCAACAAAGGCAATCTGAGCACCCTGTGCCTGTTGCTTTCATTTAAAATGTGTTTATCTCTTTTATTGCCTAAAGACCATCATGAAATGTTGCCAGGCAGTACAAAAGGGTCAGCATTTTTATTAAAATGTAGTACATAAAGAGGTTTCCCCCAAAAAAAGAAGATAAAAGAAAAATACCTCCCACGGAGGCAAAGAAGAGGTCACAGATTAAGTGAGGTATGAGGGCGAGGACATGGGAGAGGCAGGCGTACAGGGCCAGGAACTGGAGGAGAAACTGGTGGTGACTCAAATGGGAGATTCTGAACACAACAGTGTTATGAAATGGTCATTCAAAAAGATACAAAATATGTTGTCATTAGTTCACACATGGCTTGAAGGTGAGGGGGAACAGGAAGAGAGGGCAGGGAATAGCTACGGCCGGACCTTCCAACCTCCACTTACTGACACAGAATAGGTGGCACAGCAAGAAGAGTGCAGAGAAGAAAAGAAAGGGAAGGAAAGGGTTAGAAGGAAAAATGTAGCTTAGTCCCTCACATAATTACAGAGAAATCTTAGAGAATTTAACCTGTCAAAGCAATAAACAATAATAATATCTGTCATCTTTAAATATTGCTTTTTACAACTTACAAAGTGTTTAAGAACCACTTTTTCCCAACATGACCTCCCCACTCCATTTCTCCTTATTTACTGCCTGTAATCATTGGAGACTGGTATCTCTTAATGTCAAGGGAATGGCCAGCACCTTGGTTCTCACCTACCATCTCCACAGCTTTTGTTTCCCACTAGCAGAGGCCAGAGAAGAGATGTAAGAGCTGAGGAAAGAAGGCAAGGCCTCACTACACACAGTTTTGCAGAATAAAGTAGGAAAGCGTCCCTTTCCCCAACATGCTCAGCAGATAGTGACACCAGAACAAATATTCCTAGGAAGTGTGGGTTGTTGGATAAAGCACTCAGCATGACTGACAAAAACTGTGCATAGGAAGTAAACCTATGGATATGTGTGGGGCAGGGGGTGGGGAAATCCCTCCATGTGATATAATAAATACAAAAGTCACCATCAACAAAGACCCAAAGAGCAAAAGAAATCAAAATGAAAGTCAGGCTGCTCAAGATCAGTGAATTATAAAATCCAAACATTTAAATGTTTAATGATATAATGTAATTCCCCTTTCAATATACTTTGCCTCTGCCAAGAACATCACAGGCTTCCTTAATAATGACTGATCAGTTTGCTTACAAACAGAGTCCCACAATCTGTACTAAGATAGATGTTACTGGTGGATGTCACATTTTCCACACATATAGAAACTTGCAACGCATTAGCCTCCTGTCACCATTAAAATGATAAATAGCCATTCTATAATAAATTTTATTTTATATAATTGTCAAAAATTCGATGCCTGCTACTGAGATGCTTTCTTCCTGTTTTCCCACTTAATTCTATTTTAAGTGATGCTATTAATGATATTTCTCTACTTGAAATAATTAGATAATCTAAAACTGAGAAATAAGCACTTTCCTTTCCTCATTGTTTTCCCCCTCTTCTTTATCTCTAACAGCCCCAGGAGATCACAAACATTTGTCCTTAGGGCAATATCAGCAGTTAATGATTCATGTTCAAAGGCTCAAAGTTGACTAATTAACAAAAAACAATGTTTTATAGAAGGCATTTTTCTTTCAAGTTAATAGCACACAGCATATCTATATACAGATATAGATATAGATAGATATAGATATAGATACACACACAAATACTGGATTGCATGCAAGTCTCCAAGCTTGTGGTATGCTATTAATTCAAAACTTTCCAGCTTCATTTTATCTGACCCAAACTTCAAGCCATTAAAAATGCATCACTTTCATTTGTTTCATTCTGATTTACTGGTGCCTTTACAGCACAGTTCGCACATCACATCCTCCTGTAATATGCTCATAAAAATCACTTTTCAGTTATTATTAAAATATGCATTTGATTAATGAAAATAATATTAGTATATTTTCCATGAAAGGTATTCTTAATCGTATCCCTCATTAACAAAATCAAAATCTTTTAAATAGTCTAGTTATCCTCTTAATGTCAGTGGTACCATAGGCTAAGTATTTCCTTGATAGCAGACATTTGGTAAAACTTGTGGTACTTCATTACCATGACATCAAGAATTTTGGTAAAGAGGTTGACCTTTAAATGATAAATATTGACATTTCTAAAAATACTAGTAGCTCTGAAATCAGCAACAATCCAAACACAACAGAAAAAAATTTCAATAGATTCATCATGGTCTTAGATTTCAAACCAAAGTTAATTCCGAGGAATTAAGTGCTTGTTCTTCCACAATGCCTTAGTACTCTTCATGTCCGGTTACGATAACTGTTCACTTCCTTGTATGGGTCCACACTAGCATCAGAGATGGTATCCTTGTACCTTCACAATGGCTACGGCATTATGGTTAAGAGCATATACTTTCAACTGAAAACTGTCTTGGTTTGAATTTAGTCTTCATGCTTTCCACTTTATGTAACTTAGATGAGTTACTTTAATTCCAAGAGCAGTTTTCCTGTCTGATAGATGAGCATGAGAGCACTGATTCTCTCATAAAGCTGATGGAAAGAATAAAGGAAGCATATTTAGAGTGGCTTGGTTAATACTCACCAAACATTAGTTATGTTATTGGCACTCCTAGGATCCACAACCTGGAAATGAGAATATAGTAATTCATGATTTTTAAAAGAATTAATTAATAAATTAGTAAGACAAGTACTAGTATTCTTGGTTATAGATGAGTTAAACCTCCTTCGGCAAAGTAAAAGAACATGCCCAGTGTCAGCTAGTAAATGGCAGAACCGGTTTTCAAACTTTGGTCCATTTATATCCAAACTGTAGCAGAAGACTTGCTGTCTCCTAGAGAGATCTCTGAGCTTGCTATTGGTTAAGACAAAGCCCAAGTTTCAAAACTGAACCAAGTAGACTTTTTTTTTTTTTTTTCCTAAAGAGTGATTAAAAAATTATCAGGCAGAAATGTCACGGGCCTCTTTCCCAAATTGCTGCTAATTCATCTGCTAAGGAGCAATAGCTGTGAAATTGGGACTTTGTTCCCAAATACTCTCCCAAACGCAGAAAAATGGGGGACAGATGATATTCTGACAGCTAACTTTCCCACGTAAGTCTCTGCCACTCTCAATCTTTGTCAAAATCAGTTTCTCATAATTAAGAATCATGATTCTCAGAGGAAACAAGCAGCAACTCAATAGCTCAAAACCTGCTGAAAATTCTACTGCATATTGAAGTGCCCACACACTAGAGCCTTCTGACTTATTTCTCCAATCCCAAAGGCTTTGCTTTGTGAAGCGAGCAAGAAAACCATCTATACAAGAGCACTTGAAGTAGGTGTTCTCATTCCTCAGTGATAATTACTGGAGTTACGACCTTATACCACTGCTATGAAGAAAAGAATATTTTATGAGAAGGAAATGAGTTCATTTCTTAAATCTAGGTAGGTGAAATCTTTCATATTCATTCATCTAGTAGAAGTTATTACTAAGATTGATGTACAACACATACGTTGTACAGAAGATCCAGTTTTCACTCTGAAAGCCCTGCTACTTTACCACTCTAATAGATATGTAACTTTTCTTCACTGGTCTCAGAATTGAGAATACAACTAACATGTAAGAGTTTTCACTTGATTGTACTTGATCTATCTACATTTAAAGACTGCATTCTCAAAGCATATGCCTGTAAGACTTATCTTTTCCTTTCATACCTCATAGTCATCAAAGGCAATTGGGTTTCATTCTCCCAGAATTAAAAGAGATGATATAATTTAAAATATTAAAGAAACAGGCATTAAAAAGTTGCCTGAAAAATATGGAGGGTGGGGGTTCATGCATGCACTCATTAATAAGTAAGTATTAAGCTGCTCTGACATGCAGGAAGCACGTCCTGGAGATAAGATTTTAGTCCTAAACTCCTCTTTGTCCTAATTTCTATAACAATGTAACAATGTCTCTAAGCTATTTGGGGATTAAAACTAATTCCAGACCAATCTATTTGTTTTTGTTGAAGGCAACAAGGGAAGAATATTCAAGTTTCACAAAATATAACTCCCAGGTACCCTGATCTTAGAAGTCATTGGGAATTGAGAATAGAACCAAAGTTTAGAAAGGAAAACTACCAACTTTTTAATATCTGTTCTCTCTCTATGCCTTTCCTTCTGTTAGTAAGAAAGTGCCCTTATCCCTAAAAAACAAATACTTCTTACAGACCAGACTTTTCTCTGCAAAAAATGTGTCTCTCTCTTGCATTATTTTCAATAGCATATTAACATGCTTTATCATCCATGAAAAAAATGTGTATGTATGTAGGATTGGGGGGCTGCACTGCAATATTCCTTCCAAGTATTTCCTACCTCTTCCTTAGAATGTCAAGTATACACACTTATTCTTTAACATATGAGGTACATACAGTGCCTTCTGGAAAACTATACTTGTCTACCTCATTGTCATTGTGCTTAACCATGTATCTTGTTTTGACCATTGGAATGTGAACAAACATCAAATATGGCAAGTGCCAGCTGAAGATTTGAGACATGGATTAGTATAGTTCTATCTCTTGCTCCCTCCTTCTTCCATCAAAAGAGCATGTCCCATGTTGGGAGAGCTTTGTCAGCTTGTGTCCAGAAATCAGAAGATCCATGGTGTAGGGTGATAGCTGACCTCTAGCTACTGAATTAATGTTATCAAGTTCTGCTATGATTTTATTTGGTTTTTGTCATTGCAGTATAATCTCATTCACCTCTATCTATCCATATATCTCTGCTCGGCTTTTTATCAAAATTCTTGGGAAAAAAACTGTATATAAATACATTTCTACTTCTTCACCTTCCATTTTCCTCTCAGTCCTCTACAATCAGGTTTTCTACTCCACCTCTCAATTCCACTGAAATCAAACTTAGCAAGGTGCTTTCCTTATTTCCAACTCATATGATTATTTCTCTATGCTTGTCTGGTTTGACCTCTCAGCAGCATTCAGCCTAGTTGTCTACTCCCTCCTTTTTGAAATATTCCCACCTCCTTATTTCTCCTGACTTGCCTTCCATCTCACTGGCCATTCCTTTTCAATCAGTTTTGCTACTTCTCTCTCCTCTTTCTAATCACTGAAATGTGAAAAGTTATCCTTGGTCTTCTTTTCTATTTATACATTCTCCCAAATGAACTCATTTGCACCTTGGTTTTAAATATAATCTATATGACAATAACAATGATCTTCTAGTTCTAACCTCTCAGTTTAGCTCAAAATTCACCTATCCAACTATTTAACTGACATCTAGTAGAAGTTATTACTAACTTCTGTCTATCTAGAGGCATTTCAATTGGAACTTGGCCAAAAGACTTGTGTTTTTCTACCCTGTAGATTTTTCCTTCCCACCATTTTCCCTATTTTGGCAAGTGGCATCACTGTTACAGGATGAATTTTTTCCCACCAAAATTCACATGTTGAAATGCTAACTGCAGTCTAATGACAATAAGAGGTGGGCCTTTTGTAAGGTGATTAGGTCATGAGAGTGGAGCCCCCATAAATGAGATCAGGACTGTTATAGGAAGAGACACAAGAGTTTATTTCCTCTCCCTCCCCTCTGCCATGTGAAGATACAAGGAAAAGACATCCATCTGAACACCGAGAAATGTCTTCACAAGACACTAGCTCTGATGGTGCTTTGATCTTGGATTTCTGAGACTCCAGAATTGTGAAAAATAAGTACATATCTTTTAAGCTATCCAGTCTACGGTACTTTTGTTATGGCAGCCCTAAGTGACTATCACTATGTGCATAGTTTGATTAAGCAAAAAACTGAGATTGGGGGGGTGCCTGAGTGGTTCAGTGGTTTAAAGCCTCTGCCTTCGGCTCAGGTCATGGTCTCAGGGTCCTGGGATCGAGCCCCACATCGGGCTCTCTGCCTGGCAGGGAGCCTACTTCCCCTCTCTCTGCCTGCCTCTCTGCCTACTTGTGATCTCTGTCTGTCAAATAAATAAATTAAATCTTAAAAAAAAACCAAAACTGAGATTGGGATGATATGTCTCCAAGTGAGAGGGTACTGAAGACTACTACTAAACCACCAGAAGCTAGGCAAGAAGCATGGAATAAATTCTTTCTAAGAACCCTCAGAAGGGACTAACCCTGGTGACATTTTCATCATGGACTTCCAGCCTCCAGAATGATGAAACAATAAATCTCTGTTGTTTAAGCCACTCAGTTTGTATAGTATTTCATTATAGCAGTCCTAGCAAATTAATGCAAGTCTCCATCCTGCCAAGTTTTTGGAAGATTCAACCTTTACCATTAGACACATTTTCTCTGCTCCAACCCTCCACTTGAGAAATCTTTTTATGGTCCCAGTGTGAAGGCCAACCCAAGACAAAGAGCTGACTCTGAGAAAGTGAGTCTAGGTAAAAGGTCATCCTCTCACCAGCCTACCTACAGAGCCCACAGTTTGGATACACCACCAACCCCTTCTGAGATCCTACTACATTGTACACAATGAAACTTAGGTTGTGGTCTCTGAAAAACTTGGATCCACCATCCTCCTCCCCATTCTCATTCTCGGGAAAATTACATCTCTCTCTTGCTTCTGCTGCCTCTTCCTCAAAAGTAATAACAGAAGCTAAGTGAAAAGAGTGCCTTCGACCAACTTCTGTGTTAGGCCTAGGAAAGACAAAAGACTTGGATGAAAGATTCAACAAGCCGCAAAGCAGAAAGAATTCAAGTTGTTTCTGAACACCCTATCATTTCTTCTGTCTCCTCCTATACTTTCTTCCTCCTTTACCACCTCAACTTTGACTTTTTAGCAAATAGTATACAATTATAAGAGGTCAAATAGCATGCTTTACATTAGTAAGTTCCTTCAGCTGTTTTTATTCTCTGTTCACAGTAATGCCCTACTTACTATACACTGCAAAGCTCTTCTACTTCAGGAAATAAATCTGGTTGCTGCCTGATGGTACATCCATTACAATGCTGTTGTTCCTGAGAATAAAGATGCTCCAGGGTAATTACATAAGAGCTGGGTAGTCTTCTACTGAAACAGAAATACACAGCCCACTGTTTCTCCATTAATAAAAGAAATTTTTCATAATAAAATGATTTTGTGCTGATGCTGCAAGTTGGGATCTTATCATACTCATCAGTAATCTTCTGAATGATTCTAGGTATCATTTCCCTTCCTCACGTAGATACTTGGCATTTGGTGTTATAAAAGAAGTTAAGACGTATGTATTGTTGCTTTCATGCAGAAAATAAATCTTTCAGGTAGGAATTAATGTGTATTTAGTAGTTTTACCTATAGATGTATTATAACTACCAAGAAGCAGGTAGTCTGTTGTATTTTATGGTTCTTCTTTCTAGTTCTAATAAGGAGCCATGTAATACCTATAAAGCATATGCTGCATTATTTCACTTAAAGGGAATTATTAATCAATATATAAGGAAGGGAAGATTACTGGAAACTTGTATGTTTTCCCACACCAACTTTTCATAGTGGGCATTAGTAATCTGCATCTCAATGTCCCAGCCTGCAGGAATGAACTGCCAAAAATCTAAATATTATTCTTACTGTTCAGAAATAAAAGGAGGAATACATTTTGTTGATTCTATAATAGGGAGAACTGAAAAGCTGCAGCATTTTAAAATTTAAGTGGCCCACATATTAGACCCCAAAAGTTATAGCATTTTTAAGAATTTCAAAATCCATCATCCTCAGAGTTAAGATGAATTCCCAAATGCCCTTGATTTGAGACTGATCACATAATGCTAGAAAGATTGGGAGTCATGGGTCCAAAGAAGATTTAAAAGCCTTTTTAATAAAAAAGTCAGGAATTATAAAAGTTGTTTTTTTATATCAAATCATCTCTAAAGTATAAAGAGCACACAGTGCAATGATGAATTTCCAGAGTCAACTAAAAATATATGCTTAGATGTTTTGCTCTTCTTTATGGTTCAAGTTTTATACTTAACAAACCAATTAGAATACAAGAAGATTAGTAAGATTTTCTAACAACATCACGAATGTTAATAAAAAGCATGGGTTTCAGTGCAGACTTTTCTCATTGAAATAATGATTTTAGTTATTTCAGATTGTTTTCTGTGTTCAATACAGCCCATGTGCTGCACAGCCATGATCCATAACCATGTTTTTTCTTTTCATGTGTCTGGATATGAGTCCATTTTCAAAGTGATATTGATGAGATCTATGAGGCATCACTGCTTTGGGAAAATGTGCAAGCTCTAATGATTTTAACACTGGCTGCCATCTTTGAAATGACACAGCACTGAGCAGTAATAACATAACTGTTGGTGTAATTGTGAAAGAATTAGACTGCCTGATGACTCCCTTCAACTTTCACTGCAGACAGCAGAACTCTATGGTCTTCTGTATTAGGGAGACACAGTGTTACCGAGAGGACAAAACTGTCTTAGAGAATTTCGTAATCTTCCTTCCCTTGACTATTTCTGCCTGACCATCACTCCCAGGATATTTGACACCCCATAATGAAGGTATTATTGTCCTCATTTTATTGGTATATAAATTGAGTCTCAGAGCTGTCATGTAACTTCCTGTGACCATTTATAAGTGACAGAGCCAGGATTAGAACTTAGGTCTGTCTTTCAATAAAAGCCATTCATTTTAGACTATTCTAAGCCTCCTCCTCTATTTCATATCATTTCATGCAATGTTGCAGATGGGGTGGCAATAAGCAGGATAGGTAAAAATTGTAAAGAAGCACATTTCATGGCCCTCCAGATTCTCTAAGCCCAGATACACACCTCCTCTCATCAAATCCACTTTAAGAAAAAATATATCTGCTGTTTAAATATTACCATTATTTTCTACTAATAATGCAGATTTTAGAGCTGCAAAGGATGGCAGAAATCATTGTTTCTGAACTCACTCATTTTAGAGATGTGGAGAGCAAACCAGGGAAAGGTTAAGTGACCTCCCTGATTTCACAGTTAATTATCTTCAGAACAGAGGCAAAAGTTCTACCTGCTGACTCCCAACTCAGGACTCTATCCACTATAACTCCTCAAAGGTGTTTTCCAATAGACTTTTTCTTTACTTAGAAAAGGAATGGATCTGACCTCAAAGGAATCTCACACATTAAGGACTAAGCGGAGGAAAGCATATCGAAAGACAGAAACTCTGCATAAATCCCTTAAACAACATTCGTAGGTGGCTCCTAACCCTCCTGTGTTTAAGACCAGCCCTGCAGAGGGAACCCTTGGGGAGCATGGAGGAATCTGTCTCACATGACAGTAGTATGCAGGAATGTCCTCTTTGTCACACCCTCCACACTCCTTCTGCTTCCTTTTTAAAACAGCAAGCATCTCTTCCCTCTCTTCTTTTCCCAACAGGGATCAACACAATCATTGTATTAAGGCTCCACTGGAAGCCACCACTGTGTGAAAACAACAACAACAATACAATTTTAAATTGATCGTTTCTAGTTGCTGAAGGAAAAACAGACTTTTCCTTCCTGATTGTGTTCATTACCATAGATTCCAATTTGTCTCAAATTACAAGGAAAAATAGATTGAAATATATGGCTGGATCCCCAGGTGTAACATTTCATTTTTATAAATCAATGTGAAATTGAAGCCATTTTTTCGTTAAGTATTTTTGGCTCCAGCCCTAAAGTACTAAGTCTATTTGCTGTGTTTAGTCATCCAGAGAGTTGATCATATTCAGCCTATACTTGTTTTTACTCTCAATCTCTATGTCCTACATAAACATGAGGCTCTAAATATCTGTGATTTTGAGAGCTGCTGGCCTGTCAAAATAGCCGTGTGTAGTCTGCTCAGGGCTGGGTATTTCTGGTGGTTTTTCTGAGTCTGTATCTACAAGGACCAATCAAGGAGTAGAGTGAGACAAGTCATCTGGATACTCCAGGGCAGGGGTTGGGGGTGGTGGTGGGAGGAGGAGAGAATGGGGACTAAGGAGAAAAATTAAGAATGGTGTTTAGAGAAGAGGGGAAAACCACGAGGGCCTGATTCTTCATATTGGCCAGCCTTAGCACTCTCATTTCATGTGTAATTATTCAGCTTCTGAAGCAGTATATAGAGTTACATGAAAGTCAGAGCAAGAAGGAACCTGATAATTCAGATCTAAAATAAACTAAGTAAGAAGCTAATTCAACCTCTTTGTTTTATAAATGACACATCTAAGGCCTAGAGAAAGGAAATGATTAGGCCTATATCAGAATTTACCTCACAGAGCTGAGATTCAGCTTCCTTTTTAAAGGAATTTCGTAATCTTCCTTCCCTTGTAATCTGGACTTCCTTCCCTTGTAATCTAACCCCCAGTTCTACTCTTTATAACACTGATGTCTTAGTTTAGTTTCTCCCAAAAGCAGAGTCTGAGAAAAGGACTGGATACAGGTGGCTTATTCTGGAAAAAAAGTCACAAAGGGGGGCGGGGGAAGAAGGCAATAAGGCAGGGAAAGAGGGAAAAGGAAGATACAGGATTGTTTTTGTTACTTCTATGGGTTCCTAGAACCCAATTCCACTGGAAATCCTCAGGAATTACAGAAAGTGTGTCTAAGAAATGTGCTTCTACAAGATGGAAGGCCAGGACACTTACATACTCATCCCTGCAGAAGCTTGACCTCAGAGGAACGAACTACTCAGAATCTCCAGGTTGCCTATTCTGTGCTAGGCAAACCCTAGTTGAGAGAAAGCCCAGCAACTGACAAGCAAAGAAACACAGCAGGATGCTTGAGTTGAGCCACTTTAAGCAACTTTCCGTCACAGCTGTAGCTGAAATCAGGCAGAACAAGAGGTTCTGTCATAAGCCACCACAAGGTCTACCACAAATGGTTTTAATATATGTTGCCTCGGGCTTTATGATTGTTCTGCAAAAAGTCTCCAGGAGTAGCTGAGGGAGGCCTGGGAAAAGCCACATGGTAAGATTTGAAGCCTTCTATCTCTGCTCCACTCAGAAGATCTATAGTTATCTACTTTACTTGTTAGGGGCACTGCATGAGATTAACATTTGGAAGAAGTAGGAGTTTACTTGTGTATTAGTCAAGATTCTTTACTTCTAAGTGCATAAACTAAATCAAACTAGCTTAAGAAAAAAAAAAAAGTTTATAGAATTGAGAAGCCAAGAGCTAATATGAAGCTTAAGGCACAGTTGGATTCAGAGTTCAAACAAAGTTGTCTGGGCTTTATCTTATGTACGTATCCATCTCATACTGTCTTAATCCATAGGAAATTTTTTCTGCTAAGTAAATGACAACGGCTATCAACAGCTCTGCGTCTACATCACACACTTTTAGCAATACCACCAGGAAAAGAGAGCTTCCTCCTTCTAGGGTTCATAGAATCATAGAAAAGGAATCAAATGTCCTGCTTCATCTGATCCTCCCATGGACCAATCACCATTGCCTAGGAGAGTTACTTTTAAAATTTTAGCATGCATGAAAATCACCCAGATTTGTCAAAAAACACTCATAATACCCTATCACCAGAGTTTCTAATTTAGTGGATTTGGAACAAGTCCAAAAAATATGCATTTTTAACAAGCTCTAGATGCTTTTACTGCTGGTCCAGGGACTATACTTTGTGTGCCACTGGCTGAAGAAATGAAGCACTCATAGTTAAACCAAGTCATTGAACCAGTCCAGATTACAAGAAGGTAGGGCCAGGGGAATAACATATTCTGCCCCTTGATGGCAGGAGGGGCAAAGAACCTGTGGCCACCTTTAATATACTATAGGGAACATGATGAAGAGGACTAACATAAGGGTAATTGTATCTTAGAAGGGAAGTGGAAAGAGAATAAAGAACCAATGTAAAGAGATGATGACTGAGAATTTTCCAAAAGTAATGGAGGGCATTAATCCATAAATTCAAAAAGTGCTATAAACTCCCAGAAAGATAAACATAAAGAAAATCCCACCTAGGCACATCATAGTAAAACTGCAAATAAAAGAGAAAAAAACAAACACAATCTTAAGTTGTTAAAAGAAATATTATCTTTGGAGAAACAAAAATAACACTGAAAAGTGACTTCTCAAAATAAGTGATAAGATCCAAGAAAAAACAGGATGACACATTTAGAATTCTAAAGTAAAAGAATTTATAACCTCAAAATCTATCCAGAACAAAAAATCCTTTAAAAATGAAAGTAAATTAGGGGAATCTGGGTGGCCCAGCCAATTAAGCATCTGTCTTTGGCTCATGTCATGATCCAAGGGCTCTGGGATCAAGTTCCACATCGGACTCCCTGTTCATGGGAAGCCTGCTTCTCCATCTCCTCCTCATTCATGCTCTCTTGCTATCTCTCTCTTTCAAATAAATAAATAAAATCTTTTTAAAAAATGAAAGGAAATTAAAAATATTTCCAAACAAGGAAAAAAATAGACAGAATGGAGATAAAGCTATACCCAGAAGAAAACTCTTTAGCCTTAGAATACATTTATTTGAAAAGAAGAATGGCTAAATATTAATGATTTAAGGTTCATCTCACGAAATTAGGTAAAGAAATGTCAAATTAATGCCCTCAAAGTATGAGGAAGTCAGTAATGAGGAAAGAAAAAAATTAATAAAATAAAAACACATTCAATGGAAAACACATTTTAAAAAGCCAAATAATGGTTCTTTAAAGTAATGAATAAATTTGATTAACACCCAAAATACTGACTAAGAAAACAGGTGATGACATACATTTCTAACATCAGGAATAAAAAATGGTGACATCACTACAAATTTTGTAAATATTAAAAATATGACAAGAATATATAATGAGCAACTCCACGCCAAAGAAAATATTGAATGTTTAAATTAAATGCACCAATCCCTAGAAAAGTACAGCTTACAAAAACCCAATCAAAGTCCAAGACCAGATAGATGGCTTCACAGAGGTCTACCAAACATTTAAAAAAGAGTTAGTATCTATCCTTCTGAAAGTATTCCAAGAAATGAAAAAGAAAGGAACACTTTCAAACTCATTCTATGAGGCTATCATTACCCTGATAACAAAACTAGACAAAGACATCTCACACACACACACAGAAAGACAAAAGACAGAAGGAAGGACGGAAGGAAGGAAGGAAGGAAGGAAACAAAAAGAAAAGAAGAAAGGGAAAGGGAAAGGAAAGGAAAGGAAAAGAAAAGAAAGGAAAGGAAATTACAGGCCAATATCCTTAATGAATATAGTGCAAAAATCCTTGACAAAATATTAGCAAGCTGAACTGAACATTTTATTAAAAAGATCATACACCACGCTCAAGTGGTATTTATTACTATCCTAAATAATCTACATATGCAATGTAATTCTTATGAAAATATCAAAAGTGTTTTCACAGAGCTAGAACAAGTTATCCTAAAATTTTTATGGAACCACAAAAGATACCAAATAGCCAAAGCAATCTTGAGAAAGAAGAAAAACTCTGGAAGTGTCATGCTCCTGATTTCAAACTATACTACAAAGTATAGTATTGGCATTAAAACAGATCAATGGAATAGAAGAGAGCCCAGAAATAAACCCACACTTATATGGTCAATTAATTTATGACAAAGGAGGTAAGAATATACAATGGTACACACATGAAATGAATAGACTACTATATGTCAATAATATTTCCTTTTTAAAAGATTTATTTATTGGGGTGCCTGGGTGGCTCAGTGGGTTAAGCCGCTGCCTTTGGCTCAGGTCATGATCTCAGGGTCCTGGGATCGAGTCCCGCATCGGGCTCTCTGCTCAGCAGGGAGCCTGCTTCCCTCTCTCTCTCTGTCTGCCTCTCTGTCTACTTGTGATCTCTGTCTGTCAAATAAACAAATAAAAATCTAAAAAAAAAAAAATTTATTTATTTATTTGAGAGAGAAAAAAAGAGAGAGAGAGACTGTGAAGGGGGAATGGTAGGAGAGGGAGAGAGCGTCTCAAGTGGACTCTGTGCTGAGCATGGAGTCTGACCTGGGGCGCAATCCTATGACCCTGAGCTCACAACCTGAGCCAAAACTAAGAGTTGGACGTTTAACCAACTGTGCCACCTAGGTGCCCCAATAATATTTCTATTTAAAAAAAAGTAACTCAGGAAAAAAGCCCACCCAAGAAGAAATGAAAAGTGTAATATTTCCCCATTTCTTTCAAAAATTGAACCCATAGTTTATAGTCTTTCTACATGAAGATCTCCAGGCCCGGTTGAATTTTTATAAACATTTAATGAAGAAATAATACTGCTCTTACACAAACTCTAGAAAAAGTGGCAAATAGTAACTCATTAGTAACCTAATATTATCTCAAAAAGTCACACACAAAAAGAAATATAAGGCAATCTCTGTTAATAATATAAATGCACAGGGGCCTCTGATATTTTAGTCAGTTAGGCGACCAGCTCTTGGTTTCAGCTCAGATCATGATTTCACGGTCATGGGATTGAGCCCGGGAGGGGCTCTGCACTTAGCAGGGAGTCTGCTTTGGATTCTTTCTTCATGTCCTTCCTGCTCCTGATCCTGCTCTTTCTCTCTCAAATAAATAAATAAAATATTTTTTCAAAAAGAATATAAATGCATATATTCTAAGAAATATTAACAAACTGAATCCAGCCACTCATAAAAGGGCTACTGCATTATGATCAATTTGAATTTCTCCCAGAACTGCAAGAATGGTTTAACTTTCAAGATATTAATCCATAAAACTCACCATATTAACAAAACAAAACAAAATCATATGATCATCTCAACAGAAGCAGATAAACTTTTTATAAAATTCAATACCTATTTAAGACAAAAACTCAATACACTAGGTATAAAAAGAAATCTCCTTAATCTGACAGATGCTATCTACCAAAAAAAAAAAAAAAAAAAAAAAAAAAAAGTAGGGGGAAGAAGAAGCTACAATAAACATTATACTTACTAGTAAAATACTGAAAGTTTTCCTCTGAAATCAATGAGATAGGATTTCTGCTATCATCACTTTTACCCAGCATTGTGTCTGATGTCCTAGCCACAGCAATAAGGCAGAGGGAAAAGGTATCATAATTGAAAAGGAAGAAATAAAAACTGTTCTATGCAGATAACATGACCAAGTACACAGAAAATTCAAGCAAGTTTGTGAAATTTGAATATTACTTTATGAATTTAGAAAGTTCATTGGAAACAAGATTAGTATAAAAAATCTATTTCACTTTTACCCATAAAATAATATTAGAGAAATAAACCATACAAACAAAACTACTTAAAATAGCAGCCCCCCAAAATCAAATATTTGGAAATAAATCTATTAGAAAATGAGCAATCATGCAAAGCTATACAACATTATTGATGTGGAGGAAGAAAAATACAACTTCAAACCCCTCTAGCCATCCTGTCCCACCAAACTGGAGGAAACTGAGAAGACCTTGTGGCATTTACAGCCCAGGGTCACAGGCTGGCTAAAAGATTAAGACTTAATCATAAGACTAAAGAACACTTCCCCTTTGCCATGCCTTACACCAGACCACTAAAGATCTATTTACCTAAGTTCCTTTTACCCAGTACACCATTTCAGGCTGTTCACAAAATGTCAGAAGGCATACTAAAGACAGAAAGCACAGTATGAAGAGACAGAGCAAGCATCAGAACCAGACTTGATAGGATAAATGTGCTGGAATTATTAGATCACAAATTTAAAACACTGTGATTACTATTTTAAAAACTGTAATGGAAGAAGTAGACAACCTTCAAAAATAGATGGATAATGTAAGCAGAGAGATGGAAATTCAAAGAAAAAATTTTAAAATGCTAAAGATCAAAAACACTGTAATAGAAATGAAGAATTCCCTTGATGGGCTCATTAGTAGACTAAAATCACCAAAAAATTTCCTGCAACTAAACAGCTATTTTAGCAAGGTTGCAGGATTTAACATTAATATACAAAAGTTGATCATTTTCCTATACATCAGCAATGAACAAGTGGACTTTGAAATGAAAAATAATGCCATTTACATCAGCATCCCCACCAATGAAATACTTAGGTGTAAATTTAACAAAATATATACAAGATTTATATGAGATACATTATGCAACTCTGATGAAAGAAATCAAAGAACTAAATAAATGGAGAGATATTCCATGTTTATAGCTAGGAAGACTTAATATTATTAAAATGCCAGTCCTTTCCAAATTGATCTATAGGTTCACAGCAATCCCAACCAAAATCTCAACTAGTTTATAGATATTGACAAACTGATTCTAAAATTTATATGGAGAAACAAAGATTCAAAAGAGAGAATATAACACTAAGGAATAATGAAGTCAGAGGACTGAAATTACCCAACCTAAAGACTTTCTATAAAGCTACAACAACCAAGACAGCATTGTACCAACTAAAGAATAGACAAATATATCACTGCAACAGAAGAGAGGGCCCATAAATAGACAAACATAAGTATAGT
This sequence comes from Neogale vison, assembly GCF_020171115.1. Taxonomy (NCBI): domain Eukaryota; kingdom Metazoa; phylum Chordata; class Mammalia; order Carnivora; family Mustelidae; genus Neogale; species Neogale vison. The sequence continues at coordinate 178,425,423 of NC_058096.1, read as the reverse complement.
CAACAGATCTTTAACCAATAATACAATGGAGAAATGATAGTTTTTTCAACAAATGGTGCTGGAACAACTGAACATCACACACCAAAAATACAAAAATCTTGGGGTGCCTGGGTAGTTCAGTCTGTTAAGCATCTGACTCTTGATTTCAGCTCAGGTCTTGATCTTAGGGTCATGAATTCAAGCCCAGCTTTGGGCTCCATGCTGGCCTTGGAGCCTACTTAAAAAAAAAATCTAGAAACAGATCTTAGCAGTTCTCACAAATAAGAATTCAAAATGCATCACAGACCTAAATGTAAAATGCAAAAATATAAATCTCTTAGAAGATACATAGGAGAAAATCTAGATGACTTTGGGTATGGTGGTAATATTTTAGATTCAACATCAAAACTTGATCCATGGAAGAAATAACTGATGAACTGGATTTCATTAAAATTAAAAACTTGTACTGTAAGAAAGACACTGAAAAGAATGAGAAGACAAGGTGCAGAATGGGAGAAAATATTTACAAAAAACTTATATGATAAAGGACTTTTATACCAAATATACAAAGAACTCTTAAAATTCAACAGTAAGAAAGAAACCCATTTGAAAAAATGGGCCAAAGTACTGCATTGACACCTCACCAAAGAAGACCAAAAAATGGCAAATAATCATATAAAAGGAGACTTAACATCATATTCCACAGGGGAATTGCAAACTAAATTAGTATAATACCACTACAAGTGGAATGGAAAAAAACAACAACAAGAACAGCCCAAACACCAAGCACACCAAATGCTGATGAGGATGTGAAACAAAAGGAAATTTCATTTATTGCTATGAGTAGAATGCAAAATGGTACAAGCACTTTGGAAGATAGTATGGCAGCTTTTTACAAAACTAAACATACTTTTACCATATGATCCAACAATCATACACCTTGGTATTTACTCAGATTAGTTGAAAACTTAATTCCACACAACACCTACACATGTTTATATCAGCTTTATTTTTAAATAATCACCAAGATAAGGAAGCAATCAAGATGTCCTTCACTAGTTTAATAATCAACAATGTTAGGAAGCAATCAAGATGTCCTTCATTAAATGAATGGATAAATTAACTATGGTACACCCAAACAATGGAATGCTACTTAGTGAGAAAAAGAATTGAGCTAGCAAGCCATGAAAAGACATGGAGGAAATGTAAATGAAGATTAGTAAATGAAAGAAGCCAGATGAAAATGTTACGACTCTAATTACATAACATAATGGAAAAGGCAAAACTATAGAAGTAATAAGAAGACCAGCAGCTGCCAATGGTTAAAAGGGAGGGACAGGTAAACAAGTACAGAGCAAAAGATTTTTTTTTTTAATTTCTTTTCAGCATAACAGAATTCATTGTTTTTGTACCACACCCAGTGCTCCATGCAATACGTGCCCTCCTTAATACCCACCACCTGGCTCCCCCAACCTCCCACCCCCGCCCCTTCAAAACCCTCAGATTGTTTTTCAGAGTCCGTAGTCTCTCATGGTTCACCTCCCCTTCCAATTTACCTCAATTCCCATCTCCTCTCCATCTCCCTATGTCCTCCATGTTATTTGTTATGCTCTACAATTAAGTGAAATCATATGATAATTGACTCTGCTTGACTTATTTCGCTCAGCATAATCTCTTCCAGTCCCGTCCACGTTCCTACAGAAGTTGGGTATTCATCCTTTCTGATGGAGGCATAATACTCCATAGTGTATATGGACCACATCTTCCTTATCCATTTGTCCGTTGAAGGGCATCTTGGTTCTTTCCACAGTTTGGCGACCATGGCCATTGCAGAGCAAAAGATTTTTAAGACAATGAAACTTTTTTCTGTAGGATATAATGGTGGACACAGGTATTGTACATTTGTTAAAACCCACAGAATGTACAAGATCAAGAGTGAACTCTAATGTAAACTATGGATTTTGGGTGATGATGGTGCTCAATGTAGGTTCATCAAGTGTAACAAATGTACTACTCTGGTTTAAAGTGTTGATAGTGTGGGGTACCTGGGTGGCTCAGTCAACTAGTTAAGTGGCCAACTTTGGTTTTGGCTCATGTCATGATCTCACTGTACTGGGGCTCTGCACTCAGTGTGGAATCTACATCAGATTCTTTCTCCCTTTCCATCTCCCTCCCCACTGCCCTTCCCTGTTCACAAGTGCTCCCTCTTTCTAAAATAAATAAATAAAATCTGTATTTTAAAAAAAGTGTTAGGGAACCTGGGTGGCTAGGTGGTTTAAAGCCTCTGCCTTTGGCTCAGGTCATGATCTCAGGGTCCTGGGACTGAGCCCCACATCCGGCTCTCTGCTCTGCAGGGAGCCTGCTTCCTCCTCTCTCTCTGCCTGCCTCTCTGCCTACTTGTGATCTCTCTCTGTCAAATAAATAAATAAAATCTTTAAAAAAAAAAAAAAAGAATAAGAAGGCCTTACTAGCTGCTTCTCCCACATGTTTCACAATATAGGTTAGAGCCTCCAATCAGCCAGCACCACCAGAGCATTCCAGGAGATGTACCACCACCACTCCACCCCTCACCATGCAGTGAAAGACAATCAAGAGCTGGAGAAAAAAAAAAAAAAAAGAGCTGGAGAGAAAAATAACTGGATTGAAGACCTCAGTGGCTGAAGGCTAGAGGAAGACAGCCCTGGAAACAGTCCAGGCAGCTAGAACAGATAGACAGTGTATGACATTTGTATTATACAAGGAGGCCATACCCTAGGAAATTCTCTTTGTTACATGATCATGAAGAATCAGGAAGTGGAATTTTGCAGTTATACTACAACCCATTCTTCAGAGAGCAAAGTTAATTTACACATTCAGACTTGAGGTGCTCTTCCAGCTGTTGAACCATTTTGGAGAGGTTTAAATGAACTCATAAATATCTGCCAACATGAGCTTGGCAAGTTTGAGGCCAGAATAAATGAATAAAAGGATCAAAAAGCAAGCAGAAATGAATCTACATTCTAGTCCCTTACACACTATACAGGGAGGACTGTCCTCTAGGATATTCTCTTCATGATCTTGCAAAACCCAGAAGTAGAAATCTGTGATTATAACATGATCTGTCCTTCAGAAAGGTGTGCTTCTAGGTATGACCCATTATGGCTGTTGGAATCCCTGCAAGAACCTTTGTATTCATGTAATAAATTCCCTTTTTTATTTAAACTAAAAAAAAGAAGAAAAAAAAAGAAAATCTTATGAAATGAAAAACTATACAATGCTCATGGACTGGAAGACCTACTATAGTGATATATTAATCATCTCTAAGTTAGACTATAGATTCAATGTAACCTAAATCAAAATCTCATCAAGTGTATTTAAAACATAAATGGATAACACAAATTAGCCGCTTATAAATTTTATACAGAAATTCAAAAAGCCAAGAATATCCAAGTCTACCATTTTAGGGACAGTTTCTATTGATATGTTGTTTTCCTTTGAATAGGCTGTACTTTCCTATTTTTTTGTATGTGTTGTGATATTTCTGTTGAAAACTGACATTTGAGTCTAATAACGTGGTAGCTCTAGAAATCAGATTCTCCCCCCCTTTCATGTTTTGCTGGGTTTTTAAAAAATTTTTGCTTTTTTCTGTTTATGTTTTTATTATTGTAGGCTGCTGCTTTAAAAAAAAAAAGATTTTATTTATTTATTTGATAGAGAGAGAGAGACAGTGAGAGCAGGAACATAAGCAGTGTCAGTGGGAAAGGGAGAAGCAGGCTTCCCGCCAAATCAGGGAGCCCCATGTGGGGCTGGATCCCAGGACCCTGGGATCATGACCTGAGCCAAAAGCAGATGCTTAATGACTGAGCCACGAAGGTGCCCTGTAGGCTGCTTCTATGCTGAGGACCAGCCTGAACTGTAAACTTTAAGTCTTCTCAGATCTTCAATGAACATGCATCTTTCCCTTTACATGAGGAATCACTTCCTAATTTTCCTCATATATGCAGTTGCTCTCAAATGTTATAATGTTTAGTGCCTCGCTCCAATAAAAGGGAAAAAGAGAAAAATGAAGTCCCCTAGAAGTCACTATATCCAGAGGAGGAGGGGTTTACAACAATAAGGAGAGGTGCAACAGCAGTGGCCACCTGATTCTTTGTACCTCTGCGATTAGAAACAGCAATCAGCGATTAGGGTACAAATCCCAAATATTTGGAGGACAGTGTCCTTTTTGCCAACCCTGGCTCCTGCAGGCTAAGTGCAGGTTGCTTCAAGAATGGTTAGGAATGGATGATGGGTGGATGGTACTGTGCTGAGAGCTAAAATGAACCAAACTAACCACGATTTACCATCCAAGAATTATCCTGGAGGTAACAAGCCTTCAACACACTCTAGAGTTCCAAAACACAGGCACAGCTCAGAGATATTGTAGGTTTATTTCCAGATCATTTCAATAAGGCAAATAGTACAAAGAAATAAATTAAATCAAGTTTTTGGCTTCCCAGTGCATAAAAAATATGTTTACACTATACTATAATCTTTTAGGTGTGCAATAGCATTATGACTTTTAAAAAGTATTTAAAAATACTTTATTGCTAAAAAATGCCAACATCTGAGCTTTCAGTGAGTTGTAATTTCAGAAGAGAGATGCCCATAATAAATATAATAATAATGAAAAAGTTTGAAATATTGTAAGACCCACTAAAATGTGACATAGAAACACAACTTGAGAGCATGTTACTGGGAAAATATGCCAATAGCCATGCTTAATTCAGGGTTGTCACACACCTTCAATTTGTAAAAACATAGTACCCACAAAACACAACAAAGTGAAACAACAAAGTGAAATACGTCTGAAGTTACACCAGACAGATTCCACCAGTACAACTGTTGTCTAGACAAGAACACAGATTCCTGACATTTAGCTACTTTTCAATCATCCAGAATCCTCCCTTCAGGAATATCTTGAAGAAGAATAAGGCTAGAGGACCTATAGTACCAGATATGAAGCCCTATGAAAAACCATGATAATTAAGAAAGTATGTTTTCACCTAAGGATAAACAAATACACCAATGGAAGAGAACAGAAATAGGCTCACATTTATGTGATCACTTGATTTAACTGTAGATCTAATTATAAAAGCAATACAACAATTAGGATATATCACAGAAAAATACTTCCATGATCTTGGAGTAGGCAAAGATTTGAAAACAATACAAAGGAAGTAGTAATCATGAAGGGAAAATAGATTAATTGGACTACTTAAAATTAAACACCTTTGTTCATCCAAAGAGATATTTAAAAAGTAAACCACAGAGCAGAAAAAGTTTTTCATATATATATATATGTATATATATGTATGTATATATATATATATATGTATATTCATATATATTCATATATATATATGTATATATATATATATATTTGTGTGTGTGTGTGTGTATGATTTGTTAACAACAATATATAAGACAAAATCCACAAAGAACAATAAGATAATAGAAAAAAATGGGCACAAAACATGAACTGGCACTTTCCCAAGGAGTATATATGAATGGCTAGTAAATGTTTGAAAGGGGTATTTTTAGTTATCAAATTTAACCAAAATGAAATTAACTGCAAATTTAAACAACAATGAAATACTACTACGTAACTTCAAGAACGGCAATATTTAAAAGACTGAAAATGCCAAGGATTGATGAATTTGAAAACAGCTACAATTTTCCTATTGCTGTTAAGAATTATACTTTAGAAAACCATTCAGCAGTATTTACAAAAACTGAACATACATCTACCTTATGACCCAATAATTTCACTTCTTTGTATTTACTCAATAAACATGTATACATTTTTGTGCACAAAAAGACCTGTGGATGATGGTCAGAGCAGCACTGTTTACACAGCCAAACAACCTAAATGTCCATCAGCAATAGAAAAGATAAATTGTGGTGTATTCATGTGATGGAATACGATAGAACAATGAAAATAAACAAGTTACAACCACATGTGACAATATGAATGAATTTCCTACATGTAATATAAACTACAATATTCAGGAAAGAGTACATATCGTAAGACTCCATTTATATAATGGTCAAAAACAGGAAGAACTAATTAATGGTGATAGTAGTCAGGATAATTGCTGATTCTGGGCATGGGAGGGTGCATGAGGAGGTTTTCAAGAATGATGATGTTTTATTCTCATCTGGGTGTTGATGAAATTGGTGTATTCACTTTGTGAAAATCCATTTGCACTTTAAAAAATATTTAGGCTACTTTGAGTATATGTTATTTTGTTTACAACAGTTAGGTTCTATATAAAAAACACATCTATGCACAGATAATCACATAAAGATAGAAAATGATTTTAAATGCTATACTAAATTTACAAGCTTAAAAACAAAATGCTAATTAAATAACAATATCCACAATACAAAAAATCAAACAACACTATAAAAGATGCCTTTAAATCATATTTTTTATGTCTGTGTATTATAAATTGCCCTTCTTTAGGATTCACCCCTTAGTTCCTTGTTATTTCATGTTGAACAAAATCATTAAAATATATGTCAGCTCTTATACACCTGAAGAAATATGACCTAACCTTCCTAGATATAGGGAAAAAATATATAATGTGCCAAAGACTCTTTGGCTTTCCTTTTTGAAGACGTGAACTTTAAGCATACAAAATAATAATAATAATAATAATAATAATAATGCCTGACCTAGACTGATTACCTAGGTTAGCTTGGTTAGAAACTAATCTTTTTTTACCATTGAATTGAACATTATTGTTTTGAATTTGTAACTAAAACATTAAATAAAGGAGACTCCCAAAGATACACAATTTAAAATATTTCAAGAATGGGAAGAATCATTCTTCATTTATGAGTTACTTTTTAATAAATAAATGGTTACTACAAGATCCATGAAATTATCTTACCTCTAACACTATTTCATGTTAGCTAAGTCATTTACCCCTAAGTTTCATCATGTATAAAACACAGAAATTGGGTCAGGTCCCATTTAGCCTTAGCATTCTAAGTATAATGCAAATGTTGACAAAGGTAAGGTTCCTGCTACAGTGAACTGGATTATTTTAGCTAATATTAACTCCTGCAGATGATACATAAAAAGATTTTGTTCATTAATTGTCCTTAAATATGTATCATTCATAACCTCAAAGTCATAATTACTAATCTGTGATGCCAATTTAGTGATACTAATTTTGAAAGTGTCTCTTCTTTATTTTAATATTTAAGATTATTAATTAGTGTTAAGATTATCAAGTGGTTGTTTTACAGCTAGAACATATAATTGTGCTAAAATTTAGTATTTTAACTGTCTGAAAGACTGCATGGAAATCACAGAGTCTCTTTTTCCATTGTGTTTTTAGAGAGAAACAACAGAAATAATATTCCCAGAGGAATGCTAGGTTTCTCATATATCCCTGCTAATATTGATAAGAAGTTCACAGTATACTTGGTAAGAAACACAATGGCAGAAGGAAAAAAATCAATCATGCAATCAAAAGACAGCACTCTTCTAAGAAATGCTATGTTATTTTCAAACATGTCACCAGTCTGTACAAGTTATTGTCAGGAACTGGACTATCTCTATAACAAGTGGCAACATTAAAAGAACATGTTACTGTTCAAACTGGGAGATTACCAAGGTAAGAGAATTCAAGGTGGCAGGTATATGAAGGGCAAACTTCTATCAAAAGTAAACAAAATGTCTCAGAAGGGGCTCTGATCCACTGGAATGTGCATTTACTTGTAAATCCACAGAATGATAGATTAATTACTCAGTTTTTACCCACATTTTTCAGCCCAAAATATTTCTGGTGTTAATATTAGAATGAACTAAAAAATTCTGAGGGACGCCTGGGTGGCGCAGTTGGTTGGACGACTGCCTTCGGCTCAGGGCGTGATCCTGGAGTCCCGGGATCGAGTCCCACATCAGGCTCCCAGCTCCATGGGGAGTCTGCTTCGCTCTCTGACCTTCTCCTCGCTCATGCTCTCTCTCACTGTCTCTCTCAAATAAATAAATAAAATCTTTAAAAAAAAAAATTCTGAGAGAATAAAATATTTAGAGTTGAAAATATCTTTGTGGCAAATACTTAGGTAAGCGAAGTGCCTCACCCAAGGTCATATAGGCAAGAAAGTGAAAAAAACAAGAATAGAATCTGTTACTACTAACGGGCACTGCTCAGTAGGTTTGACCTCTAAGTGGTCAGTAGGCAATAGACAAATAGACAAAAGAAAGACACATTTAGTACTTAAGTTACTTTGTATTATTATATATAGGCAGGCAAAGTCATATAATAAACTCTATCCAAAGGAGTAGCACACAAAAATGTTTATACATATAAAAAGCTATAAAAGGGTATGTTTATACATATAAACACATATGCAGGAGCACCTGGGTGGCTCTGCCTTCGGCTCAGGTCATGATCTCAGGGTCCTGGGATCGAGCCTGGGGCTCTCTGCTCTCATTGGGCTCTCTGCTCAGCAGGGAGCCTGCTTCCCCTCTGTCTCTGCTTGCTGCTCTGCCTACTTGTGATCTTTCTCTCTCTGTCAAATAAATAAATAAAATCTTAAAAAAAAACCCACATATACATAGATATACCTTTATATATAAAATATTTTATTTATGTACCTATACCCTTATATACACACACCAATTTATATGTATATACCAATATATAAACACTCATATGTGTATCTCTATATAAAGATATCTATATGTATATGTGTATGTGTACATACATATAAAGGTACATATAAGACACATCTCATAAAAAGCACAAAAGGGTCAATTGCCAAGACAGGCAAAAGAAGTAAGCTTCTGATATCTCTTTTCAGAATCTAAGGATCTTGTGTCATACAAGATTGACATTGTTTTAGCACTGTTTACTTAGGGCTGGAAAATGTTCCCAGATGCATCCAAGTAGTTCTCGCTTCTCTAGGTCAAAGATACCATTGAGATCCTTACATGGTTTCCACAGTACTAGAAGACATAATAATAGGTAACTCCCAAATTACATAAATTCTGTATAGCCAAGATTGGGGTAATAAAGAATTCCAGGTCTAACTAAACTATTAAATGCACATCACAAAAGGAGACTAAAAGTGTTCTAAAACAAAACAAAACAAAAGTATAGGAAATCATGCTAATGATTTAAAAAATCATTAGGACATCATCAAGATGTAAAAGTATATTAGGGGGAATGGTGAGGAATGAAAAGCACACCAAAGTAGGCTTGGAATGTCTGCTGGCCCAGACTTCTGTGTCTTATGCCAATTGCCTATTAGAACTCTTCCCAATTCTTTTTGAATATTCCCTTTAAAACCTGCAGAGCAGAATTCATTTTCTCATTCTTAACCTTGTGCTCTTTATGCTTTATCTTGCTGTCCTTTTCTTTTTGTCCATTGAAGATTAATATTAATCAAGGCTAAATGGTTCTGCTATTTAAAACTTTACAAATACAAATAATTCAGTGGAAAACAGGTAAGTCATTAAAGATTTTTTTGAATTGTCAGGATAATTGCCTCAGTAATCTCCTCCCTTAAGATACATAGGCTTCACCTTAGTAAAACTGTATGTTATTATTAAATCATTTATTAAGCCACAGTACAGTGGTCCATCCTAAACCTTTCAGCCTTCTTGGGAAGTGACAACACCGTAATTCAAACTAGCTCAAGCAAAAGGAGGTAAAAAAGTGGCTCAAGTGGCTAAGCAATTCAGAGATATATCTAGCTATAAGTATAGCTAGATCCAGAAGATACAAAAGATAAACAGAACACTCTCTTTTTCCATTTTCATTTTTCGGATACCACAGTATTCTCCGGGAAGCTCTTCCATACTGAGGCAAATATGAACAACAGAAACTTCCCACTTACAACCTTTTAGCTTAGCAACCCTAGTGGAGAGAAACCACATCTTCCCAGAAGTTCCACCAAAATGCGCCAAGACTGATGTTCCCTCATCATGACCTGGTTTGGATCATATATTCATCCTTGCCAGGGCAAATCAGTTTTTTCCTTGGTCTAATCTGAGTTTTTATGCTCTTTAGAGTCACAAGGCAGACTCAGGCCCTTCTAAACTATACAGACTGACACCCAGACTGTACAGACTGATTGGAAGGGAGGAGTTGTTGTCTCCTGAAAAACAAACAAACAAACAAACAAACTGGTTCTCTTACCTAAAGAGAAAATAGATGCTGGTCACAGAGGAAGAAATAGAAATGTCCATTACAGGATATATACTCAAGGAAAAACACAAGTACCTCATGAAAACACGTATGATACGATGGCACGTTCCCAAAGATAGTATTTAAAGATACATACTTTGTCTTATGGATGATCATTACTCTAACTTTTAGTACCTTACAAATAAAGATCATCTTCTGAAAGACTATGAATTTGATATGCCAACTGGAAAATTATAAAATGTTACTGACTTTTCATCCCAGGAACTAGAAAATCAGAACAATTTCAAATATTACTCCATAGGACCGTATAATTTTTTCTTCTTTAAAGGTTTATTTATCTTAGAGAGAAAAAGAGAGGATAGGGAGTAGGGATAGAGAAGGAGAGAGACCCTCAAGCAGACTCCCTGCTGAGGCCTGAGCCCAGTGCAGAGCTCCATCTCAGATCACCAAGATCATGACCTGAGCCGAAATCAAGAGCCAGTCCCTCCCCTGACTGAGCCATCCAGGTGCCCTAGGACTATCTAACTTTTTAATTAAACAATTCTTCATAGTTAATCATTTATGCAATCAGCCATTTTAAAAAATGAACTGGCTTATATGGTTTCAGTGTTACACTTAAATGACATCTATAGTTTTTTTTTTTTTATAACTATTTACAGAGATCTTGAACTTCTTGTAAAATCTGCTACCATAGTAATCTCAGCAAATAATTAGCTCCTCAGGGAAAAATCCAACTCTTCATAACTTCCAGTTGAAACAGAAAATAGCCTTTTGCTTTCTTCCTAAATTATGATACATTTAGTATTTATACATTGCTGCCTACTACATCTGTAAGGAAAACTAAAATTTTTTTCTGACAAATGTTTCCAGACATTGTATCCACCTCTTCAAAATATTTAAAGATGAAAATAAATTTAATTTTAAATAATCTATTAACGGGTATAGGAAAATTAATATACCACAGAGTTTACAGCCTTATAAATTATTTTAAAAATGATCCATTCTTACCTCTCCATTTTACAATCCCTGTGGCTAGAAACAAATTATATGCAATGAACATTGTTTTGGTTTACTTGGGGAAAGTGATTATTTTCAAGCTAAAGTATTAAATGTTACCTCTCAATAGTTCATAAATAATAATATGAAGTAAACACTGGATGATAATGCAAATATACTTTATCATTTTTTATACTGTTTTATCATAAAAGGTTTTTAAAGCAACTTAAAAGATCCAAAATAGAACAAAATAAACAAAGACAAAGCAAAAGAAAAATAGGTGTATAGAAGCAAACTGAAACCAAGAATAAAGTTTGTACTCAATACATGTACCATGAAGTTCACTTATAAACTGGATGTTAATCTACATACTTTACTTTCAAGCCACTAAAAAGAATAATTATAGATTATCCTGATACAAAATAAAAATATTGTTCATTAAGTTGTACATGAATGCAAACATTAAAACCTGGCAAACTAAGTACATATTATACTATACATCAAGAAGTATATATTAGGGGTTAGATAGAGACAGATAAGAAAGAAAGAGAAAAAGAGGGGCACCTGGGTGGCTCAGTTGCTTAAGTATCTGCCTTGGCTCAGATCATGGTTCTGGGTTCCTGGGATCGAAACTTTCATTGGGCTCCCTGCTGAGCTGGAAGCCTGCTTCTCCCTCACCCTCTGCCCCTCACCTGTTTGTGCTCTCTCTCGTTCTCTCTCAAATAAATAAATTAATAAATATTTTTATTGTCTTATTATTTTTTTAAAGATTTTAATTATTTGACAGAGAGAGCATAAGTAGGTAGAGTAGCAGGCAGAGGGAGAGGGAGCAGCAGGCTCCCCGCTGAGCAAGGAGCCAGATGCAGGGCTCAATCCTAGAACCCAGGATCATGACCTGAGCCAATGGCAGTTGCCCAACCAATTCAGCCACCCAGGTACCCCAATAAATCTTTTTAAAAAGAAAGAAGGGAAGGAAAGAAGGAAGGACGGACATATGCTAATATTCATATCTTACCTTTTTTTCAAGATTTTTATTTATTTTTTTGAGAGAAAGAAAGAGGAAGTGGGGAGAAGGGAGAGGGAGAAGCAGATTCCCCACAGAGCAGGGAGCCCAATGCAGGGCTTGATCGCAGAACTCTGGGACCATGACCTGCACCAAAGGCAGATGCTTATCCGACTAAGTCACCCAGGCACCACTTTATATCTTATTTTGACTATATGTAGGTAAAAATATTGTAAGGCTCTCCTCCAAAATATTTTTTATGACTCTCAGTCAGTACTATGGCTAGAAAGAAAATGAGGCACATTATGTTGAAATAACCCAAAGGGTCAAGGTCTAGAGATCTACGTGCTGTGTGCTGAGATTCTGAATTTTCAACATCAAGAGCATCAGACATCATGGATGATGGTGTTTTAGGCATAATCATGATAAAGTCTTTCTGTTTAGGATAGACTAGTTTCTTACAAAGTAGATTGTCTCTTATACAAGCTCAATAGAACCTTACTACAGGGTGGCTAGAAGAACAAGCTTTGGCAAGAATGGTTCAATACTCAAAAATCAATTAATATAATCTATTGTATCAGTAAGCTAAAAAAAGAAAAATCACACAATCATATCCACAGATAAAGAAAAAGTATTTTACACAATCCAAAACACATTCATGATAAAAACCTTCAGTAAACTAGGAATAGAGAGGAACTTCCCCAACTTGATAAAGAAGGTCTTTAAAATCCTACAGCTAACATATTTAATGATGAGAAATTCGAAGTTTTCCAACGAAGATCAGGTACAAGGCAAGGATGTCTCATTCACAACTCCTTTACAATATTGTCCTGTAAGTTATAACTAAAATTTTAAAACACAAAAAGGACATAAAGATACATAGACTGGGAAGGAAGAATTAAAACTATCTTTCTTTGCAGATGACATGATCATTTATAAAGAAAATCTGAAAACCTGGACAAAAAGACTCTGAAAGCTAATAATTGATAATAGCAAAGTAGCAGGATACAAAGTTAATATACAGAAGTTAATGCTTTTCTATTTATTTATTTATTTATTTGACAGACAGAGATCACAAGTAGGCAGAGAGGCAGGCAGAGAGAGGTGGAGAAGCAGGCTTCCTGCTAAGCAGAGAGCCCAATGTGGAACTCGATCCCAGGACTCTGGGATCATGACCTGAGCTGAAGGCAGAAACTTTAACCCACTGAGCCACCCAGGCGCCCAGTTAATGCTTTTCTATATCTCAGCAATGAACAAGTGGAATTTGAAATTAAAAATACAATACCAATTATATTAGCACCCAAAAAATGAAAAACTCAGGTACAAATTGGTATAAGGTATAAGGTATAAGATCTATGGTATAAGGTGTAAGATCTATGAGGAAGACTATAAAACTTTGATAAAAGAAATCAAAGAAATACTAAAGAAATGGAGAGACAGTCCATGTTCATGGATAGGAAGAAAATATTGTCAAGGTGTCAGTTCTTCCCAAATTAATTTATAAGTTCATTGCAATACCAAGCAAAATCTCAGTAAGTTATTTTGTGGATATTGGCAAACTGATTCTAATGTTTAAATGAAGAGGCAAAAGACACAAGATAGTCAATACAATATTGAAAGAGAATAACAAAGTTGGAGGACTGATATCGTCCAACTTCAAATTTTACTGTAAAGCAATAGTAACAGACACAGTGTAGTATTAATGAAAGAATAAACAAATAGAACAAATAAACAAATAGAATCACATAAACAAACCAGAATCAAAAGTTCAGAAATAAACCCACATAAATATAGTCAATTGATCTCAACAAAAAAGCAAAAGTAGTACAAGGGAGAAAACAAAGTCTTTTCAACAAATGGTGTGTTAACTGGGCATCACATATTTAAAAAATGAATCTGGACCTAGATCTTACACCCTTCACAAAAATTAACTGAAAACAGATTACTGACCTAAATGTTAAATGCAAAACAATAAAACTCCTTGTAGATAACATAGTGGAAAACCTAGATGATCTTGGGTATGGCAATGACTCCTATACCCAAGTCATGATCCGTGAGAGAAAGAACTGACAAACTGGACTTCATTAAAATGAAATATTTATGCTCTGTAAAAAACAATAGTTAATACAATAAGAAGACAAGTCATAGGGAGAAAATATTTGAAAAGATATATGTAAAGAATTGGTATCTAAAATATACCAAGAATTCTTAAAACTCAATTACTTAAAAAAAGGACAATTAAAAAATGGGCTAAAGACCTTGACACCTCACCAAAAAAGATGAACAGATGGAAAATAGTATATGAAAAGATGTTCCACATATGTCATCAGGAAATTGCAAATTAAAACAACCGTAAGATTACTACACACCTGTTAGACTAACCAGAAATGTGGAACACTGACAGCACCAAATACTGGTGATGATGTGGAGCACAGAAATTCTCACTTACTGCTGGTGAGAATGTAAAAGACACAGCCAGCTTAGAAAATATTTTGGTGGTTACTTATATATAAGGATACACACAGACACACACACACACACACACACATATATACATACACACACACTTCCATATATATATATTTATATATAAAAATATATAAATATACTCTTACCATATAATCCAAAAATCATGCTCTTTGGTATATACCCTAAGAGTTGAAAACTTAAGTCTACATAAAAACATGCACCAGCTATTTATGGTAGCTTTACTTATAATGGCAAAAATCAGGAGCAATCAAGAAGTCCTTCATTAAGTGAATGGATAAATAAACTGTGGTACACTCAGACAAAGGACTATTATTCAGTATTAATAATAAATTATCTAATCAAACCATGGAAAGACATGAAGGAAACGTTAAGTGCATACTATTACCTGGAAGAAGGAAATCTTATATGATTCCAACTACATGACATTCTAGAAAAGGCAAAACTATGGAAACAGTAAAAAGATCAATAGTTGCCAGGGGTTGGGGACAGGAGAGGGATGAACAAACCAAGCACAGAGCATTTTTAAGGCAGTGAAAATACTCTGTATGATACTATAATGGTGGATATATGTCATTATACATTTGTTAAAACCCATAAAATATACAACATCAAGAGTGGATCTTAATGTAAACTACAGGCTTCAGGTAAGCATGAAATGTCAATGTAGATTCATCAGTTGTAACAAATGTATCACTCTGGTGGGGGTTATTAGTAAGAGAGGAAGCTATACGTGTAAGGTAGCAGAGGGTATATAAGAAATCTCTGCACTTCCCTCTTTTTGCTGTGAACCTTAAACTGACCTAAAAAGGAAAAAAGCAATCTCTGTAAACACTTAGAATATAATCTCATTGTACCACTTTCTGATGGTAAACAAGTATCTTAAACTGTCTTACTTTCTCATCTTATAATAAGGGTAATAATAGAACTTACTGAATGGAATTGTTTCAAGAACTAAGTAAGAAATGGAAAGTGTTCTGCACAGTGGTACTATGATTATATCCACCATTATGATTTCCACTTTCATCATCACATTTATCATCCTTTTTATTTCCAAATAAAACTAGTGGAACTTATAACTCAGTCTCTCCAATATGGTATTCCTTGAGCATCAATTTCAAGGGCATCATTCTTACCTCGAGGAATATGCATTCTATGACTCTCTTTGAGAAATGTCCATATGTAGAGGACTATGTTAGTGCCAATCAAAACCATTAAGGCATTTTCAATAGAAACAGAACAAAATGAGAGCTAAATCAACTGGTTTTATATACCTTTCAAAGTCACCAATGCAAAGTTGTTAATACTGGGATTTGTTATAAGTTCACTATTTTATTGACTCTAATCAATTCAAGGTAGAGTGATTTTGTATTTATTCTACTACACACCTTCTTCAGCATAAGCTAACACTATAGTGTAAGTAGGCTGAAATGGTTTGTTCTAAATAGCTATTTTTACATGAGAGGACAAGGTACAGTAAAAACCAGAAGTTTGAAACACCAGACATAACAAAAAAGGCAGGTCAGGGTCAGATCCAAAGAAGTAGAGTCTTGGAGGCATCTGAAGCCCACTGATAGATGGGGGACACATCTATGTCCCCATATGATAGAAGCATAAAATTATTGCTAAGAGGATGAAAGAATTGCAAGCACAATTTTTTTAAAAGTAAAGGAAATTAAAGATAGGAATGGCGGCACGTTGGTGGTGCAGTTGGTTAAGCGTCGACTCTTGATTTTGGCTTAGGGCTCAGGTTGTGATCGATCTCAGGGTCGTGGAATCAAGCCCCATGCCAAGCTCTGCACTCAGCATGAAGTTTCCTTAAGTTTATCTCTCCCTCCCCCACTGCCCCTCTCTCCACTAATAAATAAATCTTATGGGGAAAAAAGAAACAGAATAATTCCAACATATCATTCAAGTGGCTAAATTTTTAGAAAGCTAACACAACTTGTTCTTCAGCTTCCTTTTTGATAACCCACTTGACTACTTCCAGATTCAAGATTAGTTGGACCCCTTATATCATACACAAAAGTCAACTCAAAATGGGTTACAGCTTAAATTTATGACCTAAACCATAAAATTAGAGGACAATATAGAAGGCAAGCTCCTTTACATTGGTCTTGGTGATAATTTTTAAAATTTGACATCAAAAGCAAAAGCAACAAAAGCAAAAATAAACAAGTGGGATTACATCAAACTAAAAAGCTTCTGCACAGTGAAGGAAACCGTCAACAAAATGAAAAGGCAACCTATGGAAGAGGAGAAAATATTTGTAAATCATACATCCGATAAGGGGGTAATATCCAAAAATATAAAAAGAATACAGATTATTCAATAGTAAAAAAAGACAAAAACAAATAAAAAATCTGATTTTAAAAAATAGGCAGAAGACCCAAAGAGTTTTCAAAAGATGATATGAAAATAACGAAGAGGTACATCCAAAGGTTCTTAACACAACTAATCATCAAGGAAATGCAAATCAAAACCACCTCACACCTGTTAGAGTGGCAGTAATCAAAAAGAGAGAACAAGTATTGGTACAGATGTGGAGAAGGGGGAACTCTTGTGTAAGGCTTGGAATGTAAACTACTGCAGTCAGTATGGAAAACGGTATGGAGATTCTCCTCCAAAAAAATTAAAAATAGAACTACCATAAAATCCAATAATCCCACTTCTGAGTATATTTCTTTTCCTAGGCATATCCCTAAAGTAAATGAAGACAACATCTCAAAGAAATAACTGTACTCCAGTGTCCACTGCAGTGTTATTCACAATAGCCAAAATATGGAAAGAATCTAAATGTATGTCAATGTATGATTGGATAAAGAAGATGTAGTATAGATGTGCAATACAATATTATTCAGCTATGAGAAAAAGGGAATCCTGCTATTTGCAACAACATGGATGGAATTTGAGGGCATTATGCTAAGTGAAATAAGCCAGGCAGAGAAAAACAAATAATCTATTGTATCACATATCTGTGGAATTTAAACAAAAAGTCAACTAAAAAATTAATTTACTCATCTTTCTGCAAATAGCCTAAAATATGTTTTACAACCGTCACAGTCAACAACAACCAAAAGAACAGGATCTTAGAATCAGGCACAGGATAAAATCCTGGGTATCTGGTATGAGCAAAGCATGTAATAAGATAGTTTCTAAGGAGTCAGCGCTTGGAAAAGAATCACTGGCAATACTCAGTCAAGAGTTTGGTAGGATTCTTGTGATCTTTCTCAATCCATGGACCTTCAAGTCCCCTCCCCCATATCTCCTTCCTAAAAGATTACTATCCCTCAAGTTATCCTTGAGGGATAGTAGGGACCACCACAGCTTGGTGTTAAACATATTTAGGCTGGACTCCCAATTCACCCATTGAAAGAGTAAGTTATTTAGCCTTTTTAAATTCTGGTATTAACTAGAGAAAAATGGGGATTATATCATCCATCCCAACAAGCTGTTATGAAATAAAAAGAGACAGTGTTGCAAAACACTTAGCTATAAGCCTGGCTATCAGTGCTTCAACATCGTCATCTGCAAAATGAGGTTGGATTAAAAGTGGTAAGTGACAGGGTGCCTGGGTGGCTCAGTGGGTTAAGCCGCTGCCTTCGGCTCAGGTCATGATCTCAGGGTCGTGGGATCGAGTCCCGCATCGGGCTCTCTGCTCAGCAGGGAGCCTGCTTCCTCCTCTCTCTCTCTCTGCCTGCCTCTCTGGCTACTTGTGATCTCTCTCTGTCATAAATAAATAAAATCTTAAAAAGAAAAAAAGTGGTAGGTGACAGATGGTACCTACACTTATGGTTCAACAGAGTGGTTGATTCACTATGTTGTATACCAGAAACTAATGTAATATTGTGCATCAACTATACTGAAAAAAGAAGGAGGAGGAGGAGAAGGTGAAAGAGCAGTGGGGAGAGAAGAAGAGGTAAATCTTCATGAAGGTATCCTTCTCCTGCTGTGAAATTCCAGGGCTGCCCAAGTATCCCAAGTTAGTAATAATATCTCCAATTAGGAATTTTCCCATCAAATTGTCTTTGAGCTTAATAGTCTAACATTAAATTTCCTTCCTGTGCCCTCTAGTTTTCATCACTAATCTTTCAAATGATCACAAAGAACATGTAAGGTGATCCCAACCCTAAGGAAGACTATTTAATAGTGCGGCATAATAAAAAATTTTTGGATCTAGGCAGAACTTGAATTAAATTCTGACTCTGCCATATTGGTTACATAATCTTGAACAAGTTATTTCAGCTGTTTAAATTTTGTTTTCTTTTCTAAGAAATGAGGCTAATAAGGTGCTAGCATGTGAAAACTTGAATTAATGCATCTATCAGGCACTCAGTGTTATACAGTTATTTTATCTCAATAATTTGACCAAAATACCCTGAAAGGATCAAGAGAATTCAGCTTTAATCCTTCATGATATGTTTAATACATCTTTGATTAAATAATATGGCAGTGTTTTAAGCAAATTTCCCCCCAAATCCTGTGTATTTTAAAATAAAAATTATAGAAACAGTGAGTTATAAAAATGCTTGCTCTAACTTTGCCACCAAATTGTGACAAGACTATTGAACACATGAAATGTACCTCAATTTGAACTATGAAGAATTACAACATCTAGAAATGTATTTTAAATTGTTGTAATGAGTACTCATTAATGTTGAAACAAAAATTGTTCACTTTTGAAAGACCCCCAAACTGAATATTTAAGCACTATTTCAAAACCTATTTTCACAAAGTGCATCAAAACGTTCAGAAAGATAATTTGTGAATAATGAAACACCATTTCAAAGTTAGGAAGAAAACTATAGAATGGCCGATTTTTCAGTTCTCATATTATTAGTTTAATAGATTTATTTAAAAATCTTTCTGATCTCTTGCTCTGATTCACCGAAAGCAAATTTTGAAAAGAGAAGAACCTATAGAGGTTTTCGTTTTCTATTAAGTATCATCTACATACCCAACATCAATAAAATATGACAGCCCTGAACCTGAATATGACAGCCTTTATACTATTCCTACACGTTGTCTAGGCTATCAGCAGAACAATCACTAAAATCAGCAGGAAGGAAGATCAATCAATGAAAATAGGGATGTGAATTTAAATAAAATACCTGAGAATACCAAGTCACTTTCACATATTCTCATCTAAAAAGCCGTAACACTTTTTAAAAAATAAGTATATAAGTAAATTAATGAAAGAAGGATATATTTCATGAAGCTAGCAATCATTTCTGCCTTCTTAGGCACCTGGAAATAGTCAACTAATATCTACTGAACACCTACTGTATACCCAGACACCTTCTAGATGCTGTGGTTATAGTAGTGAATAGGATAGAAAAATAAGACCACCGCTCTGATGATTTTAAAAAGGTAACAAATAATAAACAAATAAATGGCCAAAATAATTGCATAACATGGTAAATGCAAGGAGGATATAGAAGTGATTATGTGATTAGGGGGAGGGTACTAATTTAGCTTCCACATCAAGGAAGGTCCAGGAAAGTTTCTCCAAGCTGAGACCTCAAAGATAAGAAGGACGCTGCCAGGGGATAACCTGAACACAAAGAATTTCAGACAGAGGAAACAAGTATCAAAGTGTTTTAGCAAATACAAACTTGAGCTTGGTGTATTAGAAGTGCAAAAACAGGGCAGCTCTATCTGGAGCCAACATAGCAAAATGGAGACTAATAGGAGATGAGATCAGAGAATAAGGGAGACAAGAGGGCAAATTTGAATTCTATCCTAAGACTAATGGAAAAAGCTACTGGAAGTTTTGTTTTGTTTTGTTTTTTTCTTTTAAGATTTATTTTAGAGAGAGAGAGTGAGTGCATGGGGGGATGGGAAGAAGGAGAGGGAGAGAATCTCAAGCAGACTCCATGCTGAGCACAGAGTCCAAGGCAGGGCTTGATCTCACGACCCTAAGATCAGGACCTGAGCTGAAGCCCAGAATCAGAGGCTTAACAGACTGTGCCACCAAGGCAACCCTGGAAGGTTTTAAAGAACTTTCAGGAGGCTGTGCACAGAAGGAAAAGGAGGCAGGCAGAAGTGGAAGTAGGATGTATCAGGAGCTATCATTATAATCTACGTTAGATATGATGAGTTTGGGATTAGGATTAAAAGTGAAAATGGAAAGAAGTAGTTAAATTGGAATATACATTTGAAGATAGACCTTAAATTACCAGCTTTTGGACTGGGTAAGACTAGGGTTAAGACAGAGATGGGCTCTGTTTTCGGCTTGAGCAATTTATGCAGACATCTCTAAAACTGCAAGAGGAACAGATTTGGGTGGGAAGAGCTCCATTTTAATCATTGTTTCTTTTCTGCTATGGATATCAACTAACATTCAGCCCTTATGCACAGCGAGATTAATATAATGGTATAATAAATTGCACATTTATCATGTGTTTTAATGATTGCTTCCTGACCAGTATCACTTTGCAGCTCTATCCATGATGTAATTTTTGTCAAATTACATAGACGCTTCTAACAACTTAAAGGTACACAGATATGTTTGTTCTTTCACACCATTTGCCCTCCAAATGGAAGTGATATTTAATTTACTCTTATTATTAGAAGTGAATAACCCAAATCAATGCTTGAAATCAAAGCCATCAGAGTTTTACCTATTCATGGGGATCTGAAAGATCACAATGACATACTAATGATTCTGACGTTTTGTTTCTGTGTGAAGCCTATAGCACTGAGGATAACAAATTATTTAATTACATAAATGGTAAGGCTCAATCACTCAGTACCAGAAGTTCTCCAGGCCAAACATCATTACACCAAAGTACACACTGAGAAGTATCACATGCCTATCTGTAATTAAAATTCAGTTGGCTTTTGTATTTTAACAATAACAGTGAAAATAATAACAATAACAACAATAGTTAACAATTCCATGAATAAATACTAAGGACCTGAGTATCTAGGCTTAGTGCTTTATCTACTCGACCTCATTCAATCCTCAAAAAACCCAACTCACAGTTCATAAAACTGAGGATCAAAAAGCTTAAGTCACTCAACCAGATCAAACATTAGGTAATGATGGAGCTAAGATTAGAAAGCAGACATGCTGTTTCTTTCATTTATTCATTCAGATATGTATGCATTCACCAAATGATTCTTTTTCTTAAAGATATGCCACTGTAGGAGAAAGATGGCTGCAAATTGTCGCTCTACAAATTGGGAAATAAAGTCCATTTCCTCTTCTCTGAAACTGGGCTTGTCCTGTGACTTAATTTGACAGTGGGATATAGAAGTGCCTAAGTCACTTCCCAGGCTCAGGCTAAGGAGATCTGCAGATTTCTGTTATCACACCTTTGGAACATTCTTGGGACTATTCTGTCACAGAGAAGCCCAAGCCACATGAGAGACTACATGGAAAAAAAACTAAGATATTCCAGTTCATAGCCTGAATAGGTAGGCCAACATCAAATGCCAGCTATGTGTATAAACCATCTTGACAATCCCTGGCCAGTAGAACATCGTGATCACACTGGCTCCAATCAACACCACAGGGAGCAGAAGAATAACCCAACAGAGCCCAGTCAACCCACAGAACAGGGAAAGAATAATAAATGATCATTGTTTTAAACCACTATGTTTAAGGGTGGTTAGTTATGCAGTGATAATCAAAGAGCCACAGTATTTTTCTTCAAAGGAAAGTATTAGTTATTATAGCAAAATGCAACTCTAAAAAGAAAATACATGAAGAGATTGCTTTGCTCTCATGGCTGCATATGTTTTTCTAATACTCACTGCCCATTAAAGTAAGAAAATCAGAATAGACCATGGTCTTTTTCCTTCACTTACTTGTTCAATCATTTATTCATTCATTCACTTATTCACTTATTCATTTTTACATTCATTCTGCAAGTATTTCTTGTTCTGTGTGAGCCTCTAAGTTAATCATTTGGGTGAACAAAGAAACTATGTAAGACTTTTGTTTTTAAGAACTTTTTAATCTAAAGAAGGGCTGAATAAATACTTTTGGTCTATTGACTCTTGCTCATTCTACAAGGAGTAAAGTGGAATTTAGAAAAGTTAAGGAAAGTAGAAAAAAAAACTAGGAGAAGCCTAATTTACATTTTTAAATTTTGCTTTTGGTAACATACTACAAATTATGGACTATGCACTGTTTTTATATTTATATTTTATTTTGTTTTATTTAAAGATTTATGTATTTATTTTAAAGAAAGAAAGAGTTTGAGTGAACACAAGAGTTGGGGGAAGGGCAGAGAGGAAGAATCTTCAAGCAGGACTCTCTGCTGAGTGGGGAGCTTAACACAGTGCTCTACCCCACAACCCATGAGATCATAACCTGAGCCAAAGCCAAGAGTCAGACAGTTAACAAACTGAGCCACCTAGGCACCCCTGTATTTATATTTTAATACTTTATTCTTACCCATAAGATGTTAACCCCTTTCCCCCAAAAAAGTAGACATAAAAGGAGTATACATTAAATTACTTTTGCTCTTCTGCTTGGTTCTCCTTAAAAGTACTGACTAACTTCCTAATCTATCCTGAGCTTCAGTTCTCTTAAATGAACAGGTAAGATGACTCTAGCTCTATCCACCCCAAGAGACTGCAACATGCAAATGATAATATGGACATAAATTTATTAAATTTTGGTATTGGGGTCAACACTTACTCACTGAACATCTCATTCATTCAGTGAAAATGCTCCCTTTTTTACAAGTGGTATTTTACGCACAAGTAAGCAAATGATTAAAGAAAAAAAATAAAAATCACTACCTAAATATAACTAAACAATGTCTCCCCAGATTTAAACGTTTGATTCTAATAGGACTAAAGATCATATTACTCTGCCTCCCTCATCTCAAAACTGGACGTGTGATGCAACTGAGTCAAAGTCTACCATCTAAGGATTTTTAGTAAATCTAAAAGCTAAGGGAGGAAGGGCTTAAAATCTGAGTCACTGAGACAAAAGGATTTGAATCAAATACTGCTAGCATCTCTTCCCTGCTATAAGAAGAAAGACTGGGTCTGAGAAGGAAGGGTTTCAACTAGGTAAGGGATACAATGGTGACTGGGGTTAAGGTATCATACACCTCCTTTATTCTAATCAGGCTCATATTTTTAAGATTAGAGATACTTTTATCCTAAGAGAGTAATTGTCCAAACAATTTAGAAAAGTTTCAGATAACTTCAATATGCCTTTCATGCTTTAATTTTTTTATTCAAAACTCTTTTGGTTGCAACCAAGAGAAATTAAATTCAGCTTCTATTAACTTGAATAATAAAAGGGAATTCACTGGCTCACATAACTTCAAAGTTAAAGGCTATTATGGCTTCAGGCATGGCTGGATCCAGGAACCCAAGTAAGGTTATCAGGATTTATCTCTCTTTCACATCTACAGGAAAATAAGAGATCCACAGAGAAAAATAAAAGTGAGGAAGAGATCAGTCCTGACAAAGTCACTTGGATCCCCTTCCTGACCATATACAAAGACAGGCTTTGTCTCATCCTGTCTTTTTAATTTCTATTTCACAACATGTTATCCCTCCAGGATACCACAAAACAAGCTCAAATCTAGGGAAAGAGTCAAGAAAGGGAGGATAAAATTTAGGTTGTTATCTGTTGGCACAATAGCTAATACATCTAACCCTCAACAGATGCTCAGAAGTCCTGAGCCCAGAAGTCTTATTCATTAATACTAAAGAAATGAATCTTACACATTAGCTGTACTGAATATGTTAAGGGAATGGAGAAGCACTGCTATTTTGATAACCAACTCAAAAGAAAATTAAATGTACTAATGAAAACTACCACTATTCATCTGTCTGGCTGCATGTAAAGATAAAGCCAGCTTAGGGTGCCTGGCTGGCTCAGTGGGTTAAAGCCTCTGCTTTCGGCTCAGGTCATGGTCCCAGGGATCGAGGCCCGCATCGGGATCTCTGCTCAGCAGGGAGCCTGCTTCCTCCTCTCTCTCTGCCTGCCTCTCTGCCTACTTGTGATCTCTCTCTCTCTCTCTCTCTGTCAAATAAATAAATAAAATATATATATTTTTTAAAGATAAAGCCAGCTTAAAATAGCAAACAGCCTCCTAATCTCTTAACCTTCAGATATGGTGCAAAAACATTACCTAAAAGGTACTTAATCAGTAGTGAAGTAGGCTGTACACACAAACTGCACCTTTGACCATTGGACATCTGCCCATTTGTCTTGTGTTGCCTTTCTCGTTCAGTGTCCTAGATACCAAGGAACTTGACTGCTAAAGGCTGAGACTATATTCAAAGTGCTCTAAGCTTTCCTACCAGAGCTCCAATCATGAGGCAAAGAGGCAGACTGGGAAACAGATTCTCTCTGGAAACTGCCTGGCCCTTCAAAATGCTATGTCTGAAAAATAAATTAGTGTGGGGCAAACTGGACTCTTTTCCTCAACCCTGATCCCAGGAAGCAGCAAGAGTCTTGTGGTCAGTCTGTTTTTGGCCTTTGCTTACATTCAGAGGTATGTGAAGCTAAAGTCTTCTTGGTAGACCATGATGAGCCCCCTTTTATCCTCCTACTCTCAGGGATGAAAGATGTCAAGCCTTGAGTGCAACAGAGCTGCAGGCGCCGACTTTTCCAAAAGATAGAAATAAAAACCCAAAAAAGACCACAAATTCCCTTTGAAATACAGAAAAACCAGCTTTCTCAGAGTGGCTACTTTCCAGACACACAAATGCTTTAAAGATAAAAACAGATTGTCATATTTGTCAGGGCAAATAAAAAAGCCTAGAGCGGGGCTCTTAAGTCTCTCTTTTTGTGATAAGGAACATCTTTCCAATCCCTTGCAGCCTTAAGGCAAACGAGGACAGGGAGATGGCTGGGAAATTGTTGAAGAGGGCACGAAAAGTGCCTTGTGTTATATACTAGATACAGGTTCCAATACACAGGGGCAGCTATAACAAAACAAAACTAAACTAAACAAAAAAGATTTTGGGTACTCTTCTTGGAGTTTCCAAGCTTTTAGTTGCAGATCCTGTCATTTGACCAAATATTTATTGAGTAGTTACTATATATTAAACAATATTCTAGGTCCTGTGGATTCATCAGTGAACAAAAAGAAAACAGAGGAGAAAGAGTAAAACAAGAAACCTGTTCAAGTAAAGGTTATGTTGTGATGGACTCTGTGGAGAGAGACTTAAAATAAATAAAATAAATAAGAAAGTTTGTAATGCCTTAGAAAATAATAAGTACTACAAGGACAATTAAGCCAAGGAAAATATTACAAAGAAAACAGAAGTACTACCAGGTACTCAAAGGAAGAGGTACAGGGAGTGTCAGGAAAGCAAATGATAGGTTAACAATTTTATTTTATTTTTTAAAAGATCTACTTATTTATTTGAGAGAGAGAGCACATATGGGGGTAGGGGCAGAAGGAGAGAATCTCAAACAGACTCTGCACTGAGCGGGGAGTCCAATGCCTGGCTTGACTCTCACAACCTATGAGATCACGACCTGAGCCAAAACCAAGAGTTGGAGGTTTAACCAACTGAATCACCCAGGCACCCCAGGTTTACAATTATAAATCAGTGTTCAGAGAAGATGCCAGTGAGCAGGTAAAGCCTAAAAAGAGATTTGAAAAAAAGATATTGGAGATGAAGAGTGTTAGAGGCAAAGGACACAGTAAGTGTAAAAATCCTAAGGAGAGACCTTGCCAGTCAAGTTAAAAAAATAACAAGGAGACCAGCATGGCTATAAAAGAGTGAGTGAGAGGCACAGAGGTTGGAGATGTGATCAGAGAAGCAGACTTGGATTAGATTAAGTATAGATTTATAAAACTTCAGCTTTTACTCTAACATGGAAAGTCTTTGGAGAGTTTTAACCTGAGATGTGATATGATTTAATTTAGTTACAAAATTCAGGACAGAAGATTAGTTAGGAGACTATTCAGTAAAACTTTGGTGCTTTAGAATTAAAATATGCATCTTCATTTTATCACAGTCTACCTTCAAATAATATTAAACCACTTCACATACGATGGAAGACCCTTACAACAGAATGCTTACATTTCTCCTCCCTATCCATTCTGCTATTGTCCTATTTTATTCTTAAATGTGTTATAAATTCTACATTATTTTTGCTATAAAGAAAATTATTCTTGGGGCACTGGGTAGCTCAGTGGGTTAAGCCTCTGCCTTAGGCTTGGGTCATGATCCTAGGGTCCTGGGATTGAGCCCTGCATCAGACTCTCTGCTCGACGGGGAGCCTGCTTCTCCCTCTCTCTCTGCCTGCCTCTCTGCCTACTTGTGATCTCTGTCTATCAAATAAATAAATAAAATCTTTTTTTAAAAAAAAGAAAATTATTCTTCAAAGAAATATATGAAAATAAATTATTTGTATTTATATCTTCCCACATATTTACCATATCCTGAGACCTTAAATCTGTTTTGTGGATCCAAGGTTCTATCTGGTATCATTTTTCTACATCCTGAAACTTCTTTTATCATTTATTGGAGTACAAATATGCTGGCAATGAATTCTATCAACTTTTCTTTATCTGAAAATTTCTTTATTTCACATTTATTTTTGAAGGATATTTTCCATTGGACATAGAATTCTAAGTGTTTTTTTTTTCTGCCCAGCATTTAAAAGATGCCATTCTATTTTTTTATGTATTGCCTTATTTCTAACAAGAAATCAGTGATTATTCTTATTTTTTTCCTCTGTGGGTAATGTGCCTCTATTTAGCTGTTCTTAAGACTTTTTTTAATAACAGGTTTTCAATAATTTCATTATAATATATTTTGGCATAGTTTTCTTTCTGTTTTTCTCTGCTTGGGACTCATTGAACTACTTAGATCAGAAGACTGAAAGATATTCTTTAACTTTGGAGATTTTTCACTTATTATTATTATTATTATTATTATTATTATTTTTTATGTACCTGTCCCATCCTTTTTTTCTGGAGCGCCAATTATATATGTTAAACTGCCTGTGGTCCCAGAAGCTCATTTAGTGTCTGTTAATTACATTTAAAACTTTTTTTTTCTCTCTGTGCTTCAGTTTAAGAGTTTCTACTGCTGTGTCTTCAAGTTCTATGATCTCTTTTTCAGGGGTGGGGGGTGAAGAGTGTGATTCACTTGCTGTTAATTTTTCCTTTCTGAAATGGCATTTCTACATTTTAGAAGTTCCATCTGATACTTCTTAAATATCTTCCATTTATCCTATTACTACATTCACAATTTCATTTAAATCTGAGGACATTTACTAGAGCTATTTTAAAATCTTTGTCTGCTCATTCCATTGTTTATAACATTCCTAGGTCTGACTCTACCGAATGATTATGAGTCACAATTTCCTGATACTTAAAATTTCCTGCTACTTCTAATAATTTTTTTCTTGGATGATGGACTTTAAAAATATTATATTATTGAGTGTCTGGATTTTGTTGCATTCCTTTAAAGAGTGTTGAAGTTTCTTTTGGTAGGCAGTTAACACTGCTTGCAAATGGACCTGATCTTTTCAACATTTATTCTTCTGTTCTGTTAAGGTAGGTCAAGAATACTCTTTTTTTTTTTTTTTTTTTTTTTTTTAAAGATTTTATTTATTTATTTGAGAGAGACAGTGAGAGAGAGCATGAGCGAGGAGAAGGTCAGAGAGGG
This sequence comes from Neogale vison, assembly GCF_020171115.1. Classification (NCBI taxonomy): domain Eukaryota; kingdom Metazoa; phylum Chordata; class Mammalia; order Carnivora; family Mustelidae; genus Neogale; species Neogale vison. Next base: position 178,397,154 of record NC_058096.1, on the reverse strand, counting down.
AAGCAGACTCCCCATGGAGCTGGGAGCCTGATGTGGGACTCGATCCCGGGACTCCAGGATCACGCCCTGAGCCGAAGGCAGTCGTCCAACCAACTGCGCCACCCAGGCGTCCCAAGAATACTCTTTATTTAAAGTTAGTTTAGTACTACTACTAAGACATAACTCTTGTGGTGTCTTTAATGATATGCTGGGTGTTCAATGAAGTCTCTCCAAGATGACTGGTTGGAACTAAAACAGCTTCCAGGCTGTGTGAGATCAGGAAACCATGTAGCTCACCACTACCCCGTCACTCCATTGTCCATCATTGTGAAATTTCACCATATGCATTTACATCTTAGTATCCAGCAATGGTTCAAGGGGAATACTATGCAGATTTTTGGAGCTGTCTTTCTGCATAATTCTCTCCTCTCTGGCACTCTGCACCACAAATTCCAGCTCCCTGTCCTACAAAAATTCCAACATTTTTCTTTTCAACTAAGCAATGCTGCTGGGCTTTGTTTTGACTCCCCATCTCTGAGATACAGTGCATAAAGTGCCTGGAAGCAAAACCTGGAATAATCTTTTTTTTTTTTTAAGATTTTTATTTATTTATTTGATAGAGATCACAAGTAGGCAGAGAGGCAGGCTCCCTGCTGAGCAGAGAGCCGAATGCAGGACTCTATCCCAGGACCCCAGGACCATGACCTGAGCCGAAGGTAGAAGCTTTAACCCACTGAGCCACCCAGGTGTCCCAAGCAGGAATAATCTTAAAGCTCATCTTTTTTTTCTCTCTCTCTTTTCTCAGTCAACACACTCCTATGCTGCCTGTTGTCTACTCTCCAAAAAGCATTATTTTATGTTTTGTACGGTTTTCCAGTTTTTTTTTTTTTAAGTAGGATAATAAGAGTAGACCTAGAAGGACTTGAAAGGATTTCCAAGTCTTCATTTTATGGTTCAGAGAGAGGTTGTGACATACCTAAGGTCACACAGCTACCAATAGCAGCCTTAAGCTTAGAAACTATGTTTCCTAACTCTAAATCCAATACCTTTCTATTCCATCATGCTGTGACCTACAAAATGCCTAATGGAAGGTGGTACATTAGCTTCCTAGAGCTACTGTAGCAAATTAGCACAAATAGGTGACTCAAAATAATGGAAAGGTATTATCTTACAGTTTTGGAGACCAAGAATCTAAATCCAGGTGTGAGCAAGCTTCTAGAGGCTCTGAGGGAGAATCTTTTCCATAACTCTCTCCTAGCTTGTGGTGACTGCTACAACCATTGTGTCCCTGGGGTTATAGGCAAATCACTCCAATCTCTGCCTCAGTATTCTTATGGTCTTATACACTGCATGTCTTATAAGGACCTTATAATTGGCTTTAGGGCCCACCCAGTTAATCCAGGATGACTTCAACTAGAGATACGTCAGTTACTTGCATCGGCAAAGACTCTTTCTCCAAACAAAGAAATGGGGTCATATCCACAGGTACTAGAGTTAGGTCTTGCATATATCTTTTTATGGATGGCTACATTCCACTCAATACAGCTGGGAAAGGGGAAGGGCAAATAATACAGACAAACTCACACAATACAGTTTGGAAATGTTTGTCTCATATAAACACAAATATTGAGAATGACCCAAGCTAGGTGTATTTTGGAGAATTTGAAAGGGTTTCCAGGTAGAGCCCTAAAATCATGAGGAAAAAAATACAAAATTAGATTGGTAATGTCCCGTTTCATTTAAGGACAGTTATGTTACTGGCTCACACCTTTTTACAACACTTTCTGTATTATGCACTTAACACTACTATTAATTTAGCCAAATCACCCAGATGTAACAAGTAATAACTGTTTTCACTTAATCTAACCTCTTCTTTCTCTAATAACCCTATCAGTCATGACTAGAGCTCTGAATCCTGAAAATAGTGACATGTAGAAGAAATAAATTGCTGACAAGGTTTTACATGACAGGAAGCTTGTCATCACTGTAATTGTGTTCCTTCTTTCCTGAGATGACCCAATGCCATGTTCAGAGCATCTGAGGAGTAAAAAAGAAAGTCTATCATGTGACATCTAATTGTTACTTTGCCTATCATTTTCCACTAACCAATAATGTTTGTTTTTCAGCATGAACTCGTTTTTTTTTTTTCAGTTTTTTCCAACTTTCTAGGTACGTTCAGATGGTATATTGTGAGACTAAAGCAAAAACAATAGAGAATCATCTCACCAAAAACCAAATAAACAAATAAATAAATAGCAAGAGGCATCATGATGGGACAGTAAAGATACTTTGTTAAAACATCATTCCAACATGAATATTTTGAGAGCGCTAATTTGTAAAGAAAAAGATATATAGAATAGATACCACCCTGAGATCCTTAAACAATGCTCTGAAACTTCATGTGCTACAAACACATCCACTACATTGCAGTTAGGAATTCAACCCAAATTTCAACCCAAATTTCACCTGGGTTTAAAGTCCTATTGGCTAATGAGTAGTGGCCATCAATTTGGTTTCTTATGGTCTCTTCCCATAGCTTTTATCAGACTAATATCCAATTTTATTTCTCCAGTGTCAACTTCTCTGATCTTCAGACTTAGAGTTAACAGTCTCATTTGTGTGTTTCATAGGTATGAAATTTAACATGTACAAATGCAAACTTTCAATTCCTACCCTTGCCTCTACAAATCTACTCCTGAATTGTTTTCGAACGACTAGATGAAACTACCATCTTACCAGTTCCTCTATCCAGAATCCAAGATGTCAGCCTTGAACTGATGTCTTCCCTTTACCTTTGTACTACAACCAACCCATCAATGAGACCCCTAAGTAGATCTCAAAAAAGTCTCTTTTCACTGCCACCAACACAGTCTAAGGCACCAACACCAACAGATTACCTCCTACATGGTCTCTCTATTCTGATTTTCCCTCTTCTAATTCATTTGCCACACAGCACCCAGGTGATCTATTAAAAACATTCTGTTTTAATCAAATCTAAATTCCTTATTATTGCTTACAAGGTCAGATATTATTTGGCCCCTTGGTTCCTTCCCCAACTTCACTGCATGCCAGCCTCTTCCTCAACCACTCTGCTGTAGCTATACTGACCTCTTAAATTTCTCAAACACATTACAGTCTTTCTATTTCAGGGCCTTTGCAGATTCTACTCCCTTTGTCAAGAGGACTCTTCTCTCAATGCTAAAATGCTAATCTCTTTTATACCTCAGGGCTTGTAGTAAACATCACTTACAAGTCTCTACTTCTAAGCCTCTGTTCACTCATCTAAACTAGGCTTTAGCTTCCTTTTGCTCCTTTCTATAGCAGCACTTTATTCCCTTTATAGCACTTATTACCATGTGTAATCACTTATTTGTTTATTGAGTTTTATCCATCATGTGTCTTTCAGTTAAATATTAACAAGAGTCAAATCTGTCTCTTCTACTGCTCCACCCTTGTATCACTTGCAATGAGCCCAAAGCAGGTACCCAATAAGTGTTCTCCTAATTGATGAAAATGACGGACACTTAACAGCACTGTTCTTTCTACCCAAAAAGGACACAAAAGACTATGAACTTCCATTCTATGTAAACATATTCACCGAGATAGAAGGAATGTCACAATAGAGGATAGCTAAAATATTGAAGGTTGTCAACTATTATTCTCTAGAGATCTTTCTTAAACAGTGTCCCATCCATCAAGGGTGAATTAAATTCAGCCCTACTTGAAGACAGAATGAAATGACTTCACCCAGCCCCTTATGAACTTATGATTTTATGAAAAATCCATAAGCTCTCATCCTTCCAGCACACTGATAACTAGGTAATTACCCTTTTGATGAAAAAGGAACCCTTTTTATATCTATCCTCATTGAATTACAGACCACAAAATTGAATTGGAGTCTAATAGACATCAAGCACCACTACCTACCAGTTCCCAGCAAAGATGAGAGATAATTTATAGTGGTATCTGGGGACTCAGGGACAGTGCTGTCAGCATGTCCTTCCTGCCTTCTCCAGAGACTCCTCACTGTGAGCCCTAAGTGCATAGTATCAATTAAGTGCCCTCCTCATTTTGTGAATCAGTCCCTAACAAAACAGAAGTTGCCCCACCTTGTCTGTTCATGGATTTTGAAATTAAGCCATTAAGTTGAAGATTTGTATAGATTCACGTTGAGATGTAACTTTCACCATTCCTACCATGTTAACCAAGGTCAGAGGGCTTTTTCCTGACAACACATCAGTTCCCACACTGCAGTGGACCTGTCCCAGAATCCCAATTTGCTTTCCAGTGTCTTGACACCCGTGTAAGACCCTGTCCACACTCTCCGATTACTGAATGACCACTTACAACAACAACAGACTGATTACTGGAATCGTATCATTAACTCCCCACTTGATTGTACCCAGAACCCACAATATGTATGTCTTCCCCATCACCCTACAGTTTATTGGCACTGCTCAGTTATCAGTACTGGATCAGACTAAGTTCTCAAATGTTAGCTGCCCCATTCCATGGCCATGGCTATTACTCTTACTCCTAGATTTTCTTGCCTAACATCTTGTTTTTAGGGGCTCAGACCACAGACATTTATAGTTGAGCCTATCCAAACTATCATGCCCACACTTGTACCTGGTATCTCATATTAATCCCCTGTGATTTCTTTTCATCCAACTATCTGTTTGAAGGCATAATCTTATAAACCTTTACCTTCTGGACATTAGCATTGGAAAACTTCATTATGTCTATGGCCATACCACCCTGAACGTGCCCGATCTCGTCTGATCTCGGAAGCTAAGCAGGGTCGGGCCTGGTTAGTACTTGGATGGGAAAACTTCATTATTTTTAGTTAAGATACAACAGAGTGACAAACATAGCTTCAAAAGCTGAACAACTTTTTTCCGCTTGAGAATTTTTGCACAACTTTCCATATTTGGTACCCAAAGACATTTTTTCTCTCTCTCTGCTAACATGGAATACAGCAAGGTTACATTGGCTAATAAAAGCTCTCTGCTGACAAAAGATGCTTTTGAAAAGTCACTCGAAAAGGGAGCACTGTTGATAGCTTTATTAAAATAAAATGCCACATTTTTGTGAAGTTAAAAGTCTGTAGATTATGGTTAAAAGTCTGGTCAGCTCTAAATACAATGGAAAGTCTTTGAAGAAGCATGTTTTTCTCAAACTGGCCTCACTATACATAACAGCTAGAATATAAATCCACACTATTCCAGTCCATCTATCATTTCCTTTCCATGTCCTGAAGGGGCTCCCATGGGAAGAAGAAATCTACAGAATTAAATGAGACAGGTTCTATTCTGAACACCAATTAATAGAAGTTATGGAAATCATGATATCAAAACAACATGCAAGTTAAAACAATAGTTAAGTACCGTTTTTGCTCACCACCGGGCAAGAACACTTAAATATGAATATTGGCCAGTATACAAGGAAATGGTATTCTCAGACACTGTTACTGTGAAGTGTATTTGTGCAGCCTTGCCAATAGACATTTTGATAATATGTATCAAAGTATAAAATACAGATAATCTTAAACTCAGTGATTCCTCTTCAAGGTATCCTAGAGAGATAATTACACATGTGTAAAAAGGGACCCTTATAAGGATGCTCACTATACAATGTCCATAATAGTAAAAATATTGAGACTCACCAAAATGCCCATCATCAGGGGAATGGTTACATGCACATCTATTTGGCAACTGAAATAATCAGGTAGATTTACATGTACAATGTTTGGGAAAGACAGCTATGCAAACAATATAATCTATATGTATGAAAGAGAAACCTATTTAAATCTTTACATATATAATATGTATATATGTAAAATAAATAAATAAATAAATAATAAGTATATATTTATTTCAATGTATATAAAAAAGTTGTGAAGAAAATATTTATAAACCATATATCTGAAAAGAATATATTCAGAATGCTTACAACTCAATAAAAGGACAAATAGTCAATTTAAAAAAAGACAAAGCATTTGAATAAACATTTCTCCAAAGAAGATATACAAATAGATAATAACTACATGAAAGATGCTCAAGATTACTAGTCATTATGGAAACATAACTCAAAACCACAATGAGATAACACTTCACACTCACTACAATGACATAGCGAAAAACACAGACAAGAACAAGTGGTGACAAAGATGTAGAAAAACTGGAATCCTCATTCATCGCTGGTGGGAATTGAAATGGTGCAGCCGCTATGGAAAACAGTTTAGCAATTCTTCAGCCCATTACACATAGAGTCACCATATGACCCAGCAGTTCCACTCCTAGGCCACATACCCAAGGGAACCAAAAACATATGATAACACAAAAATTTGTGCAGAGATGTTCATAAAGTATTATTCATAACAGTCAGAAAGTGGAAGCAACCCAAATTTCTTTCCACTGATAGATAAACAAAATACATTCTATCTAAAATTAGAATATCATTCTGCCATAAAAGGGAAGAAGAACTGATACATGGCGCCAAATGGATGAGCCTGGAAAACAGTAAACTAAATAATAGAAGTCAGACATAAAATGCTTCTTGGATGGTTTCATTCGCAGGAAATATCCAGAATAGGTGAATCCCCCAAGACAGAAAGTACATTAGTTGGTTATTAAGGGCTGATGGGGAGCAAAAACTGAGGAGTGACTGCTAATGACTAACATTAGATACTGGTGATGGCTTCATAACTGTGAAAATGCTAAGAATTGTCAAACCGTACATTTTAAAGGAGTGAATTTTATTGTATGTGGATTATATCTGAATAAAGCTGTTATTTTAAATAAATAAATAATTTTTAAAAGCCTTGAAGAATATCCACCAACTTAATAACAGTGGTTACCTTGGCAGAAGGGATTAATATACATTTTCAAGGATAAGAATGGATTCCTGTATTTCTTATTACTATATAATTTAAAATATATTGAAAAAAGGGAAGAAAAAGTCAGAAGAAGCACTCAGAATGGTGCTGTAATAAGAGAAATTCATGGAAGTGTCTTTCATCCTTCTTGATTTACAACCTAAGAACAGATATACATTGCTGAAAATAAGCTCTGCTTTTGAACACTTTTCTAGGCTCTGGGTATATAAAAGTGCATGAATTAATGTTCTTTTTCTTCCATGAATCTATGGGATACACAGAGATAGGGAGAGGTGCACAGTCAATTGTTAAATAGTGTGATAAATGCATAGTAATAGCATGGACATCTAGCTATGGAAACACAGGAGCAGGCACCCAGGGGAGAAGAGCTGAACTTTGAAAAATATGCAGAAGTTAGCCAAGCAGAGAAGAGGTAAGGGCAGACAGCCAGCAAAAACAGCGTGGGCAAAATCCTGCAGGGGTGCTGGGGCATAGAGTTTTTAGAGAAGAATGAACATCAGCAGCTATGGCTGTAATAGATGTTTTGTGGGGGAGATTCTTGCAGATGGAAGGTAGGCTGGAATCAGACTGAAAAGGTGTTTAAATAATGCCTTGCTAAGGAATTAGGACATCATTGTGTAGGCAAGGGAAAGGAGCAAAGGAAAGGAGCAGACCAGATAGAAAGACAAGTGACACAGGGAACCAAGTTAGAAAAATTCCTGACTTAACCAGGCAGGAGAGAAGGGCTTGTGAACTAGAGCTGGGGCAGAGGCAATGAAGAGTGAGGTCAGATTCAAGAAATATTTCAGAGATAGAACAGGCAAGACTCTGGGACTGACTGGTGTGGGAAGGGAAAAGAGGTGTGGCAATGACTCCGAAAAGCCATTAGTTGTCAGAGAATATATACAAAGATTCTAGTCAGACTTGAAGACCCCTCAGGAAATAAGGTGGGGATGGAAAGAAGGGCTTCATAGCCAATAAAAGAAAATATGCCCTGTACTTTGCATGCTTCTAGATAGATAAGCTCTCCTCCTTTGCCCCAGGGCTTGGTTCTGAGTTAGGCATGTGATGCAACTCAGCCCAGTGATAGTCAGGCCCAGGATACTTTTTCAAATTTACCAATAAGAAAAAGTTTTCTGTTTCCTGTGTTTGGACCTATAAGGAAGAATGTTTGAAGTTTCTACGCACATCAATATGGCCAGACTCTGTTTGAGCTAGTTAGCCAAAATGGAGGGATGAAGAGTTGCAAAATAAAAACAAGGAAAACTTGAGTTCCTAAATCAAGCCATTCCTGAAACCTAAGCTGAACTTTTCTTTAGGTTATACAAGTCAATACATTCCCCTTGCTATTTGAGCTATTTTGAATTTCTGACATCTGCAAGCAAACCAAAAAATCACAAGAAAGAAAAACCTAAAACACCTGCCTCAATAACAACTAGGTAGTGCCGAGTAGGTAGTTAACTAGCTTTCCTACAAAAGAAACATTCAGAGGTGGCTGCTACTTCCAAGGCAATTTCTGCCAAGATCTGCCTAGAAGAAGCAGTAACGTAAGAGCTGTCACATCCAGAGACACTTAGCGTTGGCCTTGTAAATAGTACATTACACAGAGCATCTGTGGGGCATAAGCAACAAAAGAGAAGGTGAAAAAATCTCTGTGCACATAGCATGGACCTGCTGTCAGCCCAACTTCTATGCTGACATCTTGCACGAGGTTTCTTTCTCTCTCAGAATGTCCTCCCTATTCAAGCCCAACTGTTCTAATCCTAGCCATTTTGAAGATTCAACTCTAGATTCACCTATTCCAAGGAATCTTCTCTGGTCATTACACCCTTTATTGGCATCTTATTTGAGTTCCTATAATGCTTAGACCTAGTACCTCCTCCATGGAGGAGGGCAAAAGAGCTGAATTTGCCTTTCTAGCTTGGGAAAATGTTCCCACGGCTGGCTTTCCATATGTGCTACAAGCCCACAAGGAGGGCACTAGAAGAGGAATTGGGAGCTTTGGTCAAGTCTACACATGGTATGGATTTTAGTATTGAAAGGAGAGGCTGACAGGGTCTTTAATATTCTACAACTTTGCAACACTGAAAAGGGCTTCCTGGAGAAGGACAAGTGCTCACCATTAGCCATGGATGTGGATACTCAGGCCTTCCTACAGGGGGTTTTTGTGGCTTCCTTCATTTCTCCCATGGGTCATGAATTAATGCAGAACTGCAGGTGCAAAAACCGTAAGACGCTCTCCAGAAGTGATGCTAAAAGTGAGGCTAAATGTGCAGGAGTTGAGAGCTCAGAAAGCCAGACTCCAGCAGACATTAAAGTGTCTCTGAGAAATGCTCTGATAGGCGAGTCCCCTGGGAGCACTCTCAACCAGTGACACTCCTGACAAGAGATACTAAGGAGAGCTGCTCCTGACACTGTGGCCACAAACATAGCAAAATCCTTTGTCTAGAATTGCCTTTGCAAAGAGCAGCTAGACAGTCTGACTGGGCAACATTTCCCAGCAGTGGCTCAGCCTCTTGGCCCTTCCAGAACAAGAGGCTATATGGCATTGTGTTCAAGATAATGGGCCATGGACTGACAGACTTGGGTTGTTATAATAGCTCTGTCCCTGTCTATTGTGTGACCTTGGGGGAAATCTCTTAATCACTCTAAGCCCCTTTTTTTATCACTCATAAAATATGAATAATACTATCAAATTACAAAGGTCTGAAGCAGACAAAATGTGATACTGCACATCAAGTGTTTAACTCTGCCTGGCACAAGGTAAATTGCTAAATGTTAGGCATCATCACCATTATTGTCATTATCCAGAAGACTGTGGGGATTAGAAACTGTTGGGTGTCTCAAGATGCCATTCACTGAGAAGACAGGATAATAAATTCTTCTCCAGAAACCCAGAGCAGTTTCAGGTTCAGGCTCAGTTTAGAGCTCAAGCTAATCAAGGAGACCCTATGTTGTAGAGACCTCAGATTCCTAACATGGCTTATAAAGGAAGATAATAGAGTTTCTGTCTTGAATTGTTTGTTAATTTTATGCCTTAATTTTGTTATCCAGTTAGATATAAACTTCTATGAAACAAATTTTACCTCTTATTCTATCAAAGGGTCTAAATCAAGGTTAAAGGCCCTCATTGACTGGCTGATTGGCACCAATGGCCCAAAGTGGGTAGCCACAGTAATTCACACAGTGTCAGAAAATATTGCACATTATCAGCAATGTGTGAGAAGAAGACACTCAGAGGTTGAACAGAGAATATGGCACCATAACAATTCTATAAAAATATTACATATCAGGAGTCTTAAAAATACTCATAGTCTTTTCCATTATAATTCTATTTCTAGGAAATTATCCTAACAAAATAATCTAGTGAGTAGAAGAAATTTTATGTGGAAAGTCACTGTTTTAAAACAACCTACCAAACAATAGACTTATTATGTAAACTATGGATCTTCTTTCATGTAAAGTACCAGTCAGAATAGCTAAAATTAACAAGTCAGGAAATGACAGATGCTGGCGAGGATCCAGAAAAAGAGGAACCCTCCTACACTGTTGGTGGGAATGCACGCTGGTGCAACCACTCTGGAAGACAGCATGGAAGTTCCTCAAAAAGTTGAAAATAGAGCTACCCTACGACCCAGCAATTGCACTACTGGGTATTTACCCTAAAGATACAAACGTAGTGATCTGAAGGGGCACGTGCACCCAAATGTTTATAGCAGCAATGTCCACAATAGCCAAACTATGGAAAGAACCTAGATGTCCATCAACAGATGAATGGATAAAGAAGAGGTGGTATATATATATACAATGGAATACTATGCAATCATCAAAAGAAATGAAATCTTGCCATTTGCGATGATTTGGATGGAACTAGAGGGTATTATGCTTAGTGAAATAAGTCAAGATAACTATCATATGATCTCCCTGATATGAGGAAGTGGAGATGCAATGTTGGGAGCTTGGGGGGTAGGAAAAGAATAAATGAAACAAGATGGGATTGGGAGGGAGACAAACCATAAGAGACTCTTAATCTCACAAAATAAACTAAGGGTTGCTGGGGGTGGGGTGGGACGGGAGAGGGTGATGGGGTTATGGACATTAGGGAGGGTATGTGCTATGGTGAGTGCTGTGAAGTATGTAAACCTGGCGATTCACAGACCTGTACCCCTGGGGCTAATAATACCTTATATGTTTATAAAAAAATTTTAAATTTAAAAAAACAACAATTCTTAAGAAGCATTTTAGGGGTGCCTGTGTGGCTCAGTTGGTTAAATGTCTGACTCTTGATTTCAGCTCAGGTCATGATCTCAGGGTTATAAGATCAATCCCTGAGTTGGGCTCCACACTCAGTGCAGAGTCTGCTTGATATTCTCTCTCTCCTTCTCCCTCTGCTCCTCCCCCTGTGCACGCACGCTCGCTCTCTCTCAAATTAATTAATTAATTAAAATCTTAAAAAAGGAAGCCTTTTAAAGGCTTAATAAGTGTTTATGATGTAATGTTCAGTGGAAAAAGCCACATGCATACTATGATCTCAATTGTGAGAAAATGCACAGAATATTAACAGGGTTATTTCTGAGTGGTGAGATTTAGGATGGCTTTTATTTTCTTATTTATACCTTCTAGTTCCTGTTTCCCAAATTTGCCACAATAATAATGTATTACTTTTATAATAAAAAACATGTTAAAATATTATTTTTAATCACATATATAAAAAGCCTAGAGCCAGCTGAGGGTAATACTCTACCTAGATCCTGGACCTGGCAATGAGGGGTTAATATAACAGGGTAACAGGATGGTAAAGCAGAGAAGTCCAGTGGAGGTGAAAAAGCCCAGCTTTCTACATCTATAGGACATGAAAACACCCAAAACAAAGACTTCCAAATTCTCCTTTGGAGCAAGGGAAAACCAAGGCTTGGGACTTAAATATTCTCTTCTCAAGGGGAGAAGAAAAAAGGAAAAAAGCTAGCTCTCTCATTAAAGACACCATCAGTGGGGAGTAATATCGCCAAGATGGTGACAGAGGTCATTCCTGACTTGCTTCCTCTTGCGAGAACAACTAACAACACTTTAAGAACAAGACACTACTGAGAGAATCCTAGAATATGGAGGTGAGGCTGAAGCACCCCCCTACCCTGCATCACAGAGACGGAGACAGACTACATTACAAGAGTAAAAGAAGCAGCTACACCCTGACCCAACTGCCTCTCCCCCAGCCCAGCATAGCACCACACTGAGAGATCTTCCCTGAGTCCCAGCACCTTTGATGAGAAAAGAAAACTCAAGGGGGACAACACACGCCCCTAGCATTGTGGGTCACTTTGTGGGAGCTACTACTCTGATCTCATGCCTTGGAAATGGCCGGGGAATCTGCAGGTCTCGACCACTAGAAATCTGACTGTGATGGAGTCAGGAGAGCAGCCAGCAACAATGAGCATATAGATCTTGACAGAACTAGTTCATACCTGTAGTGCCCACATAATATTCCCAACCAGTGGCTTTGCTTATCTGCAGAACCAGGTTGGTGGTACAATCTGATCTGAGAACATAACACAGTGCAGATCTGATTGATTCAGATTCCCAAACAGGAGTTTTGCCAGCCCTAGATCCTGGTTTGCCCATGCCCAGGCAAGAAGCTGAATCATAGCCACAACCCCTGTGGAGAGTGTCTGACCAAAGGTCTGGCTGAAGCAGTATAGCCTGGAAGCAGTATAGCCCAGGGTGCTTGAGCTGAGAGGCAGGTAGGCAAAGCTGACTACCAGCAGAGCAAAGCTAGTTGCAGGTGTGAAGGATTCCTGTGTGATGCATAGGCAGGAGGATTAATTCATAGCAAAGTTTGAGGGTATTTCCTGGCCTATCCCAATCAGATAACCTGTTTGGGAAATTGAGAATTGCCTGGAATGTTCCCTCCCTTCCCCATACAGTTCAGGGAACTGAGAGATAGCTCTACCCACACTTTGTACATCCTAGCTCCATCTGACCAGCAAGCATGTCACTTGGAAGCTGTGTGGCCCAGTAGTCCTAAAGCTGAAAGATGGGCAGGAAGAGGCCATAGTTTTCACAGCAAAGCCAGTGGAGCTGTTCAGCCAGAAAACCTGAGGCATGAGTCAGTCTGAGTTAGACAACAAAGAGCTTTACTTGCTTCTCCCCCTATGCCTGGGCAAGAAAATAAATTCATAGTCTGGGTCATCCCTGAATACACCTACCAGTCTGTCTGACCAGGGAATCTAACCAGGGCACATGGGAAACTGTATAGCCCATTCAACACCCCTGCTTACAGAGGCACTTAGACAGAGAGCACAGCTTGTGGCTTTCCCCATCTGCAGAGTAAAAGCAGTGCCCTCATCTGATTAGGCAATTCGGTGTGCACTCCTGCCTGAATCAGATTCTCAAAAGATGAGCCATACAAGCTCTGGGTCCCATCCTGCTACCTTGCCAGGGCAAGGAAACTAATTCAGAGTCCCAACTACTACTGAATATCATACACTTTCCCAACCATCTAGAAAGACTGATCAGACAATCAAAAGAGCCCATCCTTTAGCCTCACTTGAGTAGGGAACCAAGCCAGCAGTTCTGTCCAACTCTTCTCAGATGATGGTCCATACCCAACCTCTGAATTTGAACAGGTAACTAACCCCAAAACAGACCATAATAGCAGGCCCCACCTGCCAAAAAACATTACCAGCAGACAGGCCCCAAAACTCAAACTGTGCTGATTGAGAAAGATCCATCTCTACAAATATGTGAAGTCTAAAAGAGGATCCTAATTACTCAAATGCACTTTTACCAACATGAGGAATCAAGGATCATGAAAAACCAGGTAAATATGACATCACCAAATGAAACTAATAAAGCTCTAATAACTGATCTTAAAGAAAGAATTGCCAGACAAAGAATCCAGAATAATCTTCTTAAAGAAGTTTAATGAACTACAAGAATGCACAGAAGTAAATGAAATTGGGAAAATAATTTACAAATAAAACAAGATCAGCAAAGTGATAGAGACCAGCAAATAAACAAACATCCCAGGGGGGGAAATACAATAACTGAACTAAAAAAGTCAATCTAAAATTTCAAAAACAGACTTAACAATGCAGAAGAAAGAATAAGAGACCTGGAGAATATAATAGTAGAAAGAATCTGGTCATAGGAGGAAAACAAAATGAATAAAAAAGCATGAGGAATGCCTATAAGAGTCATGGGACACAATGAAAAGAAACAATATTCACATTATAGGAAATCCAAATAGAGAAGAGAAAGAGCAAGAGGCAGAAAGTATATTTAAGGCAATCATGGCTGAAAACTTTCCAAACCTAGGGAGAGAAATAGACATCCCAACCAATAAGATCCAAAGGATTCCACATAGGTTGAACCCGAATAGGGCTACACCAAGACACATTTTGATTATTAAAACTTAAAGACAAATAAAGAATTTTGAAAGCAACAAAAGGAAAGAAAAAATTTACATATAAGGGAACCACCCCCCCCATAAGACTTATCAGCAAAACATTCTCAACAAAAACATTTCAGGCCAGGAGAGAATGCAATTGCATGTTCAAAATATTGAAAGAAAAAAAAAACTGTCAGCCAAAAATTCTATACCCAACAAAGATGTCCTTTAGAAATAAAGGAGGATAAAGACTTTCTTGAACAAACAAAATCTGAGGGAGTTCATTACCACCAGACCTACCTTACAAGAAATGCTAGAAGGAATTCCTGAATGAAAATAAAAGGATGCTAACTAACTTCACAAAAACATTTTAAAAAGGGAACCTCTGGGTAGCTCAGTCGTTTAAGCATC